>NC_139160.1:31577046-32285404 GCF_964270905.1 Leucopleurus acutus
AACTGCTTTAGGTGTAACGTTAGCTTGTTTATTTGAGATTTTTCTTGTTTCTTGAGATAGCTTTGTATTGCTATAAACTTCCCCCTTAGAACTACCTTTGCTGCATCCCATAGGTTTTGGGTCATCGTGTTTTCATTGTCATTTGTTTCTACGTATTTTTTCTTTACTCTTTGATTTCTTCAGTGATCTCTTGGTTATTTAGTATCATGTTGTTTAGCCTGCATGTGTTTGTATTTTTTAGTTATTTTTCCTGTAATTGATATCTAGTCTCATAGTATTGTGGTTGGAAGATGCTTGATATGATTTCAATTTTCTTAAATTTACCCAGGCTTAATTTGTGACCCCAGATGGGATCTATCCTGGAGAATGTTCTGTGTACACTTGAGTAGAAGGTGTAATTAGTTGTTTTTGGATGGAATGTCCTATAAATATCACTTAAGTCCATCTGGTCTAATATGTCATTTAAAGATTGTGTTTCCTTATTTATTTTCTGTTTGGATGATTTGTCCCTTGGTGTAAGTGGGGTGTTAAAATCCCCTACTATTATTGTGTTACTGCTGATTTCTCCTTTTATGGCTGTTAACATTTGCCTTATGTATTGAGGTGCTCCTATGTTGTGTGCATAAATATTTACAATTGTTATATCTTCTTCTTGGAGTGATCCCTTTATCCTTAAGTATTGTCCTTCCTTGTCTCTTGTAAGAGTCTTTATTTTAAAGTCTATTTTGTCTGATATGAGAATTACTACTCCAGCTTTCTTTTGATTTCCATTGGCGTGGAATATATTTTTCCATCCCCTCACTTTCAGTCTGTGTGTGTTCCCAGGTCTGAAGTGGGTCTCTTGTAGACAGCATATATATGGGTCTTATTTTTTATCCATTCGGCCTGTCTGTGTCTTTTGGTTGGAGCATTTAGTCCATTCACATTTAAGGTAATTATTGATATGTATATTCCTATCACCATTTTCTTCATTGTTTTGGGTTTGTTTTTGTAGGTCTTTTCCTTCTCTTTTGTTTCCTGCCTAGAGAGGTTCATTTAACATTTGTTGTAAAGCTGGTTTTGTGCTGCTGAATTCTCTTAGCTTTTTCTTGTCTGTAAAGCTTTTGATATCTCTGTTGACTATGAATGAGATCCTTGCTGGGTAGAGTAAGCATGCTTGAAGGTTTTTCCAGTTAATCATTTTAAATATGTCCTGCCACTCCCTTCTGGCTTGCAGAGTTTCCGCTGAAAATCAGCTGATAACTTTATGGGGATTCCCTTGTATGTTATTTGTTGCTTTTAATTTTTTTTCTTTTTATTTAATTTTTGATAGTTTGATTAATACGTGTCCTGGCATGTTTCTCCTTGGTTTTATCCTGTATGGGACTCTCTGAACTTCCTAGACTTCTCTGACTATTTTCTTTCCATTTTAGGGGAAATTTTCAACTATAATTTCTTCAAATGTTTTCTCAAAACCTTTTTTTTTTCTTTTATTCTGCTGGGACCCCTATAATTTGACTGTTGTGTGTTTAATGTTGTCCCAGAAATCTGTGAGAGTGTCCTTATTTCTTTTCATTCTTTTTTCTTTATTTTACTGCATGCCAGTTTTTTCCACCATTCCATCTTCCAGGTCACTTATCTCTTCTTCTGCCTCAGTTATTCTGCTACCAATTCCTTCTAGACTATTTTTAATTTCTGTAATTGTGTTGGTCATCATTGTTTGTTCTTTAGTTCTTCTAGGTCCTTGTTAAATGTTTCTTGTATTGTCTCCATTCTATTTCTGAAATTTTGGATCGTCTTTACTCTCATTACTCTGAATTCTTTTTCTGGTAGACTACCTATCTCTGCTTCATTTGTTTGGTCTTGTAGGTTTTTACCTTGCTCCTTCATCTGCTGCATATTTCTCTGTCTTCTTATTTTGTTTAACTTACTGTGTTTGGTGTCTCCTTTCTTCCAGCTGCCGGGTCATAGTTCCTCTTACTTCTGTTGTCTGTCCCCAGTGGATGAGGTTGTTCCAGTGGCTTGTGTAGGCTTCTTATTGGAGGGCACTGGAGCCTATGTTCTTCCAGGTGGAGCTGGATCTTTTCCCTCTGATGGGCAAGAGTACAACTGGTGGTGTGTTTTGGGGTGTCTGTGAGCTTATTATATCTTAGGTAGCCTGTCTGCTAATGGGTGGGTTTGTGTTCCTGTCTTGCTAGTTGTTTGGTGTGAGGCGTCCAGCACTGGAGCTTGCTGGCCGTTGGGTTGAGCTGGGTCTTAATGTTGAGATGGAAACCTCTTGGAGGCTCTTATCAATTAATATTCCATGGGGCCAGGACTTTTCTGGTGTTCTGACATCTTGGACTTGGCTCTCCCACCTCACAGGCTCAGGCCTGCTCCCTGGCCAGAGCACCAAGACCCTGCAAGCCACACAGAGTAGAGGAAAAGGAAGAAGAAAAAGAAACAAAACAAAAACAAACAAAACAAAACAAAAAAAGAACTGAAACAAACAGACAAAACCCCAAGACAAATGGTAAAACCAAAACTAAATAGATGATATCACATGAAGAAATATACACACAGGCACTCACAAAAAGAAAAACTAAAAAGGGAAAACAAAGAAGAGAGAAACCAAACCAATAAAGAAATCCAAAATCAAAACAAACTCAAAAAACTAACAAAAATATAAATCCAGAAACAAATCAAATGCATAAAGCAAACAAAAAAAGGCAATGGGAACATAAAAAACACACAAAAATGATTGAAAAAAGTACAAACAAAGAAAGATGAAAACAAAAGAAAAAAATACAAAACAACAAAGTAGTGAAGTAAAAATAAAAAAATATAGTGAAAAATGAAAACAAAGCAAAACAAAGGAAAAAACAAACATGGAAAAACACAATATAATGAAAAAGTACAGTAGAATTTAATAAAAAAGAAATAAAATACAAAATATATTTAAAAATCAAAAAAAGAAAAGAAAAAGTAAACAAAAAAGTAAAATTAAAAGAATAATAATAAAAAAAAGAACAACAACAAAAAAAAAGTAGTGATATTTTCCTGTGGCCTTAGCTATCAGTGTCCTGCCCCCACAGTGAGCCACAGTCAATCCCTGCTTCCCCAGTAAGTCCTCCAATAGTTCTAGGTAGTTCTCTGGACCTACTGTGAGCACTGTGGGGCCAGCTCAAATGCTGATCTTGCCTTACTCCCATGTGTACCTATCCTCAAAGTCCACAGTCTCGATTGTAGGAACATTCGTTGATCCAGGTATGCCACAGATGCAAGGTTTACCCAGCCGATTGAGGCGATTTAATCTGCTGCTCCTGCAGCTGCACAGGGATATTTCCCTTTCCCTTCTTTGGTCACACGACCCCTAGTGTTCAGCTTTGATTTTGGCCCTGCCTCTGTATGTTGGCCACCCTCAGGCATCTGTTCCCCACCCAGGCAAGAGGGAGCAAAAGCAGCAGCTGATTAGGGCTCACTTGCTCACTCAGGCTGGGTGTAGGGAGGGATACAGCACTCATAATTGGGATGTGTGGGGAGTGCTTGCAGCAGCAGAGGTCAGCATGAATTTCCAAGAGCCCAAGGCATGCCATACACTCTCTTGGAGAAGTAGGCCCTGGTTTGCGGGACCCTGAGCAGTGGCTGGCTGCACAGGCTGACAGGAAAGTGTTGGCAGGGAACTGCTTTGCACACAGGACCCTTGGCAGCAGCCTCTGGGGTCCAAAATAACAACCAGCATTATCAGTAGGCATTTCCCTGCTGTCTGTGAGTGCATGGGTTGGGAAGCTCTTACGACAAGCCCTCCCCTCTCCTCATGCAACAAAGGTCTTCTGCCTCTCCAGCAGGCCCAGACATTTTCCTGGACTCCCACCCAGCTAGCTGTGACACACTAGCTTCCCGAGGCTGTCCTCTGCAACCAACCCCAGTCCTCTCCCTGGGGTCTGATCTCCAAAGCCCAAGCCTCAGCTCCCAACCCCCACCTGCTTGTCAGTGAGTGAGCTGACAAGCATCTCAGGTTGGTGAGTGCTGGTTGACATTGATCCTCCATGTGGGAATCTCTCTGTTCTTCCCTCCACATCTCAGTTGTTGTTCTCTTCTCTGAGGCTCCAAAGTTCCCCACTCCATCCCTGCCATAAGGGGGCTTCCAAATGTGTGGAAACTTTTCGTCCTTCACACCTCCCTCCCAGAGAGGCATGTCATGTCTCAATTCCTTTGTCTCTTTTTTTCTTTCTCTTTTTCCCTACCTAGGTATGTGAGGATTTTCTTACCTTTTGGGAAGTCTGAGGTCTTCTGCCAGCATTCATTAGGTGTTCTCTAGATGCTGTTCTACATGTAGATGTATCCTTGATGTATCTGTGGCGAGAAAGGTGATCTCTATGTCTTACTCCTCTGCCATCTTGCAGCTTTCTCCAATGGTCCTGTTTTCTTCTCTACATTTATTTTTTTTAGTTTACTGAGGTATAGTTGATTTACAATATTATATAAGTTTCAACTTACAACATAGTGATTCAAAATTTTTATAGATTATACTCTATTTAAATATATTATAAATATTGGCTATATTCATTGTGTTGTCCCATATGTCTTTGTAGCTTATTGTATACATAGTAGTTAATATCTCTTAATCCTCTAGCCCTATCTTGTCCCTCTTCTTCTCCATCTTTCTTATGAGTAACTGTGGGGACCTGGACACAATCCAACTCATTTTAGATTCAAGAAAAGGTAATGGAAACAAGAAGTCTTGTTTGGTTCTCCTGTTTTAAGCAGTTTTCTCCAATTTAACTTTACCACAGCTGTAACTCAGAGGTTGTTAAACATTTGTTCATAGAATTAGAAATGAAAAAGGAGAAATAACAACTGACACTGCAGAAATAAAAAATATCATGAGAGATTACTACAAGCAACTATATGCCAACAAAATGGACAATCTGGAAGAAATGGACAAATTCTTATATATGTACAACCTGCCAAGACTGAATCAGGAAGAAATAGAAAATATGAACAGACCAATCACAAGCACTGATATTGAAACTGTGATTAAAAATCTTCCAACAAACAAAAGCCCAGGACCAGATGGCTTCACAGGCGAATTCTATCAAACATTTAGAGAAGAGCTAACACCTATCCTTCTCAAACTCTTCCAAAATATAGCAGAGGGAGGAACACTCCCAAACTCCTTCTACGAGGCCACCATCACCTTGATACCAAAACCAGACAATGATGTCACAAAGAAAGAAAACTACAGGCCATTATCACTGATGAACACAGATGCAAAAATCCTCAACAAAATACTAGCAAACAGAATCCAACAGCACATTAAAAGGATTACACACCATGATCAAGTGGGGTTTATTCCAGGAATGCAAGGATTCTTCAATATACGCAAATCTATCAATGTGATAAACCATATTAACAAATTGAAGGAAAAACCATATGATCATCTCAATAGATGCAGAGAAAGTTTTTGACAAAATTCAACACCCATATATGATAAAAAAAAAAAACCTGCAGAAAGTAGGCATAGAGGGAACTTTCATCAACAGAATAAAGGCCATATATGGCAAGCCCACAGCCAACATCATCCTCAGTGGTGAAAAACTGAAAGTATTTCCACTAAGATCAGGAAAAAGACAAGGTTGCCCACTCTCACCACTCTTATTCAACATAGTTTTGGAAGTTTTAGTCACAGCAATAAGAGAAGAAGAAGAAATAAAAGGAATTCAAATCAGAAAAGAAGAAATAAAGCTATCACTGTTGGCAGATGACATGATACTATACATAGAGAATCCTAAAGATGCTACCAGAAAACTACTAGAGCTAATCAATGAATTTGGTAAAGTAGCAGTATACAAAATCAGTGCACAGAAATCTCTGGCATTCCTATATACTAATGATGAAAAATCTGAAAGTGAAGTCAAGAAAACACTCCCATTTACCATTGCAACAAAAGGAATAAAATATCTAGGAATAAACCTACCTAAGGAGATGAAAGACCTGTATGCAGAAAATTATAAGACACTGATGAAAGAAATTAAAGATGATACAAATAGATAGAGAGATATACCATGTTCTTGGATTGGAAGAATCAATCTTGTGAAGACTACTCTACTACCCAAAGCAATCTACAGATTCAATGCAAGCCCTATCAAACTACCACTGGCATTTTTCACAGAACTAGAACAAAAAAATTCACAATTTGTATGGAAACACAAAAGACCCTGAATAGCCAAAGCAATCTTGAGAACGAAAAACGGAGTTGGAGGAATCAGGCTTCCTGACTTCAGACTATACTACAAAGCTACACTAATCAAGACAGTATGGTACTGGCACAAAAACAGAAAGATAGATCAATGGAACAGGATAGAAAGCCCAGAGATAAACCCACACACATATGGACACCTTATCTTTGATAAAGGTGGCAGGAATGTACAGTGGAGAAAGGAGAGTCTCTTCAATAAGTGGTGCTGGGAAAACTGGACAGGTACATGTAAAAGTATGAGATTAGATCACTCCCTAACACCATACACAAAAATAAGCTCAAAATGGATTAAAAACCTAAATGTAAGGCCAGAAACTATCAAGCTCTTAGAGGAAAACACAGGCAGAACACTCTATGACATAAATCACATCAAGATCCTTTTGGACCCACCTCCTAGAGAAATGGAAATAAAAACAAACATAAACAAATGGGACCTAATGAAACTTCAAGGCTTTTGCACAGCAAAGGAAGCCATACACAAGACCAAATGACAACCCTCAGAATGGGAGAAAATACTTGCAAATGAAGCAACTGACAAAGGATTAATTTCCAGAATTTACAAGCAGCTCATGCAGCTCAATAACAAAAAAACAAACAACCCAATCCAAAAATGGGCAGAAGACCTAAATAAACATTTCTCCAAAGAATATATACAGACTGCCAACAAACACATGAAAGAATGCTCAACATCATTTATCATTAGAGAAATGCAAATCAAAACTACAATGAGATATCATCTCACACCAGTCAGAATGGCCATCATCAAAAAATCTAGAAACAATAAATGCTGGAGAGGGTGTGGAGAAAAGGGAACCCTCTTGCACTGCTGGTGGGAATGTGAAATGGTACCGCCACTATGGAGAGCAGTATGGAGGTTCCTTAAAAAACTACAAATAGAACTACCATACGACCCAGCAATCCCAGTACTGGGCATATACCCTGACAAAACCAAAATTCAAAAAGAGTCATGTACCAAAATGTTCATTGCAGCTCTACTTACAATAGCCCGGAGATGGAAACAACCTAAGTGCCCATCATCAGATGAATGGATAAAGAAGATGTGACACATATATACAATGGAATATTACTCAGCCATAAAAAGAAACGAAATTGAGCTATTTGTAATTAGGTGGATAGACCTAGAGTCTGTCATGCAGAGTGAAGTAAGTCAGAAAGAGAAAGACAAATACCATATGCTAACACATATATATGGAATTTAAGAAAAAAATGTCATGAAGAATCTAGGAGTAAGACAGGAATAAAGACACAGACCTACTGGAGAACGGACTTGAGGATATGGGGAGGGGGAAGGGTGAGCTGTGACAGGGCGAGAGAGAGTCATGGACATATATACACTAACAAACGTAAGGTAGATAGCTAGTGGGAAGCAGCCGCATGGCACAGGGATATCAGCTCAGTGCTTTGTGACCGCCTGGAGGGATGGGATAGGGAGGGTGGGAGGGAGGGAGATGCAAGAGGGAAGAGATATGGGAACATATGTATACGTATAACTGATTCACTTTGTTATAAAGCAAAAACTAACACACCATTTTAAAGCAATTATACTTCAATAAAGATGTTAAAAAAAAAAGATTTGTTCAGGTATTGATACAGCAGCACTTCATTTCCCATTCAAACTGGGCTTGTAGTAAGTGTAACTCTGTCAGACAGAACCCCAAGAATAGAGTCCTCTTGGCAAAATCATTGAAAGATCAGTTATCATACAACAGAACAAGTAGCAACAGATCACATACTTCAAGCTGTTTTCCTAGCACTTAAAAGGTATTTTCCCTTATCTGTGATCATCATGAAAAAAGGTATCTGCAAACTCACTCATTTATCAACGTGTATTAAATATTTACTATGCCTTTATATACTTCCTATTCTTATCTATTCATCATATTCCAGACTCATATTTTCAAAATCTACTTGACATCTCAAATTCAATAACTGCTAGGTGGCATAAACATATCAAGACCAGAAAGATCTGTCCTTCCAAAAACCATCCCCATGTCCATCATACTTGATTTCCCCTTTTCTCACCCTCACTCCTCATCTGATCCATTACAAATTACTCTTAGCTTCATCTCCAAAATATACTTTGAATCTACCCACTTCTTTTCTATTTTACTGTTGGCACATTACTCCAAGACCCCATTAGTTCCTTTCTCAATGACTGCAATTTCCTCCCAACTGATCTTGCTTCATTAGAAGCAATTCAGCATTTTACTGATTAAAACCCTCCAATGTCTTCCAAAACCCTGAGAAAAAATTCAAACTTGATATCTTAGCCTAAAAAAGCCTGTATAAAATTGGTCCCCAATCTCATGTCTTACACTTTTCTTCCTCTTTGATTTCTGTGCCACAGACACACTGACTTTTTCTTTCTATGTTTAGAACATAAAAGCACAATTTTAATCACCAGCCATCCTTTGGCCTATGCACTAGCTGTTTTCTCCACTAAGAAAGTTCTTGCCATCATGTTTTTCATCTTCATGAACTTGAAACTTATTTTATTTATTTGAAGTATTTTTTATAATCTCATAAATATACTTAGGTGATATATTTTGCTCTAAATATCATCTTCCAATAATTTGAAATTTATACACTAAAATCCACTTTTAACAATCTCTAATGTCTACTTTAATTTTCTCTCTTAACCATTTCTTAAAACATCATTATTTAAACTCCCATATACATATTTCAAAGGTATCATTTTGCTTTTATTATTAATTGATTTGATATTTATTTATTTATCTATTTACACCATGATCATACAATGTAACAAAAGTGATTTACAATATTGGCAGTTACCAGTTTTACTGGTGACTGTATTTTTTAATGATCCTTTTTTTTAAGTTGCAGTATATTTGAAAAGTTCTAGTGTAGGTTCAAAAGCACACATAAACACATATAGTAATATGGTATCTTATGCAGGGTTTAGAATCTACAGTTAGTGTGTAACTTAAAAACTAACAAGAGTCAGTATTATTTTAAAATTCTTTGAGTGTTCCAGTTTGGTGACCTACAAAAATATACTGGAACAGACTAATGGGCCTTCTGATCAGTACAGAATGAAGTTATTGGTTTGCATTTAAAGGGTATCTTCTATTTTTGAAAATGTATATTTAAGCAATAGAAAAAATATTAACTCTGATAATATATGATGTGAGAAGAAATGGAGAAGTAAAACTAAATAAGTCTTCCATCTCAGGTTCATTTGGGGAATGTTCATTGATAAGAAATTGGGCAGATTCACTTATGCTATTTAATTTATTACTTTGATCTCTCTGTCTCTTTCTCCTTCTTTCAGTCTGCGTCTCTGTATTTGCCTCTCTCTTTCTCTACCAGTCTTTATCTTCAGATAGTTCTCCAGCAGGCCCCCAAATGTGTGTCAGATCAGATGCCTGCCGCTCAGGCTGACACACCAAGACAACCAAATAAAATCCCCACATAGAGTTCAGGTGCCCCTCAATAGATCACTTCTTCACTGGACCTTGAGGTGGGTGAGTCCAAGCATGTGACCCCTAAAGAGTCATTTCTCAGCTCAGATTGCTACAACCAGCGGGTCTCATGGGCAAGAGCCCTGTTGAATTTTCAAAGTTAGATGTTTTGGGGGTTAATCTCTCAGATACAGATCTTAAAAGTTGGGTTGCATGATGTGGGGTTCAAACCCTTTGCTCCTCAGGGAAAAGCTCTGGGTTTTGAGTTTCTTCAAATTATTAATATAGCTGTATATATATATATATATATATATATATATATATGTGTGTGTGTGTGTGTGTGTGTGTGTGTGTGTGTGTATATATATATATATGTATATATATATGTATACTAAGCATATTTTCCCATTCAAAACTCTTTGTCTTATGTTTTGCTTTGCCTGATATTAAAATTCACACTTTTGTCAATTATTTTTAACTTGATACATATATCTTTGACAACCTCTTATTTTCAACCTTTTTTTTTGTATATTTTATTTTAGATACAAAACTAGTTAAGAAATTATAGCTTTATTCATCTACATAGTTATTTTATTTAACTTAAGAGGCTCTCTTTTCATGGTGTAATGTAGTTTTATTATTGTTACACTTTTTTGTCTTTCTCTCTAATTGAAATTTATGTATTTCTTGTCCCTTCATATAAGTTGCTCTTGGATTTTAAAATATATATTCAAATGTATATCTTCTATGAAAAACTTCAGCTATCAAAACTATCAAAATGTTTCATGTCTTTCAAAATCACTAAGAATCATATTTTTTTGACATTACTGTTGGCAGAATACTTTCTAACAACCACATTCAGTTTCATAGATAGTTTATCAACACTTGTTACATATAAATATAACCAATCCAAGGATAATATCACTTGAGGTTCTATATCCTGGGAGAAATCTTTAGGTAGTCCTTCTGCTCAGCTTCTTTATGAGAAAAATGGGGTTCCAGTTCATGATGTTGACATAAAAGGACCCTGCACCCCCTCCCACAACACATCGAATGTACAGCTACAGATGGAACAATTTCCTCTGAAAATTACACATTGAGAGATAGAGAGAAACCCCACATCATTGCAGGTAGGGACATAATCTCACCATAAACCTCACTCCCAGCTCAGTGAACTACAGTTGGGAGGAAACTCAAAACCTAGAACTTCTCCCTGAGGAGCAAAGTGTTTGAACCCCACATTGGCCATCCCCAACTTTTCTGATCTGTATCTTAGAGATAAACACCCCAAACATCTCACTTTGAAAATCTAACAGGGCTCTTGCCCATGACACCCACGGGGTTGTAGTCATCTGATCTGAGAAATGGCTCTTTAGGGCTCACATGCTTGGACTCACCCACCTCAAGGTCCAGTGCAGAAGCAGCCCATTGAGGGGTGCCTGAACTCTATGTGGGCACTTTATTTGGTTGTCTTGGAGTGTCAGGCTGAGGGGCAGACATCTGATTTGACACACATTTGGGGGCCTGCTGGGGAGCTATTGGAAGCTGAAGACTGGCAGGAACCATCTTTGTACCCCTCCTCTGCCATGCTCCAACATTCCAGTATCTCTTGCAATGGAGATTTCACACATGCCTGGTGCCCTTGTTCTTACTTCTGGTGCCCTGGGTTTTGCAGCTGCTGCCTGGCAGATGTTCCTTGATCACCTACCTCTGGTAATCAAGGGGGCTTGCATTCCTGAGGCCCATGCGACTGTAGCAATCAGAGAAATCATTCTTGGCAGGCAGCCACCCCCAGGGCACTGCACAGACTGAAACACACCCTCAGTCTTTCTGTAAAAGAAGTCTATCTGCTTGTTCTGAAGCTTCAGCCTGAGGGGAAGGCTTCTAGTTTGGCTCACATCTAGAGGCCTACGAACCTGCGCTCAGGGACTGTAAGTCACTGCACACCATCTTAGCACTCTCCTTCTGCCTCACCCAGCTCACCGGAATCTCATAGACAGGAGCTTACACATCAGTAGCAATTTTTGTGACTGCCACCCAGGGGCACCTCTAGATCTCCTTGGTATTGGTGGCCAGTGGAGATTATACTTGTGGTCCCATACACTGTATATATTTGCATACTTTAAAAGCTGCTGCCTGAGGGTTCAGCTTCCAATCATCTTTAATCTAGGTGCTGACTGAGATCCTCCCCTTTGGGACACTGACAGGTCTTGGCAGAGCCTCAACTACTGGGAGCCACTGAGAATAAGATTGGTTGCTTGAACAACCACAAAGGGTTTAAGAGACAACCAAGAGCTAGGGCAAGCTTGAATGATAAGATTCATCTCCTACAGGAGACCACTTTTCAAGATTGGGAGAAATGGCTGTTTTGTCTAATGCATAGAAACCAACAAGGAGAGTCAAGCAAAATGAGGAAACAGAAAAATATATTTTAAACAAAAGAACAAGATAAAACCTTAGGGAAAAACTAATGAAATGGAGATTAGTAATTTACCTGATAAACAGTTCAAAGTAATGGTCATGAAGATGCTCAAGAACTCAGGAGAAGAATGGATGAATACAGTGAGAACTTTCACAAAGAGTTAGAAAATATAAGAAAGTACCAAATTGCTGTCACAAAGCTAAAGAGAAGAATGTCTGTAATCTCTACTGTAACACTTTCCTACCTGTGTTCTGGATGGCATTTTTCTCTGCTCAGATTTTTCAATCATATTCCAACTACTTTCTATTTTCTAAAGAAACGTTAAAATTACTTTATACTAATGGTCTTCCACCCTGTTTTCCAGAATTAGAAATTAATGTGTGTCTAATACCTTTGTTGTCTTTCAATAGAGTTTGGAGTATCCTCTCTTTGTGGGTGGCATAACACTGTCACACTAGAATCCAGACTGACAGAAAGTGTCCAGTGTCCTTTATATTAGATGATGGACTCATAGATTTTCAAACTTTGAATTAAATAAGGAGTTACCCAACACTCAAAGTAGAAATTTACAGCTTTGTTGATAGCTTGATATGCAACTACTTTGTGAATACTTCTTGTGATTGAAAAAAAAAAAGCTCCCCCTTTTTTTTTTACAAAGCAGATGATATCATTTTTCAACAGGTGTAAATATAGAATGCTTTTACCTTAACTGAGTATCCATGCCCCACTAAATTTTCTTCTCATTAAAAACTCAATTCTGATCTGTTATCTCAATTCAATTCCTCTTCCATACGACAGTCCTTCAATTGTTTACAACAATAACATTACATATGTCAGCGATTACAAATATCAGCACATATGCTGCCACTTCCCCATACTGTGATCATATAATACAAACCATTTTTCTTGCTGAATTTAGATCTAACTTTAGGTTCTTAACTAAGTTTTGTGGGCAACTTCTGTCAATGGATGGTCAGTGGCACATATAATAATTTGTGTAATTGTTGAAAATATTCACATTCTCCCTCTGGAATGCTGACCCAATTTCCCCCCTCCCTGCAGGATGATTATAGTGTCAAATCTAACTCTGAAGTAGGTATTTGACTTAGTTTGGCCAATGAAATGTGCATGGAATTGAATACGTCACTTGTCAGCAGAAGCTTCAAGAAATAGTTGTAATTCATGGTTTGCCATGTCTCCCTTCACTTGGCTGCAGGAGCATCTCTGTCAGTGACATTCTTGCAATAAAAACCATGTTGAGAAGAATTGCAGAAACATGAACAAGAAATAAGCCTTTGTGTCATTAGTCACTGATGTGTGCCTGTTGTTTATAACTACAGCATAGTCTATCCTCTCCTGAAAGACTGTGAATGCATTCACTCATTTATTCATTCATTCATCAAACATGTTTTCATCTCCAATCATCATTAGGTTCTGGGGATACAGCAGTAAACAAGACAGACATGTAAGTTCTGTGTAGAACTTACATAAAAACAAGAAACCAGGGCTTCCTTGGTGGTGCAGTGGTTGGGAGTCTGCCTGCTAATTCAGGGGACACAGGTTCAAGCCCTGGTCTGGGAGGATCCCACATGCCGCAGAGCGACTGGGCCTGTGAGCCACAGCTACTGAGCCTGCGTGTCTGGAACCTGTGCTCCACAACAGGAGAGGCTGCGATAGTGAGAGGCCCGCGCACTGTGATGAAGAGTGGCCCCCGCTTGCCACAACTAGAGAAAGCCCTCGCACAGAAATGAAGACCCAACACAGCAAAAATAAATAAATAAATAAACTCCCACCCCCAACATCTTCTTTAAGAAAAAAAAACAAAAAACATTTTTTAAATGTTTTTAACACAAATAAAGAATTAGAGATTGAGATAAATGTAATGGATAGAACTAATTAAATGTTATAATAGAAGTGGAGTGGAAAGTTAGAGTCTGATTTAGATACTATGTTTAAAAACCCTTCTGTAAGGACATGAAATTTACACTGAAGGTAGAAAAATATGAGAATTAACAAGCTATGAGAGATTTTGGATAAAGTAAGAATGGATCAAGGGTAGTAACAACATGGTCAAAAAGCTAAAGGGAAAAAATGTGATGTATATCAGATATTGAAAGGAAGCCAGTATGAGCTGAAGAATATTGAACAACTAATGTGTTCTGAGAGCAGTAGGGGTCAACTGCAGGTCTGTAGGCAGAGATGTGATGTGCACATATGAAAGGTCACTCTGACTACTTTATGGGAAATAGAAGGGGCAAGGGTGGAAGGAGAAGAAACAGCTAAGAGACTTTTGACGTAATCATGGGAGACAATATGGTGGTTAGACTAGGGTAATAGCCATGAAGATTGTGGCCATATTAAAATTTTAATTTGAGAATGGAATCAGTTGGAATTGCCTATGGAGTAGAATAAAATTTGAGATTGAGGACAGAATAAAGAGTAACCTCTGTGTGCTATTTCCTGAAAGACTGGCATAGGGACAGGTTTTAAAAGGTGTTATAGTGAGTGGAAATGGAGAATTCAAGTTTGGAAAAATTAAGTTTGTTTTGCTTTGAAATGTTCAAATGGATGTCTGGTAGGCAACTGAGTACATATGACTGAAGTTCAAGGGTAAAATCTGTGCTGGAGATATAAATTTGTGAATTATCACAACATAAATGTCATTTAAAGGCATAGATATGAATATAATTTCTTAGTAAAAGCACATAGAGAGAGAAAAGTGAGAGCACAATATTGAGCCTTAGACAATATCAAAATCCAGGAATTGAGTAAGGAGCAAAGCCAGTGAAGGAGACTGCAAAGGATCTGTTGTGAGAAAGAGGAGAATGCATGAAAATGGTATAATGGGGATTATTAACTCTTTCCAAAACAGAGTGATTTGTCACAGTGCCAAATGGTGTTGAGACACCAAGTTAGAGAAAAATAGTGTTTATTAAATTTGGTAACATGAGAGGCTCTTAGAGATTTTGAAAATAGTGACTGAAGGAAGAATCTGGACCAAGAGGGGTAATACATGAGTTACAGCTAGAGGCATGTGTGCTTCTCTTTAATAACTTGAGGTTATTGAAAAAGATAGCAGAAATAGGAAAATTCCTAAAAAGTGTTGTGCATCTATGGAGGGTTTTTTAAAGAATGCGAGGCACTAGATCTTGTTTCACACTGATAGAAATATCCTATAGGAGGAGAGAGATTTACGATGTACTAGAAAAAAATCATAGCCATAGGCATGAATTCCTTGAGATGATGGAAAAGGATGGAATCCAGAGAACACGTGAAGAAGTTGGACTTTAATGAGGTCAATCCATTCCTTCATCTTTACATGATGGGAGGAAACAATGGCATTTCAGAGGCAGGTAGTTTTACAGACTGAGTGATGGGAAGTTAATGACTTTGAGATTCCCTAAGTAAAGTGAGAGCAAAGTAGGAGTGAGTAAGAAGAGGGTGAAAGACTTTTAATAATAGGTGAGTAGGAATAAAACAGTTAAGCAGGAATGCCAAGCTGATAAAGAAAGTATAGCAGATTCAATGATCATTGATTTCAAGTGTGGCCGGTCAATGTGGGTGTGAATTGCCTTTGTAGGCTAAGAAAAGACAAATACTGTGTTTTATCCAGGGTTGTGGTTTGGATTTGGAGTATGACTGACAGAGAAAAGGGTAAGCAATAATAGTAAAACCATACCATCTAAACTATGGAACATGGAAATGAAGAGACAAGGTTGATAGGTTGTAAGTTGTGGAGTAAAAGGATGGGATGTCTCAATGGGGTCAAAGGATTAGAGCTGTGGAGGCATTTGGGCAAGTGAGTTGGAATATTAGTTGGAATATTAGGTCAGAGTAAAAGTAGCAATTTCTTGTGATACTGTGTACTACCCTGGTCTTAAATCTTCCCTGCTTCACATTTTAATACGACTGTGATTAATTTAGTAATCCCTGTTTCATGGTATTCTTTCTTCTTTGCCTCAACTGCTTTAGCTATTTTTATCCTATTGCACTGCATGCATATTTATCAGTAATTTAAGGTAACTTTTTTTGGAACAAAGCAAAGCATCAACTAATTAATTTACATATTTCAAAATACTTCTTTCATGACATGGTTTCTAGATCTATTGCCATTTCAGTTCCTCTTCTCTGAATGGATTCCATTTTTTTCAAGACTCAATAAAATGAAACATCAAGAATGAAGAATAATCACTTAGTAATAGGTTAAGGTGTCACAGTTAGTGATAGGAAGAGGTAAGACGGAGACACAAGCCTCATGACTCCTGGTCCAGCATGCATATCTCTTGATCTGTACAGTAAACTAAGAATAATTGCAAATATTTACTGCACAGTGATGCTTAATACTTCACATGGTGCATTTCACTTATTTCTTACAAACAAACATGATGTAGATATTAGCCCATTTTAAAGAATGGTAAACTGAAGCTTAGGAAAATTAACCTGTACAAAGTCACACAGCTAAGAAGTAGTGGAGATCATATAAATCCTCAAGCAGTCTGAAACCACAGTCCACTTTTATTTTTCCTCTGTCCTACTTGCCTTCTATTCAGGTAAGCTCAGGTTGTATTTTCTGATTTTAACAACTACTCATATACTCATATTGAGTTTATTTATAATAACTTAAAATTCCTTGGTAGCCTTCACATACAATCTGTTTTTTTTTCTCCTTGCACATAATAGGTACTAAAAATATTTGATTCATTGAATTAGTGTTCTGTTCAATCAGTAAACTGAATAAACCCTGCTTTGCATATCTTCATTCCAATAATTAATTAAAACATTGATTAGAATAGGACTGGAGGCAGAGTCTTGGAGAAACTTCTCTCCATCATTCTTCTAGTATGACTGTTTAGTCAACTATGCCAATTTTAAATTCATCTAATATGATATCTCTAATATACATTTTTCATCTTGTCCACAAAGATAATCTGAGAGACTGTCAAAAATAATAATAAAGTTAGATTTTTTTCCCATAATATTCACTTGATCTCTCTGCCTAAGAAAATTATCTAAATAGGAAATAAAATTAATTTGACATTACTTATTCTTAGTGAACCTATGTTGGTTTCTATTAATCATTGCTAACTCTTCTGAGAATACACAATCCATCTTGATAATTATTAATTCCATTTTTATGTGTATTTTGTTCAGAAATCATTTTTTACCCTTTTTGCTTTCCTTAATAGTATTTGTAATATCTGTCTGTTAATATACTTAGTCTCTCTTTGTTTTCTTTTTCATTCCTTTGTGTATGTGTGTGGCATAAAACTCTTCCATCACTAATTGAATTCAATTTTACTTCTTGTTTCCTTTTTCCATAGATGACAAAGAGTTCTTCACACATATGTCTGGAATAGATCAATATAGGTGGAATGATTTTGGGGTGCCAGTGAGGCCCTGATACTTCCCAAATTCTCTGAACAGATTTGCAAACCATGGCTGGTAGCCCTTATTCTGACACTAAGACATTTTCTTTTTGGTTTTTTACTATATGGAGTCCATAGAGTGGTATTTCTAAAACTTTGTAAATGGTAAATAATAGATAATACTTGGGGACTTGACCCCTAAAATGAACACATAATAATGTATGTGCATAATTATGTTTAAAAGATTTGATGAGCAAAATTTTGCTGTACATGACTAAAGGTACTAGTATATTTCAAGAAGGACTATATCACAGCACTGGGGATGAGGATAGGGTGGGATTGGTCTATAAGGAAGCAAAGAAAAAGGAGGTTCACAAAGGAAAATGGCATTTGTGAGGCCTTGAAGCTATGTTCAACAGACATCCTTTTCCAAAAGACTTCAGATATCCCTGGTCCTACTGGCAAAATCATCTCAATTTGAGTTACCACGTTATCTTAGTCCTACTAGTAAACATTTCATTAATCTACTTCCTTTTCTTCAATTCCTCAATTATAATGGAATTTTCTAAATCATGTTTAATACTATATTACATATTGCTTGTTAATAGGGAGAAAATATGTTCATCATGCAAACATAAATATTCCCATTCTTGGAAAGTCATTTTTTATTGTAAACTAAAATTTTGATACTGGGCTAGAGAAAATATATCTTTATTAACCCACTTCATCTTACTGGGGATATTGCTATACTGGGAAATGTAGTATAGCTGTGAGCCTAGTAAAATGAAATGTTTTGCTGATTATAGCAGTGCATCTAGAAGAGTTTTGTGATTTATTTTTCATTTATAGAATAGGAGAGGAAGTGATATGTTACCAACGGTCCTGGGCAAATGAAATAGGTGCTCATTCTCCACGTCTTCTCTTCCCCTTTGCCAGCAACCTTGGGAACCTTGTGTTCTAGGCCGTGTAGCAATAAATGTGAAGAGGCAGGCAAAGTTCAAGTTCTAGTAGGCCATAAGTGCCTCACTAAGAAAACTAGATAAGCAACTGCTGAAAAATACAAGCAGAGAGGTGAAGTAGCAGAGTATCATTTTAGAAGCAACACACTAGTTTTATGACCAATAGAAGGAGAATTAAGTGTATAGGATAATGCTATAATTTTAACTTGTGCAAATGAGAGTATAGGGTCATGCACTATTATGTAAAATGTGATATAGAAGGAAGGAAGGATCCTGTGTCAGTTTCCTTCAGAGCTGTTAGTTTATATTTTCATTTTCATCCTTGCTTTAGTCTAGTCCATCAGAATTTTCAAACCATTTTCAAAGGCAGTGTCAAAGCTAGTATTTGAACCAAGAGATTTTTTTTATTCCAAGCTTAGTTGTCTTTTTAAAAAAATCATAACTCTACATGTTATTTGGTGGAAATATGTCACACATATTTTCTTATATCAATTGTATTTCATAGTTTATATTTTAAAATTCCAGAGAGCAAGAACTATATACAACTGTTTGCTTTCCATCCCTTTGTCCAACCATATCCATTAGGTCACACAAAACCTAGATCAGGGTCTCCCGCATTTGAACCTTTACTAAACATTACCTTCAATTTTCGTATGAATTCTGCAGCTCCAGCATTAGTAAAAACTATGTAAAACAATAAAACTGTTCTTCGAACAAAAACATCAGCTTTCAATCATCTTTTCTTTGTTGATATAACCTTAGGTTCAACAACTTCATATGTAGTGTTAACTGTGTCTTACAGTTTAAGCTTCAGTTATCTTCCTCCAGTTCTTCATCTGGTTTATCATAACTTTGAAATTAGACCCATTCTTCACCATCATTCCTCAGGGATGTCTCCTTTGACCTTCCAGATCAGGCCAACACTCCCCTTGTATATGATAGCCAAGATCCAGTTACCGTCCTTTTGTAGCCATTATGAGAGATGGAATTTTCCATGCTCTTTTATGATTCTTTAATCACTATTTGTTTCCATTACCCGACTATATGTGCCTTTATTTTTTCTCACGCTAGTATCTCTCAATTTTTATCAGAATTGTTAGCACTTGAAGGAATTCATTAAAAGTGTGTCATATGAATAAATAAATGAAACATTTTGTTTTTGTTTTCTAAATCATCATTTTATATTATCTGAAGCTTATCCTCTTGTTACCTCTTTGGGTTTTCATTGATATACATGTTTCTTGCTCTTCTGCTTTCAGCTGTTTTTACTGGACAATAGCACAGAAAAAATGTTCGGTGTAAATACTATTTAAATAATCCATAGACATTCTATCCAAAAAATCCCCACAATATTTGCAGGCTTTTTACTCTTATTAACCTCAAGGGATCATTTAATTTCATTTAAAAATGTGATACAAGGGGGCTTCCCTGGTGGCGCAGTGGTTGAGAGTCCGCCTGCCGATGCAGGGGACACGGGTTCGTGCCCCGGTCTGGGAAGATCCCACATGCCATGGAAATGTGATACAACAGCCTCTAGGATGCCACACTCAGCAAGTTATAGCAAAATGACTTAAGCCATATTTTTATTTTCTTCTTCCCTTCAGGAACCTCTAAGACAAGAGGTCAATTTGGCCTCATTTTATTCTTAAAAAAAGAATTTAGTGTTCTTGACAGGTGTCAGATTACAAGTCTTTAGGGAAAAATGTTTCCTATTTGCCATCAGACCATTTATAACAGAGAGCTGTACATGGTTTTCCTTTCTCTTCCCCTGTTCCTTACCTTATCCACAGACCTCAACCCTGACCCTCAGAGAGCAACTCCAGATGCAGGAGAGCAATTCAGTCTCCGGGCTATTAAATCACTGACTCTTTAGCACACTTTCTCTACAGGAGTGGCAGCAAACACCCCTTGTGATATTTCTTGTGTGATGTTATACTTTGTTCCCTATAAAGTGGATGGAAATGTTAAACACATTACACAAAAATTACTGAAAAAGCATACAATCAGAACACCTTCAACATTTTGTTGTTGTCATCCATGTCATAATTGGTGCTTTTAAAATCATATTAAATTTGTTTTAATGGCCTCAAAATTCAGAGTCAGAATTTTGGTATATTTTTCCCACTGAAAGTATTCTGATTTTAAGGATGAATAACTTAAAGCTGCTACAAACATAAAATAGAGTTGTCTACAAAAGATTTCTTTCTTCCCAAAACATTTTCCATGCATTGGTATTATTATCCATTCTTCAGAGTTTTCTGGGGAAGCTCCAATAGCCTTTTAACAAATGTCTCAAAATAACCCCTAAATCTACAGTTAGTCTCATATCATGTATAGCAAACATCCTAGGAAGACTAGTTGGAGATGACCTCCACACACAGAAGATTGCCTGGGACCTGATAATGAGGACCACATCATCAGATTTAAAGATTTCAGGCTATCTTTTTATCAAAATGGGCATCAATCTTCCAGTTCAATCCCAGCAAATTTTCCAGCAATGAGAGGTGACAATGCAGCATCAATTCATGGCCAGCAAGAGTCAGGCCTAGGTGGTTCAGGATGGTGAGCACTAAAGCCAGCACCTCCCATGGTAGGTTGTTATTCCCACCACCAGCCACATACTGCACTAGACAGCTGGGAAGACCGTTAATCATATGGACATCCACCTTATTACCATGCAGAACTTCATTCTGAGTATCAAACTCCATATTGACAGACTTTTCTTCAGTTCCAACATTGAAAGGAAAAAGATGCTCCACCATACCCAGTGCTAGAAGATCCATATCTGACTCCCTGTACAGCACCAAGAGTACCAGTTTCATAGTCATCCTGGAAGGGCAGATTAAGAGTTCTTAAATTGCATGAGTTGGTGACAGGATAGAATCCAATTCTTAAAGCTATATAGTTCCATGCTTACCAAACTTTAGTGTATATACAAATCATCTGGGGACCTTGTAAAATTCAGATTCTAATTCAGTTGTTTTGGAGTGAGATCAGAGACTCTGCATTTCTAACAATCTCCCAGGTGATACCAATGTTGCTGGACCACAGATGAACTTTGAGTGAAGAAGCAGATGATCTTTGAAAGCATATTGCACCTGGAAATCTGAGAACTGGATTCTTCTTCCAGCCCTCAAAGAATTTGTGGCAGTAGCATTCATAAATGTGAATGTACTTTCATGAGCGGGCTGTGAGATAAACTGGCAATGGATTTCATATTTGTGGATGATCTTTTATGTTCTAACAAAAGAAGAATCTTGCCCCTAGACAACATTCTGTCAGGCTCTGAACATGTTTCAGAATGTAACAATAAGAAGCTTTATTTTTTTGCCAACATGACCAAAATCTAGGCAATGGTAATTCATTAGCAGTCTAGAGATGCATTGAAAAAATAGGAAAAGTTCTTTGGATAATGTCCCATTATCTCTTATATCATCATTTACTTGCAGTTGAAACTGAATTTAAAATTTTTAAATTTTTCTTTTCCTCATAGCAAAGGGGAAGAAAGACAGGAGTCCATGCCAAAGGTGATTGTCTTAGCTACTTTATGGATATTCAGTTCTTCCTTACATCTATATCAAATCCTAATAAACTGATCCCTTTAACAAAAACAGGAAAAAAAAAGGGCTATATAGTTCCAGAAATGCTGTGGATGATTGATTTTGTACTCTTGTTCCAAGTATTTTAAAGCTTGGATCCCAGTATCTTGTCACCACTCCAACCAAAAACTGGCACAAAATGCATCTGACTTTCAGTTGTAGACCATTTCCTCAATGTAGTTACTGACATCTTTATTCATTTCCTCATATCTCCTCTGGGCATAAGGAGGGAGTCAGTGTAATATATTAAAGAAAAAAATAAAAAACACTAACTGTGTGTGAAATGGAGAATATTTTCACAGCACAATTCTGGCCACATTTTTTGATAGAAGTTTCATATTCACCATCATCCTCAGCAATAATCAAGCTAACTCACTGAGCTGTGCTTGTAAGCATGTTTTTAACAAAGGCCTTAGGTCCTAGGATCTCAGTAATGACCTCATCGATGGTGTTAATCTCAAATTTTCCCAGAAGTATATCAACCATATGTTTAGCTTCACCCAAACCTAAGTATACTTAAAGGATTTCCTTTCTCATCTCAGAGGCCTCTCTCCCAAGCTCCTCATTTGTCCTCTTATTAATTCCATCACTTTTGTAGATCAAGTAGTCACTAGTGTCGTACATGTTAGACATGTTCCGAATGACCACAGTTTGATGTATATTTTTCCTTTCCCATCTTGGTTTGGATTTAGGGATGATTCCATGGTGCCTGGATTGTGGCTAAAGACATACTGTGAAAGTTTCATTTACACTGGGTGTTAGAGAACACAATCTGTAAATAGCTGTTCCATTGAAAATTTTTTATTATTGCTTATTAAAATTCTATCATAATCAGCCTCTCTATAGTATCTACAGTTTCTATCAGAAAATTAAAACTTTAAAAATAACCTCTATAGCATGTTTTAATGCTTAGATATCACCCTTTGTATCAGTCTGGAATAATTTCAAAGCATGTGAACACAGGAAGAAGTAAATATTGATTGAGCCCTGTCTTATGCTGCAGGCATGGTGTCAGGCACTGGAGATTTAGAGGTGAGTAAGGCATTGTCCCAAAACTCTCCCCAGTGAGACTCCTTTGTTTGCTTTCTTCATATATTAGAGTGGCCTCACTTTCCTTCTTTTTCTTTACAGTGGATGTTAACGCAATTTGTACAAAAGAATTGATGAACATAGCAAAAGAGACAAATGGCAAAACTATTTGCATTCTTTTTTTACGCGGGCCCCTCACTGTTGTGGCCTCTCCCGTTGCAGAGCACAGGCTCCAGACGTACAGGCTCAACGGCCATGGCTCAGGGGCCCAGCCGCTCCGCGGCATGTGGGATCTTTCCGGACCGGGGCACGAACCCGTGTCCCCTGCATCGGCAGGCGGACTCTCAACCACTGCGCCACCAGGGAAGCCCTGGCAAAACTATTTGAAGCATTCTTTCTTGGGCTAGTTTTTCTCCAAATGACAACTCATAATTAGGTAAGTGAATGAGACCATACTGTAACAACTGATTTTCTCTGATTAAAATACTGTAAGCATAACGATATATTGCAGAGGGAATAACCTTACCTATTGATGCTCACTACCTTTTTGTTGAGTTATCATTTAGTATTGAGTAGAGAAGCAGCTAAATGTACAAAGTTTAGGGTCAAATGAAAATTACCCGAAGCTTAATGGGTAATTAGGTTGGGTTATATTAGGCAAGGGAGTATTCATTAGTTACAATGCAAACACTATGTGGTTACTAGACATTCACATCCCGGCATGATTCCTAGTTCAGCCTTAATTACCTATTCACCAGATGATCAGTTTTGCAGCTGGGTGAAGAGGAATCCTCAGGAAACACTGTCATGTCACCCTGGAAATATGGTGACTAACAGAGCAAGGGGCTGAGCACAGCTCCACTATCTCTGAAGAAGAAAAGGGCTCTCTTTAGAATTCTTCTACCCACAGAGAGAACTTGATGCATCATTTGAGTAAGCAGTCTTCTACATGTGTTTTGAGGAAGTTTGTAAGAGGCCTTTTGCTCTAAAATGTCAACCCCGGTGATTTCACCATTACCATTTAGATTAATTTCCTCAAATATTGGATGTCATTCAAATCAAGAGCCACAAGGTAAAACCTAAATTCTGCCAGGTGGCCAGTATTTTAAATTGGTGTCAGCTTATCGTTAAGGTGCCCATTTAAGAAGGGTGAACATGTACAGCAGTTTAGCCAAGACAGTCCTGGTTTATACCCGTTGTCATGGCATAATCTTCAATAGTGCCCCATTCACTCTTATTCTGGGTTACATGAAGAGAAATGATATAATCTCAAATAAATCTAAAGTCTGGTCAGGATTTGTGGTTTTAAATATCAGGAATAACTCTGGTTAAGTTAAGTTTTACACAAGAGCATCTGATTGGTTGAACTAAGACCAAATATTCAGCTACAGCTGCCAGAGATCAGGGAGAGCTTTTAGTCAGTGCTGCCTCCAAACAAGAGTTTGGGGGCAGACTAACCAAACCAGAAAAAGTGTTCAGAGTCTGACAGCTAAAAAAACCCCCAAAATTTCTCTTCCTTCTGGTTAACCTCTGATGTGTGGAATTATAATTTGATGTGACAACGTGTGTCTCATAAGGACATAAAGAGACATCAGTTAAATGGGAGAGCCCCAGACCAATAAATTTTTCCTTCTTCATAGTGTTGCCTAGAAACAATCCTTTACAAGTCTCATCAGAACACGAAGTTCTGTAAATGGTTAGATGCCCTAAATTTGTTGATAGATCATTCAGATCTATAAAGCCCTAGAAAAATGTAATAGTAAATATTTCTGGAAATTTTATGTTAATTACTCCATTAAACATTCATTTCCCTAATATATGAGGATTACCCTAATGTTCTTGTTAGTATACTCATTTATTAGACATATGTGGTACCTTTGTAAAATGCTATAGTTTCAATTTTTTAGCAATCCTTAGCTAAAAATTGTTTGTGTGAAGCTGCAGTTTGATTTTTAAATGCAAAATGTTGTTTTTATAAATTAATGACCACTTTATTGAAGATGGTGGAAATATTTAATTTCCTATAAAAGTTTGGAAAAGGGATCAGAGACCATCAATGATACTTTGGAATGAAAACAAGCTCAATTCATAGATAGTAATAAAAAAACTTGTCCTGTGCTATACCAAATATATTGATAGAAAATAAAATTTAGCTGTTATTTAAACACATAATCATTTGTATTAAGATTGTTTAAAATACTAGTATACAATATTAAAATACACATTATACCACATTCAAGAAAGACACTTTGATTTTTGTTTGGTAAGGAAACACACGTCTCTCTGAGAATAATAATTTATCGAAGTTTCAACAAATGCACATTCATGCAATACACTCAGAAAACAAGGAGAAAATAAGACAGTATTAATCCCCAGTAATTGGAATAGTGATTTGGGAATTGAACAGCCTTCATTCTGCTTACTAATTCTTCATGTAACCATAGGCTGGCAGCTAAAATTCTGCTTACCTTAATGTCTAAATCAGTAGTATGACTGTAATATATATTTTATTAATACTAAATCCTGTTCCACCATTAAATATGGCTTAACTTTAATTTTGAAGGCTTAAAACAAAAATAAAAGTGTCATATGTGGACTTATAGCTGGGCCCATATACAGGTTAAGATAAAACACATCTTTCATAAAAGCATTTTCTCTGGCAGACCTATTAGAACTATGTTTAAACATTCTATGTCCTCTCTAAATGTTCTTCCTTTACCTCTATATTTCTTGATTGATGATGAAAACAAACTCCAGAGACATGTTAAGAATGATCCCCATATAGATTTTGCACTGTAAAATAAATGCCTAATTGCAGCAGGATTATTTGTAAGTGATCCATCCTAATAGAAGGGAAACATAAGAAAGTCTATCAATTCTGCCACTACAATTCCTTCAGAACATGAACGATTGCTAATTGTATGCTTAAAAAAAAGAAAAATTCTGAGAGTAATATTGACTCCCTTCAAACTGGGAACTGATGAGCTCCATGCCAATAAAATATAAACACTTCACAGTTTATTACACTGTTCACCTGAAAAAGAAACAAAACAATGTTAATATTAAATAAAATTTTAGCCCAAACAGGACTTATTTAAACATATGGGATTATTATATTATGTTCAATATGTTGTATATTATTCTATGTCAAAAGTCATAATAATTTTACCAAATATTAAATGAAATAATCTTATGATTTTCAGTTGAGTATAGAGATGCACTTAAAAATGAAGTTAAATCTAAGCAAAGGCATAACATTTATTACTCTGAGTTACCACCAGCCCACTAACCAACTTGAAACAGTTACTAGAAGTTAGGCTAAAACAACTTCTCCCTAAGTAATTGAAGAAATAACTTATGATAAATTCTTTATATACTCAAAGTAGCTACAACGTCAAAGCTCACAAACTTAAATGCGTATAGTGATAAATACAGAGAAAGAGAAACAGCATAATTCATATGTATTCTATGTGTACTAAAAGTTTGTAATATTCTTTTTATCTATATGAATGGAAGTTCTTCAAGTTTTCACAGAACTTTACTATCTTTTTTCAATGAAAAGCTAAAGAACAAAATTACATACTTTTTAGGATGATAAAGTAGATACATTAAACAGTATTTAGTATTTATTGCCTATGTCATTAGCAAAGTTCTTAAAAACCAGAGTCAAGATTTAAGAGTTCTGTGTTCCACGTCTTGCCACAAATACTAGAACATTTTATTCCGTAGATATGATGATTGCTTTGTCTAATAATACCATGTGAGGCTGACTATTTGGTGAGTGATCACGAATTCAAACAGAAACTTTCCCATAGTGAATCCAAATAGAAACTTCCAATTAAATACCTTTCAATTAAAACATGCCATTCTAGAACCCAGTATCTATTTCAGAACTTTCTTCACTATGAATTTCCAAATCGCTTAATAGCTGATCTTATTCCAAATACTTTATCCTTTTCATTTATTTCTTGGCCTATGTATATCTGAGATTCTAAATCTCTTAATTATACAAGTTGGATTCTCAAGGAGGATAAAATACAGTCAGAATTCATTCCAATGATACCACTAATACATAACAGAGAGAACTAATGGGTATAGCTCAGAGACCTAAGCAATAATTACTCTTATGAATTATATTGTGTGAATAAAATATAGATGTATGAGTAATAATATATTCATGTATATATTTTTTAAAGTAGATTTATATTGACTTTCACAGAGAACAAATGATTTAAATTTTAAGGAAAACATACTGTGTGACAAGAGTACTATTCTACACTTGTAAAGTCTAATAACATACCAGACCTACAAATAGTTTTCTCTTGTTGGTATAGCATCAGGATATACAAAAATAAATAAATAAATAAAAGATAAAATACTTTTTCTCTTCTTTTTTACTTGTTTTTTATTTCTGTTTTTCTGCAAAACTGGACCCCTCCCTACATGTACAGTACTTCCAATATAGCCAAGACTTCCCTCTTGTGGCTGGTTGATGTCAATATATAACTCCTTTATCTTTTAAGTGACCAATTTCTTAAATTGTTTCAGCAAGGAAGATGAAAAGAACCAAACTGCATAGTTTAAGATACATGAAATCAAAGATAAATAATATCTAATTCCAGTAAGCTTATTATATTCTCTGAAATACTTCAGATTTTAAAATAATCCAATTAAATTCCCAGTATTCTTTCTGACAGTTGATTTAAAACCTTTGCATTCCTGAGTGTGGATATCTTTCTTCTGCTCCTGGCTCACATTTCTACGGATATTATTTTATAAAAAGGTACTGGTCTTCGCTGGTGGTGCAGTGGTTGAGAGTCCGCCTGCCAATGCAGGGGACGCGGGTTCGTGCCCCGATCTGGGAGGGTCCCGTGGGCCGTGCCCGCTAGGCCTGCGCGTCCGGGGCCTGTGCTCTGCGGCGGGGGAGGCCGCAGTGGTGAGAGGCCCGCGTACAGAAAAAAAAAAAGAAAAAGGTACTTTAATGGTTTCTGAAATAAAATATTTCCTTTGTTTAGACTACCTTTTTCAGCCCTACTCTAAGTGGAAAAAAAAAAAGGGAGATAGAAAAATGTCCTTTTAATTAACATTTTTGCTTTGAAAACACAAAAAATCTGATTTCCTCAAATTTAGAACTTATTGGGTAGAAATAAGAAATGAGAAGAAAAACTTTAACCTTTAATTCACTAGCATATTTGAGTTAGAATAACAACTCCACTTGCAAACAACAGGTAAAATGCTAACATTCAAAAAAAAAAAAAAAAAAACTAAAGGGAAATGAAGAGAAATTGAAGACTCAATTTATGTGACTTGCTTTACCATTCATATTTCAATTAATACTTGTATAACCCTCTGACTATATTACAAACTACCATCTTGTAGATGAGGAAATTGTTGTTTCAATAATTTCCATGAATAATCCCCAACCTGGACTGTTACACTATCCAAAAATTAATTGCTATATTAGTATTCCTAAACAATTTTCTCATTTTTATGCCTATATTTTTTTCTATCTAAGCTTTACTTTCAACTAAAAATGAAGACTATTGAGATAAAGAAGCTAAATAGTTTGACCAAAATTACAAACAAAAATTATGGTCCAGTTATGAAATAAATCACATGGATTCTTTAACTCAAAAGAAAAATATTAAATATACATATTCTTTTTTGGCAATAGGCTTTATCTCATTCTAGCTGAGATAACTATTTCTTGGATGCTGTGAAAAAACACCTATGCAGAGTGAAGTAAAAATAACAGAGCTGCTTTAGCAGATGTGTTTGGTGTGAGTTTCAAAAGCAGTCCATTTTATGATAAGAGGGAATACAAAATTCTAAAAAAATAAAATTGCAAAGAACTGCAGGTAATATATTTGAACATTTTTATAAAACTAAAACTTAAGGATAGACACAATCCATTGAAAAGAATTTTGAATTATTAACAAGCTTGTCAGCATTTGCTATTTCAGTACAGGCTAGAAGGCTGGTTGCTGTGCCTCCTCTTTGATAAGGTTTAAGAAAAATCACTTTAATGGCAGAATTTCTTTGAGGTAATGTTTATATCATCGTCCATCACGTGTGATGAATTCCAAAACATGATTATGACAATTTAGAGGACTTTTCCTTTTAATAATTGTTCTAAAAAAGGCAGATTTGAAAATAATGTAAAAATGAAATGTTTCTTCTGAGAATGAAAAATATTCTACAGGAATTAGTATGTTAAAAAAAAAAAAACTTCTTTAGAGTCACCTGGAAAGTTATAATAGATCATCATTGATTGTTCTTAAGTTTATTTTCTTTGCAGCAATCTGTTTCCAGTGACACATAAGGAAATCCACTCTAGGAATGAATAATATGTAACAGCGGTGGAAGCCTGCCTTTATTAAAAATGTTATTTTCCCCTGTACTTTAATGAACAGGAAATGATCTAAGAAAGATTTCTCGCTAATGCTAAGAGATTTTAACTTAATTCTTAACATGAAGACTTCCTTCAGAGCTGAACATGCTTTTTGAGCTTCAAATTGTTTGAGTTATCTTTAATTCTGTCAGAAATAAAGCATGAGATAGTAAAATTTGCTATATCTGAGAAAAACCATTTGTCTTAATTCAGTGTCATAGAGAATCTTTCAGAGAAATATCAAGGATTGTCAAATGCTGTTAAACCAATGGACCATATTAGATTTATACCATGATGCATACTTCTACTGAAAGCAATATTGTATTAGTAGAAAATGCAATAGACTTGGATACAGAAGACAAATCTGGCCATATATTTTTCATAAGGTATGCACTCATAAGTTCTCTATTCATTTCAATCGTCACAAAGTACCACATGCATCTTAACTAAACTCTCTATGGTTTCAAAAAAAGAGAGATCTAATGCACACTATAATAATAAAGACACTTTTATAAAATAGGTCTTGTCTGCAAGGGCTCAACTAGATATTAGACCATGAAATACCTGAGTTATTACTACTACAATAGCGACAAGTTAATTAGTGCATTCAAATTTCAGTTGAGAACTCTGTTGTGGTGAGAAAAAGTGTCTGTGTTTCTTTGTTTGTTTGTTTTGCCATACTTAGCAACCATATTTCAAGGCTTCAACCTACTTATATACTCTTGGCCACTTAGGTTATCCTCCAAGTTATATTTTTTACAATTAAGCCATCCAGACTTATAAAAGAAATATTGAGTCTGTCCTGCCCTCAATGGCTTAATCCATTTTTTGAAAGAAGCAACAGAAATAGTCTTAGAAAAAAATACTCTACCAAAAAATGGAAAATTGTAATAGACAAACTTGGAAACCAAACAGCTATGAAAAATAAATCAAAGAAACTTTCATAAATGAATTTATGAAATTGTTATAAATGAATTTTAGGAAATATTAATAATGCAATAATTTAATATAATGTATTATATTTTCAAAATTTATTCAAGTAAATTGTGTCAGTCATTTTTAACAACTCTTTAAGCTAAGATTTATTGTATCCATTTTAAATATATTAAATTTGTAAATTGTTGTAAGCTTAGACATATTAGGGAGCAATGGAATAGATTCTAGACTGATAGGTTTGCGTTTCATAAAAAGTATGAAACCAGCTATGTGTTCCCTGAAAAAATATATGACATCATTAAAAAATACCAACACTATGTCTCTAAAGACTATGATATAAAATGACATTGAAGAAATTGGAAATGCTTATTCTCAAGAAAGAAAAATTGCAGAAGATAGATTTAGAATGGCTGTTTTGTGGGATAGAGCTATTCCTTCTTTTTTCCAAAGGGCTGAATGATAATCATCAGGAATCAGTCACGTGGAAGCTTGTGTGTGCTCAAATGTCTAACAATGTTTCCTAGAGGGGAGAGCTCCCCATCTCTGGAAGTATTCATAGTCTAAACATCTCAGAAAGAGCACAGAGAAAGGATTTCTGAACTGGAGTTCTAGAGTCAGAGTCTTGAGCTTGGATCCCAGTTCTACCACTGGGAAGGTGAACTTGAGCACTGGAGGTTAATGAAAGTTGTTACATCATAAGGTTTTGAGGATTAAATGAAATAAGACATGAAAATCACTTAATGCAGTATGATAAGACATCAGTAAATTTTATGTATTATTATTTCACACACACATAAACCCCTTTCTGCTTACAAGGTATTTACAGGTCAATTCCTATACATTAAGCAGTAAATTGCCACCTAAAGTATAAAGACAAATAAGACAGTCTGATTTTGAGGAGCTCATTGTTCTCAAAGTAAATGAAATGCCAAATCGTTTCAAGATGGCCTGACAGGTGCTAACCAGGAAGTGTGGGAGCAGAGAGGAGGCAGGCACTGGGCTCACCTGAATTTCTAAGCAGCTGACAGGAGGCCACACATTTTGGGTGTTTCCAAAATATTTAAATTGATAATTTCTACAAGCAACTAACCTCACTATTACTTGAAACTTCATATGTAACTATTAGAAGGTAGCCTAGTTCCCAGTAATGACTTCAAAATTTCTGTATAGAAAGGGCTGGAAATGAAGTTGAAAAGCAGAACTAGAGCATTTATCTGAAAGCTATAGTCCCATAGCAAGCACATTAATTTTTAAATTACGATGTGTTGTTATTGGGATGGGTTTGAGAAAAGTGACAGAAATCGTGAAGATCATAAAGCTCACAAGCTGTCCTTTGGTGCCACCACTGCTGGCTTTATACTACAAAACACAACTTTATCATTTTTGGCATTTCTTGAAATATTTTATTAAAACCTAAATTCAAAAAAAAAACTGTAATTTTGACAAGACTACCTTTCTCTTGCTATAGTGCACTATTTAACATGACCAGGTTTTCTCTGTGCTTGGAGAACCCTATCCACTGGCTCGCTCTTTCAGGGTCTTTTCCATTCTTCAAGTACTCATTGAATACCATGTTCTCTGATTCTTCTTAAAAAATGGATCTTTTATGGAATGTCATACAAATATCATTCTTATGTTTTATCACAATTTTTATTAAATAGATATTTTGTAGTTTTCTTATTTTCTGAGTCTTATTGATCGATGCATCATCACTCACAACCCCTAAAATTGTACTTTGCTCCATAAACATTTGTTAAATAGTGAAATTGAATAGCCCTTGCTTATCTCAGTTTAATAGTAAAAGAGGTAAATAAGTAGCTATAGCAAATATTAATAATTTTATGTAATTCTAGTTTTAAAAACTCTCACAATATAATTTGTGCTCAAATAATGTGGTTCAGAAAAATAACTAGTTTTATACTTCCATCAAATTCCTTTGTCACATGATTGTTAAGTTGCCAATCAGTAGCCAATATCCTGTGTTTCAGTCTTGCCCTTTGATAAAGCTGTATAAATTATGTGAATCATAGAAAATAAAAGGGTAAGTTGTGCATTATCAAAATCATAGAGCTAGCAAATAAAAACAATTCATTGGCATATGATTTTGAGCCAAAATTTCATTATGGCTCCCATGTCATTCTAATATAGATAAGGGGAAATCAATCTTTTTCTTAGGTCATTAGTAGCTCCTAAGAAATATGTTATATACAAATTTTAAAATTATAAAACTAATAGAAAGGGATTAGTGAAGCAAATATGTCCTAAAAATTTTTTAAACTGCATTGCAACACACTGTTCAAAAACCTATTTCCCTCAAAGAAAATTTCCAATTTTGACATTTAGATGATTGAATGTCTATTTGTAATTCCTGCAGAGAATACCTATAACTGTGATGGAAATTGTGTGATGAGTCTTAGAAACTTCAGCACTTTAGCTAGCCTTAGGGTAAAGACAGCCAGTATGTTAGAATAGTATAGAAGTTTATTAACAAATCTATTTGCTCTAAGCTAGTAAATATATACCATTGTTTCTCGCTTTCACCTGCTTTGTCTGTACTCCTTTTTCGTTTCTCAATTTTTTATTCTAATTCTATTTTAGTTTAATAATGTTCACCTAAAGCAACACTTTCTTAAATGAGAGGCATGAAACAGTAGTTCCATGATATGTTCCACAATAAAATGGAACCATAGTCAAATAAGCCTGGAAAAAACTACATAACCCATTGCCCTTTAGAAATTCAATGTGTGCATTAGTATATTAAAAGTCCTGAGAAATCATACAGTAAAGAATGCTCTTTAACATGGTTAGCCAACATTTTTCAAATTTATATGACTTTTACCATGTAACTTATTAGAAATAATAAGAATTGATTATGTACCATGGACCTCATTAAGCACTTTACCTGCATTCTATCATTTAATCATCATAACCACTCTAGAAGATATGTACTATTATTACCCAGGTTTGCAGATGAGCGAATAAAAGCTTTGCTAAATTAAGAATTTGCTGAAATTGATAGAACTGGTAAGACTCAGGGCTGACTTGACTCAAGAATTCATGCATGTATTCACCATCCTCTTCTGTCCCAATATAATTACACCATTTTATAAAAGCTGTTTTAGATTTGATGGGAAAGGGACATATAACAAGGGTGCTAGAGAAGTTCTTGTTCAAATCATGCTTTTGCTTTGAAAAATACTATTTGAAGGAAAAGTATGGTAGCATTTTAACAAAGTTATGCAATTATCTTAGATCCAAACTAAAAAGAAAGCCCAAAGAATTCAAAAGTTCTTATTTATTCTTGATATATACTTCTCTGGGCTATACCAATGCTCTTTAATAAGATTTTCACCTTCACTTTCTTCTTAGCTGCTTGATATCTGCTCTATTCTTTCTTTTCTTTTATTCATGTTTACCTTACAATTTTTGTATTTTGTTTACAGTTCATATTCACCAAGTGTTGAGTAATGGTTCAGTTGAAGGTCAAACTTAGTCTTCTCTGATGCTTCTGCTTAATGCATGTTTCCTTAAATACTTGTTTCTATTTAAAGGCAATCAAGTTCAACAATTAAAAAAAGAAACTAAATGATTGATTATATTTATAATGAATTCATATAATAAATTATCAGGTTTTAAAGAGATTTGGGGATTCTGGTAACTTCAGTAAACTCTTTGTGTTGGATAATATACCAGACACAGGATAAAAATTAAAGTGAGATGTGGATTCTGTCTTCAAGGAACAAAGAATCTTGTGGTGAAAAAAGTTATATAACAAATACAGTTTTATTACTATAATACAGAGAGTGAAAAGTAGAATGAATGTGATATGCATGGAGAATTAGGGTCTCACAGAAAGAAAATATCTCTCTCTGATTTTTGAAAGATCAATGAGTTAGCCAAATGAATGCAGCTCAATATCAAAGCAACAAACAACCCACTCAAAAAATGGGGAGAATACCTAACCAGACATTTCTCCAAAGAAGACATACAGATGGCCAAGAGGCACATGAAAGGATACTCAACATCATTAATCATTAGAGAAATGCAAATCAAAACCACAATGAGGTATCACCTCATGCTGCTCAGAATGGCCATCATCAAAAATTCTAGAAACAATAAATGTCAGAGACGGTGTGAAGAAAAGGGAGCCGTCTTGCACTGCTGGTGGGGATGTAAATTGTTACAGCCGCTATGGAAAACAGTACAGAGGTTCCTTACAAAACTAAAAATAGAACTACCCTATGACCCAGAAATCTCACTACTGGGCATATACCCTGAGAAAACCACAATTCAGAAAGATTCATGTACCAAAATATTCACTGCAGCTCTATTTACAGTAGTCAGGACATGGAAGCAACCTAAGTGTCCACTGACAGATGAATGGATAAAGAAGATGTGGTACATATATACAATAGAGAGCCTGCATTTCCGCAAAGCTGGAACTCCCAGCTCGGGGTCTTGTCCATCTGCCATCACGGAACTGCCCCAAAGCCTGAGGGGAGGGTGGGCTCACTGAGGCTGGCGGCTCTGGAGGGGCCTGGCAGCCGAAGCCGCAACAGTCCTGGGGGACTGTGGGCCAGCCGTGTGGAGGACAGGCTCTTGGTGCTCCAGTCAGGCATCAGAGTTGTGCCTCTGAGGTGGGAGAGGTAACTTCAGGACACTGGTCCACAAGAGACCTCCCAGCTCCACGTAATATCAAACAGCAAAAATTTCCCAGAGATCTCCATCTCAACACCAACACCCAGTTTCACTCAACGACCAGCAAGCTACAGTGCTGGACACCCTATGCCAAACAACTAGCAAGACAGGAACACAGCCCCATGCATTACAGAGAGACTGCCTAAAATCATAATAAGGCCACAGACACCCCAAAACACACCACCAGACGTGGACCTGCTCACCAGAAAGACAAGATCCAACCTCATCTACCAGAACACAGGAACTAGTCCCCTCCACCAGGAAGCCTACACAACCCACTGAACCAACCTTAGCCACTAGGGACAGACACCAAAAACAACAGGAACTATGAACGTGCAGCCTGCAAAAAGGAAATCATAAAAACAGTAAGATGAGCAAAATGAGAAAACAGAAAAAATACACAGCAGAAGGAGCAAGATAAAAACCCACCAGACCTAATAAATGAAGAGGAAATAGGAAGTCTACCTGAAACAGAATTCAGAATAATGAGAGTAAAGATGATCCAAAATCTTGGAAATAGAATAGAGAAAACGCAAGAAACATTTAACAAGGACCTGGAAGAACTAAAAAGGAGACAAGCAATGATGAACAACACAATAACTGAAATTAAGCATACTCTAGCAGGGATCAATAGCAAAATAACTGAGGCAGAAGAATGGATAAGTGACCTGGAAGATAAAATAGTGAAAATAACTACTGCAGAGCAGAATAAAGAAAAAAGAATGAAAAGAACTGAGGACAGTCTCAGAGACCTCTGGGACAACATTAAACACACCAACATTCGAATTATAGGGGTCCCAGAAGAAGAGGAAAAGAAAGGGACTGAGAAAGTATATGAAGAGATTATAGTTGAAAACTTCCATAATATGGGAAAGGAAATAGTTAATCAAGTCCAGGAAGCAAAGAGAGTCCTATACAGGATAAATCCAAGGAGAAACGTGCCAAGACACATATTAATCAAACTATCAAAAATTAAATACAAAGAAAACATATTAAAAGCAGCAAGGGAAAAACAACAAATAACACACAAGGGAATCTCCATAAGGTTAACAGCTGATCTCTCAGCAGAAACCCTACAAGCCAGAAGGGAGTGGCAGGACATACTGAAAGTGATGAAGGAGAAAAACCTGCAACCAAGACTACTCTACCCAGCAAGGATCTCATTCAGATTTGGTGGAGAAATTAAAACCTTTACAGACAAGCAAAAGCTGAGAGAGTTCAGCACCACCAAACCAGCTTTACAACAAATACGAAAGGAACCTCTCTAGGTAAGAAACACAAGAGAAGGAAAAGACCTACAATAACAAACCCAAAACAATTAAGAAAATAGGAATAGGAACATACATATTGATAATTACCTTAAATGTAAATGGATTAAGTACTCCCACCAAAGACACAGACTGGCTGAATGGATACAAAAACAAGACCCGTATATACGCTGTCTACAAGAGACCCACTTCAGACCTAGGGACACATACAGACTGAAAGTGAGGGGATGGGATGGAAAAAGATATTGCATGCCAATGGAAATCAAAAGAAAGCTGGAATAGCAATTCTCGTATCAGAAAAAATAGATTTTAAAATAAAGACTATTAAAAGAGGCAAAGAAAGACACTATATAACGATCAAGGGATCGATCCAAGAAGATATAACAATTGTAAATATTTATGCACCCAACATAGCAGCACTTCAATACATAAGGCAAATACTAACAGCCATAAAAGGGGAAATCGACAGTAACACAATCATAGTGGGGGACTTTAACACCCCACTTTCACGAATGGACAGATCATCCAAAAGGAAAATAAATAAGGAAACACAAGCTTTAGATGATACATTAAACAAGATGGACTTAATTGATATTTATAGGACATTCCATCCAAAAACAACAGAATACACATTTTTCTCAAGTGCTTATGGAACATTCTCCAGGATAGATCCTATCTTGGGTCACAGTCAAGCCTCCATAAATTTAAGAAAATTGAAATCATAGCAAGGCAAGTATCTTTTCCAACCACAATGCTACGAGACTAGGAATCAATTACAGGAAAAGATCTGTAAAAAATAAAAAAACACATGGATGCTAAACAATATACTACTTAATAACCAAGTGATCACTGAAGAAATCAAAGAGGAAATCAAAAAGTACCTAGAAACAAATAACAATGAAGACATGTCGACCCAAAACCTATGGGATGCAGCAAAAGCAGTTCTAAGAGGGAAGTTTATAGCAATACAATCCTACCTTAAGAAACAGGAAACATCTCAAATAAACAACCTAAACTTGCACCTAAAACAATTAGAGAAAGAAGAACAAAAAAAACCGCCAGGTAAACAGAAGGAAAGAAATCATAAAGATCAGATCAGAAATAAATAATAAAGAAATGAAGGAAATGATAGGAAAGATCAATAAAACTAAAAGCTGGTTCTTTGAGAAGATAAACAAAATTGATAAACCATTAGCCAGACTCATCAGGAAAAAAAGGGAGAAGACTCAAATCAATAGAATTAGAAATGAAAAAGGAGAAGTAACAACTGACAATGCAGAAATACAAAGGATCATGAGAGATTACTACAAGCAACTGTATGATAATGAAATTGACAACCTGCAAGAAATGGACAAATTCTTAGAAATGCACAACCTGCCAAGCCTAAACCAGGAAGCAATAGAAAATATGAGCAGACCAATCACAAGCACTGAAATTGAAACTGTGATTAAAAATCTTCCAACAAACAAAAGCCCAGGACCAGATGGCTTCACAGGCGAATTCTATCAAACATTTAGAGAAGAGCTATCACTTATCCTTCTCAAAATCTTCCAAAATATAGCAGAGGGAGGAACACTCCCAAACTCATTCTAGGAGGCCACCATCACCCTGATACCAAAACCAGACAAAAATGTCACAAAGAAAGAAAAATAGAGGTCAATATCACTGATGAACATAGATGCAAAATCCTCAACAAAATACTAGCAAACAGAATCCAACATCATATAAAAGGATCATACACCATGATCAAGTGGGGTTTATTCCAGGAATGCAAGGATTCTTCAATATATGCAAATCAATCAATGTTATACACCATATTAACAAACTGAAGGAGAAAAACCATATGATCATCTCAATAGATGTAGAGAAAGCTTTCAACAAAATTCAACACCCATTTTTGAAAAAAACCCTGCAGAGAGTAGTAATAGAGGAAACTTTCCTCAACATAACAAAGGCCATATATGGCACACCCACAGCAAACATCATCCTCAATGGTGAAAAACTGAAATCATTTCCACTAAGATCAGGAACAAGACAAGGTTGCCCACTCTCACCACTCTTATTCAACATAGTTTTGGAAATTTTCGTCACAGCAATCAGAGAAGAAAAAGAAATAAAAGGAATCCAAATCGGAAAAGAAGAAGTAAAGCTGTCACTGTTTGCAGATGACATGATACTATACATAGAGAACGCTAAAGATGCTACCAGAAAATTACTAGAGCTAATCAACGAATTTGGTAAAGTAGCAGGATACAAAAGTAATGCACAGAAATCTCTGGCATTCTTATACACTATTGATGAAAACTCTGAAAGTGAAATTAAGAAAACACTCCCATTTACCACTGCAGCAAAAAGAATAAAATACCTAGGAATAAACCTACCTAAGGAGACAAAAGACCTGTATGCAGAAAATTATATGACACTGATGAAAGAAATTAAAGATGTTACAAATAAATGGAGAGTTATACCATGTTCTTGCATGGAAGAATCAACATTGTGAAAATGATGCTACTACAGAAACAATCTACAGATTCAATGCAATCCCTATCAAACTACCAATGGCATTTTTCATAGAACTAGAACAAACAATTTCACAATTTACAAAAGATCCTGAATAGCCAAAGCAATCTTGAGATGAAAAATGGAGCTGGAGGAATCAGGCTCACTGACTTCAGACTATACTACAAAGCTACAGTAATCAAGACAGTATGGTACTGGCACAAAAAGAGAAATATAGATCAATGGAACAGGATAGATAACCCTGAGATAAACCCACGCACATATGGTCACCTTATCTTTGATAAAGTAGGCAAGAATATACAGTGGAGAAAATACATCGCATTCAATAAGTGGTGCTGGGAAAAGTGGACAGGTACATGTAAAAGTATGAAATTAGAATGATCAAGGGATCATTAACACCTTAACACCATATACAAAAATAAACTCACAATGGATTAAAGACCTAAATGTAAGGCCAGACACTATCAAACTCTTCGAGGAAAACACAGGCAGAACACTCTATGACATAAGTCACAGCAAGACCCTTTTTGACCCACCTCCTAGAGAAATGGAAATAAAAACACAAATAAAGAAATGGGACCTAATGAAACTTCAAAGCTTTTGCACAGCAAAGGAAACCATAAACAAGACCAAAAGACAACCCTCAAAATGTGAGAAAATATTTGCAAATGAAGCAACTGACAAAGGATTAATTTCCAAAATTTAAAAGCAGCTCATGCAGCTCAGTAACAGAAAAACAAACAACTCAATCCAAAAATGGGCAGGACACCTAAGTAGACATTTCTCCAAAGAAAATATACAGACTGCCAACAAACACATGAAAGAATGCTCAACATCATTAATCATTAGAGAAATGCAAATCAAAACTACAATGAGATATCATCTCACACTGGTCAGAATGGCCATCATCAAAAAATCTAGAAACAATAAATGCTGGAGAAGGTGTGGAGAAAAGGGAACACTCTTGCACTGCTGGTGGGAATGTTAATTGATACAGCCACTATAGAGAACAGTATGGAGGTTCCTTAAAATACTATAAATAGAACTACCATACCACCCAGTAATCCCACTACTGGGCATATACCCTGAGAAAACCATAATTCAAAAAGAGTCATTTACCAAAATGTTCATTGCAACTCTATTTACAATAGCCAAGACATGGAAGCAACCTAAGTGGCCATCAACAGATGAATGGATAAAGAAGATGTGGCACATATATACAATGGATTATTACTCAGCCATAAAAAGAAACGAAAGTGAGTTATTTGTAGTGAGGTGGATGGACCTACAGTCTGTTATACAGAGTATGTCAGAAGTAAGTCAGAAAGAGAAAAACACATATTGTATATCAATGCATATATGTGGAATCTAGAAAAATGGTACAGATGAACCTATTTGCCTGGCAGGAATAGAGACACAGATGTAGATAATGGACATGCAGACATGAGGGGGAAGGGGAGAGTGGAATGAATTGGGAGATTAAGAGTGACATAGATACACTACCATGTGTATAATGGATAGTTAGTGGGAATATGCTGTATAGCACAGGGAGCTCAGCTTTGTGCTTTGTGATAACCTAGATGGGTGAGATTGGGGAGGGTGGTAGGGAGGTCCATGAAGGAGGGTATATATATACATATAGCTGATTCACTTTGTTTTACAGCAGAAACTAGCACAAGATTGTAAAGGAATTATACTCTGATAGTAAATAATTAAACAAACACACTGTGTTTGTCAAAAAATACCCAAAAAACAATGTGATGAAGAATGGGGTTCCCTCAGAACAGCATTCACTAATTATAGATGTGATAAATAGCAGTGTGTGTGTGTGTGTGTGTGTGTGTGTGTGTGTATGTGTGTGCTTCTAAGTTTGAATAAGAAGTACCTCATGATTGTCAGGGCATGAGTGTAAACTATGAAATGGTACCACAAGAGGCTGCATAGGTAGATACACATCAAGCCATGTAAGTCTGTTGTGTCAAGAGATTTATGAAATCCACTGAATATTTTTATGCAGAGAACTAGCATGGTTAGATTTGCATTCTGGATAGGTTATAATGGCTTTAACCTGGGGAACAGATTTTCATGAAACATAACTGGTGATGAGACCAAACTGGACTTTATCATGATTATACAGGTGAGAGATGATGAGGGTTTGAGTAAAAGCAGTGATAATAAAGATGGAGGTGAGCAGATCAATTCACTCAGCATAAGATGGTGGATGGTGTATCTCTGATATGTTTGTGGGAAAGGTGTTATAGTCTGAATGTTTGTGTTCCCCAAAAATTCATGTGTTGAAACCCTAACCCCAATGTGTTGGTATTTGGAGATGCAGCCTTGAGAGGTAATTATGTTTAGAAGAGATCATGAGGGTGGTACCCCCAAGTTGGGATAAGTGCCATTATAAGAAGAGGAAGAGGAACCAGAGCTCTCTCTCTCCCTCTCTCTCTTTACATCATGTGAGGACACAGTGAGAAAATGGCCATCTGCAAACCAGGAAGAGAGATCTCTATGAAAAATAAATGTCTGCTGCCTAAGCCACCAGCTTTTGGTACTTTTTTACAGAAGCCTGAGTTGATTCAGACAGAGAGTGGGACTAGAAGTTGTCAAACTCAACTCCCCCATTTCTAGTTTGTGTGGAGGGCTGAATATTGGAGGCACAGACTAAACCAAGAAAAGAGAAGGAGCATTATGTTTGAAGGAAGATACTGGATTTTGATATGTGTATACTGAATTGGAGGCAGGGATGTCTAATGAGAAATTTCATATATATAAAAGGTGATAGAAACATGACAAAAAGGAGGGAAAGAGGCAAAAGCTACTGCAAGACATAAGTATGCACAGATGCAACTCAAAAACCTCCAAGCATCTTTTCCCTCTCTATATATCATACATACAGTAATCTTGCCTTAAGCTAATTGAAAAATAATCAGATATTTTGCAGAATCAGCTTCCTCTTCTTGTGAACTTTCCTTTCCTTTTGTGGTGCTTTAGTTTCCTGAGGGACAAAGACCATTTTGGAGAAGTGTTTATTGGATGTAAGTAAGAAACTAAAAGAATTCCATGCTGGCTTCCCAGTAACAACTGGGAAACAAGGGAGGGAAATATCTAAAGAGAAAATAATAAGCTTTCAGTGGATATGAGTAAGAACCTTTTCTATTGCAAGAAAATAAAATCCAACTCACTTAATTTAAGAAAATAAGAGAAGAATTATTTGGCTTGTATGACCAAAGGTTCAGTGGTATCTGTCTTCAGGAATTGCTTGATCCAGGGTCTCCAACAGTATCACCAAGACTCGAATACTACTCTCTTTCCCTGCTCTACTTCCCTCTAGAGGGCCTTATTCTCTTGTTACTTCTGTCTACAGTTGGGGATCCTAGTAGCTCCCTGCTTATATCATTTTAAGAATTATATTAGGAAATAAATGTCTATTTATTTTGAGCTCAAAAGAAAATCCCAGAATTAAGCCTTATTGGACAGGCTTGGTGCATATGTTTGTTCCAGAACCATTATGTCCAGTGGAAATAGAATGTGCAGATTGGCCCAGCCTGGACCATTGCCCACAGAAGGTGCTGGCAGAGGAGAGGGGGATACAGCACCACTGAAATGGGAGGGAATCCCTGACAGGAAGTCAGGTTCTGACTTAAGAAGGAAGAATGGACACAGGGATGGCAGAATCAACAGCTATCCACCACAGAGCCTCCCCACAACAATAACCAACTTGGAAGGACGAACTGTGTGCCTGTGTGTTGAGTTTGTGTATATCCAGGTGTGTGTTCACATTTACAGTGAGAAGAGTCCACGGCAGTCTACTCCCTCCAAGTCTTTTTCATTTGGGAGATTCCTTCCTCACACTCACCTGGAGAAGATCCTCACCAGATCCTGGCTCCTAATAATCATATCAGCTTTTAAGAAGACATCCCTGGGTAACTTCAATCCTGTCCTCCCCTCTCGCTCTCATTCAAAGCAAATAATGCCCTGTCCAATTTAACATCAGAGTAACTTTCTCTATATTCATTCCCCAAACGTTTGGCACATCACAGGAAGTATACAGATGACAGCTCTTCAAAATGTGGGGAAAGCGTCAGGGACCACAATGATCAAGACAATATGAAATTTAAAACCATTTTCCTAGTGCCTTCTTTCCTTCACAAAGTCAATACACTTATTTTTCCACTCCCTCCCTAATTTCTTTGCTGTCTGCTCCCATTAAATTAACACAAAGACAGTTATCAATCATGCACAATTCAATGTGGATGGTGCTCAGAGTGGCAGTCTTGCTCTCTGTCCCTCTATAAACTGCTGAGAGTCAGAAGGACTGTGAAACTGAATTTTTATATGGCTCCGGAGAGCTGAAACTCTATCCAGAACTGGAAAGATAGTATTAATTTTTACTATATTTTAGTACAAACATGTAATATGTCAGTTAAATTATGTGTCAAATACATCCTAAGTATCAAAATATTCTATACAATTTAAAATTTATAAAATTATTTAACTTGTTAAATATCCAAATTTCAAACAATTTACTTTTAAACAGTACCTTTATAAGGAAGAAAAAGTTGAGCACCTTTTCATACCATGCTAATAAGTTAGAAACCACTTACCATGTGGTCTTTACACATTGGACACTCAATGGAGATGTGTTTTTGAATAGTTATACATAGCATAATTAGAGTAAATATAGAAAATGAATTCATGCTCTGTAAAGGCAAATATTGTCATATCTACTCCCAGTATCCAGTACAGTGTCTGACACATAGTAAGCTTTGCATAGAAATTTGTTGAATGATCAATAAAAGAGAATTCCAATTTATGAGATCTGGAAACAGAAACTGCAAATAGAGTAACTAATGCAAAAGTTCTTTGAAGACAACAAACCAAAAAACAAAAAATGGGGAAAAAATCATCATGCTGAGCTTCAGCTACACCGATCTCAATTAACAATCAAGGTTCTATATCACTAGAGTAAAAATTTTTGAGAGAAAAAGTAAATTGCTTCCTGAGAGCTTCTGTAATGCTAATAGAATCTTTAGACTCCATTGTTACACTGATGATTCACCTATAAAAAGCAACCACACTTTTTTTTGGCCTTCATTATCAGCCCATTTCTGGCCTGATTTGCTTTAGATGATTTACACTCTGCTGCACCTGAACTGTGACTTTCCATAATAGAAAAGGGAATGAAAAATGAACAAAAGAAGGGGGAGGGGGATTGTAAGAAGGAAAAAAAAAAGAGTGTAAAAAAAATCTCAACATCCCACCCACCCACTCTTTATGCTTTAGGTTGAAATGTTAATTATTTGTAAGACTTCTCCCAGCACCTGACTCCTGCAAAATCTTCCACTGTCTTGCATCCAAAGGACTTTGCTTTATGATGAGTGAAACAAAACCTATTTTGGTCTGTTTTGTTTTTCAAATTGTCTGCAGTAAATAGCAAGAGAGTTGGAGAATCCAGCTACATTACAATGCTCTTTTGGCATTCTTCACTGCAACCACTCCTTGTGGCAACAATTTAAGCTGGTCAGTTTAAGCCCTAAGCACATCGCTTGCCCATTAGTAGACAACTTTGATAATTTTTGAATAATATTAAACCATTCCAGAGCCCAGGAAAGCCAGAGAGAAAGCATAAGCCAAACCTTCATTTCCCTGGATAGCTAACATTCTGTCACTGCCACTGGGCACAAATGAAGTAGTGATGACCTGTGGTCAATATGTGAATTGGAAACCAGCCACAGCACTTCATTTCAAAAGCAAAAGTACTCATATTTACTTTACCCAATGATAAGACAAGATGCAAGGGGGTTTTTGGTCAGCCTTAGTATGTAGAGTGTGAGTTTACACTCAAACACCTGTAATCATCCTTTTTAAGACTAGTATTGAGAAATTGAATAGAGAGCCTGAATTAATATAAATACTATTACAGGGCTTCCCTGGTAACGCAGTGGTTGAGAGTCCGCCTGCCGATGCAGGGGACACGGGTTCGTGCCCCGATCCGGGAAGATCCCACATGCCGCGTAGCGGCTAGGCCCGTGAGTCATGGCCGCTGAGGCTGCGCGTCCGGAGCCTGTGCTCCACAACGGAAGAGGCCACAACAGTGAGAGGCCCGCGTACCGCAAAAAATAAATAAATAAAAATAAATAAATACTGTTACAAATGAGGTGAAAATGGGAACCCCATTTTGATTTGCATTGATTTTGTGTTTTTATGGTTTCCCCTCTTGAGAAAACTAAGTCTGTGATACTATGCACAAAATTGTCAACTACAAACTGGCCCTTGCCATTGGCACTTGCCATCTACCTCTACAAGGATTAAATCATATGTTGCTGCAGCTGCTGATTTTCAACAACCCCTGAAAGGAGTTCAGGGTAGAGAGCAGAAATGAGGCACTCTGTGCTCTGGGAAAAAACTGGCAGAACAGGTCTCTAGATAGTTAGATATTTTAAGGAGCTGATTTTATGAGCCCAATTCTTGTATATCCTCATATCTAGAAAAACACTGAAATCCTTCATGGTGACGACTGCTCCTCGTGACTAGCAGAAACCTCCTGCAAAAAACATGTATTTGGTTGCATGTACTCCCCTTTACCAAAATCACATATTTACTGACCTTCCCCCCTACCTCTTTGGAGCAGTTTCTCAGAGCTATCTGAAATGCTGTCTCCCAGGCTGCAGTCCTCGTTTTGACCCAAATAAAACTTAACTCGCAGCTCTCACGTTGTGCATTTTTTTAAGTTGACAGTAAATGATGAGCCTATAGCCTAGTCGATCCAGGCGTATTGGTTTATATGTAGACAGCTATACAATTGGTTGTTATGCTAATGTAATAAAAATTTTTAAATTGCTTAATGCAAAACTTTAGATCGGACTCAACAAAGGATCATGAAAATTTCCCAGTTTAAAATCATTAATTTCATTCCCGCATTCTGAGTGAGTTCTGTTCTCTTCTCCCTTTTCTTTGATTCTATAGCCTATCTCTATGGATGGTACAATGCATGTGGAGTATTTCCTTCTGTGGAAGCTTTCTGACAGTGCTGGAATAACAAAATCCACCTTTCATTTTAATGTTTATTAATTTCTCCAGTCTCTCTCCCATGGAAAGAATCTGAAAAATCTCCGTAGAAGTATGAATTTTAAGAGAAATCAAGCTTACTCTTAAATAATTAAAAACTTCTGAGTGTAAGCTATATTTTAAAAATCCATCAAAACAGCATCACTTCCTTTAATGCATTAGGTTTTAAGAATTAAACCTGCTTTCCCCAGTCTTTCTGCACATTAGCATTTTTGATTGCTAGTTAATAAACATAAGCATTGTAATGGGTTCTTCTAAGGTGATTTTTAAGACTCTTTACAGAGCTACTTTGGCTTATCTATATTCGAAACAATGAAATCACCACACCTGCAAAAACTATACTATCTGTAAGGTAGTTAAAAGCCAGCTTTGTCACCATTTTGCCCAGTAATAAGGGAGGGAGGGAGAAGAAAAAAATTAAAATTCACTTCGTTGATTTAAGATCTATCTTCTTAGCAAAGTTCAAGTATACAATACACTAATGTTAATTCTCACCACTGTGCTGTACATTGGATCTCCAGAATGCATTCATCTTGCCTAAGTGAAACTTTGTACCCTTTAATCAACACCTCTTCATTTCACCCTCCCTCTACACCCCGGGCAACCACCATTCTACTCTCTGCTTTTATAATTTTGACTATTTTATTTTACTGAGATATAATTGATATATAACATTGTATTAGTTTTGGGTGTATAACATAATGATTTGATAAATGTATATATTGTGAAATGATTACCATAAATTTAGTTAACATCACCTCACATAGTTACAATATTTTTCTTGTGATGAAAACTTTTAAGATCTACTCTCTTAGAAACTTTCAAATATACAATACAATATTGTTAACTAAGGTTAACAATAATAACCATGCTGCTGGGCTTCCCTGGTGGCGCAGTGGTTAAGAATCTGTCTGCCAATGCAGGGGACACGGGTTCGTGCCCTGGTCTGGGAAGATCCCACATGCCGCGGAGCAACTAAGCCCGTGAGCCACAACTACTGAGCCTGCGCGTCTGGAGTCTGTGCTCCGCAACGGGAGAGGCCGCGACAGTGAGAGACCCACACACTGCGATGAAGAGTGGCCCCCGCTCACCGCAACTGGAGAAAGCCCTCGCACAGCAACAAAGACCCAACACAGCCAAAAATAAATAAATTAATTAATTTTAACAAAAAACAAAAACCATGTTGTATATTACATCACTAGGACTTACTTGTCTTATAACTGGAAGGTTATACATTTTGACCACCTTCACCCATTTCACACACCCTCAACCCCCTGCCTCTGGCAGTCACCAATCTGTTCACTGTATCTATGAGTTTGGGTGGTTGTTATTTAGTTTCCATGTATTTGTCTCTCTTTGTCTGAGTTATTTCACTTAGCATGATGCCCTTAAGATCCATCCATGTTTTTGTAAATGAGATTTCCTGATATGCTTTCTAACAGCCTGGCACCATGTAAGTATGTACTCAGTACAGGACAACTAATATCAAAGCATGTAACAGAAAAAAAGCATTTTATTGATTATTACTTTTTCCTTCCTACATTTTTAAGGGCACAATAAACTGCATTATACCATCTGCAAAAGAATATTAGTCTATGAAGAAAGGGCTAATGTGGAAAATTCACTGATACTTCTACTCACTTCAGCCCAAAAGAAATTGCATGCTATGCTTCACAGTTGACAAAGCATGGAGTTCATGGCAAAATTATATTGTGAGGACAATAATGATTTTGATGTGGAAAATAAATGCTTTAATTATTATGATTTGTATGCATGTGCCTTTTAATATTTTTTTTAACCTCAAGGTATTCTTAAGGTAATTTCTGAGATCTCTATCAGAATTTAAAAGGCAGGTGTAAGCTTAGAAATTAAGATAAATCCACAGAATGAATACAGTCAGTGCCGGTGCAGGGTCCTAGGTCCCAATTCTGTAAATACAAGTTGTCAAGAACTACTCAAGTAAAATTAAGGCAAAAAAAACCTAACATAATCAAGAGTCATGAGTTAGCAATATAGTAATGAGGTTAAAAAGCAATTATCACCCTGAAATATGTAAATAAACTGAAAGAATGTGAGAAATAAGAAGTCACCACCATATTCATATTGCAGCAAAGTAGGGGAAAGTGGAAATGTGCTAAATGGATGGAAGAATCCCAGGGTGGTAAAAGGACAAGGCTGAATCTTAATAGTTAAACCATTCCACCACTTACTCTCCCAACCCTAAACTTGAGTGATGTTACTACTTAGATTCACAAAATGGATAGTCCTTGTTATCTCTAAAAATGAATTTTTAAGCTCTACAAAGTATATGAAAAAAGAGAAAATATATTATTTATTCTGACTCTGGTCTCAAGGGAGCAAGATGGATTAATTCAACCATCTTTCATACATGTTTTTACGTTACATCAAACCTAAATGACACTCTGCTGTTGGCAACAGGTACCTGGGATCTCAGTTCTTCCTTTGAGTGGGCGAGTGATGATGAGCACATCATTATCTATTCCTGAGCCCCGGTGTCCTCATCTACATATTGAGGAAATAAGATACGTGTACTTGCCAAAGAGAACTGCAGCAGGAATCAAAGGCAAAGCACATTATTAACTATTAGCAAACGGGTTAAGAGCAGACTCTGGATTGACTTGCCTCAGTTATTATCCAGGCTGTATGCTTACAAACTGTGGCACCATGGGCTAGTTATTTAATCTCTCTGTGCCTCAGTTTCCTCACCAGTAAAATGAGGATAATAATACTACTTACCTCATAGAGTTTTTGTCAGGATTAAAGGAGTTTATTTAGGTAAAGAATTTAGTGTCTGGCATATACTGCTATCTAAGCATTTTCTGTTATTACTATAGATATAATGTTGAGAATTCTGACAGATTCTTCTTCATACACAACATGTATTGTTTACACTGAAGTTTAAGCACATATTTGAGTTGGTGGGAAAAGAGCTTGAAGAAAATGAATAAGCACAGCAAGAGTGAAAATGATCTCCAGAAAGCTAAGGCGATCATTAAAAAGTTCCCCAGCCATTCATTATCCAAAACTGTCAATTTATTATATTTCAGTGCCCCATAAAGACAGTGACCATTATGTCTTGCTAAAAAGTAACTGCATTACATCAAACACCTCTCAAAGTTAATATAAAAATCTAAGTTACACACACACACACACATTTATATATGTAGCTTTAGAGTAAGTATTTAGCTTCAAAAATATTTCCATATCTTTTTCAATAAAATCAGAAAAGAGCTGACTAGAAAGATAATAAATAAATAGATAATCAGAAATAATAGTTAATTGACGGTCGAAAATTTTGGATTGATGTCCATTTTATCTTAATGATTACTTGACTGTTGCTACATAAGACCAAGGACGAATAAAGATTTATCCACAGATTAACTTTTAGTTGCTCAAGCAGCAATAGCTTTGTGGGAAAGAAAATCATAAAAGAAGAAACAGGCCAAGTGATTTTAAGGAAATCTGCAATCATTTTGTACTATAAATAAAGAAAATTGAAAAGCAACAGGCTATTTAGATTTACAAAAGAAAAAAATTGCATATAGATACTTTCATAAATATTTAAAATGTTCTATGCATTCACAACAAAACACAATACAAATTCATTTCACACATAAAAAGTCTGAAATATGAAATGTCAGGGTGTCATTTAATTCATGGGTATATGTGTATATGACAAGGAGGCTCATTTTATTTCTCCTCTTACAAGAAGGACACTGCAGTAGAATATATGGAAATTTCTAACATAGTATATTCATACATCTAGACTAGCTTATGAGGAAGAAAAGCTCTCCTTGCTTTTGAGGTCATCATAAAACTCAGTGACCTGTGAAGGTAAAAAATTACTGGATCTGTTGCTCTTGGAGCCACGAATCTGGTTGAATCTCTGTGATGTCATAAAGCACAAAGTATAAATTTTTTAAAATTTTGCACCCTAGACATCTTCTATAGTCATATTTTCACTGTGTCAACCTACACAATTGCTTTGACCATAATAGCCATGTCATTGAAAAAGATGAATTTTACTTTCTACAGACTTGGCTATAAAATACGAATGAACTGACTATGACAGTTGACTCAAAATAATCCACCCTCAAGTGGTAAATTATAGGATGAATGATCAAAATAAGTAATTTGCTTTTGCTACTAAGCAATAGCCACATATAAAGGGCAGGTACATCATTTAGTGAGCCACAAATATTAAACTTTGAAAAGCTATCTTTTCCATTATCCTAAGGACTGTACTACAATTGGTCATTTTAAATTCCACTAAAACTGTTATGTGATGCTTGAGTTCATTATTTGACAAGATTGAGTAGCAACAACTGGGAGACAAGAGACTCAAAGTTGACTCCGACTCTGTCAGTAACTCGATCAGTATGACTATGAACAAATCACTTCACAGCTCAAGGCCCTTGATTGCTTATAGCAAAAAGAGGGTCTAGACAAAAGATTTGGATTCTGATATCTAGTTTCTGAGACTAGACAAGTTATTAAATTTTCAGTTTTCAACTCTCAAATTTGTCATGATATTTCAAGCTGCTCAAAATGTGTTTATACAAAGAAAAGAAAGAAGAAAAGAAAAAAACATGGAAAAAAAAACTGTGTTTATATTCCTAGGAATAAATAGATTGGAAAATATGAGAATGAGGAAAAGAACGTAAGAAATTACAATGGATTTATTTATTCCATCCCCTCACACAAATACAAATTTCCCCACCACCACCATTGTGGGAAGCTAGCCTCCAATGGGTATATGACTATATGACATAATGTAATCCTCTTAAAAACCAGGATCACAATCAAGTTTTTTCTTTAAGCTGAGACTCAATGATGGTTGTCCAAAACTATTCCCAGCCAAAAGGAGAATTGAATCAGAGGAAAACAAGCCCCATCACCAACTCTGCATACGTCCCCCAAGCCTCAGAGAAGTCCCCACCACCCTCACAGTATAATAGTGTCCAAACCCATCCTTACTCTAGCATCCAGATTCAGACTTGCATGAAAACCAGAAAGTAGAGAATCATTTAAAAAGACGAAAACCCTTGACTCTTTATTTCTAGATAAGTCCCAGTGTAGTATAAACTGGTCTCACCAATGGTGTTTAGGGGAGAAATCAGGGTTGGGCTTTAGTATGCTGAGATCCAGCGTTTTCGGGAGTCTGTGCCCAGCTATTTTCAAAAGTGTACTCTGTGAACTCAAAACACCTTCACAAAACCTGATCATCACTCTCCAGGTCTCTGGGGCAACCAGAAAGGGAACAAAAGCCTGAATATAGAAGTCATGGATATTTTTTCTCTTTTAATACATACAAAATGCATTTCCTGGCATGAAAGAGGTAACAGTTCTCTTTATCCTTCAAACTTATCTGAAGCACTTTTCATATAAATAATTTGATTTCTTCATGTATCTGAGGATATCTTGTGCATAAAATGAATGGGTGGGGTCTTCATACCCTGTTTACTGAAAAGAAGTCTTTTCAGATGCAACAATGAACATCCTGTTCCTTCCTTACTCATTTTCCTTTTACTGCATACCTGCATTAAATCCCAACTATATGTTTGAAAACCAAATTTATTTGTGGAATTAATAATCTGAAAAATCACCCTCATCCAGCCTCATATTGGCCTTTTGTCTCCTTTGATAACGTCATTCATTATTCACTATCCTTATGGAATTCTCACATACAGAGAGGCAGCATTATTAGTTTTTGAAATACTGGTGTGACTTAATTTCTCCACTAACTAGGCTAAAATAGAGAGATCTGGCAGATAATAGATAGTGATAATAGATAGTAATAATAATAGATAAGAGAGAATGGCAGATGGAAAATTTTGCTGAGCTGATATGGAGCTCTCATTAAGAATCTAATGCCTACTCTGGAATGCATTGATTTATTACTTTCCAAACACATGTTTGCTTTTTTTTTTTGTACACACAGGCTGAGTTAAACACTCTATAATTGACTGCTTATGAATGTTTTCTATTGAATCGTTGACCTTGGTGGTATGACACAGCTTGAGAGAGTGATCCACAAAGTTCCTGTGCCACCACTGAAAAATAATAGGAATATTTGCCTTTCATGTTTGTGTTCAGGATGGTATTTGATGAACACAGAGTCTTTAGAGATTGTTGGATACATTTGCTATTCAGAGTGAAACTGAAGTTTTTTGGTGTTTTGTATTGTCTTGTTTTGCTTTAACATCTTTATTGGAGTATAATTGCTTTACAATGTTGTGTTAGTTTCTGCTTTATAACAAAGTGAATCAGCTATACATATATCCCCATATATGCCCCCTCGTGCTCCTCCCTCTCACACTCACTATCCCGCCCATCTAGGTGGTCACAAAGCACGGAGCTGATCTCCCTGTGCTATGCGGCTGCTTCCCACTATCTATTTTACATTTGGTAGTGTATATATGTCAATGCTACTCTCTCACTTTGTCCAGTTTACCCTTCCCCCTCCCCATGTCCTCAAGTCCATTATCTATGTCTGCGTCTTTATTCCTGTCCTGTCCCTAGGTTCATCAGAAACTTTTCTTTAAATTCCATATATATGTGTTAGCATACAATATTAGTTTTTCTCCTTCTGACTTGCTTCACTCTGTAAGACAAACTCTAGGTCCACCCACCCGACTACAATTAACAATTTCATTTCTTTTTATGGCTGAGTAATATTCCATTATACATAAGTGCCACATCTTTTCTATCCCTTCATCTGTTGATGGACACTTAGGTTGCTTCCATGTCCTGGCTATTGTAAATAATGCTGCAATGAACATTTTGGTAAATGACTCTTTTTGAATTATGGTTTACTCAGATAGATGCCCAGTAGTGGGATTACTGGTCCATATGGCACTTCTATATTTAGATTTTTGAGGAGGCTCCATACTGTTCTCCATAGTGGCTGTATCAATTTACATTTCCACCAACAGTGCAAGAGGGTGTCCATTACTCCACACCTTCTCCAGCATTTACGCTTTGTAGATATTTAGATTATGGCCATTCTGACTGGTGTGAGGTGAAACCTCATGGTGGTTTTGATTTGCATTTCTCTCTCATGATTATTGATCCTTTCTTGTGTTTGTTGGCAATCTGAATATCTTCTTTGGAGAAATGTCTATTTAGGTCTTCTGCCCATTTTTGGATTGGGTTGTTTGTTTTTTTGATATTGAGCTGCATGAACTGTTTGTATATTTTGGAGATTAATCCTTTGTCAGTTGCTTCATTTGAAAATATTTTCTCCCATTCTGAGGATTGCCTTTTCATCTTGTTTATGGTTTCCTTTGCTGTGCAAAAGATTTTAAATTTCATTAGGTTCTATTTATTTATTTTTGCTTTTATTTCCATTTCTCTATGAGGTGGGTCAAAAAGGATCTTGCTGTGATTTATGTCATAGAGTGTTCTGCCGATGTTTTCCTCTAGGAGTTTCATAGTGTCTGGCCTTATATTTAGGTCTTTAATCCATTTTGTGTTTATTTTTGTGTATGGTGTTAGGGAGTATGCTAATTTCATTCTTTAACATGTAGCTCTCCAGTTTTCCCAGCACCACTTATTGAAGAGGCTGTCTTTTCTCCATTGTATATTCTTGCCTCCTTTATCAAAGATAAGGTGACCATAGGTCAATGGTTATATCTCTGGGCTTTCTATCCTGTTCCATTGATCTATATTTCTGTTTTTATGCCAGGACCATACTGTCGTGATTACTGTAGCTTTGTAGTATAGTCTGAAGTCAGGAAGCCTGATTCCTCCAGCTCCATTTTTCTTTCTCACCATTGCTTTCACTATTCAGGGTCTTTTGTGTTTCCATACAAATTGTAAAACTTTTTGTTCTAGTTTTGTGAAAAATGCCATTGGTAATTTGATAGGGATTGCATTGAATCTGTGGATTGCTTTGGGGAGTATAGTCATTATCACAATATGGATTCTTCCAATCCAAAAACATCATATATCTCTCCATCTCTTTGTACCATCTTTAATTTCTTTAATCAGTGTCTTATAGTTTTCTGAATACAGCTCTTTTTCTCCTTAGGTAGTTTTATTCAGATATTTTATTCTTTTCGTTGAAATGGTAAATGGTAAATCCTTAATTTCTCTTTCAGATTTTTTCTCATTTACCATTTACCAGAAATGGTAAATGGTAAATCCTTAATTTCTCTTTCAGATTTTTTCTCATTTTCTCAGATTTTTTCTCATTTCTCATTTTTCTCATTTTTTCTCATTTATTCAGATATTTTATTCTTTTTGTTGAAATGGTAAATGGTAAATCCTTAATTTCTCTTTCAGATTTTTTCTCATTTCTCAGTGTATAGGAATGCAAGAGATTTCTGTGCATTAATTTTTTATCCTGCTACTTTACTAAACTCATTGATTAGCTCTAGTAGTTTTCTGGTAGCATTTTTAGGATTCTGTATGTATACTATCATGTCATCTGCAAACAATGACACTTTTACTTCTTCTTTTCCAATTTGGATTCTTTTATTTCTTTTTCTTCTCTGATTTTCTAGCTAAAACTTCCAAAACTATGTTGAATAATAGTCGTGATAGCAGGAAATCTTGTCTTCTTCCTGAGCATAGAGGAAATTGTTTCAGGTTTTTACCACTGAGAATGATGTTGGCTGTGGGTTTGTCCAATATGGCCTTTATTATGTTGAAGTAAGTTCCCTCTATGACCACTTTCTGGAGCTTTTTTATCATAAACAGATGTGGAATTTGGTTGAAAGAAGTTTCTGCATCTCCTGAGATTATCATATGTTTTTTATCCTTTAATTTGTTAATATGGTGTATCATATTGATTGATTTGCATGTATTGAAGAATCCTTGCATTTCTGGGATAAACCCCATTTAATCGTGGTGTATGATCTTTTTAGTGTGCTGTTGGATTCTGTTTGCTAGTATTTTGTAGAGGATTGTTGCACCTATGTTCATCAGTGATATTGGCCTGTAGTTTTCTTTTTTTGTGACATCTTTGTCTGGTTTTGGTATCAGGGTGATGGTGAGGATAAATGTTAGCTCTTCTCTAAATGTTTGATAGAATTCACCTGGGGAAGCCATTTGGTCCTGGGTTTTTGTTTGTTGGAAAATTTTTAATCACAGTTTCAATTTCAGTGCTTGTGATTGTTCTGTTCATATTTTCTATTTCTTCCTGGTTCAGTATTTGAAAGTTCTGCTTTTCTAAGAATTTGTCAATTTCTTCCAGGTTGTTCATTTTATTGGCATAGAGTTGCTTTTAGTAGTTCCTCATGATCAGTTGTATTTCGGCTGTGTCAGTCGTTACTTCTCCTTTTTCATTTCTAATTCTGTTGATTGGAGTTTTCTCCCTTTTTTTTCTTGATGAGTCTAGCTAATGATTTACCAATTTTGTTTATCTTCTTAATGAACCAGCTTTTAGTTTCATTGATCTTTGCTATTGTTTCTTTCATTTTTTTTTCATTTATTTCTGATCTGATCTGTGTGATTTCTTTCCTTTTGCTAACTTTGGGTTTTTTTTGTTCTTCTTTCTCTAATTGCTTTAGGTGTAAGGTTAGGTTGTTTATTTGAGATTTTCCTTGTTTCTTGAGGTAAGACTGTATTACCTTGAACTTCCCTCTTAGAACTGCTTTTGCTGTATCGCATAGGTTTTGGGTCATCATGTTTTCATTGTCATTTGTTTCTAGGTATTTTTTGATTTCCTCTTTGATTTTTTCAGTGATCTCTTGGTTATTTAGTAGAGTATTGTTTCACCTCCATGTGTTTGTATTTTTTAGAGTTCTTTTCTTGTAATTGATATCTAGTCTCATAGTGTTGTGGTCTGAAAAGATACTTGATACGATTTCAAATTTCTTAAATTTATCAAGGCTTGATTTGTGCCCCAAGATAAGATCTCCCCTGGAGATTGTTCCCTGAGCACTTGAGGAGAAAGTGTATTCTATTATTTTGGATGGAAAGTCCTATAAATATCTATTACATCATGTGGTCTAATGTGTCATTTAAATCTGTGTTTCCTTATTTATTTTTTGGATGATTTGTCCATTGTTGTAAGTGGGGTGTTAAAGTCCCCCATTATTATTGTGTTACTGTCAATTTCCCCTTTTATGACTGTTAGCATTTGCCTTATGTATTGAGGTGCTCCTATGTTGGGTGCATAAATATTTACAATTGTTATATCTTCTTCTTGGATTTATCCCTTGATCGTTATGTAGTGTCTTTCTTTGTGTGTTATACAAGTCTTTATTTTAAAGTCTATTTTGTCTGATATAAGAATTGCTACTCCAGCTTTCTTTTGATTTCCATTTGCAAGAAATATCTTTTTCCATCCCCTCAGTTTTAACCTGTATGTTTCCCTAGGTCTGAAGTGAGTCTCTTGTAGATAGCATATATATGGGTCTTGTTTTTGTATCCATTCTTCCAGTCTATTTCTTTTCATGGTAGCATTTAATCCATTTACATTTAAGGTAATTATCAATATGTGTGCTCCTATTCCCATTTTCTTAATTGGTTTTGGTTTGTTTTTGTAGGTATTTTCCTTCTCTTATGTTCCTGCCAGAGAAGTTCCTTTAGCATTTGTTGTAAACTGTTTTGGTGGTGCTGAATTCTCTTAACTTTTACTGGTCTGTAAAGATTTTAATTTCTCCATCGAATCTGAATGAGATCCTTGTTGGGTGGAGTAATCTTGGTTGTTGGCTTTCCCCTTTAATCACATTCAGTATGCACTGCCACTTGCTTCTGACTTGCAGAGTTTCTGCTGAAAGGTCAGCTGTTAACCTCATGGGGATTCCCTTGTGTGTTATTTGTTGCTTTTCCCTTTCTGCTTTTAATATTTTTTCTTTGTATTTAATCTTTGATAGTTTGATTAATATGTGTTTTGGCATGTTTCTCCTTGGGTTTAGTGTGTATGGGACTCTCTGTACCTCCTAGTCTTGTCTTAGTATGTCCTTTCCCATGTTAGGGAAGTTTCCAACTATAATCTCTTCAAATATTTTTTTCAGAACCTTCTTTTTTTCTCTTATTCTCTGAGACCCCTATAATTTGACTGTTGTTGTGTTTAATGTTGTCCCAGAAGTCTCTTAGACTGTCTTTAATTCTTTTCATTCTTTTTTCTTTATTCTGCTCTGCATCAGTTATTTCCACCATTCCATCTTCCAGTTCACTTATCCATTCTTATACCTCAGTTATTCTGATGTTGATTCCTCCTTGAGTATTTTTAATTTCAGTTATTGTGTTGTTCATCATTATTTGTTTGTACTTCTTTTCTTCTAGGTCCCTGTTAAATGTTTTTTGTATTTTCTCCTTTCTATTTCTGAGATTTTGGATCACCTTGACTATCATTACTCTGAATTCTTTTTCATGTAGACTGCCTATTTCCTCTTCATTTGTTTGGTCTGGTGGGTTTTTACTTTGCTCTTTGATCTGCTCTGTGTTTCTCTGTCCTCCCATTTTGCTTAACTTACTGTGTTTGTGGTCTCATTTTTGGGCCTGCAAGTTCGTAGTTCCTGTTATGTTTGTTGTCTACTCCCAGTGGGTAAGGCTGGTTCAGTGGCTTGTGTAGGCTTCCTGGTGGAGGGCACTGATGCCTGTGTTCTGCTGGGTGGGGCAGGATCTTGCCCTTCTGGTGTGCCAGGCCACATCCGGTGGTATTTTGGGGTGTCTGTGAGCTTTGTATGACTTTAGGCAGCCTCTCTGCTAATGGTTCAGGTTGTGCTCCTGTCTTGCTAGTTGTTTGGCATGGGGCATCAAGCACTGGAGCTTGCTGGTCGTTGAGTGGAGCTGGGTTTTAGTGTTGAGAAGGAGATCTCTGGGAGAGCTCTTGCCAATTGATAATACGTGTGGCTGGGAGATGTCTGATGGTACAATGTCCTGGACTCAGCTCTACCACCTCAGAGACTCAGACCTGACACTCGGCCGGAGCACCAAGTCCTGCCAACCACATAGCTCAGAAGAAAAACAAGAAGAAAATCAAAAAAAGAACAGATCAAATTGCAAACCAAATGGTAAAAGCAAAACTAAACAAAGAAAATCACACAAAGAAACATGCACATACTCAATCAGAAAAAGAGAAAATGGGAAAAAAAGTTTTAATAAATTTAAAAAATTCAAATATAAAAGAAATTTTAAAAATTTAAAAAAGGAAGAGAGCAATCAAACTAATAAACAAATCCCCCAATTATAACAAGCACTAAAAACTAAATGAAGGTTAATGTAAAGCCAGAAACAAATCAGATGCAGAAAGCAAACCCCAAGTCTACAGTTGCTCCCAAAGTCCACCACCTGAATTTTGGGAACATGCATTGTCTATTCAAGTATTCCACAGATGCAGGGTTTATCAAATTGATTGTGGGGATTTAATCAGCTGCTCCTGAGGCTGCATGGAGAAATTTCCCTTTCTCTTCTTTGTTCTCCCAGCTTGTGGGGTTCAGCTTTGGTTTTGGTTCTACCTCTGCATGTAAGTCACCCTCAGGCATCTGTTCCCCACCCAGACAGGATGGGATTAAATTAGCAGCTGATAAGGTTTCTCTTACTTACTCAGGCTGGAGAGAGGGAGGGGTGTGATAGTCATAATTGGAATGCAGGACGAGCCTGCAGTGGCAGAGGCCAGCATGTCATTGCAACAGACTGAGGCATGCTGTGTGTTCTCCTGGGGAAGTTGTCCCTGGGTCATGGTACCCTGGCAGTGGCATGCTGCACAGGCTCCCAGAGAGGTGTGGGCAGTGAACTGCACTTGCACACAGGATTCTTGGTGGTAGCAGTGGCAGCGTTAGCGATTCATGCCCGTCTCTGGGGTCCGAGCTGATAGCCGCAGCTCATGCCCATCTCTGAAGCTCACTTAGGATGTGCTCTGCCTTCTGTTGGCACAAAGAGCTTGAATCCCCTCTCCTCATACTCTCCAAAACAATGGTCTCTTGCTTCTTCAGCAGTTCCAGACTTTTTCCCTGACTCCCTCCCAGCTAGCAGTGGCACACTAGCCCCCTTCAGGCTGTCCTCACACAGCCAACCCCAGTCCTCTCCCTGGGTTCTGACCTCTGGAGCCCGAGCCTCAGCTTCAATCCCCTACCCACCCCAGTAGGTGAGCAGGCAAGAGTCTCAGGTTGGTGAGTTTTGGTTGGCACTGATCCTCTGTGCGGGAATCTCTCCACTTTGCCCTTCGCACTGCTGTTGCTGCATTCTCCTCCATGGCTCTGAAGCTTCTGCCCTGCCCACCCTCTGTCCCCACCAGTGAAGGGGCTCCCTAGTGTGTGGAAACCTTTTCTCCTTCACAGCTCCCTCCCACTGGTGCAGGTCCCATCTCTATTCTTTTATCTCTGTTTTTTTCTTTTTTCTTTTGCCCTACCCAGGTACGTGGGGATTTTCTTGCCTTTTGGGAAGTCTGAGGTCTTCTTCCAGCGTTCAGTAGGTGTTCTGTAGCAGTTGTTCCACATGTAGATGTATTTTTGATGTATTTTGATGTATTTGATGTATTTCTGCCATCTTGAAGGTCTTCTGTATGATAGCAACTCCTTTTATCTGTATCTCCAGCCCAGATCACTCTTTTGAGCCTTGTATGTCCAACCTTGCAGGACACCTCCAGTGAGATAGCCTGTGCACAGTAAAGCCAATCTACGGACACCAGGTTGTGGTGAAGGAAAGTGCAGATAATGCTCAAAAAGCCCTCTTTGTTTTGTTTTTATTTTTGTTTTTGTCATTTCATCCAATACTCTGAGGGAAAGTTATTTTTACATTCACAGACATTTAACAGAGTTGAATATACTTTATATGTTATTTTCCAGATATAGTAAATGCTGAGGTCTGCTTTTTTATTTCTTTCTTTTCTTCCTTTCTTTCTTTTTTTCTTTCTTTCTTTCTTTCTTGCAAAAACAGCTTTCATCTTAGGAATTTGGTTATGTTACATTCTTAGCATAAAGCAAAGAATTCTGAAGGATCTACTCATCCTTGATTTTAATACCAGTAGAAAAATGTTTTTTTCAAAGTTGATAATATATATTCACTTATTGAAATAGAGTTATTTTCCAGGAACACTCTCCCTCTCTCTATTTTCCTTTGGAACAACATGCATATTTTTAAAGACCAGCTGTAGAATTGTAGGGTATGAGAGCTAGAAAACATCCTGATACTTTGCTACTCCAACCACGTCTTATAATATAGCTGTAGATAGTCTGTGACCATGAAAAGAATTTTTCTATGCACTGTACTAGTAATAGGGCTGTATAGGGAGCAAGCAAACAAATGTTATCAAGTGAAATTAAATTTTTAACATAATGTTTAGCAGTTTTACACTCTATTGTATCATCCCTGTCCTAAAAGCACCTTTCTTTTTTAGACCCTTACTAACCAAATTGTTGCAGATCATTATTTCTCTGATTTTCTATAGTTCCTGCTCTAGGACTGAGAATGAGACAAGTCAATACTAGCATGGCAAGAGGTATGCAAAATAAGGGGTAAAAGCAAGGAGAAAATCTTCTCAAAGGATTATTTCAGTTGAATTTTGGAAATATTGAATATCAAATAAACTGTTACATAGAAGGAGGCAATCGCTGATCTACCAAAACACAAGTGAGAACTATCTTTAGATATTTTGAAACAGCAGAATTGGAATTAGTGAATTTCAGACTCTGGGGCAGATAGGGAAATGTGAGGGATGATGTTGAGGGGAGGAGGAACCCTGCTGGCCTCCATCACTGAAAAATTTAAGCTCTTCTATCTCCCTGTCGTCACCATGACAGACACAAGGGGAAGTTCTCTCCCCCTCACCTCCACCGTGTGAACTCTATTGAGGCTGAAGTCCACCCTTATGCAACTGCTTTTTCCCCCTTAAGATTGCCTTTGATCTGCCCATTTTGGAAAAAAGTGGTGAAGAATGCGATGGGGGGAAGTAACGGGAGAGAGACACTAATGTGGAGATGGAGAGAGAATATGACATTATTTCTGGCACCAATTCATTTAGAGTCATCAGGACATCCTCAGCTGTATTTTATCCATTCTTTGTGGAGTTTTTCATGTGTTTCTTTGTGTTTTACTCCTTAATTTGATTCCACTGATTTTTCCCCACTCAGCCATTACTATACATCAGATTGATGACACCTGACCAGATTCTTGACAGAAATTACTAGTGGAGCCGCTATATATACTTCAAACAAAAAGGAAATAATACATTTATTTGTGTGGCAAGGATTTCCTTACTGCTATTCATGAAGCTATCTCTAGAAAATTTTGGCAACTGACTTGCCAATAAGGGTGTCATAAAATCTTTCATTAACTGGCTCCCCCACTAATTCTCTGCTATTGATGATGTATGTTGACTCCTTGAGTCTGGTAGTAGCTACATTGGTGGGTGTTTAACTGTTTGTTTTGGTTTATGTTTCATATTCCCACTATCATCAGCTCTCTTCTCATCTGTCTTACCCACTGTCCCTAGTTTTCTCTCTCTCTCTTCCTTTCAGCCTTCCAGCTAAGTATCTTATTCTATGCATCAGATGGCAAATTATTTTTTCTATTTCTTTAGCTAAATAGTTTGATTCTCATCTCCACTCTATATTTGGGAAGACATTAGAAATGTGCCTGCGTTGGCAGAATGGATAGAAAACCATCTCTGCACTAGATGACAGACTACACTAGATGTCAGTTTTCAACCTTGGTCATTTATCAACCCATTAACAGATCTCTGATGTGTCACTTTAAAAAATCTATCAGGAGACAGACCTGGAAAATGCAAACAGGAAACACTGTACAATTACTGGTTCTACCCAAGTATATCCTTGGCACACCACTTTTATATCCCTTCAGTGGGAATAGTTAGAATTCACAAATAGTGACTTAACATTTTAATGCACTTCTGTTTCCTTACAGTTTTTTGTGCCAAAATGCACTTGGGGGACAAGACAAAGAACCAATTACTTACTGTGCTAATGGAAAAAGCTTTGACTCTAAATAGGATTTACAGTATTAAAATTAAAGATTAGCTATCAAGATGCTATAGAGAATATGAAAATAGATATAGCCCTCTTTCAGAAACATGCAAATCTAAACACCTGCTGACTTCAGAACCATGGCTACAATTTGCCACAGGTTTAGTGCCCATGTCCCCTCACCACAGATCCAGCGTCACTGTAGACTGTCAGTATTAACGCTGACGGCCCACCACCAACCACTTTGCCTTTCATCACCTAAAGCTCTCAGCCAGAAAGTGGTGACAGAGGCGGCCTGCATTGTATGTCAACAGATTATCAGGATGGTTAGTAATATTCCCTTGCTAGGAGCCTTTTTAAATCCCTGCACTGGCAATCTTAAAGCTCTGTTGATTTTTGTTACTTGCTGATAAGGCTTTTAATGGCCAAAGCCTGATATATTTTTAGATCTTTTGTCACCACTGGTCGCCTGTCACTCACTGAGGTTGAAATCAGCAGGCTATTAGTTTGCCTGATGTATAATCTCAAATCCCATGGAACAAGAGTTTGCAGCAAGTAGGCTCCCTGATTCGGAAATTTACTTTTGATTTTTATTCATAGAGCACTGTCATTTCTGCCTTTAAAACTAAAGTGAAAACATATCTGTCTAGAGCTGTGCTTACAACTCTCTTAAGGAAAACATGTTTTAAAGCATCCTGCTATGTTTCATTAAAATGATATATATATGTCTATTTGCTTAACACATCAAAATATAGCTCAAATATTTTTAAATTACTGGATGATTCTTTTTTCCTTCTAAGAGAGATAATTAGAATCTCTTTTTAATTTAGAGTGTAGCACTTTTTTTAAACTAGAGGGTAACGAATCATCAAATGAGAGAACTAAATTAAATATAGGGAGAAAAAACCTTCAGCATACCAAGAAACATTGGTCCAATGTCCTTTAAAAGATACGTTATGGAAACAATCCCTTGTTTGCCACTGAAGTGTTCTTTAACTGGAGGGTTGTATTAATGGAAATAAATATGTCTGCAGTCTCCCATTTGTAACTGTGGCTCCCCGTGCTTAAGCAGGAGAATATAACAAGAGGAGAAGGGAGCAGGAAAGAGGGCTTTGAAAAGATTTCACTGGAGTAGTTTACCCGGGAAGGAACAATTGTAAACATCCAGATGGAGTAAAGGAAACGTACAGGAAGCAGTCAACCAGGCAAAGTAAACACATGGTGTGTTTGACATAGGAGATGAACACGTGGCACATCTCAGTTTCCTTGAGAGTGAAAAAGAGATATCCTATTAAGGATGTAACTTTTGTTTAAAAAGTACTTTTTTAACTTTTAAATTACAAAATATTAAATTGAAAAAACCAGATAGAGTGACATACTCTCAATGGTCTGCTTTAGGAAGATGTTTTAAGGCCAGGTTTGCCCCAGGATAGCAGGTGGCATAATGGGCAGGACACGGGTGAGATGAAAAGGGTCATTGTGCTGAAACGCAGTGAACAAAACCCATGTGGAGGGACTTCCCTGGTGGCGTAGTGGTTAAGAATCCACCTGCCAATGCAGGGGACACAGGTTCAAGCCCTGGTCCAGGAAGATCCCACATGCTGTGAAGCACCTAAGTCCATGAGCCACAACTACTGAGCCTGCGCTCTAGAGCCTACGAGCCACAACTACTGAAGCCCACGTGCTCTAGGGCCTGTGCTTCACAGCGAGAAGCCACCGCAATGAGAAGCATGCACACCACAATGAAGAGTAGCCCCTGCTCGCCACAACTAGAGAAAGCCTGCATGCAGCAATGAAGACCCAGTGCAGCCAAAAATAAATAAATAAAATAAATTAATTTAAAAAACAAATACCCATGTGGAGAATTATATCTTAACGCAAGGCATGATGAGGTTTTAGGATAAACAACTCAGTGGGATGAAAGAGCCCTTTAAATAAAAAGTGCAAACAGGATTTGAAGACATTGAGTATGAAATGTGATGAGGATTATACACTAAAACTTCCTGGAAAAATAAGCCAGTTATAGCCTACAACACATGATCCCATCCAACTGTACATTTTCTTCCTGTTGTAAAAATATACATGCCCTTTCACTAAACCTTAGTTACTTCCTCCTACAGAACCTGCTTGTTTCCCAATGCACAGCTACCTCACTTTCAAGAGCTAATGCTTATCCATTTCATCAAAAGCTGAAGAGACACAAACGGAGGTATATGTTGTATCAGCTCCAACACCTAGGAAGGTGCAGGGCAAAGGAAGTCTTCAGCCAAGGAGTGAATTACTAAATGAATGAAAGCAAGGCAGTTACAGTGGTGGGTAGGCAATGGCAGAACCCAACCCATCCAATATACTCGCCAGGCATCCTGTTCTCTCCACTTAGTTCACTCCGATTTTCAAAGGAAGAAAATAATATGTAAGTTTGGGATGCTGCATAAACAGCATATTTTCTCCCCTCAGCATTTGTCTCTGAAACTCCGCACTACGAATTTCCTACTGGCTGATTTTTCCCTAAGCAGCTCTACCATGGCTCTGTCATTTCCACAAGAGCAAAATTGCACTTATTAATGACAATTTTGATATTGCCAAAGCTAAAATTCATTTTTTTGGTGTTGCTTCTCTCTGACCTTCCCTCAGTTTTTGACAAAGTACATTATGATTATACAGAAAACCTCCTTTTCTGCAGCCATATACCATTTATACTTCCTCAGTGTTTCCTTTGTTATTATTATTAGAAGGGCAATAGTTACAAAGGAAATACTGAGGAAGTGGAGGGAGGTAGGAGACAAAATATATTATGATAAACTTGTTATTTTAATTTATTTATATATATTTGCCTTGTAAATAATCCAGTGTGTGTATAATGGCCATTTTATGTCTATACACTCTAAAATATATAATGAATCAGACACATAGACATGCCATTGAAATACTGAAAATCTAATTATAAGACAAAGTATATAACATGAAATAACTTGAGAACCATCACAAAGAGAATATTATGAGGTTCAAATGTGTAACACACAAATGGTGTGTTTCAGTATTTAAATGGTATAATATCAGGACATCTTGAAGACAGGTTTATCTGTAAAGGTATTCCAGATGAGATAAAACTTGAACCATATTTTTCCAGAAAATGATGTAAATAGATTAAGATAAGCAAGGAATTTCTGTCGATAAGAAGGTTTTGTGTAAACGAAGTCACTAGTTTACTAGAAATTTAGAGGTAGAAGCAGATTGATCTAACATTTCTCTAAGCCCATTAAATATTTTTGAATATGATTTTTCAGCATATTAAATTTAACCAGATTGAATATTTTGAGTCCCATTCCACTGAACAACTTTAAATGAAGGATTTGCTTTTTAATGAGGCATTTGCATTTAATCATAAATTTGGAATGCAACATTTTTAACTCTGTTATTTCTATTCAAATAAGTTCTTTCAGGGCTTTATGCTTATTTTTTAGTAAAGACACAGATTCCTCAAAATATATTTCAAAAGTAAAAGATGAGAGAATTATTTATAGAGAAACCTGGGAAATGTAGTACTTACAATAGCAAATCTATAGCTGTGTAATAAAAATTTACAAAATTTTATCACTAAACCATGTACAACAGCTCCAGAAGACTATGTTTAAAAGAAAGACAGAAACAAATCTTAGAAAAGTGATTCACAAGACTGCAGTTATTGATAGAGAAAAGCTGAAGTACTGAGTAACGGATGAGTCAGAAGCAAATTTAGGAGTAGTACATCAAAGAATGTTTTAAAAATTCATCATTTGGGGGAACTATAATCTACTCTAGCTATAATAAGTAAAAAGAGAAAAAGAAGAAAATATATCTCTTTAGAATTAAACTTTAACAAAATCCTCAATAATTTTTAAAACTACCTGCCTCTTCTTTAATCACAGCTTTATGTAATTTACCTATCATAAGATTCACCCTTTTGAATTGTGCAAGTCAGTATTTTTTTGTATATTCAGTAATGCAATCAGCACTAATATTAGAACATTCTCATCATCCCACAAAGAAACCCCATACCCATTAGCAGTCTTTCTCCATTTTCTCCCAATTCCTCAACCTGCCTTCCCTAGGCAACCCCTAATCTAATTGCAACCTCTATGGATTTCAATATTTTATACATTTCATATAAGTGGAGTTATGCAATACATGGTCTTTTGTGACTGGCTTTTCTTTTTTCATTCAGCATGTTTTCAAGGTTCATGCATATTGTATTATAGCATATAGCAATAATTCATTTTTGTAATTGTCAAATAATATTCCATTGTATGGCCATGACAAATTGCTTATCAGTTGATCAGTTGATGGGCATTTGAGTTGTTTTCACTTTTTGACTATTAGGATGCTGTTATAAACATTTGTGTACAACTTTTATTGTGGATATATTTTCATTTCTCTTGTGTACATACCTAGGAGTGGAATTGTCTTGCCTCTTCTTGGGTGATAAGAAAATAAACAAGTATCATGACTTATATTTTAACTAAAAACAAAAGACAAAACAAAAAGAAACTTTAGATGTAGTTTGTGGCTAATACAATGCTCTCCAGTGTTCTAGTTCTGTAATATTGTACAATTAAAATTGATAGTCTGAATTATAATTTTCAGTCACTCTAGGGGCATGAGATTGTCAGAAAGATATTGGATTATTTGGTTACCACATTAAACTTAGTCAAATAGAAAACTGGAACAACATTTTAAAAAAAATTTTGCAACAATAAGTTTGAAAGCAAAAAGTAATTGAAATTAACCCAATTAAAATATAATCAGTTAAATGGGCTTTTTTTCTTTAAAATGGTTCAATGAAAAATTTATTTAATGATGAAATTATTCAAATAATTAAGTAAATTTAGATTGACATAATAGCATTCGTGTCAATGGTACTTGTGCTGTAAAAACAGTATCTAACCCTGAGTAAATACAATCTAATGATTCCAGTGGGCTTAAAGCAAGATATATGAGGGGAAATGTGTTTCACATTGCTGTGGATATTCTCAAATCAAAATGTGTCAAAATACAATATTTTCAAGTGATGTGTAGGATCAAATATGCAATGATTATTCATTCTGTTTTCATGATACCTGAAAAAAGAAATAATTCTATCCATTTTAAATTCAATATTATGCAGGGTTTATTTTTGTACTTTTTTAAAAAACAAAAATTATGTATATTTAAGGTTATCCATCTCCTTGTATACTTACCTTTCGTTTTGTTTTGTTTGGTTTTGATTTGTGCTGAGAACATCTGAGATCTACTGTCTTAGCAAATTTTCATTGTACAGTACAGTATTATTAATTACAGGTACCATGCTGTTAATTAGAGCTCTAGAACTTATTTATCCTACATAATTGAAACTTTGTACCTCTTGACCAACTTCTCCCCATCCCCACACCTCCCTGCCCCTGGTGGTGATTGTAGCAAGAAAATAACTCATAAGTTAAAACTATAAATTTTTGTGGTGAATAATAAAGATTTATTTTGAAGGGTCCTGCTAGTTTTGTCTCTGACAAAAAGTTTAGTAGGATTCCTTGTTTGGTTTTATTAACCTTGTTGTGAAGCAAGATCACTGGTTGACTGCTTCCTGTCTGCAGAAGACACTTTGAGGGTTCATTTAGGGCTTCCACTCAGAGAAATCAAAAATTCAAATGACTTACCTGTTAACATGCAAAGAAACTTATACCTCTCACCTTTAAACTTTACCTCTTTCATTCTTTTCGTCAGTGATTCTCAACCTTGCTTTCCCACTAAAATCATCTAGGAAGTTATAAAGATATAATTTCTGAGTCTCATCAGTAAAGATTCTCATTTAATTGGTCTGAGATGTGTCCTAGGCATTAGGATTTTCAAAACTTACTAGCATGATGCTAATGTACAACCCATGGTTGAAAACCACTGCCTTTGCTAAACCCAGCCGTATACTAAGTTCCTCTACCTTCAAAGCTAAATTCTGTGAACAAAGTCACCGATGAAATTGTAATACAAAGCCATAACCTTGAAAAGGGTCTTCAACACTGTCTAACAGTGGTCCTCTAACTCTCTGATTGACTTACTCATGTTCTATCAAAACATGTTTTTAAAATTTGATGAAACCTTTAAGGCCCAGTATATGTCAATTCATGTTTTGACTTTATTCCTAGAGAAAATGAAGCCATTAAAACTTAATCTTCCAGCTAACAAATGTTAAATCCTATAATATCACACCCATCTTGTTTTCCTTTCTTCCTGTAATAATGGACAAGTTGTTCCTCCTTCTATGTGAGGAATTCCCTTCACCTGTGCTTTCAATGTATCCATGCAATCCCATGGATCTATGTTTCTTCATCCCATGACATCCTATCCTGGCTTCTAGAGAATAGGTTATGTGTTCCCTTGGTGTAGTCAACCACAACTTGTCCATAGATCCTTCCCCAGTATTTTAATAAGTCTTTATTCAACCCCTCCCTTCTAGTAACTCTCTGTATCTCTTCCTCATCTCATTAAATCCAATGGTGGTTTTACTCGTATGTTACTTAACTCTCAACAGTGTTGAATATTTACCTTTTTTGAAAAATTCCCTTCTCTTGACTTCTATGACACAGTATTCTCTTGTTTAACTTCCTACCTCTCCTGTCTCTCTCTTCTTCTCTTTGTCTGGGCCCATGTTCTTCTGTGTTTATTGACATTACCCAAAACCCAAACTCTAGCCTATACTCTTATGACTCTATTCTCTCCTTATGCCCACAACTTCAGTTTCTACCTATGTACATGTGATTCCAATATTTATATCGAGATCGACCAGACATTTCTATGAACACATTTTCTATTTTCACCTTTGAATCTCTAACATTTCAAGAGCTGGAAAAGGTCTAGATTTTACTTTGGTTGCAAGCTAACAACTTAGTTTGCTACAGCTTTCTGAACACTGAGAGAAGACACAGGACTGATGGATCAGAGATTAAAGGTTTTATTACTCACAACAGAAGCAGTTGCCAGAGGGTCAGCAAATTTGGCTCAGTTTCTCTAGGCTCAATTCCTGGAGAGGACAAAAAGGAGCAGATGACACCTACATAAACAGTGAATTGTGTTAAAGGAGAGAAACTCAAGGCCAAGAACCCAGCTCTGTTTGCGCAAGCAGCAGACACGTCTACCTTGCCTGGGATTGAGCATGACCAGATAGGCACATTTTGATCACTGTGACCTATTTAGTGGCCTATGTGACAAGCATAAGCCTTGTAATCTGGAGCACTCAGCAAGAATGGGCAGAAATGCTCAGGGCTCATGGAGGATGGTCTCCCCAACACAAGGTACCTTAAATTCTCTACAACCTGGAACATTGGACTTTGCTCACTTTTATCAAACACATGTTTTTCTCTTCCACTGTAGGAGCTTTGCGAGGTGGAATTCCTCCTATACCAGGCATTCTGTTCCCACTGTGGCAAAATGAAATGAATTCAAAGTAATTATTATTTGTCTGAAAAAGGTGGTAATAAAATGGAAAAGTGCTTGCATTTTTCTCTTCTATGAAAATACCAAACGTCTAGAAATTTTAGTCACCAGATTAAACACTCATCTTAACAATATATTATGCTGTTTGGTGTCATGTTGACATCCTATTGATGGTATTTATGACATTTTATACCTTTATTTTGTTTTTTGGTGTAAATTTTTTTAAGTAAGAAACTTAAAAATAAATTAATAAACTGAAAAAGTGAGCTGAGAGCAAAAAGAAGGCACAACCGTAATGCAGTAGGGGGAAAGTAAATTTTATCTACAACTCCTATTGAAAAGGAGCTGAGATAAAAATTGGCTCTCCATTTAAATTCAAGCCATAACATTTACCCTTTATATTTTGTACCCCAACATTATGAAAATAACCTAGTCAATTGTTCCAGAGAGGTGTCACTCTATTGCTTTCACTCTTACCCAAATCGTTCATGCAAGTTTCTCATACTGTTTTATAAACACATCCCCAATGAATAGCCTAAAAACAGTGTGAGGAACATCCTGCCATTTTCTCCTTTCTAAAGAAAATCATTCTGCTTCTGAATTTCCTCTGTAGTATCTCACAGGGTAACTATATTTTACCCCAGGCTAAGCTGTGGAAATGGATCGCAAGCTTTTCCAACCTACTGTGACTCCTTCTACCCCCTGCCTTAAATACGGACCCCTGCATGGGATGGTAAAACTGAGGCAAGAAAAGGATGTGAAATTAGTATACTTAGAAAGATGCAAGTCAAAACAGCTTAAAGGAAACCCCTCTAATAATTCTTTTAAAGCCATAAAAACTGAATCAACAGTTTTCATTTAAAATGTGACTACCCACCATCTTGCCAATGTCTTAATATCTTGTTTGCTGACAATTTGCTTAGTAGTATTCTAGAAAGTTTATTTAATGGTATAATTTCTTTCATTTTCACTCACAGGTTTGTGATTTTTCACTGAGCTCTAAGAATTTCAGTAAATGATATATTTTGCCAGTGTAAAATGTCCTTTTAATTTAATATTTGCTGTCATTTGTACATTTAAAAATAGATCCCCTACTTTTATATTTGTACTTCAACCACTTTTGCTTGCTCCCATTTTACATTTTCCTCTAGACTGAAATTGATATTGCCATCCCCCAGAGCATAACATGGCTTTACTAGCATTAAGACATAATTAAGAGACTGAATTCAGTGTTTCCTGGCTTTCTAATATTGGCTTTTTAAAATATAAATTTAGTTATGAGGCTCTGCCCCTGAGGGGAAATACCAGTGACAACCCAATCAGTTTTGGGCAGTTAAGTTTCAAATAACAGTGGGGTTTCTGTAGTGGTTCTGGGCAATTTCTCTGCTGCCAGTCAAGAATCTTCCTTTAGTTACAGCTTTTTGTCAAATCCATCTAGGGACAGAAAGTTCATTGACAATAGAAGATGTGATTCATCCATATGATGCCAGATCCTTGTACAAACAGCAAGGAATTTGATAAGCGACTTCATAATGGTTGAATTCTAATATTTGAATATTTTAATGTATACTTGACTAGAATCAGATATACACGCTTCTTACCTAATGCTTGGCATTTAAAATAGAATGTGTTAATGATAAGGATCCAAGTTTTAGGGAAAAGATTAATAAAGATAAAGGAGTGACTTTAATTTAGAAGGGGAGAATTTAGTAATTCAAGTTTCACAGCTGAGGTGATGTTAAAGATGATGCAGTAATGAGACTTCATCATCATAAGGTCCTAGCATCCTTGCTCACAAAGCTCATACTCACTGGTAACAACTATGCTCGCTTTAGAAATGAAGACAAAAGGAAGAGAGCCTGAGGTTTACAGCATCCATTACAGTGATATCAATTACTCTACAACAACATGAGGGCCAGGATGACTCACAGCAAAGAGATTTTTTTTTTAATTAGTGAATATTTCCTGTATTGTTACAACCCAACTTTTAAAGCCACATCTTGCTATATGCATGTAGCCAGGATTCATGAATGCAGCACTAGTAGTACTCTAATCAAGATAAAACTTCTGCTCCTGGGAGCCCCCAAGTGTCTGCACTAGTATACACCTCCCCAATTATAATAATTTAGTGTGTTGGCAGGGTCCATGAGCATTTCATTGTACTTTTTTCTCTTCCTTCCCACTTGCTGCACTTAACCCATGAGGGGAACAATGTTCAATACTATCTATAAGTAACCACTTTACTCATCATTTTATGAGAGAGGGAGAAAACAAAATGATATGTCCAAAGTCTCCATACGTATACAACTTGAGACAAATGTTTTTCTATACTATGAGAGAATGAACCAGTGACAGCATTTTAAAAGTGATATAGTTTAGAGGAAAAAATAGATAAACTTTATTTTGTATTAAATAGGGCTTTTGCTCCTATTTTACTTTGACATCTTCTAAACTTGGTTTCCAATATCACCAAAATTTTACTTTTTTAAAAAATCATTTTAGAATTTTTTTTTTAATCTATGGACTCAAGGAAGTTAGGAAAAACACAATTTTTTCAATACTTGCTGACCAGTAAATATCAGCAAAATATTGTTATGCAACTTTGACTCTTTCCTGGAATTTTTTTTTAATCATAAATAATAATTCTACACCTTAACAAAGTCAAATTGATTGTGCTGTGAAGTCAAATTGATGGCATAGCAAAAAAACCCCAAAAAACAAAACACCTGAAGAACTGATCCAAACAAGTATAAATTAAGTGTATTTATTGAGATTCAACATTTATCTGTGTACACATACATGTTTTGAATATATTTACTATATAATTTTCCTCTATAACAATCTATATCTAATCCATCTTTCTCCAAAATGAAGAATAAATACATTAAATCTTCTGCAGGAGCACTGTGCCTTTCATACCATAAGTCACTAAATATATTTGACTATATGTTTTATTTATCAGACTCTTAATCTACATATTTTCTTAACTACTGAAGATGAATCATGAATTATACTGGCTGTATTATATATTTATATTCTATAGTATTTAGCAATTTATGTAATTCAATTTCCCCACAGCTATGATAGCCATGATCTTAACAAAATAATTCTTTGTAATACTGTTTTATACTCTGTATTGTTAACTGTAACTCAAAGCAATTCCACTACATCCCAAAGGTTTATATAGACCTTTGAAAATCAGCTAACTTTAGTATGTTCTTCTGGACCTTTCTTCTATGAATCTATGAGGTTGGACTGGGGACAGATTCAAATCAGAGCCATCAAGCTGGACTCAGAATAGTGAGTCCCTCCAGTTTCAGAAATTTCCTAGGGTACATGCATCATGCCTGGGATCCTCTTTCCTTAGATACATTCTCCCCAAAGAGACTGTTCAGTCCCTCTTGATAAAGAAATGTTTTTTGATAATCATCTCTACCAAGCCCATCTACTTTTGGTACTAGATAATTAAGCTAAGTTTTGCTGTGAGACTTTGAGAAAATCATTTCAAATTTCTGAGCTTCATTTTAAAATGAAATAGTAATATTACATGATTTTATATACCTTCCCATTGTATTCAAATAAATATATATTTTATACTATATAGAAGTTTACATCAAGCATGAATACTATAATTATTTAACAAATGTTCTTTTATTATCACCATGTGCCTAGGAATGTTCTCGTCTCTGGGTACCTAGAGGGAAAGAAGCCCCTAAATTGTAGAGCTTATATTCAACTCTAGTCAGCATATTCTTGCACCCAAAACAATTCTTTTATTTTTCCCAGACTCTCCCTGATTAGGCATTCGGTCACTATAGTCTGTGCACAAAAATCTCTGCTCACTGTAACCAGTATTTCTTAATAGTCCTTCTTGAGTAGAAAAGCTAACTTCAGTCCTCACTTTGAAGTACCTAAGCAAAATAAGAATATATAAAAATAAACAGTAAATGTTTATGAAACAATCACCATCAGTATAAAAAGAAGCCATGCCCAATCTGTTTGAATTCCAGAGCAGCAGGTTTAAGTTATCATTCAGCAACAACCAAAATCTCATATGTCAAAACATCAGTAAATAAAATCCCTAGATACATATCAACATGGATATACAGAGCTACATTATAGTGGAATGACACTCAGATCCCTTTTATACATATTTTTAATATTTCAAAGAGGAATATAAGAATGTTATTAGCCTAGTAAATTGTAAGTGATAGAGCAGCTGTCTTATTCCCACTTAACATACTTTATATATCTTCTGCTCACTGACAGCTTCCACTTTGGAATGGCTGCTTATGAATTATTTGGAAGCATCAGGGCTGTCTCATCCAAAGATGCTCTTCTACCTTTTCTTCTCTAGTGATGTAGCATGTGTCTACCTCCTGGACCTCTTTGGAATATTATAATTTTTCCTATATTTTCCCCTATTATTTCTTTCATTCATGTGAGAGTGGAAGAACAAGTGAGCAAGGAAATTTTATGTTTCTTGAGGGGCAAAGGACACTTCATAGATCATGATGTAAAGTTGATAGTCTAGAGACACTAAACCAGAAACCTCCCCAAAGTTGTTAGTGGTAACTTCCATGGCTTATTAGATAGTTATTAGGTGTCAATGGAAAATTGAGACATAAAACATATGCTTAAAAAAGAATAGAGATTATTTTACTGTTTAAAGGTAACATATAAACACACACACACACACATATATATAATCTAAAGAAATTTGAAGAACTTATGCACAAAAAAGTGATTTGGCTCTAAAACCCATTTTTTAGAATACTCAATGAAAATAATTCTATTATTCTGTAGGGGAAAAAAAAGAAAGTGAAGGTAGATAGTGTGGTAATATGGAAAAGTACTTATATGCCAGGCACTTTACATGTAGTATTTATTTTATTCCTCAATATATATTTATAGCATATATGCTATATGATGTTTATATGTTAAGAAATGAAAATCTAAATGGAAATGTATCTCATTAAACATCCTATAGTTAATATGCGGTAAAGACTGCAGACTACCTCCTTGCCTCCACATTACCACCTCTGTAAGACAAGTTCTACCTTTTCTGTGTGACAGAATCCACGCCAGCTCAGAGCAGTGAAAAAGAAAGATGCACAATAGTCAAATCCTACACATAAACTTTGAAAATAAAATCCTTCATATGAAATATGAGAGAGAGAAAATGTCATATTTCCCTTCAGAGGAAGGGCTGTTGGTCTCAGGCTGCAAAAGAGGACCTGAAGTACAGGGTCAAAGGTGTTAATTCAGCCAGCAGTTTGGTGAGGCAGATATGCAAGCAACTTATTGACACTATGTTAAGAAAGCCACTTTTCATATTTGGGAGTTTTCCAAAAGACATGAAACATTATCTCTTTAATCATATCTACACCCTGGAATTGATCACTTCTGCAATTGTTTTAAACATTAGCTAGTTGAAACCATTTCAGAAGCTATAGCTTTTACTTGGAAAAAAATTGCCAAACCTCAGAATGTAATAGGTGTAAAATCCTCACCAGCGACAAGTGAAAGAAACACACCCTAAATCCCGAGTTGAAGATCTTCGAGTAGGAATATCATCCCAGTGTTTTCAGAAAATGAGCTCCAAGACCACCCACAACTGAATTCTTAAACCATGTAAGCAAGGAAAATGAGACACTTAAAGCTAGCAGCTGGCTTCCAAGTAGCAGTAATAGTAAATTTATAAATCAGAGGCAAGACAGCTGCTTATTATTCTAAAAGTTCTACAAATGCACCTCTGTGAACACATTCCTTTTGAAATCTTAGCAGAATTTTTCCTGTTGTATTTTTTTTAAATGTAATTGTAAAGGAGAGTTTTGAAATATTTTGAGCATTTAATTAATTATAAGTGGTACCCATGCTTTGTTCAAAATTATACTTAAATTGTATTTTACAATGAATGTGTCAATATGTCAAGTGGTGCCCATTGGTTCCTTTTTCCAGCAAATCTTCATGAGAGTATGTTTTAATGACCCTGCTCATAAAAAAGGCTCCTCTGTGTCTGATAGAGTATTATTACCCTGAATGAAGAGATTCCTGAAGTAGTTAAACTGTCCACATTTGTGCTAAGTGCCTATTAAAACTGCTTTAGTCTTTGGGAAGTACCTTTTGTTGTTGCTATTGTGTTGTTATAGTGGTGGTTTTAATTGTTCACTGATAAAACAAGTTCTTGCCAATGAAAAGACATGAAGAAAGAAACAGAACTGGAGTGGAGGATAGACATGCTTTTTTTGTAAGTTTTGCTCTCACTTCTCCCACTATTTTCTTTTTATTTATTGAAATGGCTCTGTAGCTCAACAAGGAGAAAACAAAAGGAATGAAAATTCATTTAGGTACTCTCTTTTATTTATGTTAACATTTCATCATATGCTGTTTAACAATTTACTAAATGTTTATTATGCACAGTGTTGCATTCTCAAGAGGATAAATAAGTTTCTGTCAGCACTTCTTCTATGAAATCCTATGTTGCTTGTGGATTTTAAAAATTCATAATAAACATTTCCTTCAGGATGAAGCCAAGAAAGGAAATGCTTTGACACTGTTGATAAGTGAGCTTGTAACTAAAGAAATGGAAAATAAACATGTGCATAAATATTCACTTTGTGTATATGTGGAGAGGGGAGCAGAGAGAGAGAAGGGGAGAGACAGAGAGAGAATGAGAAGGTGATTAATTCCTGGATCTTCTGATATTCTGTGTGGCTTCAGTGTTAACATTCCCACAGTTATGTCACTAGTTATATTCACAAAATAGAAATGGAAAACCAGACAATGGACCAGACAATGCCCAAGGTCTTGTCAGTTCCAAATTTTTATTACCCTAATATATTAAGAACAAAATAGAATGGAAGATAAATGTCAAATAAATATCAAAAGGTGGAGAATGACAGTCTCTAGTCCTCTCATAATAAATATCCTACATCATTTGACTTACGTGAGAGGATACAGATACATATATGCATACGTACATACATACATTTGTAATTCACTAGTTCTAAGCAATACACTGAAAAGTAACAGAATTTGGTTGGAAGGGGCCTGAAATCCTTGTCTGCACATCTTAGTTATCAAAGTTGTTTTTAAAAGGAATGAGAAGATTGATTGATTATTATTTGTCAAACACTCTTATAAGCCCTTATCTATTAAATTACTTAATCTTTTAAACAGTATTATAAGGTAAGCTATTATGATAATATTCTGATTTTTCAGATTGAGAAAAATTAGAAAGGGCAGTTAGTAACTCACCAAGGTCACACTAATCCTAAGTGGCAGAGATGGGCTTCCCAACCAAGTAGTCAGTTTCCAAGCTTAGATAGTACACTGATCGAAGTCCACCTCTCAAAGAGGAGATTGTGACATGGATCTCTCACTAACCAAATGCAGAAGATCTTAATATATGACCAAAGTGAAATGAAGAACAAGATATTTTTCTGTCTATACAAAATACTTTCCAAATATGGAAACTTCAGAAAAAGATAAGGCAGAAAATAAACATTTTCTGTAAGTCCATTGTCCAGATGTAATAGTTAATATCTTGGTGAATATTCTTATAGTTACTTTTGGTTTTACAAAGCTCTGCTTTATCAATAGACCGAGCATTTCCTAATGTCATTAAATCTTCATTCAGAGCGTGCTTTTGAATAGCCAATTAATTGTATCACAATTTGTTTAATAATTGCTATATTCTGTAGATATAGGCATAACAGGTTTACTCAGTCTTAGGAGCTTAATGAGATCTTTAATACTAAATTCATTAATCTGTTTATATTAGTTTTCTCTACTATATGACACATTATCAGAATTTTCATGGCTAAAAATGACACACATTTATTATGATGGCATCTACTGGTCAGAGACCAGACACAGCTTAAGTGAGTCCTTTGCTCTGGGTCTCACAAGACTGCTGTTAATATGTCCACAAGGCTGCTTGCTTTCTTTCTTTCTTTCTTTTTTTTTTTTAATTGGGGTATAGTTGCTTTACAATGTTGTGTTAGTTTCTGCTGTACAACGAAGTGAATCAGCTATACATATACATATATCCCCTCCCTCATGGACCTCCCTCACACCCCCCCATCCCACCCATCTAGGTCACCACAGAGCACCGAACTGAGCTCCCTGCTCTATATAGTAGGTTGCCACTAGCTAACTGTTTTACACATGGTAGTGTATATACATATATACAGTGGAATATTACTCAGACATAAAAAGGAACAAAATTGGGTCATTTGTAGAGACCTGGATGGACCTAGAGTCTGTTATACAGAGTGAAGTAAGTCAGAAAGAGAAAAACAAATACCGTACATTAAGGCATATATGTGGAATCTAGAAAAATGGCACAGATGAACCTATTTGCAGGGTAGGAATAGAAAGGCAGACATAGAGAACAGACGTGTGGACACAGTAGGAGAAGGGAGGAGTGGGATGAATTGGGAGATTGGGAAGGCTGCTTTCTTATCTAGAGGCTCCACTGGGAGAGATTTGCTTTGAATGTCCCTCAAGTTGTTGGCAGAATTCATCTCCTTACTGCTGTAGAACAGAGCTCTTGAATTTCTTGCTGACTGTGGACCAGAGGCTACCTACCCTCAGCCACAAGGGGTCATCAGTCCCTCCTTGCTACGTGACTCTTGCCATAAACAGTTCACAAGTCATTTGCTTCTTCAAAGCCAGAAAGAGAGTGAGAGAGAGAGCTGAAAAGAACAGCCTTATATAATGTTACATAATCATGGAGTAACTTCTGTAACTTTTGCCATATTCTATTGGTTGGAAACAAGTCTCAGGTCCCATCTACACCCAAGGGAGTGCGTGGATTACTCAAAGGCATGAACATCAAGAAGTGGGGACCCTGGTCCCCCACACTTGTATTCACTCCTCGCCAGAGCTTCCTTGGTATATAGAGCTGTCCAAGAAAAAGCATCTTAAGGACAAATCATTGCTGCAAGCAAGTGCCTCTGTCTCAGCGACCTTTAATTTGAGACTCAAACAACTGTTAATGGCCTTGTTCAGGATGTCCCAATATGTGTGGCATGTCTTTCTGGACAGGCAACTCAGTGGCCCCCTCAGTCCTCCTCCGCTTCTCTGACCCTGAGGAATACAAGGTTTCACAGTGCCTTCAGGGCTCTCCAGGTCAGTTTCATGTAGAACATATAACTTACGTCAGATAACACCAAATATATTTTCAAAATCTGGTGGCAATCTATCCATTTCTTTTGTGTGTCTTTGCAGCAAGTACCCAGATTACAAGTCTATATTGTTAATAGAGATTATGTGATTAACCTTACCTTTTTCCCCCTCAAAGGCCAAATGTCTCCATACTAAAATATCTATTAAATAGACCATCTCTTTATTATTCATTTATTCATTCATTTGTTTATTTAATGAATGCTCTTGAGTTGCCTCGGCAGAAGCTGAGAATATAATGGAGGACAAGATATGATTTCTGCTGCAAAAAGGTGAGAATCTATTGGGGGAAAATAGACAAGAACAACTAGACAAAAAACTGGAATAATAATTAACCACTTGATGTTGATAAGAGATATGAAGTAAACTAACAGGATGTGTGTCAGAGAATAAGGTGAGTCTGATCTCATTAGTGCAGCCCAAACAAAGAGGCTTAGGTTGTATTTGTCTGGGTGCCACCCCAAAGGCTTTTCAATCCAGATGTTCAAAGAGCTTAATCAAAACTGGTTGGGCAAAGGCCATAGCCTTTCTTCATGTTCCCTAAGCAACACATGGGCACGCATTGTTTTAAAACACAAAGTTATTCTGGATTCAGTAGTCACGTAGGAAAAAAGAGATCATATGACTGTTCTTATTGCCACTCCTCTCCTTTAGAGACAGGCTTCTCTTATATGCCGAGACCTACAAAAAACAGTGTGAGTTTAGATAAGCTCTTCAGATCATTACTGACCTGCTTGACCTCAGCTTGGGCTGTACCACTGTCCACTCTGGAGAAGGTCTATAAGCACAGAGAGAGGCCACAATCATTATTTCCAAATCAGTAAATATGCACCCATCTATCCCAATCATTTCACCCACTTGTCTTGGTGAAGGAACTTCAGGCTTTCTTTAGTGGGTTCTTTAAAATCTGAAGTGCTTAGAGAGGGGAAGGATAAATTAGGGGTTTGGAATTAACATATACACACTACTATATATAAAATAGATAATCAACAAGGACCTACTGTATAGCACAGGGAACCCTACTCAATATTCTGTAATAACCTATATGGGAAAAGAATCTGAAAAAGAATGGGTATATGTATATGAATAACTGAATCACTTTGCTGTACAGCTGAAACTAGCACATTGTAAATCAGCTATTCTCTAATATAAAATAAAAATTAAATTAAAAAAAATCTAATGCTTAATTTGGGACAAAATTTAAGTGATATGGACAAGTAATAAAAGAAATTATCTGGACAAATCATCCCTTACCAGAAATCCCATATCTTTATTTCTGTGCATTCGAGAAATTCATGAGTTTTTGATCCCCACACCCTTCCCAACACACACATTTTAAACCTGGTATGTGATATTCCAAGGCATAACTGAACAATTGTAACTTAATGATTCAGTAATATTGCTCAAGATATGATCACAGAAAAATCTTTAATAATTCCATTTGATAGTGGAAGCATATGTAGAATCAAAATAACATAAGCAGTGAGGAATATGTAGAGATCAAGTGTTTTCTAAGAGACTTTTGTCCCATTACAAATCCACACATTAATTTGGAAAGAAAAGCTATCTTTACATTATTCAGGCTTTACATTCAGAAACTTGATATAGCTCTCTGTTTACCTAAATACTTTATCTTTCTCAGTAAAGTTTTATAAACTTCTCACTATAGGTCCTACCCATTTTCTTGTTAGGATTATTTTTAACTAATATATAAGTTTTTTTGGTTGCTATTGAGGTTAAGCAATTGTTCCTATTTATTTTATCTTCTAATGGTCCCCTTTATCTTCTAATGGCCATTTATTTTACCTTCTAATGGTCACCTCTTCTAATGGTCACCTTCTAATGGTTGATAGCAATTGACTTTTGCACATTTATCTTATATATGACCATTACTAACCATACAATTTTGACAGTCTCTTAAATGGAAACAACATTCACAAAAGTTGTGTCAAAGGTCATTAACACTAGTTTAGATCTCCAGTTGTACCAACTAGTTATTTCAGAGGATTTTTAATTTTTGAGTAGTTTATTTAAAGTTTTAGAGCATCTAAAGTTTTAAAGCATTCCTCAATTTCAACATTGAGAAGAATACAGAGATAATTTTTGATTCACCATAAGAATACATTTTGTATATGTCCCCTGAGACTTTAAACATCTTTTTTTCTTTGCTCCCTTTATTTGGTCTTATGCTGCATGGTATATTTCTTTATCAATGTAAAGTTTCAGGGCTATAGAGATAAACAGTTTAAAAATTTAAAAACTACACTTCCACCCACATATCTTTGGTTGTAAACACCAAAACTGAGGTGCCCCTTTTGGTCCATCCCCTTAGATTTCTTCTCTCCACTTTCCTCACTTCCTAGCTGCATCACTCTAATTTAGTTACAAAATATTATTTAAAAAATATTTATATAAAATTATATCTACAACAATTATTTAAACTTGACAAAATGTTTAATTGGCAGTAATATATATTAGAAGCCCTTTTATATTATGATTCTTTATTTTGAGCTTTTAGTTTTGTTTCCTCTTAAAATCCAGAAGGCATTGTGCTATATAATTTTGAGTCTTTGCATAGATGAGAATTTTCTTTGCACAAGAAATGAGAGTGTAGAACATACAACCATTTGCCTGCAATAAATAAAAGACTCTAGCAGTATACTGTTAATAAAAATATTCATGTATTTGCAAACCTACATTCAGGATTGTACAGTATGTAGTATATTTTAAATGATTAGGCTTAATTAAGCTAAATATAACTATCTAATAATAGACAGAAGTCCTGGAAAAAATTTTTTCAAAGACTAAATGCTGTATAAAATCTATAAAAGTCTAGGAATGTCCTCGACTAGAGATTTTTATGAGGAACAAATGAAACATTTAACTGACTCCAGTCTTCCCCTCATGTTCTTTTGAGTAAAACACCTGTGGTTTCATCTGCTAAATCTTTGCTCAGGGTGATAGGTGAATACAGACTTTCTTCTTTTTGTACTTAAACATCTTCAGAAACTTAAAGAACATTTGTACCCTAAGTTAGGTCACATACAAGTAAAGACTCTCCTGCCATGTAGCCCCACCCACCGCCCAGGTACATAATGCCATACTTTGATTTCCATCTGACTTTGTTCCCTTGGCTTTAGTATATGGTTCTGCCTCTGTGATTTAGGCCACCCTGGAACTTGTCACTAGCAAAGACTCTTTATAACTGTGATTCCCACTTCTCTCAACAATTACACCCTGCAAGAGGTCAAAATGAATATTCCAGGGGCCTTACACATGCTGCCTGCTACATCGTCAGTCATGTGCATCCCAGATGTTACACTTCGGCAGAGCAGCACTTCTTTGGGGAATATTCAGGGCTGCTATTTTTCACTTTCTTAGCAACGAGGCAAACGAGGGAGGAAGTATCTTTCCTTTCATTTAACCTCTAGGTCTGTTTTGCTTACTTTGCAGTTGGAACAAGAGAAAGCATCTTAGAAAATGTATCTTTGATAGTATGACTAGTCTCTAGATAAAGCACTCCTCATATTGTTCAAAAATGCAGTTTGTAAAAACAGGGAGCTTCTGTGGGAGAAATGAAGTAGGGAAGGTCTTTCTTTCTCAAGGGATACTTTCTTTTGTATTTTCTCACCAGTCTCTCTCTTCTCCATGTTACTTGAGATGAATCCAGTGTGGGTTTCCACTTTGAAGGAGCCCTCCTTTATTGAAGGTAGAATGAAGAGTAAGGACCCATGATATGGGCAGTTTAAGTGAGTTTCGCTCTAAAGATTGGATTAGAATTGCCAGATTAAATACAGGATGTCTAGTTAAATTTGAATTTCAAATAAACTATAAATATTATTTAACTGTAAGTATGTTCTAAATATTGCAAGGTACATACTTATACTTAAAAATCATTTTTTAATCTGAAATTCAGTTTTTTCCTGTAATTGTTTCTATATTTTTATTTTCTAACACTGCCAACCTTAGATTGGACTAAAGGGCAAGAGTGACATGTTGCTCATCTGAGTTCATAACAGTAGGACAGGAAATGGTATAGAGACTTAAAACCAATTTCCAATCCCAGTTAGAGACTGCATACTTGCATTTAGGGATGTATACCTAAATGCCCATGGGGCCTGGAGAGGTGGAAAAAGGAGGGGTGATTTACAGCAGGCTTGTTGAGGTTTGGGAGATGAGAATCCAGATGAAACGTCAATACTAAAAATGATACTAATAGTCCCCTCCTTGCCCCGATTTCGCTTTAGGTAATCAATCTTGTCAATGGGAGGGATTAAGAATAAAAGTATCTGTTATTACACAATCCTCACCAGCCTCAAAGTATGACCTGTAATGTGTATTAACATAAGTTTGGTAGAATTATGAAGTGGTTTTTAGTTTTAAAGAGAACACCGTGAAAGAAAATAGAAACAGTTTGTTCTTTACAGGACACAAAGTTGTAGCAGTCTATCTCCTCTTTTTGAATGTCTTCCATCTCACTCTCTTTAACTAGACAGTCTTATATCTCTCAGGTCTCAGATCATCCACTGTAGATAGCCTTCTACTTATCACCTCCCTCTTCCATTTTTGTGTCTCTCTCTCACTAGACTGAGAGCTCTTTGAGGACAAGGACCATTTCTTTCTTTTTTTTTTTTTTAACATCTTTATTGGAGTGTAATTGCTTTACAATGGTATGTTAGTTTCAGCTTCACAACAAAATGAATCAGTTATATATATACATATATTCCCATATCTCTTCCCGCTTGCGTCTCCCTCCCTCCCACCCTCCCTATCCCACCCCTCCAGGCGGTCACAAAGCACCGAGCTGATCTCCCTGTGCTATGAAGACACAGACTTACTAGAGAAGGACCATTTCTTATTCACCTTTATGTCTTAGAACCTAGCAACCAGTGGAGCTTAAGAATTATTTGTTGGGCTTCCCTGGTGGAGCAGTGGTTGAGAATCTGCCTGCCAATGCAGGGAATACGGGTTCGAGCCCTGGTCTGGGAGGATCCCACATGCCGCGGAGCAACTAGGCCCGTGAGCCACAACTACTGAGCCTGCGTGTCTGGAGCCTGTGCTCCACAACAAGAGAGGCCGCGATAGTGAGAGGCCCGGGCACCGCAATGAAGAGTGGCCCCCGCTTGCCGCAACTACAGAAAGCCCTCGCACAGAGACAAAGACCCAACACAGCCAAAAATAAATAAATTAATTAATTAAAAAGCAAGTTTTAAAAAAAGAATTATTTGTTGAGTGAATAAAGAAGTAAAATCTGCAATAAAATTGTGTGAAAACAAGAACCACTCAACAGATTTTGAAGTAAGGAGAGTCATGAAATAATTCCAAAATGCACAATTACAAATCTTTAAATCAATATCAGAAAATCGCTAAACTAAGATAAGATTTAAGAAGAATTAGGTCATAAGACACTTCAAGTGTTTGAGCTGCATGCTAGAAAAAGTGGTATATTTAACCTGAGGAATGTACTTCAGCTTCAATGTGGACATTTCACTTACTGCCATCTTGTTAAGTCCTCTTCTTGGGAACATAATACATTAAACACCATAGATATTTATCAAATAAGCTTCTTCAACTTAGGAATAAAATAAAGCAATTAAACTATATCCCACTGCATGATTTAAGTTTAATTTAAATTTGAATGATTATTTATAGTTCGTGGCAATTTAAAGTACCACTATGTTTTAGAAAATCAGTTTAAAAATCTTTAAAATATTCATACCATTTAACTCAAAAATTCCACTTACAAATTAATTCAAGTATGAAAGCTATTTTATCTACAAAGAAACGTCAATTCATTATATATTGCAACAAATCACAGGAAACAACCTAGGTAACCAGCAAACAGAAAATGGTTAAATAAGTTTTAACACCTACGTTCAATTGGAAATTATTTAGCTATTTACAATATTGTTTAGGGACTTCCCTGGTGGCACAGTGGTTAAGAATCTGCCTGCCAATGCAGGGGTCACGGGTTCGAGTGCTGGTCCGGGAAGATCCCCCATGCCGTGGAGCAACTAAGCCCGTGTGCCACAACTTCAGAGCCTGAGCTCTAGAGCCCATGAGCCACAGCTACTGAGCCCGTGTGCCACAACTACTGAAACCCGAGTGCCTAGAGCCTGTGGTCCAAAACAAGAGAAACCACTGCAATGAGAAGCCCACGCACCTCAATGAAGAGTAAACCCCGCTTGCCGCAACTAGAGAACAGGCAACTAGAGAAAGCCCACACGCAGCAACAAAGATCCAATGCAGTCTAACATAAATAAATGAATAAATTTAAAATATTGTTTAGAAAAATATGTTACACATGAAGCTATTTATAATGTTACATAATTAAAATAAAATATAACCAAAATGTAATTTATACAAAAAAAAAACAGGAAAAGTAATTACAGGAAGTAGAACAAAATAACATTTTTAAAAATGGTGATTCAGGGGCTTCCCTGGTGGCGCAGTGGTTGAGAGTCCGCCTGCCGATTCAGGGGACACGGGTTCGTGCCCCGGTCCGGGAAGATCCCACATGCCGCGGAGCGGCTGGGCCCGTGAGCCATGGCCGCTGAGCCTGCACGTCCAGAGCCTGTGCTCCGCAATGGGAGAGGCCACAGCAGTGAGAGGCCCGCGTACCGCAAAAAAAAAAAAAAAAAAAAAAAAGGTGATTCAATGTTCTTTAAGTTCCAGTCATTTTTCTAAGTATTTTAAATATGTCAATTCATTTAAGCCCTTTAACAACCTCATGAATTAGGTACCATTATTATTGCCATCTTACAAATGAGGATGTAAGTCACAAGGATGTTAAATAAGTTGCTTAAGTCACACAGCCAATCAGTAGAAGAGGCAATATTCAAACCCAGGCAGCCTAGAGCCAGAGACAACACTCAATGGCATAGCTATAATTATGTATCTAGGTTGGCATTTATCACTTTTTTTCCATTTTATCTATGTTGTATCACATTTCATGGGAAATAATTATATATAGAAGTCTATTATCCAATACTGAATAACAATATCTAATTTTTAAACGAATGAAATTCAATAAATCAGAACTTCAAGACATTAAGATGGACAGTGCTCTTTCATCTGAACTTGAACTTCCCTGTTCTCTCTTATGGAGCAGTCTTTGGTACCCAGATGTCTAAATGGTGAGCAATGGGGTCCAAAATTGATGCTGAATTCTCTCTATGGCAGATAGCATACCAGGGTATCATTTAATTGCAATACCAGGAGGGTAACTGAAAAACATGAGATCACGCTGAAGCCATTAGTCTCGAGGCATAGGTGGAGACTGGTCAAGTGAAAAGGAAGTAGGTGTCTAAGTTAGATGGCAAGGGACACAATTAATAGTTCCCTAGATTTGCACAGGAGCCTCCTGAGGCTCATGTAACCACTTCCCAGCAGGTGTGCAGCCTGATACCTGAGAGAGCAAGATGAGCTAAGGAACCCCAGCTAGTAGTTGGAAACAAGGTTGCTACCCTAGGGAGGAGAGGGATATGGCAATGCTCCCACATCTCCCTGAAGAGCACAGCTCCATTTTCCTTGGTCTCTGCAAGGTGCACTATAGACACGCCCTGGAAATGCATCCGTTCTACTGTCATTTCCATCCTAGTGTGGCACTTCAGTGACCCTGTTTCAAGCCATACTAAGTTCAAAATCCTCACACTGAAACACAATCTAGGGCCACTTTATTCCAGAATCTGTGTGTTCCAATGATTGAAACCACAAATGTGAGCACTCCCCTATATAATCCACCTTTCTTTTCGTTATTGTTGTCTAATGTACTTTGGCATGATCCAATCAAAATTATAACAGATGGCTAAGGTTTATCCTCCTTTACAAGATGAGCAGACCTCACAATCTCATTCTAGACAACAATGACTTTAAAGTGTCCAATCAGTTGAGTTATCAAGACACCTAGCTTTCTAGTCTCATTCATATGTTTCAGAAGCACTCCTAACTCCATTCTCCTATTTTTTTAAGTATTATTAAGTATTATCAAGGAGAAAGGATATCTGAACTAAGGTGTTAAAAGTAAAACAGTACAATTCAGTGTATATATTCAACACCTAGGCTAAGTGCTATCACAGTATCAACATCCTCTTGGAAATAATTACAATATCATATCTTCTTACCACCAAGTTTCCTTCACTTGATATTTTCTTAACACAAATAATGTGTATACATTGCCAAACACTTTAATCTTATTTTCTCTTGGTAACAGCTTGAAACAATGAAAAACAACTATGATTTATTTTACTAAATAAATGACTTATCAAGTGCTATAGGACCAGTATTGAGATCACTCTCACAGGCCATTACAATTTCAAATATTATGTTTCCTCACCCCCACCTGTTAGATGGGTATATTGCAATACATGGCTACTATATATGTATATCTCCAAGAATTTTGTTTCATGTGATGAAACAGATTTTAGGGTTGTTGTGTTTTATATACCTAAACAGATTTTAGGGTTGTAAACCATCTTTGTCAAGTGCCTTATTGCTATAGAAATTAGACCTTAGCTGACACTATTTGCTAACAGTAATGCCCTATACAAACACAAATGCAGGTCGGGTGTTCTAAATGACATTAGTACTAAATCTTGATAACTGCCACAACATAATCCTGCTGTCTATTAAGTGAACTGTATGTCAACACTGGGTACACTTGGCTAAATTCTCAATGCGTGGCAATTATGGATGTGACCAAACTAAGCTTTTCTGGAACGTTTCAATCTTTATAAGCTTAGCATCTGTATCTGAGTTTATTCTATGCCAGAAGTTGACTGTAGCATCCATGAAAGGAAGTACTGCTACAGATACTCACAATATTAATTCTACATCTTTCTTAATGACACTTCTCGATTAATGTTTAATACAGTGTGCTAACACAGCCTTCACTGGGAAAGGAGGGCATCATAATGCTTGAATTCTAGCCACACAGTGGCTACTAATAGTCACAAGCCCTATATAACCCATTTAACTTTTCTGGGGTTAGTTTCTCATGTCTAAGCTATTTTGTAGCTCTCAAATCCCACGGGCCTTTATATCTCTTCTAAAGCAAACTCTGGGTTTTTATTTTTCATCCAACAAATAATTTTTAACCCCCATTCCTATGCAAGCAATGCAAGATGTACAGTTTTACACATATTTCTTTCACAGAGATTACACATGCATATGCCAAGACATACACAAAATGCAAGAAATTAAAGAGGACTGTGATTAGTACCATAGGAAAGGTATATAAAAAATGCTCTGGAGTTTCAAGGAAAGAGCAGCAGACTATTTCCTACAGTCAACAAATATTAATAAAGGTCTACCAGATGACAGACAATGTGCTCTAGCCTTGGATTTCATGGATAAAATGTAGGCCTGCTTCTAATACTTGTTCGGCCCAGAGCAAGAATATATAAATAGAGACCTCAATATCACATGCCTGAATATTTAGAAATTGGACTAACAAACTATTAAATAAAGTATGTTTCATCATCCTACCTTGATGAGCATAATTTCACAATGACCTGGAAGATTGGATTCATATTAGAATTCTCAAACTTCCTTGCCTCTGGCTTTCAGCCCTTACTACTCCATCTTCTTCCCTTATTTTTCTATCTCTGGTTCTACTTCATTCGTTTTGGGTCCTCATCTGTCCTTGTGAGAATACTCCAGCCTGTGTATCCAAGATCTTTCAGTGAAAGCCAAAGCTCCCACTGAAAAGCTGAAGAGGGTTTTAATAGATAGCATAAAAAACATTCTAGGTAGAAAAAAATAATTATTAAAACCTTTGCTGGAAGGAAGTTTCCAGGCTTGGTTGCAGAATGTTGAATTGTTCAGCTTTGCTAGAGTTTCAACAAAAGGAAAATATTAATGCTAAACCCATAAAAATAAGCCTAGATCATAATGTCAAGGGCTAAAAAGTTTGAACTTTATTTGGTAAGCAAAGAAGAGAGATTTGAAGGTTATTGAGCAGGGGTGACATAATCAAAGCTGTACTATAGGAAGATTAATTTGGCAGCCAAATGCAGAGTGATTAGATTAGAAACAAGACTGGAGGCAGGGAGAAGAGTTATAGCAATAGTTTAGGTAAGCAGTAATAAGACTGTTAACTAGGGCTAGGGTAATGTACAGGAAGAAAGGGCAGTGTGAGGCAGTAGGGAGAAGGAATTGACAGACCCTGATGAATCATTGGTAATGGGAGGAAGAAGAGAGGTAAATCAAAGAACACTAGAGGTCTTGAGCTTCTGTGACTAAAAGTGAATATTGGAAATCATCTGCAAGAAATCAGAAGGAGGAGCTAAATTGTAAGGTGAAAATGATGAGCAGCATCCGTGTATGTTGTGTTAGCAAAACTGGCAAACCTCCCCTCATGTGAAAATGCCATTGCAAACTTGGAAATGAAGGACTTGGGTTTGAAGAATCATCAGGAAATCACACAAAGAGGTAACTAAGTTTTAATAAATAAAAATAAAATTATGATACAAAAGATAAACTCTATTAAAATACAATATAGATTATAAAGCATTGTTTCTTAATAGAAAATGTCTAAAAATATTGTAGAAAAACACAGAAAAGAGAAAAAAAGCAAAAGATTTGAAAAGTCAATTTCCAAAAGAAAGAAAAATAACTCTACTAAAATATGAAAAAATTCTTTATCCTTTTTTTTACTAAAATTGCAAATCAAAATCTAAGCTAACATCTTGATTTGAAATTAGCAAAGATTTCAATATATAATAATACCCATGTACATGAAGGAATGGAGATCATGAAACTATATAATTTTAGAGGAAGCATAAATTGATGCATATTTTCCACAATTTGTCAATATGTATTGATTCTTAAGTATTTATGGCCTTTATCTCATAATTCAATTTAAAGAAATTTAACCAGAATGTGATTTAGAAAACAATTGCACATAATCTACATAGCTAATGTTTAGAATGGTATTTTTTTAATTTAAAATTTCAATTTCCTATTCTCTGATAGTAAAACAATCATTGAATTTCCCTTTCTTTCCTTGGCTATCACAATATGAAATAAAATATAATCAAAAGATAAATTTCAATCTTTGTGAAGCCAGAAGATATCTGTAACCCTAAACATAATAAAGGTCAAAGAAGAATGCAGAAAGTTGCTGAAAAAGGATATCAAGGTTTCAGATCTCAGACAAAACCAGCAAAGTGTAGTTTTCCATAGTAGATGGCATATACTTTTGGAAGAAATCCAGCAATTTGTTATTTACAAAATAAGTACAAGCTGGTGGCAGGAAACTTCCCGGACCTAGATGGCAACAAGTTGATGCCAGAGAGATTAACTTGTATGAGGCATTTCAATGGCAAAACAATTTTGCCGTTGAAAAATTGTTTTCAATTTTTCAGGAAGCAGTCTTTCAGCAAGGCAGAGCAAAAGAAAGAAATTCTACATTGTTGGCAACTCTACAGCTTCTGATCTCCTTGGACCAGTAGAAGATAAGAGCCAAAAATTTTACTTACATGTAATGCACCTACAAAGGAAACTTCATTATGAACCAGAATACCTGGTAGTGTGAAACATGGCTCTACCTTGACCCCCATGTGATCCTCCTGCAAATACTGGTCCAACAATTTATTTCAATCAAATATGTAAAATTTTAAAAAGAAACAGCCCCAGAATCTGGCTAAGCTGCTTAGTGGGATGTTTTTCCTGTATAAGGCCAGTCTGTAAAGATTGGGAGAGGTCTCTGCTTTGTCTAATGTGCAGACACCAACATACAGATCCAAGGAAATGAAGAATCAGACAAAGATGTTCCAAAGGAACAAGATAAATCTCAAGAAACTGAATCTAATAAAATGGAGTTATAACATTTACCAGACAGAAAATTCAAAATAATTGTCATAAAGATGCTCACTGATGTCAAGAGAATAATTTATAAACAAAGTGAGATTTCAACAAAGAGAAAGTATAAAAAAGGATCAAACAGAAATCACAATGCTAAAGAATGCAATAACTAAATTGAAAACTTCACTAGAGTAGTTCAACAGCAGACTAAATCAGGTAGAAGAAAGGACTGGTAAACTTAAGGACAAGCCACTGGAAAAAAATTCAAAGGAGTAAAAATTTTAAAAGAAAAAAAAAGAGTAAAGAAAGCTTAAGGAACTTATGAGACAACATTAAACAGAAATGTATACATTATCAGAGCCTCAGAAGGAAGAGAGAAACAGAAAAAAACAGAAAGATTATTCAAAAACATAATAGCTGAAAATTTTCCAAATCTGAGTAAGAAAATGGACAAAAAGATTGAAATCATATCAATATCTTTATTGAATACAATGGAGTGAAACTAGAAATCAATATCAGAAGGAAAACTGAATTCACAAATACACAGAAATTAAACAACACACTTTTGAACAATCATTGGGTCAAAGAAGAAATCAAAAGAGAAATCAGAAAATATCTCAAAATAAATAAAAATTAAAACACATTATACCAAAATTTATGGAATATAGTAAAAGCAATATTAAGAAGGAAGTTTATTACAATAAATGTTTATTTAAAAAATAAGGAACATCACGAACAACTAAATTTTACATCTCAAGGAGCTCATGAAGAACAAAGTAAACCCAAAGTTAGTATAAGGAATGGAATGACAAAGATTAGAGCAGAAATAAGCAAGATAGAAAATTAAAATGAAAAACTCAATAAAACTGAGGGTTTTTTTGAAAATATAAACAAAACCCTTAACTAAAATAATTAAGAAAAAAAGACAAATAAATAAAATCAGAAATAAAAGAGATGTCATTACAATCGATTCCACAGAAATAAAAGGTTAATAAGATACTACTATAAACAATTATTCACCAGCAATCTATAACCTAGAAGAAATGTACAAATTCTGAGAAAAATACAATCAACCAATGTTAAATCATGAAGAAATAGAAAGTCTAAACTGACCTACAGCTAGTATAGAGATTGAGTGAGGAATCAACCCTCCCCTACCCACCCTCAACAATGATAAGTCCAGGACCAACTGGCTTCACTAGTGGATTCTATAAAACATTTAAAGAAGAATTAAAGCCAATTGTTCTCAAAATCTTCCAAAAAATTAAATAGGAGGGAGCTTTTCCAAATGCATTTTATGAAGTCAGCATTACTTTGTTTCCAAAGCCAAAGACATAACAAGAAAAGAAAACTACAGGCCAGTTTCTCTGATGAATATAGATGCAAAAATCCTTAACAAAATACTAGCAAACCAAATCCAACAGCACATTATAATTATCATATATCATGACCAAGTGGGATTTATCCCTGAGATGCAAGGATGATTCAACATGTGAAAATCAATTAATGTGATACCCAATATTAACAGAATAAAGAATTAAAATCACATCATCATCTCAATAGATAGAGAAAAAACATTTGACAAAAATCAACACCTGTTGATAAAAGAACATATAGAAGAAATGTACCACAACCTAATAAAGGCTATGTATGAAAAGTTAAAAATTAGCATCATAGTCAATGGGGAAAAACTGAAAGTTTTCCCTCTAAGGTCTGGACCAAGGAAAGGATTCCCACTATCACCACTTATCTTCAACATAGTACTGGGAGTCCCATTCAGAGCAATTAGGCAAGTAAAGGAAATAAAATGCTTTCCACTTTCCAAACTGGAAAGGACGAAGTAAAATCTCCCCTTTTAGCAGATGATATGATCTTATATAGGGAAAACATCAAAGACTCCATTAAAAGACTGTTAAAACTAATAAAAAAATTTAGTATAGATGTAGGGTACAAAAATTAACATACAAAATCAATTGCAATTTCTATTAGCAATTAACTATCTGCAAATGAAATTAGAAAAACAATCTCATTTACAATAGTATCAAAAAGAATTAAATACTTAGGAATAAAGTTAACTAAGGAGAAGAAAGACTTGTATACTGAAAAATACATAACATTGATGAAAGAAAATTTAAAAGACACAAACAAATGAAAAGACATCCCATATGTTGTACTTAATAATACTGTTAAAATATTCAGTGTCTAAAGTAATCTACAGATGCAGTGTAATCCCTATCAAATCTTAATGATTTTTTTTTACAGAAATAGAAAAAAGCAACTCATATAGAACCACAAAAGACCACAATCAGCCAAATCTATCCTAAGAAAAAAGAACAAAACTAGGGGTATCACACTTCCTGATTTCAAAATATGTTATACAAAACTACAATAATCAAAATAATCTGGTGCCTGCATAAAATTAGACCAGAGACCAATGGAACAAAATGGAGAGCTCAGAAATAAGCTCATAAATATATGGTCAACTGATTTTCGACAGGTGTCAAGAAGGCACAATTGAGGAAGCACAGTCTCTTCAACAAATGGTTTCAGGAAAACTGAATATCCATATGCAAAAGAACAAAATTGAACCTTTATCTTATACCAAATACAAAAATCAACTCAAAATGGATTAAAGACTTAAATATAAGATTTGGAAGTATAAAACTTATAGAAAAACTTAATGAAATTGGTTTAGCAATGATTCTTGGACATGACACCAAAAGCATGAGTAAAAAAAAGCAAAAATGCATCAAACAAAATAGTTCTGCCCAGCAAAGAAAACAATCAACCATGTGAAAACGTAGTCTATGGAATGGGAGAAAAAATTCACAAACCATATATCTGATAAGGGTTAATATCCAAACTATTTAAAGAACTCCTACAACTCAATGGCAAAAAAAGTAATTCAACTTAAAAATGAACAAAAGACTTGAATAGGCCTATCTCCAAAGAAGACATACAAATGTTCCAAAAAGCATGTGAAAAGTTGTTCAATATCATTAATTCTCAGAGAAATGCAAGTCACACCACAGTGAGATATCACTTCATACCTGTTAGGATGGCTAATATCAAAAAAAAACAAAAGTCAACATGTGTTGCTGAGGATGTAGAGAAATTTGAACCCTTGCACACTGTACACGGGAATGCAAAATAATGCAGCTTCTATGGAAAACAGTAAAAGGGTTTCTCAAAAAATTAAAAATAGAACTACTGTGTAATCCAGCAAGCACACGTCTGGATATTTATCTAAAAGAACTGAAGTCAAGATCTCAAAGTGATACTAGCACTTCCATGTTCATGACAGCACTATTCATGACAGCACTATCTAAAAGAGCCAAGATGTGAAAGCAACCTAAGTGCCCATCCACAGATGAAAGGATAATGAAAATGTGGTATATGCATACAGTGGAATACTACACAGCTTTTAAAAAGAAGGAAATTCTGTAATATGAGACAAGATGCATAAACCTTGAGGACATTATGCTGAGTGGAATAAGCCAGTCACAGAAAGACTGATACTTCCTGATTCCATTTGTGTGTGATATCTAAAATAGTCAAAATCACAGATTCAAAGAGTGGAATGATGGTTGCTAGGGACTAGGGAGAGGGTGAAATGGGGAGTTACTAATCAAGGAACACAAAGTTTCAGTTTAGCAAGAGCTGCTATACAACATTGTACCTATAGTCAACAATAATGTACACTTAAAATTTTGTTAGGCAGGATGATCTCATGTTCAGTTTTCTTAACCACAATAAAATGAAATTTTAAAAAATAAATAAAGAAAAAATGGTTCTGGATCCCAGTGTGGCTCTTTCAGCATTAACTCTAGAGAGATGCTCACAACTCCCTATACCTTACTGTATTTATTTTCTATTGCTGTATAAAAAATCACCACAAACTCTGTGACTTAAAACAATATCCACTTATTATCTTACAGTCTTAAGTCCAGGTAAACTCAGCTAGTTTCTCTGCATAGCGCTGAAATCAAAATGTTGACTGGGCTAGATTCTTATATGAAGTCTCAGGGGAAGAATTCACTTTCAAAATCATCCAGATTGTCGGCAGAACTTATTTTCTTGCAGCTATCATTCTGAGGTCCCCTTTCCTTGCTGGCTGTCAACCAGAGTCCACCCTCTTGTCCTAGGGGCTGCCCAGATTCCTTGACAATGGCCCTCCTCATCTTCAAGCTAGTAACATAACATCAAATCCCATCCATGTTTTGAATCTCTCCGACTTCCTATTTTGCCACCAGACAGAGAAAATTCTCTGCTTTTAAGGGCTTCTGTGATTAGATTAGGCCCATCTGGATAAACTCCCTTTTAAAGGTCAACCATTCTATTGTTATAGGTTGAAATATGTTTCCCAAAAAATATATGTTGAAGTCCTAACCCCCAGTGCCTCACAATGTGAAATTACTTGGAAATATGAGCCTTAAAAGGTTATCAAGTTTAAAATGAAGTTAAGGTGGGCCCTAATGCAATGTAAAAAGGGGGAATTTGGATACAGTGACAGATGCTTACAGAGGGAAGATGGTGTAAAGCCACACAAAAAGAACTCCATGTGAAGACAGAAGCAAAAATCGAACTGAGGAAGCCACAAGCCAAGGGATGCCAATGATTTCCCACCAGCACCACCACAACTACCACCAGAAGCTGCGAAGAGTCAGGAAGAGATTCCACCCAGTCAGAGAGAGTATGCTCCAGCTGACATCTTGATTTCAGACATCCAGGTTCCAGAACTGTGAGACAATAAATTTCTGTTGTTCAAAAGGAAAAGAAAGGAAAGGAGAGAAGAGGAGAGGAAAAGACACAGTCAGGATTGCAGTGAGGACTTGGGAAAAGAGAGGTAATAAAAGTCAAAATTATCAAAGACTCAAAAGACAGTGATAGCTGAAAAAGAACACAGAACAAATGTAATTTTAAAACATTTTAAAATAACTTTTAAGAATATTATTTTAAAATTTCTAGAAATAAAAGATGACCCAAATATATAGACTGGAGCATTGCATCATGTCTCAGAAAAAGCTGATCTGGGATCATCAATACTGAACCACATGCTGGTAAAAATTTCTGGACTTCAAAAAAAGAAAGAGAAAAAATTACTAACATTTAACTTCAAAAAGAGTGAAAACATGAATAGTTGTATAACCATTTAAGAAAGTAGAAAGGTCTTTGCTTTATAAAGAAACTGGCCCAAGTAGGGTTACAAATGAGTTTTACTAAACTTTAAATGAACAGCTAACTCCTATATCTATGAAAACACTCAGAACAGAAAACTAGAAAGATTCCAAGTCTGTCATAAGAAACTAACATCAATCCAATTCTAAAAGCTGTTAAACTTAGCACCCAAAAATAAAAAGTAGACTAATACACATTTACAAAATAAAATATTAATAAATTAAATGTTATTAAATGTTAAATGAATTTAAAGAATAATACACCACAATCAACATAGTAACCCTCAATACATGGAAGGTTACAGTAGGAAATCTATAAATAAAAATTTTGACATTCTTCAATGTCAAATGTTAACAGCTCCATGAAGAAAAATAAACAAATAAAGAGAAAAAGACACAACAAATTCTGATTCTAAAAACAAAGGAAAGTATGTAGGATCAGATAAAGTTTATCTATAGAAATTTATAAGGAAAACATTATAACCTGAAAAAATAAGAAATAATCATATTAAAATTGTGATTATCAAAAAAAATTGTGATTATCATACCATCATTCACTATTTTAAGAGCAGTTTTAGAAAGCACAATAAAACTTGAAAAATAGATTATCAATATGCTTATTAAAAAGAAAGGAGCCTAATGATATCACTTATATGTGGAATCTAAACAAGGCTACAAATGAACTTATCTACAAAACAAAAATAGTTACAGATGTAGAAAATAAATTTATGGTTACCAGGAAGTAAGGCAGGGGAGGGATAAATTGGAAGATTGGGATTGACACATACTTACTACTATATATAAAATAGATAACTAATAAGGACCTACTGTATAACACAGGGAACTCTACTCAATACTCTGTAATGACCTATATGGGAAAAGAATCTAAAAAAGAGTGGATATATGTTTATGTATAACAGAGTCACCTTGCTGTACACCTGAAACTAACACAACATTGTAAATCAACTATACCCCAATAAAACTTTTAAAAGAAAAGGAATCTAACTTTCACTGTTTACAATGAGCTCAGATAGATTAAAAGGCCGACAAACTCATAAAAGCATAAATAGATTTACAAAAACTTTGTGAACTGCAAATTAAAATAACATAAAAATTGGAATAGAAAAATTTTTCAAAGGTAGAAAAGAAAAAATATTTTCTGAAATAAAGGAGAAATTTAATATGCACATCAAGGGAACAGCATCTCTTGGAAATATGTATGCCTAACAACTAGTATTATGACATGGCCTAGCAATGTTATTGGATTTAATATATTAAATAAGGAAGTCACCTATAGGAGGAAACAACTAAAGTAAAAATGAAACAATAATCAAGTAGACAAAAAAGGACATAGAAGACTTAATAATATAAAAAGTAACATACATATTTGTGTATGAATGTATATATATATATATATATATATATATATTCCCTATTCTAAAAACAGGGTAATGTATGATCATTTCAAAGACACAAAAATTTAATTAAACTAAAAAATTGAATTGTAAATTTTGAAATATAGCTACTTCCTCTAGTTTTCAAAATCTGAGCATCTAAAAAAATTAAGCCTATCCCTTAATTTAAAACAAAAAGACCTACAGATGCTCTGAGGTACATTCTCCCTAGCTGCAGCAAGCTCAGTAAAACTATTTTTTTTTTTGGACCACAGGTGTATTTCTGGTGGTCTTTGGCTGTGTATTTTAATACCTGCCTCAAAGAAGTTGTTAAAAAGACTTATGTGCATCTTTAATATGGAATAGCTTGCAATTTTAATAAGATGGACAGATCTCCAAGACATATTTTTACATGAAAAGACAAGTTTTAGAGCTGTATGGAAACTATGTCCAATTCATATTTTAAAAATAATTACATGTGGGCTTCTCTGGTGGCGCAGTGGTTGAGAGTCCGCCTGCCGATGCAGAGGACATGGGTTCGTGTCCCGGTCCGGGAAGATCTCACATGCCGTGGAGAGGCTGAGCCCGTGAGCCATGGCCACTGGGCCTGTGTGTCCGGAGTCTGTGCTCCACAACGGGAGAGGCCACAACAGTGAGAGGCCCGCGTACCGCAAAAAAAAATAATGATAATAATTACATGTGTAAAAGAATTCACGCAATTAAATACATTGGAAATGTACTCAAATTTGAATATCAAATTTTCCAGGGGAGGAGAGAAGAGTAGAAAGATTTGAATAAAACTTAGATGCTTTATTCCATATATTTCTGGAATGTTTGGATATTTCAATAAAAGTATTTTCGGGCTTCCCTGGTGGCGTAGTGGTTGAGAGTCCGCCTGCCGATGCAGGGGACACGGGTTTGTACCCCAGTCCAGGAAGTTCCCACATGCCGCGGAACGGCTAGGCCCGTGAGCCATGGCCGCTGAGCCTGCGTATCCGGAGCCTGTGCTCCGCAACGGGAGAAGCCACAATAGTGAGAGGCCCGCGTACCGCAAAAAAAAAAAAAAAAGTATTTTCATTTATTCAGTGTTTAAAAATCAAAATGCATTTTTGAAAGGATTATCTGACAAAGACCGAAGTTAGACATCTCCAAGAGCCAACTACTTTAATAATTATGCAATTTTTCCTGGTTATTTATTTATTTTTTTCAAAAGCAGAGTAAGAAATAGTCTATAAGTTCAGAAGGAAAGGGGAGATACTGAAAGTATTTACCTCATCTACTAACTGATGGCTGGAAGAATACCTGCCTTTAGTTTAAACTTAAGATTTCATTAAAATGTATAACGCTTTAAAGTATATAGCACTTTAAGTAATTGTTAATTATATTTAAAGGTGAACAATTTAGGATTCCTTCCTCAGAAAGACACTGGGAAAATTTGAAATAGAGAGGGAAAACATCGAAAGAAAAGGAGGGAGAGTTGCAAGTCCCCAAACACCAAATATAAGCTCAGGTACTTGAAAAAATATCTAGGGTGTGGGGCTTCCCTGGTGGCGCAGTGGTTGAGAGTCCGCCTGCCGATGCAGGGGACACAGGCTCGTGCCCCGATCCAGGAGGATCCCACATGCTGCAGAGCAGCTGGGCCCGTGAGCCATGGCCACTGATCCTGTGCGTCCGGAGCCTGTGCTCCGCAACCGGGCAGGCCACAACAGTGAAAGGCCCGCGTACCGCAAAAAAAAAAAAAAAAAAAAAAAACACAAAAACACACAAAAAAACAAAAAAAAAAAAACCTAGGATGTGAATTTTAAGTTAACACAAAGGACAGGTCTTCTTCATTAAAATATCAAGCGAAAGAATATGAATGCAGTTAAAGGCAGAAAAGGGTGTTGAACTCATTAACTACTTTTAAATATTTTAAAATATAAAAAATAAGAAGTTGGATTTGCATGCTTAAGTCAAAAAAGGAAGACATAAGGAAGAATAGTGATATAAACACTAATGTTGTAATAGACTTCAATAGGACCCTGATGTCCAGGTCCAATGTTTCACTGCCACTTAATACATTCTTAATTTCTGATGAATATCTTTCAAACAATTTAGACTCTAAATTTGACAAGTAAATAAAGACTGGAAATTTAAAATACCCCAGGAGCAACTGACCCAAGCATCTCATTCTCCATGACAAAATAATGTTATAAAGATAGGATGTTAAATGTAAATCCAACACAAACTAGACCAAGACTTGAGGACACAGGGAGGGGGAAGGGAAAGCTGGGATGAAGTGAGAGAGTGACATGGACTTATATATACTACAAAATGTAAAATAGATAGCTAGTGGGAAGCAGCTGCATAGCACAGGGAGATCAGCTCAGTGCTTGTGACCACCTAGAGGGGTGGGATACGGAGGGTGGGAGGGAGACGCAAGAGGAAGGAGATATGTGGATATATGTATAGCTGATTCACTTTGTTATAAAGCAGAAACTAACACACCATTGGAAAGCAATTATACTTCAATAAAGATGTTAAAAAAAAACTGCTCTAAAAAACTAGACCAAGAAATAATTATGTGCAAATTTTCTCTTAATATAAAACGAGAAAGCCTGTCCAGCCTAGACGATCCAAACAAAATCATGATAGTCATGATGCAGTGTTACAGGGTCTTACATATGATTCACCTAAGTTTCACCCTATTGATATATTTTCATTTTCTTAGGGAAGTGGGATATTCTTTTCTAAAGGAGTAGATTTTATTAACTTCTTGGGGAGAGGGGGTGTGTCTAATAAAAACAGAATTCTCACTAATCTAACTCACTCTTACTTTTTAAAAGAATATATTTGGAGAAATATTAATATATTCTGCTTGGCAAGGAAGGTGAACAGGAAATTTAAACACCAAATAGCAAAGGTAACCAGATAACCTTTCAGGTCCCTTTCAACCCAGGCAGTCTATGATTCCAAACCAAACCAGGCTGCAGTCAAAATGCAGACATTGAATCAAAATCATCTGCTAGTATCAGACATCCCTTATAAGCTTAAAGTCCGGTCATTAGGTGAGCTTAGTTACTGTTATGTCATTACTTCTAAGCTATCCCAGCAGACAGTGAGGATATATGTGCTAAGTCATACATATACACATAATGTCTATAATTTTTTCTCAATCTATGTATATCCATATATCTATATACAGATTTAGATATAGCTATATAAAATGTGTGTATGTATATAGTATATGTAGTTCATACTGATAAATCCAAATCCAATCCAAAACCACAGGTTCTTCTTGTCTTCACTTTTTCATTTTTGTAACTTCCCTCTCACTGACAAACCTGACTTCCATCATTGTCAAAATAATTGCTCATTTCCCCAAGCCTAGGATACATCAAGAGCAGTTTCAGTATTATTATTAATCCATACACCTGCAAAATACAAACCTGCTAACTAGAGTTCAGGATTTATTATAATCCTCTTATTTTTTTGGAGAGGGGGGAACATACATTAAGAAAAATGCATGTCTTATATCTATAACTTAGCTAGTTTTGACAAATAAACACTCCTATTTAATTGTCATACTCTCATAAGATATAGAACATGTCCATTACCCTCAAAATTTCCTTAGCATTCTTCTTATACAATCCTCCCCTCTTACTAGGTGACATAAATTCGTTTTTTCTGCTATGGAAATTCATATAAATGGAATCATACATTATGTACTACTTTGTGTCTAGCACTTTTTGCTCATAATAATATCTATGAGATTCATGCATGTATTGTACTTAATCAGTAGTTTAATTTTCTTCCTAGGTAGTATTTCTCTATATATAAATATACCACAATTTCTTTTACCCATTATCCTGTTGATAAACATTTTAGATATTTCAAGTTTTTACTATTACGAATAAAGTTTCTATGAACATTCTTGAACAATATCTTTGTGGTTATTTATTGTCATTTCCATTAGATAAATACAGTCATTTCTGCTATAATGTCACATACATGTTCTTAAAAATTACCATGCTATGAAAAATTGTGCAATAAAAAAAGACAGGGCTTATGGGGAAAATGAGATTTGGGGCATGACACTCAATACTGTTGTCAGTAAAACATAACAACAACAACAAAAAAAAAAAACCCTTATGAAAACAGTTAAACTCTTATACACATTTAATGACTAAGAGTACAAAAACTACAAGTATGGATCTCATTTCTCATGAAAAAGAAGATGGCTTGTAGAAGTGGGAATTCAAAGGGTTGCAGTTTGAGAGTTATTTTAAGGATTATTGGAAATAAGAAGAAAAGCTGTAATACCAGATGTGGATGGATGTGGCTCATAACACAGGGATGAATTGTGAAGTAACTTGTAGATGTTTGATATATGTACATATGTGTATTTGATTTATGTGCATATATTTCTATACAGCTCATTTCAGACGAACTTAGTGTTTTCTGCACTGTTTTTCATTGACAAAATTATAAATAAACAAGTAAAATATGTGTATTGTGCTCAGATTGCTCCCTAATATATCAATGGCATTGAATAAAATTTGCATTTTTAAAATAAGCATTATAGCAGAACTGACTGTACCTAGAAACACATTTGCTGAGTCCTAAGGTATGTATATATTTAACTTTATAAGAAACTGCCAAATTGTTTCCCATATCGTTTGCACTGTTTTAGACTCCCACTAGCATTGATTTCATTGACTTCTGCTATTATTATTTTATTCTTTCTATTTATTTTAAGTTTAATTTGCGCTCTTCTTTCTAGCTTCTTAAGTTGGAAATTTAGATAATTCATTTTAAACTTAATTAAATGTCATCAATTTCCTTGTAAATACTGCTTTAGTAACTCCTTACATATTGTGATATATTGTATTTTCTTTATCATTCAGTTTGAAATATTTTCTAATTTTCTTTTCAGTTTTTTATTCATGCATTATTTATGTTATTTATAAGTACGTTTTTTAATTACCAACATTAAAACAGTTTCAAATACCTTATAATTGATTTATATTTTGTTTTTGGTCATATATGTGTAAGATTTCAATCTTTTTAAATATACTGAGGTTTTTTAGAGCCCCAAATATGGTCTATCTTAATAAAAGTTCCTTTCATACTGAATAAGTGTGTGTATTATAAATATTTAGGAGGTCAAGTACTGTAAATATAAATAAGGTCAAGGTGGTTGAAGGCTTGTTCACATCTATATCATTACTGACTTTTTGTCTGGTTTTTCTAACAGTTACTCTCTGTTTGTCAGATTGGGTAATGTATTTTGATCCATCTTCAAGTTCACTGATCCTGTATTCTGCTATCTCCAATTTACAAGGTCATTTTGTGAATCTTTCATTATCAGTTTGGCAATTCTAAGTTCTAGGCTTTCCATCTGGTTCTCTTTTATAAGCTCCATTTCTCTGTTGAAATTCTCCATCTATTTTATCATTATGAATACATTTTTCCTAAGTTCTTGAACATATTTATAATAGATGTTTTAAAATTCTTTCCTGCTAACTGCAATATTTTTGTCATTCATGATCAAATTCTATTCACTGATTTTATCTTGAGTATAAATGGCATTTTCTCATTTCTTCCCATGTCTAGGAATGTTTGATTATACACTGAATATTGTGATAATACAAAAGTGTTGTTTCTTTTCTATCAATTGGTTAAATTGAATGTACTCAAACTTTAAATTCTCTCTGTCTTGCAGGGATCAGTAGCTGAAATTTTTACCCATTTCTTTCAGCCTTCTGGTTGTTGCTTTTTGTCAGAAAGTTGGAGTGTTCCTTGAGGGTTTGAGTGGATAAGGTGGAGGTTATAGGCACATTTTGAAACTGATCTTTCTGTGGGTCTCTTACTGCCAGCATTTTTCTCCTTACTTTTCAGCTGCCCTGAAAGCTCTAAACTTCTAAAAGACATGAAGTTTGAAGTTTTTTGCTTCATTTCTAACTTCCATCAGATGAAAATTTATGTAATTTGAAATTTTACCCATCTAATTCCCTTGTCTTAAGTTTAAATTCTCTCCCAATTTCTGCCTGTTTCAATCACTCTCATTGCTTTAGAATACTTGTTCTTAATTTGTTCAGAGCTTATAATTGTTGTCTTCAAGTGCCTTATTCAGGAGATTAATTCAAGATGGCAGAGTGGAAGGATGTGTGCTCACTCCTTCTTGCGAGAGCACCAGAATCACAAGTAACTGCTGAACAATCATCAACAGGAAGACAATGGAATTCACCAAAAAAAAAATACCTCACATTCAAAGACAAACGAGAAGTCACAAAGAGATCATAGGAGGTGCACAATCATGATAAAATTAAATCCCATAACTGCTGAGTGGGTGACTCACAAACTGGAGAACACTTATACCACAGAAATCCACCCACTGGAGTGAAGGTTCTGAGCCCCATGTCAGGCTTCCCAACTTGGGGATCCAGCAATAGTAGCAGGAATTCCAGAGAATCAGACTTTGAAGGTTAGCAGGATTTGATTGCAGGACTTTGATAGGACTGGGGGAAACAGAGACTCCACTCTTGGAGGGCACACACAAAGTAGTGTGTACATTGGGACCCAGGGGAAGGAGCAGTGACCCCATAGGAGACTGAACCAGACCTACCTGCTAGTGTTGGAGGGTCTCCTGCAGAGGTGGGGGGTGGCTGTGTCTCACCGTGAAGACAAGGACACTGTCAGCAGCAGTTCTGGGAAGTATTCCTTGGTGTGGGCCCTCCCAGACACTGCCATTAACCCCACCAAAGAGCCAGGTAATCTCCAGTGTTGGGTTGCCTCAGACAAAACAACGAACAGGGAGGGAACGCAGCCCCACCCATCAGCAGACAAGCAGATTAAAGTTTTACTGAGCTCTGCCCACCAGAGAAACACCCAGCTCTACCAACCACCCTCCCATCAGAAAACTGGCACAAGCTTCTTAGATAGCCTCAGCCACCAGAGGACAGACAGCAGAAGAAAGAAGAACTACAATCCTGCAGCCTGTGGAACAAAACCCACATTCACAGAAAGCTAGACAAGATGAAAAGGCAGAGGGCTATGTACCAGATGAAGGAACAACATAAAACACCAGAAAAAACAATTAAATGAAGTGGAGATAGGCAACCTTCCAGAAAAAGAATTCAGAATAATGATAGTGAAGATGATCAAGAACCTCGGAAAAAGAATGGAGACAAAGATCAAGAAGATGCAAGAAATGCTTTAAAAAGAGTGAGAAGAATTAAAGAACAAACAAACAGAAATGAAAAATACAATAACTGAAATAAAAAATACATTAGAAGGAATCAATAACAGAATAACTGAGGGAGAAGAACGGATAAGTGATCTGGAAGACAGAATGGTGGAATTCACTGCTGTGGAACAGAATACAGAAAACAGAATGAAAAGAAATGAAGACAGCCTAAGAGACTTCTGGGACAACATTAAATGCAACAACATTCACATTATAGGGGTCTCAGAGGAGAAGAGAGAGAGAAAGGACCCAAGAAAATATTTGAAGAAATTATAATTGAAAACTTCCCTAACAAGGGAAAGGAAATAGCCACCCAAGTCCAGGAAGAACTGAGAGTCCCAGGCAGGATAAACCTAAGGAGAAACACACTGAGACACATAGTAATCAAATTGACAAAAATTGAAGACAAAGAAAAATTATTGAAAGCAACAAGGGAAAAATGACAAATAACATACAAGGGAACTCCCATAAGGTTAACAGCTGATTTCTCAGCAGAAACTCTACCAGCCAGAAGGGAGTGGAATGATATACTTAAGGTGATGAAATGGAAGAACCTACAACCAAGATTACTCTACCCCTCAGGGATCTCATTCAGATTCGATGAAGAAATCAAAAGCTTTACTGACAAGCAAAAGCTAAGGGAGTTCAGCACCACAAAACTAGCTCTACAATAAATGCTAAAGGAACTTCTCTAAGTGGGAAACACAAGAGAAGAAAAGGACCTACAAAAACAAACCCATAGGGGCTTCCCTGGTGGCACAGTGGTTTATAGTCTGCCTGCTGATGCAGCGGACACGGGTTCATGCCCCAGTCTGGGAAGATCCCACAAGCCGCAGAGGAGATGGACCTGTGAGCCATGGCCACTGAGCCTGCACATCTGGAGCCTGTGCTCTGCAACAGGAGAGGCCACAACAGTGAGAGGCCCGCTACGGCAAAAATAAAAAAAAAACAAAAACAAAACCTTAACAATTAAGAAAATGGTAATAGGAACATACATATCAATAATTACCTTAAACGTGAATGGATTAAATGCTCCAAGCAAAAGACACAGGCTCACTGAATACATACAAAAACAGGACCGATACATATGCTGTCTACAAGACACGCACTTCAGACCTAGGGACACATATAGAATGAAAGTGAGGGGATGGAAAGTGATATTCCATGCAAATGGAAATCAAAAGAAAGCTGGAGTAGCAATACTCATATCAGATAAAATAGGCTTTAAAATAAAGAATGTTAAAAGAGACAAGGAAAGACACTACATAATGATCAAGGGATCAATCAAAGAAGAAGATATAACAATTATAAATATATATTCACCCAACGTTGGAGCACCTCAATACTTAAGGCAGGTGATAACAGCTATAAAAGAGGAAATTGTCAGTAACACAATAACAGTGGGGGACTTTAACACCTCACTTACACAAATGGACAGATAAACCAAACAGAAAATTAATAAGGAAATAAAAGCTTTAAATGAAACAATAGACCAGATAGATTTAATTGATATTTATAGGACATTCCATCCAAAAACCGCAGATTACACTTTCTTCTCAAGTGCACATGGAACATTATCCAGGATAGATCTCATCTTGGGTCACAAATCAAGCCTCAGTAAATTTAAGAAAATTGGAATCACGTCAAGCATCTTTTCTGACCACAATGCTATAGTATTGGAAATCAATTACAGGGAAAAAAAGGTAAAAAAAACAAAAACACATGGAGGCTAAACAATATGTTACTAAATGACCAAGAGATCACTGAAGAAATCAAATAGGAAATAAAAAAAATACCTAGAGACAAATTACAATGAAAACACGATGATCCAAAACCTATGGGATGCAGCAAAAGCAGTTCTGAGACAGAAGTTTATAGCAATACAAGCCTACCTCAGAAACAAAAACCTCAAATAAACAATCTAATCTTACACCTCAAGGAACTAGAGAAAGAAGAGCAAACAAACCCCAAAGTTAGTAGAAGGAAAGAAATCATAAAGACCAGAGCAGAAATAAATGAAATAGAAACAAAGAAAACAATAGCAAAGATCAGCTGGTTCTTTGAGAAGATAAACAAAATTGATAAACCATTAGCTAGACTCATCAAGAAAAAGAGGGATAGGACTTAAGCCAATAAAATTAGAAATGAAAAAGGAGAAGTTACAACAGACACTGCAGAAATACAAAGCATCCTAAGAGACTACTACAAACAACTCTATGCCAATAAAATGGACAACCTGGAAGAAATGGACAAATACTTAGAAAGGTATACCCCTCCAAGTCTGAACCAGGAAGTAATAGAAAATATGAACAGACCAATCACAAGTAACGAAATTGAAACTGTGATTAAAACTCTTCCAACAAACAAAAGTCCAGAGTCACATGGCTTCACAGGTGAATTCTATCAAACATTTAGAGAAGAGCTAACACCCATGTTTCTCAAACTCGTCCAAAAAATTGCAGAGGAAGGAACACTCCCAAACTCATTCTATGAGGTCACCATCACCCATACAAAAACCAGACAAAGATACTACAAAAAAAGAAAACTACAGACCAACATCACTGATGAATATAGATGCAAAAACCCTCAACAAAATACTAGCAAACAGAATCCAACAACACATTAAAAGGATCATACACCATGATCAAGTGGGGTTTATCCCAGGGATGCAAGCATTCTTCAATATACACAAATCAATCACTGTGATACACCCTACTAACAAACTGAAGAATAAAAACCATATGATCGTCTCAATAGATGCAGAACAAGCTTTTGACAAATTTCAACACCGATTTATGATAAAAACTCCCCAGAAAGTGGGCATAGAGGCAAACTACCAGAAAATAATAAAGCCCATATATGAGAAACCCACGGCAAACATCATTCTCAATGGTGAAAAACTGAAAGCAATTCCTCTAAGATTTGGAACAAGACAAGGATGTCCACTCTCACCACTATTATTTAATGTAGTTTTGGAAGTCCTAGCCAAGGCAATCAGAGAAGAAAAAGAAATAAAAGGAATACAAATTGGAAAAGAAGAAGTAAAACTGTTAGTGTTTACAGATGACATGATATTATACATAGAGAATCCTAACAATGACACCAAAAAACTACTAGAGCTAATCAATGAATTTGCAGGATACAAAATTAATGCACAGAAATCTCTTGCATTCCTATACATGAATGATGAAAAATATGAAAGAGAAATTAAGGAAACATTCCCATTTACCATTGCAACAAAAAGAATAAAATACCTAGGAATAAACTTACCTAGGGAGACAAAAGACCTGTATGCAGAAAACTTTAAGACACTGATGAAAGAAATTAAAGATGATACAAACAGCTGGAGAGATAAACCATGTTCTTGGATTGGAAGAATCAATATTGTGAAAATAACTATACTACCCAAAGCAATCTAGAGATTCAATGCAATCCCTATCAAATTACCAATGACATTTTTTACAGAACTAGAACAAAATTCTTAAAATTTGTATGGAGACACAAAAGACCCCAAATAGCCAAATCAGTCTTGAGGGAAAAAAAAGGAAGTGGAGGAATCAGACTCCCTGTCTTTGGACTATACTACAAAGCTACAGTAATCACGACAATATGGTACTGGCACAAAAACAGAAATATTAATCAATGGAACAGGATAGAAAGCCCAAAGATAAACCCACACACCTATGGTCAACTAATCTATGACAAAGGAGGCAAGGATATTCAAAAGAGAAAAGACAGTCTCTTCAATAAGTGATGCTGGGAAAACTGGACAGCTACATGTAAAAGAATGAAATTAGAACACTCCCTAACACCATACACAAAAATAAACTCAAAATGGATTAAAGATCTAAATGTAATACTGGATGCTATAAAACTCTTAGAGGAAAACATAGGAAGAACACTCTTTGACATAAATTACAGAAAGATCTTTTTGGATCCACCTCCTAGAGTAATGGAAATAAAAACAAAAATAAACAAATGGGATGTAATGAAACTTAAAAGCTTTTGCAAAGCAAAGGAAACTACAAACTGCATGATAAGACAACCTTCAGAATGGGACAAAATATTTGCAAAAGAATCAATGGACAAAGGATTAATCTCCAAAATATATAAACAGCTCATGCAGCTCAATATTAGAGAAACAAACAACCCAATCCAAAAATGGGCAGAAGACCTAAAAAGACATTTCTCCAAAGAAGACATACAGATGGCCAAGCAGCACACGAAAAGCTACTCAAAGTCACTAATTATTAGAGAAATGAAAATCAAAACAACAATGAGGTATCACCTCACACCAGTTGGAATGGGCATCATCAGAAAATCTACAAACAACAAATGCTGGAGAGGGTGTGGAGAAAAGGGAACCCTCTTGCACTGTTGGTGGGAATGTAAATTGATCAAGCCACTATGGAGAACAGTATGGAAGTTCTTTAAAAAATGAAAAATAGAATCACCATATGACCCAGCAATCCCACTGCTGGGCATATACCCAGAGAAAAACATAATTCAAAAAGACACATGCATCCCAATGTTCATTGCAACACTGTTTACGATAGCCATGGAAGCAACCTATATGCCCATCGACAGACGAGTGGTTAAAGAAGTTGTGGTACAAATATACAATGGAATATTACTCAGCTATAAAAAGGAACGAAATTGGGTCTTTTGTAGAGACGCGGATGGATCTAGAGACTTTCATACAGAGTGAAGTATGTCAGAAAGAGAAAAACAAATATTGTATATTAATGCCTATATGTGAAACCTAGAAAAGTGGTACAGTTGAACCAGTTTGCAGGGTAGAAATAGACAGATGTAGAGAACAAACGTGTGGACACCACGGTAGGGGGGAAAGTGGCGGGTGTGGCAGTGGTGGTGGGATGAATTTGGAGATTGGGATTGACATATATACACTAATATGTATAAAATGGATAACTAATAAGAACCTGCTGTATAAAAAAATAACTAAAATAAAATTTAAACATTCAATACAAAAAAAAAAGAAAGAGCCTTAGTCAGATCCAATTTAGTCTACTATTCTTAGTATGAAGTCTTATCACTGGTTAAATTTTAACTTATTTATTAATTTAGTCCAACATATACTATGCTCCCACTATGTTTCAGATATCCTTCTGTGCACCAAGGATGCAAAGAATATAAGACTATAACCTAGATCTTTATAGGCAGGAAGTCATAGTATAGAACAATTATTCTGACACAATGCAATAAGATAAATTAAGGGAGTATTATAGGAGCACAAATGGAGAACTCATAGGTATATCTCTATATCTTATCTTTCTTCAAGTTCGGTAACACTTTTCCACTTGAGATAATTCTAAGTCATGAAATTTGAGTATTTTATTTATGCCATGATGACTAGAGAGTCCCCTAGAATTGACTTGATCAGGATAGACTCTCAAAAATATTTAAATACATTAATGTGAGAAATTGTTATGATTGAAGTTTTGTTGGTTGGTTGGTTGGTTGGTTGATTTAATAACTAGCCATGTTAGTGGTCTGGTGGGTAAACATCATGTAACTTATTTTAGAGCACACCGCTATTTATAAAAGCAAAAAAAAAAAAAAAGAAACTACTTAAACATTCAAAAAATTTAGGCCCAATAAAAAATCTTAGACGAATATTTAGGAGACTCTATTTACAAGATTGAAAAGATCTTTCCAAACTAAGAAATAAAATATAGATATTATAAAAATGTTTTTATGCAAAATATATTAAACTTGCTAGAAATGTAACAATTTACAAAAAATGGCAATGCAAATGACAGATAAAAGACTAACTCTCTGGAATGCATAAAGAAATTTTGCAAAATGATAACAAAGAGCTTAACAACCTACAACATACAAATGAAAATAATATGAGCACACAATTCAGCAAAGAGCAAATCCAAATTGCTGATAAACATGTGAAAACATGCTCCGTGTTTATAGGTGTCAGGAAAGTATGAATTAAGTAAAAAAGACAGCCACTTAATGCTGAGTCAGAATGTAAAATGTACTCTCATACATTGTTGCAGCAATTTTGGAAAGTAACCCTGCAATATCTGCTAAAATTCAAAATGTACATGCCCTTCATTCCAACAATCCAGTTCCTGGGATTTGTCTCATATAACCAAAAGCACCAGAAGGTAAGGATAGATACACAGAGGGGCTCATCACAGTACAGTTTTATAAAAGAAAAGATAAAGGAATTTTGAGGTTCATTTTTGTAAACTCAGAACATTCCCTAATGCTATCAAAGTCAGTGGTTTAGTCACGACGTTCTGGATTCAAAGTCTTAGTCAGCTGATGCACTACATAAAGTTAACCCAATACGTAAAGCAGATGACATCAGATAACTCACTGCATAGACTGAAGCCAATTAGGGGAGGAGCAAGGCAGTAATATTATACAACTTGGAGTGGTCTGTGAGGAGCTCTATTTGAAATTCAGTACTCTATTTTATCACCCCCTAAATCGGCCTAACTGATTTCCTCTATACTATCGTGTCCTTATAACTTACTTAAACTCCTCTTAGACAGGTGCTGAGTTCCTCTCCCCACCCAGGACCTATCACAGTGCTTGCTGCTATATATGATATTAATAAATGTGGGTTATTTGTTGAGCTAAGGAACTTTATAGTCTGTGTTATTGTCTGAGATGCTCAGCTGAAAAAATATATTTGATGTCCTTTAAAATGATATGAGTGATAATTGTAATCAATTTTGGTGTGAGCTTCTCAAATGCCATGATGGATTCAGTTAGGTATCTGAATATGGACAACTTCCTACAAGTTTACATTATAAACAGGAAAACATGTCATGAGTCTTTGTGAAATTATAAAAGAATATTACTTGATGAAGATCTGTGATAACATTTTTCTAATCTCAGAAAGTTTTTATTTTTCAAATTGTCTAATTTTTTTTGTTTTTCCCCATTATTAGGTCAATGAAGAATAACAATATTTAAAAGTTGCAGTTCTTTGAAAAGCCTTCACAAAAAAAAGCATTAAATAAAAAAGACTTTAGCCAAACATACTGACAAGATTATAGTAGCTCACATAATCTAACTTGCATTTACTCTGTAATTACCTAGGAAAAGGTTCAGAAGTATAATTCATTCATGTCGCAGCATAACAAACAAAAAGATATGTGATGAAACCATGAACTAGGTTATAAAATTAGTCATTGGTATTGTTCTTTCTGATGCCACCAACACCATCCAAAGCAAAGGCAGAATGCCACTTACAGCTTCATTCTTTGGGTGCCCTGTCCAGTAGTACTTTCTCCCTCACCTGCTCTGTGAAACAATTGTTCTTCTCTTCCTAACAGCATAAAGAATGCATGTGAATTCATTGCAAACCTTAGACAGCCTTAGTACACAAAAATATCTGAAATTTTAGTAGCATCATTGCAATACTCTGCAGTGCAAGACAAAAATTTGGGAAAAAAGAGAAAACAAAATTAATTAACTTCTGACGTTATACCTTAGAATAATTGATGATTGAGTTCAAATTAAACCATCACCCATAAAGTTTCTCATTCTTCCCTGATTATATTATCACATATTAACTTTTAGCTACTAATTCTGGAAAATATAAAGAGGGTTCACTGAATATCTTTTTGCTGGCTTTCATGTTTAAATGAGACTGTGTTCAAAACATTTAATGAAAAAACCCTACTCAATAAATATAGTTTTCAAATATTTCAAACATTCAGAAATGCCACACAAGACAATAATTTTGACTCTGAGCCTGTTCCTTCACTTGTGAAATAATATCCATACCATAGATTATTACAAATAGTGAATACAATTTTACATGTAAAATATCTAACTCAGCATTTAAACCATAGTAAGTAATCACCAAGTTTTGATTCCCTTTACATAGTTCAGGTGGTCTGTTTGAATACTATATTGAATATAGTAATAAAAATAGAAAATTATAAAAATAATATTACAAATATAAATCTGCACAGGTTGGACATAGAAATATTTATAAAAATAACTTCCTTAACCACCGAAACTTGGAAGTACCTCATATAGGAATATACAAGAAGTATAAAATCTATATTGCTCCCCATGGGTGATCTATTTTCTGCTCAGACCTCAAGTAGTAGATATCCTTCCAATTAAAAGTGAGGAATAATGCCATCATTCTTATTTTACAAGGATTGCATGGACAGGACAGAAAACAAAGGCAACTGGCTAGAAAACCCAGCATCTAGATGGTAACATTGATGTTTTTTTTACCAAATATGTATCCCAGCTCTGTCCTTCTCTATCAGAATATCTAATAATGGGAGGGAAAAGGAAGAAAGAGATAAGGAAGTTATAGTTTTTGCTTTTTGTGTTAAAAATCTCTAGAGCTTCAGCAAAAAAATTCAAATATGCTTGATAAGATAAACTAATGAAAGATACTTTGGGGAATTTTTATGGCATTCTTAAGCTGTTTACTTTTATATTGTATTATATTATGGGTTCATAACTTTCTTGAAATATGGACTTATAAAAAACTATAACATAATATGGACTTATAAAAAAATATAATAAAAGCTATGGACCCTCTCCCTTTAAAGGAAAAGAATATCATATAGATCCAGTGAGTTCATAGACCTTCTAAAGCCCATCCATAGACTCTTTCTTATTCCCTAGTCTTTGGTTTATGAATTCTTTATGTATAGGAATTAGCTAAAACATTGATGTAGTCATCATGGGATTAAAAGTTTTATTTCAAATGCCCCTAATTCTCATACTTGGACCTGCTGAGATCCATGAAGTACAGATTTTTCATTTAAAAAATTTTTCATTTTTCATTTAAAAAATTACATTGTCGCCTCCAAATAAGTATTAGTACATTTTAAATAAATTCTTGTTGATTGAGTAAGTGGATAAATTAACACTTACATTATTCTATTTACATTGACTCAAGGTTCAAATAATTTTCTTGTTCTTTGGATTATAACAAAAACAATTTTAAAATTACTATCCAAATCAGCACTTTGAAAGGAATAGCAACAGAATACTGTGACCTTTATCAAATTTGTCTTTGTAACCTTTGAGTGAACGCGTAAGAAACAACCAAATATTTCCTGTAAATAGTGATACAAGGAAGTGACATTTCTCATAGACAGTGGTAGAGCGAGCATAATGTGGCATAAACAGAGGAAGAACATCTGATTTTCACAGTACCGGAAGAAGAATGAGTCCAGGCAAAAACAAACTAAAAGTATTGTCCTGGCTCTGTTCGGTATGGTACTCAACAATTCTTTAGTGAAAAGAAACTACAAGTTTATACCAACTCCCCCATATACATAGAGGTAGACATAAGCATAGACACAGACTTACACATATACTTGTACACACACACACAAATATGCACACATGCATACACACATATGACTATGCCATAGTCTATCAAAAGTCACTCTTCCATTCTCTTGGGAACTTTTTTTAAAAGACAGAACTAACTGGAGGATGTAAGAACTATGAGATAAAGTGAATGGTGGAGGAAAAGAAGGGGTTATTTTAATAAAACTCTGAAAAAATAAAATAAAATATGAGGGAAAGTAGGACTTAGATGTGAACTTCTGCTCTTGTTAAAAATGATGCAATAGCCATGTGTATAAGGAATGATAGCATCTGGACAGAGAGGGTCTCTAAGCGATGCTGAAATAGAAAACTCTGCACACTGAGGAAGGACTGGTAAAATCCGTATTTGGAATATGCAATATATTAAAGTATTACCAAAGCTGAATCCAGAGCATGATCCCTAGAACAATCACCTCACTACAGCTGAAACCGGACATGTCTTCAACCTTTGCTCGTTTAAGGACAGCAGCAGTGCAGATCCACCACAGTACTTCTTGATGCTTAGGTGTGTCTGAGTTCAGGTGCATCTGAGTCATTGAATCAAGATCCTAAGTCTTCATCCCAGTTGCCACAGAGGCAGAAAAGATGAGGACTGCCTTCTGATGCAGGGAATTAAAAAATAGAGAGAGAGTGTGATTAAAAGATGCTAAGTGACAAAATATGACAAATACCCACTATTGAGCTCAACTCACAGAACACTGCTCTCACAAGCCTTAGTTCTGCCCAGGTTTGTGATTCTCTAAAAGGTGTTATGTGGGAACAAAAACAAGTCACTCTAGAAAGAATAATTCCTTAGTGATAGGACTTCACAACTCTTTTCTCAGCAGCAACTTTATTTTGCCATGTTACAGTGGCTCTTTCCTTTAAACATGCTTATTTCTCTCTCTTCAATTAGTTAGCACATAAATTAGTAAATAATCCTTCATTTGACTAATCTACCTTTCCACTGTTCTCTATTTCTCTTTCACCAATTGTAATTGTTTTTTGCGGTACGCGGGCCTTTCGCTGTTGTGGCCTCTCCCGTTGCGGAGCACAGGCTCTGGACACGCAGGCTCAGCGGCCATGGCTCACGGATCCAGCCGCTCCGCGGCATGTGGGATCTTCCCGGACCGGGGCACGAACCCGTGTCCCCTGCATCGGCAGGTGGCCTCTCAGCCACTGCGCCACCAGGGAAGCCCTGTAATTGTTTTTTTTTTTTTAATTCTACTGTCGCTGTTTTTAGTCCCTCTTTCTAGGAGCTCCTTGTCTCCTATCTCCACCATTTTGTAGTAGCTACACTCCTGAAAATCACAGTCAACCAGTTCTTCATTAAGTCCTCTGGTCTTTTGGGCCCACACCCTCCTTGACTTCTCTGAAGCACAGGGCATCATAAATCTTCTGGAAGCTCTTTCTGCATTCCTATTCCAGAACTCTTCCTACTTTCCTTTGCTTGATCTGTCATCTGTTTTTGCATTCTTTATTACTTCATCTCTGGTGTCAGCTCCTAAAATTCTGTCTTCACACCTCACTTTTCTCTATATTGTCTTCTTCAATGAGGTCACCCCACTCACTATTTCACATTCGCTTGTTCATCTACTCCCTCATTAATTCAACACATATTAATTGATTGACTACTAAACAGCAGGCACTCTGCTAGGACCTGGTGATCAAAAAAGGGAATAAGACACAGGCCCTGCCCTCAAAGAACTCAGTGTCTTTTAGGAAAGAGCACATAACAGAGACATCTGTTATGAAATAGAGCAGAAAGTGCATAGATAAAGGCGTACACTGCTTTGGCATCATCTAAGAGATGGGAGGGGAATGTAGACAAAGGCAGGCGCAAACTCCCTAGAAGAAATGACAGTATCACTTTCCTAAGGATGTCTTACCCTTGTGTGTCTGCATCTCTGCCATTGTGCAACTTAGGTCCACCTTTCTTCCTTCTTGCTGGATACCTGCCCTGCAATGCCTTTGAAGAAATCATGTTTAAAACCAAACTTTTCATTCTCATACTGACATTAATTTCCCTTCATTTTCTAATTCATGGTGATAGAATCAATGTTTACTTATCCAGACCAGCTCCAAACCTCTGAGTCCTTGTGGACTTGTCCCTCTGCCTCCCTCTTGACATCTGCTTTTTCACCAAATTCTATTGATTCCTTTTTTAAAACAAGTGTAGTACCAGGTAGTAGTTAGCAACATAGGCTGGGTTCAAATAAGAAGAATAAAAGTCGCTTAACTCTGCAGCTGTATGCAGATTATTTTTGTGTCTCAGTTTCTTCCTCTTTAAAATGGGGATAATGGTTCCTACAACACAGCGTTGTTGTAAAAAATAAATGAGATGATATCCTGGAACATATCAAGTATTGATCACACATCACCTATCGTTACTCTTATTTCTATGTTGTCCATTTCTTACTTTTTCATTCCCAGTGTCTTAATCCTGGCTCTGAATTTAAATCATTCACATCTGTGTAAGCACCTTATTGAATGAACTGAACTTCAGACAAGCTCACAAAGTCACTTGATTCTTTTGTCTCAATGTCTCTTCAAACTCACTCTGTAGAGTAATTCTGTCCTTGTCCTTTGATACATTTCAGTCAGATTGACTAGCTTTTCAGGTACCTTGACTCACAAGAACACTTCATTCTGGTACTAATAACTCCAGTTCAGTGTAATAATCAAAATTCTAAGCTCTTATCTAAACTGGAGCTTCTCCCACAACCAGATTGATAGCACTTCAATCTGTAAACCTATACCAGGTGTGGGTGAGGTTTGGTGGACTTCATTGTTCTGTAGTCGGCCAGCTCTTGCCTCCACCCAGAAGTTGCCCCTTCCAGGGTTAGGCCCAAGGGAAGAAAGAGTTAGGGGCTAGAAATTTGCTGATCTATGTTTGGATCCTCTGGCTTTTAAGAGGGCATTCAAAACTGATACTTTCTCTCTGGGTCTTTCAGCTCTTCTGCAGTAACTTTGATATAAGTGGTTTCCCGGGGAAGCCCACCATAATGCTCTCTTGGGCCTCAGGTGGCACCACTTCTCTGATTGGTTACTACCTCCTTCTCACCTGGACCTCAGGCACTCTCAAGGCCTCAGGCCAACACCCTCCCAGAGGTCCACCTGACTTCAAGGAAAGTGCCTGCAACTCTTCCCCACACCACTACTTTGGGCTCACTTCCAAAGCATACCTGACTCAATCTCTGTCTCTCTGTCTCTGCCTCTCTCTGTCTCTCTCTTTCTCTCTCTCTAGCCATTTCCTCCCTCCTCCCTCCACCCTCACTCTCAAAACTATGCCATCTTACATTGATAGTCACAATCTCTCATCTTAAGATTTCTCAGATATGTATAAAAACATTCCCTTGGATTCCTCAAACCCCAGAAGATAAATATCAAGCTCTTCAAAATGTCCCCTTGAAGCTCTTCATGTTGGGTTTAAGGGGAACAGAAGCATCTCAGACGAAAGAGGAAGTGCTCTGAGTTTTGACAATGCCTCCCAAGGAATCCTAACCTCTGTTGCCATCCGACAAGGCCCTAGACCTGCTTTATCCATCCCTGGGAGAGGGGATGAGCCTCACAAGGCAGTCTGGGGAGAGTTCCTTGACAAGTGCTATAAGCAAGTCATACAGGCAGTTGACATCCTTTTTCTCAGTCTTAGGACTTCATGCAAAAAGTCAAACAGAAAGAGCTCCATTTTCACATCCTGGTAACCTGCATTAGTCTATACTATACTTTTCTCTCTGCCTACAGTTTTGTCCCCATCAACCAGGTGGATCTCCCTCAAGCACTGCTTTATAAATCCCCCCCAGATTCAACACTGCCATTGAATCCCACCACCCCCTCTACTCCTATTTGGGCTTCAGACCTTTTCATGCTTGGCTCACCTATAATACTTAAAAATAGGATCCTTTCCCAAATGGCTCTTGAATCATTAAACTTTTTAATAACTAAAAGAGAAAAATCTATTAACAATTAATTAGACTAAATGAAAAGGGACTCTCTCTGCCTAGGTGAAAGCAAATGGTTCATGTTTAAAGACTTACTAAAGTACTTCAAACTGTAAGACAGGCAATCAAAAAAGGTGGAAATATTTTCTTCCAACTGTGACCAGAAATGATTAAGAACTTCTCTCCAGATTAGAAGGGCAAATAATGAACAGCACTCAGCCCTGAATAAATTAATACATACGTATATATTATCTTAGTCATAAAGAGAATCTATTGTAGCACATGTGTAGATTAGAAAACTAGAATAATACGTAAGTTAGACTAGCTACATTCTTATTTTTAAAAACTTTATCATTTTTTTCAATACCAAAAAATATTTTTTAGACACCAACTCTTTGTATGTTACACTTATTGAAAAGCACCATGCAAATGATACATTTTAAATATTGTTCATATGGAGAATGTTTTCCTAATAAAGAATAATACACTAAATTATTCAGGAAAACTGATGAATTGAGAAGCATTTTAATCAATTAATAGATTTCAAATTAGATAAAATGGTAAGAGTTTCCTTTTTAATTCAGTCTGTGTCTTTTTAAATTATTTAATAGGAGGAGACTGACAAAAGGGAAAAATACAGAGGAAAAAAAGGGGGGAAAAAGATGTCCTATATGCCTGGTTCTAATAAACCTAAAAATGCAAAAGTCTGAAGTTATCTAGAAACAGATGAATTGCAATTCTTATTTTTGATGAGTCATAATGTTCAAGAGGAGGAGTAACTGAATATAGAATGAGGTTTTTCTAATTTCTTGATATTATCCTAGAGGTCTTTTAATATATTACTTATATCTTTTTTTCCACTTGAAGAAAGAAATGATATGACCTCTAAGAGGCACATTTTCAATAAATTCCATATAACAGCAGGAGAGAATGCAGATTGAAAATGCAGTTCCAGCAACTTGCATTTTAAAAAGCTTTTAAATCCTGTCTCATGCATTGGTCTTTCAACAAAGATGAATGCGCAAGACACCTCATAGTCTACTCTACTTGGTAAGGCAGTGATAATGTTAAATCAATGGTACAATGATCAAAAATGAGAACAGGATCAATATTCTGATCAATTGAATTGCTTTAGATATTAAAAAGTAATTATTCCAGAACTAGTCTGCATTGGCAAAAATAAAAGTATGTCTGCCTTGTCTAAGCATTTCCACTTTAAATATTGACAAACTCAGTTCACAAATAAAATAACACATTTTGAGGAATTGTATTGAGCACAAAGTTAGCCAAAAATGTGTCTGGTACAGATAAAAATACAATTATATTCTTCCATACATACCTCTGAAAGGGGAGATTTCCCCCCCAAATCAAGTTTAATAATAAATTTCTAATTTATCATTTCATTTTTTAATAAAAAACATGCATTTGAGTAGGAAAAAAGAAAGTAGGCTGAGGTCATACCCTCAGAGCCAGACATAAATCAGAGCTGCTAGGCAGCCATCATAATGCATTGATTTATAGCTGCACAGTAGGTAGAATTAGAATTGGTCCCTGACCTTAAGGAATTTACATTCTAGTTAGAAAGCCAAATTTAAACATATGAAACAGTGTGAGAAGACTTACGAGCAAAATAATGTAATGAAAGTTAACTTTTATTGGCAGCTTACAATGAGCCAGATACGTTTGTAAGCACTTTGTATGTTGCAGTGGATTCTGTTGGTGTGCTGCCCAGAACTGCGTCAGTGACATGGTGCTCCCAACACCCAGCTGCGATATGCGTTGGCTGCAAATTGCTCAAAGCTCACTATTTTCCAGAAAAGGGCCCTCCTTAGAAAGGAAGCCAATGAGCCTAGGAGTTTATGCACTGTGCCCTCCCTGGACCGAGCTGCAGCCAATGACTGACACAGAAAGATCACCTTCGCCCAAGGTAGGGCCAACTCTGTGATGTCATTTGTGGTTCATGGTTCCCAGTGGGATAAGGCTGACATTAGTCTCCTGCTGAGAACCTGTCTTTGCTTAGTTTTCTCCCCTGCCTCTTCCTCCTCCCTCTCTCTCCTTTCTTTGAGATCGCTCTCTCTCTACAAATTATTTGCACAGTAAGCTCTGCCTGCAGCTCTGTTTCTCAAAACTCAGACCTAAGACACATAAAGGCTAAGACTCATTCAACCTTATAGAGAAATTACTACTATTATACCCATTTCACAAATGAGAAAACTAATGCACAGAGAGATCAAGAGCATGGATAAGGTCACCTAGCTCATAAATGGTAAATCTTGGCTTCGATCTCAGGCACTGTTGGCTCAAGAGATCATGCTCTAAACCTCTACATTCCATGCTGTGAATGTTTGCCAGGTGAAGGCATTCCTATGGATGGCAGAAAGAATGCAGGATTTAGAATAAGGAGACTGATTTTAACATAAGTGCTTTAACCTCCTGGCCTTATGATTTTTGAGTTTGTAACTTGATTTTACAGTACATATTTGTAAAATAGGAAGAGTAATATGAAGCTATTGGGAGGACAAGATGAGATCAAGCGTGTGAAGTACCTGACCTAGAGTAGGCCTTTAAGAATGGTAGGAAAATTTTTAACTTGAGAATACCAACATTGCTTTGAAAGCATGCAGCACTTTTCACCTTATAAAATGTTTTATTTAATATCTCTTTAGTTGTCACCATAGCCTCATGACAAAAATATTATTGGATATATTTTATTGATTATAAAAAATTGAAGCTTGGGAAACTCTCAGACTTATTTGACAGAACCAGGACTCAAATTTAAGATATCTGAGAACAATTACAGTATCTTTATCTTTATACCACAACTCCTTAAAATAATAAATTATAATTTCAGGATACTCTAGTGATTACTAGCAAATCTTATTTTATACCTCTCTTGCCTTCTGAAGGAAATACCAGCATTTTGAAAATGGTGAGTGGCATTATGTCCACAGGAATTAATAAAGGGGACAAAAAATGTAAGTGAGGTCAGGGAGACAGTTTCAGGAGACACTCTGTGAAGGACAGGACATTTGAGCTCAATTTTTATTTCTTCAACAGGGAAATATTTGTTGAGTACCTTTTGTATTTCAAGCATTTTTCTTTGTAAAGACAAAGATAGATGGTGGTAAAGAAACACCATAACCAGAAGCAGGGTCAGAAAGAAAAGGGCATCTTCAAGAAATAGGAGTAATATATCTCAAGAATCTGAGAAAGAATCATGGACCATAAAACTGGAAAGTTCATCTGGGACAGATCCCTGGGGACAGGGCAAGTCCGAGTTAGGATTTGGAGGTTGGAGGAGAGCTATTGAAAGTCATTGAGAGCTACTGAGCATTGTGGGTAGTTGTGACATGATATGAGCTTTATTTGAGGATCTAAATCAGTGAGATGATGCATCTGCGAATGTAGAAGATGGAAAGAAGAAGACATATTGAAACCCTAGCAAGGAATTAAAGGAAGGAGATGTGAAACTTTCAAATGTCAAAGTAACAGAATTTGTTGATTGACCAGCTGCAAGGGGATGAGAAAGAGGAGAAAGTCCAAGATAATTTTGCAAACATTTCATTTTCACAACATAAGGATTAAGAAAAGGTCTAACCCAAGACCTTGTCCTCTTTTGAATTCTACCTCCCCCGGTTAATTGCCAGCTAAATAAACATGTGCAAGTTCCTTTTGCTGCTTCTGTGACTGCATCTGTACTATGGGGTGAATAATTGTGCCTACCTCTTCAGATTGATGCAAACAGTAAATGAATCCTAACAGATGCACCTGCTGCAAAGGGGTGCTCAGAAAATATTCCATTATTATGACACACTTTGACACAAAGAAAAATACAGGAAGACATGATTTACCAGAGGAAGCAAGACTTTGGCATGAAAGGCTGCTACTGTCGGAAGATTTGGATTTGTTTCCCAGCATTGCCTTTTAGTTTTAGAATTTTTTCCCCACCATTCCTTTGCTTGATTTTTTATGATTGCCCAAAAGGAAGAGAGACTAGTCTTTTTAAATCCCTAAATTAAAATGCCATATAAGTAAATCACCATCAATAAGATCAATTAAATTATCCATTTATACACTAGTCTAACAGACACATATACCCACAACCTCAGAACCTCACACATTGAAGCTTTTACCCAATTACAGCCTCATTTCCTTGTGGCCAAAAGCAATGTGAGTTAACTAATTTTGTCTGAGACCAGCTCGGTGCTTTGTGACCACCTAGAGGGGTGGGATAGGGAGGGTGGGAGGGAGGGAGACGCAAGAGGGAAGAGATATGGGAACATATGTAAATGTATAACTGATTCACTTTGTTATGAAGCAGAAACTAACACACCATTGTAAAGCAATTATACTCCAATAAAGATGTAAAAAAAAAAATTAAAAGTGTGACATTTAATGTTATTAATGAAAAATTTAGAGTAATTGACACAATCCAAGGGAATCAGGAATATCTGAATAACAAACCATGTAAAGTTAAAAAAAACCACATTTTTTTGTGACAAGCAATTGTTCCTTTCTAATGACATGATGAGATCAGTAGGACACCGGTCTTCTGAAACTGTACTAGTTTTCATTATCTGTAGCTGATTCTCAGTAAGACCTTTAAGAAAATGAGCCATCCTTTCTGAAACTCATAATTAAATACCATGGAATAAGTCTCTATGCACCCATCCCAATTTATATATTCTATTAGCTGACCTATTATTGATCCTTCATTTTTTTAAATACTTTCATTTTTAGAGAAGTTTTAGGTTCACAGCAAAACTGAACAACAGAAGGACAGAGATTTCCCATGCACCCTCTGCCTCCACACATGCATAGCCTTCCTTGTTATCAACACCCCCTCCCCAGTAGTACAACTAATGTAACAACTAATGAACTTATACTGTTACATGTTTATCACCGGAAGTTCATAGGTTACATTAGAATTCACTCTTTTATTATATATACATGTATATATATTTTTAATCTATTTATTTGGCTGCATTGGGTCCTAGTTGCGGCATGTGGGATCTTTCGTTGCGGTGCATGGGCTTCTCTCTTGTTGTGGCACGCGGGTTCCAGAGCATGCAGGCTCAGTAGTTGCTGTGCACGGGTTTAGTTGCCCCACGGCATGTGGGATCTTAGTTCCCTGACCAGGGATCAAACCCACATCCTCTGCACTGGAGGACAGATTCTTAACCACTGGACCACTAGGGAAGTACCTAGAATTTACTCTTGATGTGGTACATTCTATGGGTTTGGACAGATTTAATATGACATGTATCTACCATTATAGTACCCATAGAGTAGTCTCACCTAAAAATACCCTGTGCTCCTGAGCCCTCATTTTTTCTATTTACCTTTTAGTCAGGGTTACTGCAGCTGTCTCAGGGAGACTACTCCCTGAATCCATAGAAATAGTTTTACAAATAATATACTTAAGATAAGGCTAAAGATTGATCAAATAAAACCTGTATCCTATTTTTTGAGCTTTGTGCAAGGTAAAAAATACATATTCTGCATTTTCTCTTATTTAATATAAATTAATTAAATTTAACCTAAATATAGTGAGCCTCATGTATGTACTTATAACAAAATCTTTTCAATATTGTAGGAGAATTGTGCTTAGGAAGCAAACCCCAAATCTTACCTGAGGCTTCATGTTTTCTACAAGATGCCAAAGAAATTTTCAAGCAGATATTCAGTACTAACTAAAAATGAGACACTGAAAAAGAAAATGCAAAACTGTAATACATAATATTGTGAAATCTTATCCGATACTTACAATATCACCTTCACCCCAAAGTTGTGACAAGCAAAAATGTCTCCAGACATTGCCAAATGTTCACTGAAGGATAGAATTGCCCTTGGTTTAGAACCACTGAAGATACATAAGACAAGATTAACTTTTTCAATATCCCTCCTAGTTTAGGGAGGAAAAGGTGACCCAGTTTTAATCAATGAGATGTAAGGAAAATATGATGAAAAAATGCTGGAAATGAATGTCTTCCCTCAGGAAAGCCCCCCCTTTTTTTTTTCTGTCTTGGTCACTGCTTTGCTTAGAGCTGAGGCTGCCATGTTTTAAGCATGAGAAGAAAGTCAAAACATACCTGGCATGCTGATCAAGAGCCCCAGTGCTCTGAAGCTCTTGCTCAAAGCCAGCATCTACCTATGTGCAGACTTCTAGCCATGAGAGAACAACAGTCCTCTATTACATTGCACACTTTTGTTAGGTGATGTCTTTCATGCAACTGAAGATATTCTCACTGCATGTCTGTAAACAAGCATCTTATTGTCTTTGAAACTCCATTTTCACAATTCTTAAATGTGAGTAATGTTGGCAACTTGCAGGAATTGTTGAGTGGATTAAAAATGATAATAATAACATGCATAGAGCAGGTGTGTCTGGCACATAAATTCCAGGAAGTGGTAGTTGGCATTAATAATGGTTCAGGAAATGGTAGCTATTGTCATTTGACATGGCATCATTTGACAAATAATAATGTCCTTTTAATTCTTCCTCATTCCTTCTCAATAATATTCCAAATTAGAGATCCTAGGACACTAGACTGAACAAAGTCCTAAAATGGCAATTCTTAATTGGAATTCAAAGATAGCCTTCTTGAAGATGAACTTCCTGAAACAGTATTCAAAAAATATAGGGACCTCTCTGGCAGTCCGGTTGTTAAGACTCTGAGCTCCCAGTGCAGGGGACACGGGTTGAATCCCTGGTCGGGGAACTAAGATCCCACATACCACACGGCACGGCCAAATAAAATAAAATTATTTAAAAAAAATTTTTAATGTAAATATCCTACATTCTTGAACTCAGGACAGAGTCCATTGCTTTAATCAGTCTTTCAAGGGTCTCAAAAGAGGTTGACTCAAAAACGATTGATCATCAGCACTGATGATCTTCTTGGCTTGGTAGTATTACTGTAGCTAGTTAATGTAAATTCTCTGCTTTTGAGGAAAAATGCTTCAAGAAGTTTAGTGGGAAAAGAAAATATACCTATTACAAACTTACAACTTGGGTGGCCTGATAGGAAGGAGGAGGCAGGCTTTACAAACACAGGAGTGACGTTAGCTTTTGAAATAATACAGAAAACGTCTCTTCAAGAAATTGCCCTCAAATACTGAGTGCCACAGAAAAGCCTCTTTCTTTAATGGATCTCAATTCCTATTAAAAGATAAAACTGGGAGGTGAATGCAAGACTCTCCTCCTGAAAAGAGTGTAATTGACCCTCCTTGGAAAATACAATAAGAATATTTAATTCTATAAAATAAGAACAAACCTAATTTGGATTGAATTTGCCAGGAAAAAGTCATGCTTTCCTGACTAATGCACCCATTTTTCTGCTCTGTTATATATCTAAGGATTTAAGATAATTGACCACAAATTTAGATAGCCTTCAAAAATTTTATAAATAACTCATCTTAAAAGTAAACCTTCCTTTGAAGAATTAATCATTTTTACCTTTATAAATCTGGTTTTGCGAAAAATACACTTTTCTTCAGAAGAAGTTATGGAAAGAAATGAACACAATTAGAGAGTGAGAGAGAAGACTAGAGATGGGACAGGATGATGAAGAAAAAAGCCAGTGATCAACCATACGAAATGAGTCTAATCACATGGAACACCTGTGAATTAGTTGTCCTGTTGCAACAAATGAAGACTTGATAGGATTAATTTACCTTATAGGGATAAGAAAGTTACTTCTAAAAAATACCTTACATGAGAATGCGAAATTAAATAAACTTGATTTATACATGAAATTAAATACATTCACTGATATATTATTACAAAGTGCCAATTCAAAAAGGTAAGTGGAATAGCAGAAACTTTCATTTTCTTTCTTGGGATTTAATACAGTTATCTGGCATGTACCTTTGCTACACATTGCATTGCCTCCAACAATGCAACAGCCTGTTGCCACACCATCTCCCTAAATGAGACTTGTAAAAATCCCCATAATATCACGGATGGTCATAGTCAAGTAGCAGAGATTCTAACTTTTTTTAGACCTGCAAGCAGAGATACCTCAGGAATATTAACAAACTCAGCCCTTCAACAACAATTATCCTTATTAAATAAAATCTGTATCAGCTGAATCTTTAGTACAGAAGAAATTAGAACTGCTATGGCAAATCTGCAGTGTAAATCCATGGCAGTAACTGATGTTTGCAAGAGAATATTAATCAAGAAAAGTTTTAACTTTATCAACTCCACTAATGAAAAGACATTTTCTGTTACATATCACACAAAGCCTGATGGGGTGAAGGAGTGCAAGCCTTAAGCCTCTAGATTTTAGCTGATGTATTACTTCTCCAAATTCACAATGCTTTTGAAGTGCCTCAGATCTTAAACCAAGGAACTTGTACTACAAAGAAGAGAGTCACAGTGAAATTAACTTTTTCCTATCCTAGTAGATGGTATTATTTTTTTTTTGTCTTAACACCTTCACATGAGAGATGTGTAATCCTGAGGGAGACAGACATTCTATATAAAGACCTGAATGGCTAATTTAGTGAGCAAACAAATTGCGACACTTATCTTCTGCTCCTTTAACCCATCATCAGCAACTCTAATCAAGCTAGTCTGTTCCTAAGCTAGGACATTGCAGTTGCAACTATTTTCATGCAGTTGTATTATTTTCTTTAAATAATGCCTGAAAGACAGCAGAACAAGCATACTGTCAAAATTCAGTTTCCAAGCAAATCAAATCTCAAGATAATATATCCTCTCCTCTTCCTCTACTACTGTTGCATGTTTCTCTCTCTTTTTCTTAAATTGAAGTATAGTTGATTTACAATGTTGTATTAGTTTCAGGTGTACAGCAAAGTGATTCAGTTATACATAGATATGCTTTTTCATACTCTTTTCCATTATCATTTATTACAAGATATTGAATATATTTCCCTGCACAATACAGTAGGTCTTTGTTTTTTATCTATTTTATATACAGCAATGTGTATATCTGCTAATACCAGAGTTTATCCCTCTCATACCCCCTTTCCTCTTTGGTATCCAGAAGTTTGTTTTCTATGTTTGTGAGTCTGGCATATTTCTCTTAATCTCAGTAAGCACCAGATCTTCATCTGTGAAATGGCAATCCTAAAATTGCCCACCTCCTAGGCTTAGTGTGTTTATTAATTGAGATGGTGTATATAAATCCATCAGGATGCAGTGCCTGACATACATCAAGTGCACAATGCACATTAGTTTTTATTATTGTTTTCTTCTTGAGCAGAATTTTTGAGGGGAAAAATGATTATCTTCACAATTTCCCACTGTGATCTAGTTTTTATTTACATGTTTTGAAAAATAAACTAATCAGTGGGAAGAGGAAATAAATTTCATCTACATGTGTTTACTGAGATATGTTTTGTCTGTGCTAAAGTTCACAGAAGGATAATTCACAAAGTATTGATGTGCTTCTCATTGCTTATAATGCCCTGGAAGGCAAAGCAGGTGTGATATCAACTGGGGTAAAACTTTCTTACCACATCCTATCTCCATCACTCCCAACCACTCGTTAGGGTAGAATTTAGAAAGTGGTTGGTGAATGCAAGTTCTGATGTTTGAAGGAGCTCTCTGGAAAGCCTTCAGAAACAATACCAGTTTGATAAAGTAATGAAGTGCATTACTTCATTATGGAAGGAAGATGACAGGGTGGTCAGTGGGGGGATAGGAGAGTACATGGAGGAGCCCAGGATACAAGTGTTCAATACATATTTAACTAACACTTATTATGTTCCAACTATTGTTCCAGGCACAAGATTATGGGAGAGAGGGTAGTCAAATGTACACCAAATGCAACCCTTATCCTTGAGAAGATCCAAACTGACTGGCGTGTAAAAATAAATGCATGTATTTGTAATTAAGATCTTAATGTTAAAGCACAATGTGCAGATAACAAAGGGTTCTTGTCAAATGTATTAAGAGGTATGAAATATAGAAAGAAGCAAGTCACATTTCCTGGGAGAGAGGAAAAGAGTGATATTTGAGCAAAATGTTAAAGGTTAAGTATTGTTTTATTTAGTAAACAAGGAGGGAAGGAAGATTTCAGTGAGAGGATGCAAGATGGACTTGATGGATCTGGACATGGTATATATAAGAGAGATTGAAATTCAAGTTAGAAAGCCAAGGTTGGGCCCCAAATTTTGACACTTTCTATCTCATGTCAAGGTATCAGACCTTCATCTGGTGAGCAGTGGGGAAGGATTATACATATTTTAGCAAAGAAGTGACATGGTTGTACATTTGTTTTAGAAAAGTACTCAAGCAGCTGTGGGGAAGAATGAAAAGGACACCACTTGAGACAGGAGACCACCTAGAATCGGACCAAAGTGGTCTAACAGAGGAAGATGCTGGCTTGAGCTGAGAAGGAGATATACCCGAAAGCTACATAAGATGGAAAAAAGGAAGAAGAAAAAATGGGTTCAATGGAGATTCAGAGTCAGGCTCAAATTAGTGATGAGAGCAAAGCCAGATTGGCCAGTTAGACATACTGACATTTGAATGAGACACACAAAATAATTCACTGAGGCTTTTCCAAAAGAAGAATATCTTCTCTTTGATGAAATGGCTTAAAAACACATACTGCCTACTCCCTTTGTTTCTGATTCATTCTTTCAGCACTTGCTAACTGCATACTGTTACGTAAAGCTGACAGAGCCATTATTTACCAATATTTCCTATCTTTCATCATGTGCCAAGCACTGTACAAAGAGTTTCATAAATATTAATGACTGGGCCACAAGGTGCCCAGACATTTGGTCAAACAGTATTCTGCGTGTTTCTGGATAAGATTAACATATGAATCAGAAGACTGAGTAAAGCAGATTACCCTCTTTAAAGTGAGTGGCCCTCATCCAATCAACAGAAGACCTGAAAAGAGCAACAATGCTGAGTAAGAGGGAATCTCTCCTGCCTTATTGCTGGAGCTGGGACATCAGTCTTCTGCCCTCAAACTGTAACTTACACCCTCAGTATCCCTGGTTCTCAGGCCTTTGATCACAAATGAAACTATACTGTTGGCTCTTCTGTGTCTCCAACTTGTTGACTGCGGATCTTGAGACTTTTCAGCTTGCATGATTATGTGAGGCGATTCCCTTATAATAACTGTCTTGGTTCTGTTTCTCTGAAGAACCATTAACTAATAAAATGTATTAATTTACTCCTTGTAAAAGTCTTTTAAGGAAAGTCCAGTCATCGTCATTTTAAGATGGAGAAAGTGAAACACAGAAGGACATACAAGATAAAGCCTAAAGTCAAACACGGGCACCCCACCCATAGCTTCAGAGCCTCTGCTCTTAACCTTTACACAGCACTACACCACCTGTCCTCAAGGATATACATCCAATGGCAGAGGGCATTAGTTTTGGAAGACAAAATTACACAAATAATTACTTAAAGTTGTGACAAGAACCACAAAAGGAAACTCTAGGGTAATATAAGGCCATATAAGATTCTGCCTGTTCTGGGGTTCAGGGAATGCCCCTTGAGAAAGTCCTGCTTTAGGAAAAACTGAAAGATACACAGGACACAAGGCAAAGGCAACAGCATGTTTGAAGACCCCAGAAGAGAGGGCCAGAGTGGGTGATGTTAGGTGGGAAAGGATGGGGGTGTAAGAGGAATCTAGATAAGTAGCCAAGAGGCAGGTGATTCTTGATAAGGAGTTTTAATTTCTTGCTAATATCAATGAGAGGTTATTGAGGGAACCTAAGAGGCCATGGATTGTAATAGAACTATTGACATTTGAAAAAACCCTCAGCTTTAGTGAGACCTGGGTCAAAGTGGGGTAAATGATGAAGAAAGGACACATTAGGGGGCACTGCTGTAGTTTAAATGATCTTAAATACAGTAAAATGTGAAAGACTAGGAAAATGATCACATGCTTGAATGCCTTGCAATTTAAAATTCCATTAAAAATTCCTAAATTGTTACTCTACATTTCAATGTTTATCTCCCCAAGAATAAGAAAGTTTGTGGGCTGGCACTAGCCCATGGAGCACACTTGGATTAATAGAGTAGGAAGACAGCAGTAGAAGTGAGAGAAGTGGAGGGGTTTGAGACCGATTTACATAGTAAAATGGATAGTACTTGATGAATTATCAGATTGGAGGGTTTGTATTGAGGTGGAGGGAACTAGCAAGGTTGAAAATCAGATTTTTGACGTGAGCTGTTGAATGAATCATGGACTTCTCCACTTAAAGTGGAAACATTGGGGAGAAGGTAGAAGGTGGAGAGAAAAGAGAATGTACCCAGATCAGAGGTGTTGATTTTTCAGTGACTGAAGATTTTGAGTGAGCAGTAAGATATATGGGTTTGGAACTTCAAACATGACATTAATGAAAAATATTAATAATAATAAATAATAAATGTTGGTAATAATCATTTATAAATAACATATTAATAAAATAATAATATCTCTGTTTGTATGACAATTTCTTAAGAAATTTAGAGGGTTAATTTTTACTATGGTATAGGTATTATTTTTAGTCCACTTTAGAGATGAGAAAAGTGAAGTACAGAGAAGATGAGTACAGTTGACCCTTGAACTCAGGGGTTTGAACTGCACAAGCCCACTTATATGGGGACTTTCTTCAATAGTAAGTACCACAGTACTACACAGTTTGTGATTGGTGGAAACCACAGATATGTGCAGATATGGAGGGCCAATTATAAGTTATACTTGGACTTCCAACTGCATGGAGGGTCAGTACCCCTATCCTCCATATTGTTCAAGGGTCAATAGTAATTTTTTAAGAGTCTCACAGCTGAAAAGTAGATGCCCTGGGGTATAAAAAGAGCAATCTGAGCCCTACACACTAGTTTTCATCCAGAATAAACAGCTAGATAAAAAACATAAGTTTAAGGTATAAGACTGGGTCCTAACAGGGCTCTGTCTAAGCTTATGGGCAAATCATGAGCTATAACATTTTGTTGTTCAGCTTTGGGGTTTCCAGTCTTTAGGAATGAAGGCTAGTCAGGATCAGTAGGCCAGAGTCATAACACTTACTATCCCTTTTCATGGAGCAGATGACTATAAACTTCAGACATGAAATTTTGAAAGACGGAAATCAGAGATTAAAACATTTCATTTTTTTATTGAACTGTAGTTGATTATGATGTTGTGTTAATTTCTGCTTTACAGCAAAGTGACTCAGTTATACATATATATACATCCTTTTTTACATTCTTTTCCATTATGGTTTATCTCAGGATACTGAATATAGTTCCCTGTGCTATACAGTAGGACCTTGTTGTTTATCCATTCTGTATGTAATAGTTTGCATAAAAACATTTCATTTTAATTACTTGGCATCAGTTCCCTTCTCATGTACTATCTCATAAACATGTAGGTAACAATGCAGCACTGTGGATGAAAAATATTGTTAGACCTAGATTCAACTTAACTTTGACATTTTAATATACAACACTGGTAGCTCACTCTTATTTATTAAGTAATACTGAGAATTTATAGCAATTGTCAATGGAAACTAGGTAGCAGTTAGGGTGCGGGCTGTCAGAATTAATGCTCAGGCAATAGAAGGTAGGCCAGGCTAAGGAGAGGGAAGATGTGCCAAGGCCCCAGGTAGGTTACGGGTCAAACCAAAGGACAAAGTTAGGCAGCCTTGACTTTGGGTTTAGACCAGTATGGGTTTGAATCCAGAAGATCAACCTGAAATCTGTCCAAGGGACAGGAGGCCAGATGGGTGCACATAACATGTAGCTGAGAAGAATTCACAATGATCTATAACAATCCAACCAAAAACAGCATCTGGAAGTCCAAATGGCAGACAGTTATCCTAGAGAAAAAAAACAAAAAGGATGGGGTATGTCAGGGAGTGATTTCTAATCACTTTAGAAAGACAGTGGTGAGCAACACAGGCTTTATATCCAAAAGGCTTGTGATGACTACTATCGGTCACTTTTTACTTATTTAACCTTGGACAATTTACTCAAGTTCCCTAAACTTCACTTTCTGCTTCCCAGAGTTGGTAGACAACCAAGAAAACAATGTACATAAAGTGTTATGCACAATATGTGGGATGTTCTAATAATCAAGAAATGTCACTTCAGGCTGATGAACATGATGATTATGATGATATTCAGACAGGATGAAGTAAGCCCCCCTGCTTGTGAATCATAATGCATTGATAAAAGTTAATATATAGATATTAGAAGGTCCTTTTTTTCTTCAGTCTCTTTAACCAGGATTTTCTTTTTACCTTTGGATAATAAAAATGAAAATAGTCTTTGGTAAAATGAGACTGCCTTTTTTCAGATCAGTCCAGCTGTCCCTACAAAATTATTTAGTCAAGACTGACCAGGGAAGAATATGTCAGAATTTTCCACCCTACTGTTGGGTAAGATGTAGCATAAATGACACTGAACTATCTAAGGTCTGGAAGCCCATGTGCTTTGAATAAACCCTGAGTCTCCATGTCTCCATACTTTCCCCAAAGCTGTAGCCTTTTCCTAAATCCTCTGTGTTAGGCCAGTAAATATGCCTGGCTGACTATCTTATTTTCTGTTGGTATTTCAGTATCTAAAGCTAACCCTAAGCTCCCAGCCCTAATTTGCTGTGGATTGCCATTAATCACCTACCCACTTTGATTGCAAGGTAAGCTGGGGGTATGGCAATAATTAACTTATATGGAATAAAGTGTGGAACCTGACCAAAAAATATGAGAAAACAAGGTAAGTTGCAGGCAAGAGGAGCTGAATTTTACAACTGACACTGAGAGACAGTGTCAAAATAGAGCTCCAGGGAATGCAAAGTGGGGGAAATTCTTTCAGGGTATTGAGCAGACAATAGGACTGGGACCCAGCAGCCTGACTCAGCAAGTTGTCTGGGAATTGAAAATGAACCCTGAAAGGTGATGGAAAAGTTGGAATGCTCATTGCTTTCAAAAATAATTTGTGGAAATTTCAGCCAATTTGTGGAAACAGTCTGACACTTCTCAGCTAATTTAGGGTATAAGAGAGATTAATTCTGAATCCTTCTTGGCCTATACATGGAGCTTCAGATTTACTAGTGTGTTAATTTCCATGTGGAGACAATAAAAGGGGAGCAAAACCTGGATATTTCTGAATATACTTTTGAAGTATTAAAATTTGGAAAAGACAGGGTCAAGGGCAATTCTTGCTAGCTCCAAACATCTTGTACACACTCACACAAATACAGTCACACACTCATTCACATACTCATAGTATCTTTCACTCTCTCTCTCACACACACCTACACAGACACATACACACACACCCTTTCTAGATGTTTATGATGATTCAGATCAAGTGTGAGGCTATTAGATCCTGTCCCTGGCTTTCCCTTCAGCTGTCAGCCTCAAAGATAAATCATCTTACCATAAATTCTATCAGAATAATCTTTCAAGTTATTAGAATTGTGACTGAAAAAATTGTGATAGAGTACATCACTGTTTATCAAAACAGTTGACAAAGATTCTCATGTAGAATGGGAATTAAGGAGAGCTGTAGTTATAAAAGTTCTTTGAAAGAAGAAAGGCCAATGAATTAGTAACTGGTTTAATACCATATTCAAAGAATAATTACAAAGAACATCATTCAGCTTGAGAATCTGAATGAAACTAAAGTATAATCTGTGATGTTTATTAAAAGCCTTATAGCTGTGGACAACTTCACTGTTCGAACTCTTTATTTCCTTAACTCTATAATGGGTATAAAAACAACAGCAACAGTAACAGTAACCTTCTTTATATGGTGGTTATGGTTAAATGAAAGTTTATTAAAAGTTTGTAGCATAATGATCTATCTTTCTTGGCTCAATTTTTTAAAAATCTGTTGAGTTTTGTTTCTCAAAGATAAAACGTATCACCTTGAAAAGATGTCCATTTGATGGAGATGAATAGAAAAGAGTCAAATATCAGATGGGTGATTGGATGAAAAAACATTAAGATCTATCACCTTATGAATCTACAATTCACCCCCAAATTATTGCACAGTTGTAGTTAGAGGGATCTTTCAGCAGATAGCAGGTGTCATGTCACTGGGGCTGAAGAGACTAGGAGTGTTCCACAATGGAACAGTTAGAAAGTCTTCTGCTCAAGTAGCAAACTCCTCCACTCAAACTGGCTCAGTTAATAAGAAAATATAATTATTTCAGCCATAACAGTCCCAACATAGATAGGAATAGTTGATTTAGTGCTTTAGAGATAGTATCCAGGAAATTTATTTCTTCTTCCATCAGCCGGGTCACTTTCATCCTAAAGTGAGTTTTCCTCATGGTCCTAAAATGGCTGCCAGCAACAACTGAGGAAGCATGCTTTCAGTTTCATAAGTTTTTCCCTCTCAACTGGCTTCCCCTTCAATACAATTGGGTCATTTAAAGATATAAGCTCAAACTCACCTCCAGAAGGTTAACAGTCACCTGGGGATTTCCAGGCACTGATTGGCTACACCAGTTAAAATGCACTCTTGTATTAGTAAATGGAATCAGCATTGCAGGAAGCATGTGACTATGAAAAGTAGAGGTCAAGACCTGAGGCAAACAGATGTTTTTAGAAAGGAATAAGAAATCAGTGACTTCTAGCTAGGCAACAGGCTCATTGTAGGTGATAATTTCAGAAATAAGACATTGGGTAAGAAAGAATCAATGCATACCCTAAGACTAAGTAATTTTTGGAATAAGAGCAAAATAAGGAAAGAATTTGGTCAAGTTTAGAAGGATACAGGATATAGAAGCAGGTGGACAGTATCCAGATGCTTATATAATTATTTTCAGCACTGAGGCTCTTCATGTAAGAGTAAAAAGATAAAGAAATAATGTAACTTAAATAGTGACAGGCACATATTAGGCACTTAATATTTTTTTCAGTACATATTATATAATTGAAATAGGAAGCATTTTTTTCTGAGTACTCACTTTGTGACCATGTTAAGTATTCTGTATACATTATTTCATCAATAGAAATTTTTGACTGACTGAAAAATGAGTGAAGCAATGTATTAGTGAGATAATACATATACAGAGGAAATACTACCAATCATACCTCATTCAAGTTTCGCCTTTCTATAAAGTTGGTTTAGAGAGGTTGTTAAAGATAAACTGGAACATGAACTTGGTTATTGAGTAGCCAACAAAACTTGTGATAGAAACACAACGCTGAAACCCAGATAGAGAGTTAGAGAGATCAGTGGTAATTTGTGGATATAGACTATAATAATACTCTAGAATATTTTACAACACCCCCACAAAAGGGAAACTTTCAGATCAGTTTGCATGATAGTTAAAACAAAAGGACAAGAATATCCAGTCAAAAGAAAAGTTTCATTTAAATACATAAGTATTTTTCTCATTGGAAAAGTCAACAAGATTTTATTATGAGACCTTAACAGTTCTTAATAACTGGGTCCTTTTTGTGATTTGGGCTTGAATCTATAATAAATACCATATAATACACTTGTATACTTATACCAACTTTGGTAAAAAGCAGAATATCAAAGGAAGGCATATGAATATTATATCCACAACCTCTGTTCTTCTGGCTCTGGGGCCCTCTTGCTTTTTCTTGCCAAATTCTGTTATCTGTCAATGTCCACTGGCACTCTGACAAAGTGCTGGGTCTGCATAACCCACAGCAAGCAGTACAACAGCTCCCAGAGCAGATTTCTGACAGATTTTCTTCCCCTGCAGTAATAAGGTTTGTACTACATTTTGTGCAGAGGGACATAACTTAGTTAATATTTCTAGAGCATTTTGAAGATGAAAAGAGACATATACATAGTAAGTTTTACTATTAATTTCTGTTGCTGTAAGGATCAAGATAAGCACAGAAACACATTAAGCTCAACTCATAGAAGCATTAACGTGTTGTGGAATTGGTCATGATGCCTGACAATGACAAAACATTGCATTTGACATTTGATGAACAAATCAATGTTCTGGAAAAAACTAGACACTTATCATAGTCGTAATTTGCATTTTTAACAGGAGTTCCAACTACTTCTGTTTTCTAGTTGAGGTTGGAAACCCACATTATTAGCTAATACCTACATTCCTAAAAGAGTTTCTTCATTCTGACAGCAGGTAATGCTTTCACTTTTAAACAAAATGTTAGTTACAGTTACCTTATCTCTGAGATTTAGATTAAATTGGTTCAAACTGTAGGAAATCCAAATTTGTAAAATTTTGGGGATTTATGTTTCTTCTTTTCACCTTTGATTAACTTCTAACTTTTGAAAAAACCTCCCTATTTCTATCCTCACATGCCACAGTGTTTGCTGATATTAGATCAGGAAATTCCACCTATAGTCTTCTGTACAACCCTAGTCTTTGATTGCTACAATAGCCCCCAGTCTTGCTCTGGCAGTGCACTAACTTCTTGCTTTTAACTATTTTAAATTCAGACAAAAGACTTAGCTTAGGCCTTTGAGGATATTCTGTCTGTTCAGTTGAATTCTATGTTTTCACCTTGTCTACTTTTACTGTTTCATCTCATTTTCCTTTAAAGTACTATCTGTCAATGTATCTTTGTTTTATTTATTTTCATGCACCTTTTTATTCTTTCCTTTTCAAACGTGAAACAGGATGTGCCAGCATAAGATGAGAAGTCAGGTTCATTGCTAGCATATGCCAGAACAGTACAATCAACCCCAATCAAAACTGGGCTCCTTTTTGTACAATAGTGTCATCTCATTTTCTGAACAATTCAGGTGTATCATGATAGAGGTAAAAGTGCATAAGGTCTAGGATGAGAAACTTTACCTACTCTCTGTTTAGACCCTTGTTAACTGTGACCTCAATCAGGAAATTAATTCCCTGACTGTGAAATGAAGACAATGATTAGGGCTCTACCTACTTCATGGGAGTGTTGTCAGGATCAGGTAAAATCATGGATCTAAAAGTGTCTTGAAGACTGTTAAGTAACTGTTGCTCATTTGAGAAAGTCTATAAACTAAAAAGCCATAGTTTCAATGTCACTGGAAATTGATTAATTCTCCCACTTATCTCTGGACCAAAGAAGGGACCAAGTGGGAAAGTGTAGAGAAGGGCGGCACTTCAGTGGACAGTAAGCGAGACTGTGTGAGGACAAAGCCGAAACAAACACAACAGGGTGCTGAGCACAGAGTAGAAAGAGAAATGGGCAGGAACAGCTGAGCCACTGGATCTGGCTTAGACTGACATTAGCCATACCTCAGGACTTTTCAGATAAGTGAGCCAGCATATTCTTCATTTTAATTCTGGTTTTAGTTGGATGTTTTGTCCCTTACATCTCAAGGAATCACAACTGACAAAATCTATTTGTTAACTGTGGGTACTAAAGTACTATTTTAGGGGGCTTCCCTGGTGGTGCTGTGGTTGAGAATCTGCCTGCCAATGCAGGGAACACAGGTTCGAGCCCTGGTCTGGGAAGATCCCACATGCCGCATAGCAACTGGGCCCATGAGCCACAAATGCTGAGCCTGCGTATCTGGAGCCTGTGCTCCGCAACAAGAGAGGCCATGATAGTGAGAGGCCCGTGCACCGCAATGAAGAGTGACCCCTACTTGCCGCAACTAGAGAAAGCCCTCACACAGAAACGAAGACCCAACACAGCCAAAAACAAATAAATAAATTTATTTTTTTTAAAAAAGTACTATTTTAGGTTCTTGGATTTAGAAAGATAAATCCAAATAATTTGACTTGAGCGGAGGGTTGTGTTTGCTAAAAGCATATTTAAAAATTGCAAATATGTTCAGACAACTCTTAATTTAGACAGGGTGAATGAGAACCTCCCTGGGGACGATTATCCTTTGGAATGCTATAGAACTGGATCCCTCAACAAAATATCTTTTATGAGAGAAATGTGGGTCTCAGATGAAGCTATTCCATTGTTGACCATTGCTAAACATCTACCCAATTTTTAACCTTGTGCTTTGTGGAGAAATTTTCACCTTACTGGGAAAATATTTGAGAACAATGTAAGCCTTTGTCAGCAGTATTGATCTACAGTTAAGCTTTGATTCTATAGACGGGAATCACTATGGGCCAAACTATGTGATCTCAGCACAGATCTCAGACTGTGAAGGTTCCTTCAAAGTTTGAACCATACCACTGTGAGAATCAGAGCAGGTAGGGACATACTCTCAACATCAAATTCCAATCAAAAGCCAAGAAAGAGACTTGTGTCCTAGCTCTCCTTCTTTTTAATTTATGTGAAAATAATTTGATACAGCTTTCAAATTATCTCAATGAATATCTTCCTGCCACAAGAAATGAGAAGACAAGCACCCACTTCTATGCTGATGGCATGGATTTCTCATTAGGTTTGAGGAGATGCCTTAATAAGCCACTAGCCTGCTGGCCAAATACTGTCAGTTTAATATCTACTGTGCTAAAACCAAAATTATTTTCGACAGACACTCCCAACCTGCAGATAAAAAGTGTGAGTGAAGTCCATCCAACAGGATTATTAATTTAGCTGTCTGGGCTAGTGGTAGCAGTGATACAACTTGCAGTTAGCAATCCAAGAAACTCATAAACATTCATTTATTACATCTTTGTTGAAAAAAATAGATTCTAAGTACCAGATTCTGTGCTTAGAAGAATCTGAGGCTGCTTAATGATGAAGATTTAGTCCCTGCCCTTAAGAAACTTATATTCTAATGCTGAAGGCCAAAATCGTATAAGTTATCTAGAGTCATAATATGGTATAGACACTAAGGGAAAAAAAAAGTCACTCTATTTAACACTTGCTTTGAACAGACAATAAGTAGCAACAAATTATATGCCTTAGTTTATTATAATATACAAGTTCAACAAGTATCCTTGACTAACATGAATCTGACCCTTTATTTTAGTAATTTTCTTTGTATATGTTTCTTATTTCAAGTATCCTCAAATCTCTTTGATGTTATTTTAAATATTTTGAAGAATGGATAAGATATTTTGTATCTCTGCATAACAGTATCCCTTACATAATAAGGTCACCGCTTGCATGTCTTACATTCTATTCAGTAAAAACTGAATGAACAAAAAAACTTGTTACAAACAAAGAAAAAGGCAAAAATACAGCTCACCTCATGGGTGGAGAAGGACCAGTCATTAGGTTTAGTATGAAATCATTTGGGAGAGTGGTGTTTGACAATCCCTCATGATATTTCTACATGATATTCAACACAGGTAGACTCATAAATGGCTGAACAGAGTTGACTTATGAATTCTGTTCAATCTAGAAACCAGTCTCTAAGGGCAAGACCAAGAAGGTGTCCTTGGTCTTTTCCTGTGCAGTGTTTTTTGTTTTTACATTTTAATTGGAGTATAATTGCTTTACAATGGTGTGTTAGTTTCTGCTTTATAACAAAGTGAATCAGTTATACATATACATATGTTCCCATATATCTTCCCTCTTGCATCTCCCTCCCTCTCACCCTCCCTATCCCACCCCTCCAGCGGTCACAAAGCACCAATCTGATCTCCCTGTGCTATGCGGCTGCTTCTAATTAGCTATCTATTTTACGTTTGGTAGTGTATATATGTCCATGCCACTCTCTCACTTTGTCACAGCTTACCATTCCCCTTCCCCATATCCTCAAGTCCATTCTCTAGTAGGTCTGTGTCTTTATTCCAGTCTTACCCCTAGGTTCTTCATGACATTTTTTTTCTTACATTCCATATATATGTGTTAGCATATGGTATTTGTCTTTTTCTTTCTGACTTACTTCACTCTGTATGAAAGACTCTAGGTCCATTCACCTCACTACAAATAACTCAATTTCGTTTCTTTTTATGGCTGAGTAATATTCCATTTATATATGTGCCACATCTTCTTTATCCATTCATCTGGTGATGGACACTTAGGTTGCTTCCATCTCCTGGCTATTGTAAATAGAGCTGCAATGATGAACATTTCAGTACATGACTCTTTTCGAATTACGGTTTTCTCAGGGTATATGCCCAGTGGTGGGATTGCTGGGTCATATGGTAGTTCTATTTGTAGTCTTTTAAGGAACCTCCATACTGTTCTCCATAGTGGCTGTACCAATTCACATTCCCACCAGCAGTGCAAGAGTGTTCCCTTTTCTCCAAACCCCTTCCAGCATTTATTGTTTCTAGATTTTTTGGTGATAGCCATTCTGACTGGTGTGAGATGATATCTCATTGTACTTTTGATTTGCATTTCCCTAATGACTAATGATGTTGAGCATTCTTTCATGTGTTTGTTGGCAATCGGTATATCTTCTTTGGAGAAATGTTGATTTAGGTCGTCTGCCCATTTTTGGATTGGATTGTTTGATTTTTTGTTATTGAGCAGCTTAGCTGCTTGTAAATTTTGGAGATTAATCCTTTGTCAGTTGCCTCATTTGCAAATATTTTCTCACATTCTGAAGGTTGTCTTTTGGTCTTGTTTATGGTTTTCTATGCTGTGTGAAAGCTTTTAAGTTTCATTAGGTCCAATTTGTTTATTTTTGTTTTTATTTCCATTTCTGTAGGAGGTGGGTCAAAAGGATCTTGCTGTGATTTATGTCATAGAGTGTTCTGCCTATGTTTTCCTCTAAGAGTTTGATAGTGTCTGGCATTACATTTAGATTTTTAATCCATTTTGAGCTTATGTTTGTGTATGGTGTTAGGGAGTGTTTTAATCTCATACTTTTACATGTACCTGTCCACTTTTCCCAGCACCACTTACTGAAGAAGTTGTCTTTCTCCATTGTACATTCCTGCCACCTTTATCAAAGATAAGGTGTCCATATGTGTGTGGGTTTATCTCTGGGCTTTCTATCCTATTCCATTGATCTATATTTCTGTTTTTGTTCCAGTACCATACTGTCGTGATTACTGTAGCTTTGTAGTATAGTCTGAAGTCAGGAAGCCTGATTCCTCCAGCTCTGTTTTTCTTTCTCAAGATTGCTTTGGCTATTTTAGTCTTTTGTGTTTCCATACAAATTGTGAAATTTTTTGTTCTAGTTCTGTGAAAATACGAGTGGTAGTTTGATAGGGATTGCATTGACTCTGTAGATTGCTTTGGGTAGTAGAGTCACTTTCACAATGTTGATTCTTCCAATCCAAGAACACGGTATATCTCTTCATCTATTTGTATCATCTTTAATTTCTTTCATCAGTGTCTTATAATTTTCTGCCTACAGGTCTTTTGTCTCCTTAGGTAGGTTTATTCCTATATATTTTATTCCTTTCATTGCAATGGAAAATGGGAATGTTTTCTCAATTTCACTTTCAGATTTTTCATCATTAGTATATAGGAATGCCAGAGATTTCTGTGCATAAACTTTGTATACTGCTACTTTACCAAATTCAATGATTAACTCTAGTAATTTTCTGGTAGCATCTTTAGGATTCTCTATGTATAGTATCATGTCATCTGCAGACAGTGACAGCTTTACTTCTTCTTTTCCAATTTGGATTCCATTATTTTCTTTTCTTCTCTGATGGCTGTGGCTAAAACTTCCAAAACTATGTTGAATAATAGTGGTGAGAGTGGGCAACCTTGTCTTGTTCCTGATCTTAGTCGAAATGGTTTCAGTTTTTCACCATTGAGGATGATGTTGGCTGTGGCTTTGTAATATATGGCCTTTATCATGTTGAGGAAAGTTCCCTCTATGCCTATTTTCTGCAGGGTTTTTATCATAAATGGGTGTTGAATTTTGTTCAAAAGCTTTTTCTGCATCTATTGAGATGATCATATGTTTTTTTCTCCTTCAATTTGTTAATATAGTGTATCACGTTGATTGATTTGCATATATTGAAGAATCCTTGCATTCCTGGAATAAACCCCACTTGATCATGGTGTATGATCCTTTTAATGTGCTGTTGGAGTCTGTTTCCTAGTATTTTGTTGAGGATTTTTGCATCTATATTCATTGTTGATATTGGCCTGCAGTTTTCTTTCTTTGTAACATCCTTGTCTAGTTTTGGTATCAGGGTGATGGTGGCCTCGTAGAAGGAGTTTAGGAGTGTTTCTCCCTCTGTTATATTTTGGAAGAGTTTGAGAAGGATAGGTGTTAACTGTTCTCTAAATGTTTGATAGAATTCGCCTGTGAAGCCATCTGATCCTGGGCCTTTGCTTGTTGGAAGATTTTTAATCACAGTTTCAATTACAGTGCTTCTGATTGGTCTGTTCATATTTTCTATTTCTTCCTGATTCAGTCTTGGCAGGTTGTGCATTTCTAAGAATTTGTCCATTTCTTCCAGGTTTTCCATTTTATTGGCATAGAGTTGCTTGTAGTAATCTCTCATGATCTTTTGTATTTCTGCAGTGTCAGTTGTTACTTCTCCTTTTTCATTTCTAATTCTATTGATCTGAGTCTTCTCCCTTTTTTTTCTTGATGAGTCTGGCTAATGGTTTATCAATTTTGTTTATCTTCTCGAAGAACCAGCTTTTAGTTTTATTGATCTTTGCTATCGTTTCCTTCATTTCTTTTTCATTTATTTATGATCTGATCTTATGATTTCTTTCCTTCTGCTAACTTTGGGTTTTTTTGTTTTTTCTTTCTCTAATTGCTTTAGGTGCATGCTTAGATTGTTTATTCGAGATGTTTCCTGTTTTTTAAGGTAGGATTGTATTGCTATAAACTTCCCTCTTAGAACTGCTTTTGCTGCATCCCACAGGTTTTGGGTTATCGTGTCTCCATTGTCATTTGTTTCTAGGTATTTTGTGATTTCCTCTTTGATTTCTTCAGTGATCACTTCGTTATTAAGTAGTGTATTGTTTAGCCTCCATGCATTTGTATTTTTTACAGATCTTTGTCTGTAATTGATATCTAGTCTCATAGCATTGTGGTCGGAAAAGATACTTGATACAATTTCAATTTTCTTAAATTTACCAAGGCTTGATTTGTGACCCAAGATATGATCTATCCTGGAGAATGTTCCATGAGCACTTGAGAAAAATGTGTATTCTGTTTTTTTTGGATGGAATGTCCTATAAATATCAATTAAGTCCATCTTGTTTCATGTATCGCTTAAAGCTTGTATTTCGTTATTTATTTTCATTTTGGATGATCTGTCCATTGGTGAAAGTGGGGTGTTAAAGTCCCCTACTATGAATGTGTTACTGTCGAATTCCCCTTTTATGGCTGTTAGTATTTGCCTTATGTATTGAGGTTCTCCTATGTTGGGTGCATAAATATTTACAATTGTTATATCTTCTTCTTGGATTGATCCCTTGATCATTATGTAGTGTCCTTCTTTGTCTCTGGTAATAATCTTTATTTTAAAGTCTATTTTGTCTTATATGAGAATTGCTACTCCAGCTTTCTTTTGGTTTCAATTTGCATGGAATATCTTTTTCAATCCCCTCACTTTCAGTCTCTATGAGGCCCTAGGCCTGAAGTGGTCTCCTGTAGACAGCATATACATGGATCCTCCTTTTGTATCCATTCAGCCAGTCTGTGTCTTTTGTTGGGAGCATTCAATCCATTGAAATTTAAAGTAATTATCAATATGTATGTTCCTATTCCCATTTTATTAATTGTTTTGGGTTTGTTTTTGTAGGTCTTTTCCTTCTCTTGTGTTTCTTGCTGAGAGAAGTTCCTTTAGCATTTGTTGTAAAGCTGGTTTGGTGGTGCTGAACTCTCTCAGCTTTTGCTTGTCTGTAAAGGTTGTAATTTCTCCATCAAATCTGAATGAGATCCTTGCTGGGTAGAGTAATCTTCGTTGTAGGTTTTTCTTCTTCATCACTATAAGTATGTCCTGCCACTCACTTCTGGCTTTCAGAGTTTCTTCTGAAAGATCATCTGTTAACCTTATGGGGATTCCCTTGTGTGTTATTTGTTGTTTTTCCCTTGCTGCTTTTAATATGTTTTCTTTGTATTTAATTTTTGACAGTTTGATTAATATGTGTCTTGATGTGTTTCTCCTTGGATTTATCGTGTATGGGACTCTCTGTGCTTCCTGGACTTGATTAACTATTTCCTTTCCCATATTCTGGAAATTTTCAACTATAATCTCTTCAAATATTTTCTCAGTCCCTTTCTTTTTCTCTTCTTCCTCTGGAACCCCTATAATTCAAATATTTGTGTGTTTAATATTGTCCCAGAGGTCTCTGAGACTGTCCTCAGTTCTTTTCATGCTTTTTTTCTTTATTCTGCTCTGCAGTAGTTATTTCCACTATTTTATCTTCCAGGTCACTTATTGATTCTTCTGCCTCAGTTATTCTGCTATTGATCCCTTCTAGAGTATTTTTCATTTCATTTATTGTGTTGTTCATCATTGCTTGTTTCCTCTTTAGTTCTTGTAGGTCCTTGTTAAATGTTTCTTGCATTTTCTCTATTCTATTTCCAAGATTTTGGATCATCTTTACTGTCATTATTCTGAATTCCTTTTCAGGTAGACTGCCTATTTCCTCTTCATTTGTTAGGTGTGGTGGGTTTTTATCTTGCTCCTTCATCTGCTGTGTGTTTTTCTGTCTTCTCATTTTGATTATCATACTGTGTTTGGGGTCTCCTTTTTGCAGGCTGTAGGTTCGTAGTTCCCGTTGTTTTTGGTGTCTGTCCCCAGTGGCTAAAGTTGGTTCAGTGGTTTGTGTAGGCTTCCTGGTGGAGGGGACTAGTGCCTGTGTTCTGGTGGATGAGGCCGGATTTTTTCTTTCTGGTGGGGAGGTCCACGTCTGTTGGTGTGTTTTGGGGTGTCTGTGGACTTATTATGATTTTAGGAATCCTCTCTGCTAATGGGTGGTGTTGTGTTTCTGTCTTGCTAGTTGTTTGGCATAGGGTGTCCAGCACCGTAGCTTGCTCATCATTGAGTTAAGCTGGGTGTTGGTGTTGAGATGGAGATCTCTGGGAGATTTTCACCATTTGATATTACGTGGAGCTGGGAGGTCTCTTGTGGACCAGTGTCCTGAAGTTGGCTCTCCCACCTCAGAGGCACAGCACTGACTCCTGGCTGTTGCGCCAAGAGCCTTTCATCCACACGGCTCAGAATAAAAGGAAGGAAAGAAAGAAAGAAAGAGGATAAAATAAAGATAAAATAAAATAAAGTGATTAAAATAAAAAATAATTATTAGGAAAATAAATTTTTTTAAGTAAAAAAAAAAAAAACAACGGATGGACAGAACCCTCAGACAAATGGTGAAAGCAAAGCTATGCAGACAAAATCTCACACAGAAGCATACACGGACACAGTCACAAAAAGAGGAAGAGGGGAAAAAATAATAAATCTTGCTCTCAAAGTCCACCTCCTCAATTTGGGAAGATTCGTTGTCTATTCAGGTATTCCACAGATGCAGGGTACATCAAGTTGATTGTGGACATTTAATCCGCTGCTCCTGAGGCTGCTGGGAGAAATTTCCCTTTCTCTTCTTTGTTCGCACAGCTCCCAGGGCTCAGCTTTGGATTTGGCCCTGCCTCTGCTTGTAGGTCACCTGAGGGCATCTGTTCTTCGCTCAGAAAGGACAGGGTTAAAGGAGCCGCTGATTTCGGGAGCTCCGGCTCATCAGGCCGGGGGGAGTGAGGGGCACGGAGTGCGGGATGAGCCTGTGGCGGCAGAGGTCGGCGGGACATTGCATCAGCCTGAGGCGTGCCGTGCATTCTCCTGGGGAAGTTGTCCCTGGATCCTGGGACCCTGGCAGTGGCGGGCTGCACAGGCTCCCCGGAAGGGAGGTGTGGATAGTGACCTGTGCTCGCACACAGGTTTCTTGGTGGCAGCAGCAGCAGCCTTAGCGTCTCATGACCGTCTCTGGGGTCCGCACTGTTAGCCACGGCTTGCGCCCGTCTCTGGAGCTCCTTTAAGCAACACTCTTAATTCCCTCTCCTTGTGCACCAGGAAACAAAGAGGGAAGAAAAAGTTTCTTGCCTCTTCGGCTGGTCCAGACTTTTCCCCCGGTCTCCCTCTCGGCTAGCCGTGGTGCACTAACCCATTCAGGCTGTGTTGCACAGGCTGTGTGGCTGCACTCTTACCGAAGCCCGAGCCTCAGCTCCCAGACACGCTCGCCCTGGCGGGTGAGCAGACAAGCTTCTCAGGCTGATGAGGGCCGCTTGGCACCTATCTTCTGTTCGGGAATCTTTCCGCTTTGCCCTCCACACCCCTGTTGCTGTGCTCTCCTCCGCGGCTCCGAAGCTTCCCCCCTCTGCCACCAGCAGTCTCCGCCTGCGAAGGGGCTTCCTATTGTGTGGAAACCTTTCCTCCTTCACAGCTCCCTCCCACTGGTGCAGGTACAGTCCCTATTCTTTTGTCTCTGTTTATTCTTTTTTCTTTTGCCCTACCCAGGTACATGGGGAGTTTCTTGCCTTTTGGGAGGTCTGAGGTCTTCTGCCAGCGTTCAGTGAGTGTTCTCTAGGAGTTGTTCAACGTGTAGATATGTTTCTGATGTATCTGTCCTGTGCAGTGTTTTTAATCACAGGTCAGATGAAGCCATAGAAGCCATATTTAGTGTATTTTCAGGATGCAATAATATTAGTGGGATGGCTAAATTTTTGGATAGCAGAAACATGACATTTAAAGTTTTCATTTAAATTTCACATATCCTTGTTTGATTCAATTAAGTATAAAAATTCAGGCTGGAAGAAACTGTAATTGTTTGCAATTTGGGTAAAAAATAAGAGGTTTAAGTAAACATGGAATCAGTAGGAGCCATTCCAAAAAGAGGAACAAGGCTATAGTGCGAGCCTTCTATACCTTTAGTTCACAGAGTTAACAAATTCAGCAGTGAGCAGGGAATGGGGGCATGGGTGGTAATGGGTCCCCAAAATCATGTCTATAAAGATGCTGAGAATGTGGAATATTTAGCTTGGAGTGTGGAGTGCCTGATTGAAATCAAAAAATATTTGAAAGCCTATTTTGTGTAAAGGGAAGTAGACATTCTAAACATTTTCAGAGGTTAAAACTAAGATCTGTGAGCAAAGTTATAGAGAGGCAGATTATATCTCCATTTAAGAAAGACATTTAAATGATAGAGACTGGTAAATGTATTTCCTTAAAAGAAGACAGCATTGGGAAAAGTTGATAAAATGTTGAATGACCATTTGTCAGGATATTGTGAAAAAAATTCTTAATTGTGAAAGAAGTAGGACTTCATAATCCCTATATATTTTTTTAACTCTAAAAGTTTATGGTTCTATATTTTGTATAATTCTTGGTATATCACAGGCCTCATATAGGTATCTGCCTACCAATTTTATTATCTTAAGTACTAATAAGTATGTGTCTCTTTTTTAAAGAACAGACTTTAAGATCTTACGTCCCTATTCCTACATGGTATTTGTTTCTATTCCTTAGGAAGAAGCTAGTTATGCTGGAAATACATGTTATTAAGAGTTCCTTAGCAACTGATAGAACATCCCTGTAACAAAAACAAAACAAAACAAACAAAAACATAAAAAAGTTAGAGTCAGGAGTCTTCAATGATTTGAATAATAGATTTCCATGCTTAGAGTAGGGACTGATGGGGTCTTTTTTCCAAATTAATAAGAATGTCTAGGGACAATAGCTTTTTATTTCAATAATCTCTTTGATATTTGCCCTAACTGAAAGCCACATTGACATTAACTTCTTTGACATGAAACAATCCATGCCCTTGGCTAATATTTTTATTCACTTCTAGGATTATTTGCCTAAAGAAATCCTCAATACTTTATCAATTTTTATCATTACATCCAAACTCTATGTTCCATACTCTGGAATACTTTCTTCCCAATCATTCTCCATTTGACAAACTCCTACTCATATTTCAGTACCCCACTCAATTTTCCCATCTCCTATGAAGTTTTGTCCAGCTAACCTACTGGAAATGTTTACCCCAGCTTTCTCACTAATAACTTCCTTCGTATTTGTATTATAGCTTTTACTATGCATTATTTACATTTTAGCCTTTACATTTAGAATAAAAATACTTTCTACAAAGAAATTTCATTTTTTTCTCCTCTTTAGAACCCACTGGGGTATCTGGGACACTGCAGAAAACCATAAGGAGAGATTGCTGAAGCAATACATACAGTGGATGAGCAGATAAAGAGATTAAGAACAACTCACTTGTAGGAATTATGAACTTAAAATTATGACAAATGTATCATTACATGGTATAAATACATACCTAAAGGAAGTATGGTAAACAGAATTTCTGTGAATGAAACTAAGGTTCAATGCTGTGGCGTTATCCACTCTCACTTACAGCAGTAGATTAATTATACATTATCACCTAATTTGTATGATTCTTGGGAGGATGTTCACCTAGGAAAATTGTGCAACTCATAAAATTTAACTTTCTTTATGTGTCAGTTTTTAATTATTTTTCCTAAGAAGAAGATAACTAACAAAATTCAGTAATTCTTAACTTCTTTAATGCCAAAGATACTGTTGTTCATCTTTGAATCTCACCCCTTATATATAGTAGAAGCACATAAATATTTGTTGAATGCATTAATGTATTGTTATACATTCTGTGAGATTCTACTTCTATTATTAAAAATGTTTTGCTAGATACCTGCTTTCAAATTATTAGATTCATAGTTCAAAAATTAGATAAGCAATATGATTAGAATTGAGTGTGTGAAAAAAAATCCCCAAATTCTGAATTATGTGTTCTTCAATACACCAAATTTGGAGCTTTACTCATAATATTTCTTGATAGTCAGTGGTCCATATTACTTACATTCTAGTCATTGCTGCTTCTCTTTGTGTTTGATATGGTCAAATTTTGACTTCCAGATTATTGAAGCATGATTGTTTAAAAATGCCTATTCATATCAAGTACCTAAGTGAGGAGAAGGTATAGTTTTTCAGATAGAATCTCCCGATTTTTACACAAAGCTGAAGCTGATGGGTAACAATATAACTAAAAATGTTAACTCCTTATATCTAGATTTGGAAAAAAAAACCTCTTATTTGCTCTGAATGGATCCTAGTAAATATTAATATCTTTGAGCACTTATAAATTCAGTGGAAAAACAAGACCTATACAGATGGGTCAACAAAGTTATGTGACAGTATTGATTAAAATTTCACATATTTCACTGCAAAAATGAGCAATGTTTCATGATGAGAATATTATCCATGGAACTATGCTATGGTGGTGCATACTTTTTCTCTCAATAAGAACTTTGCCTAAGCAAATGCTGTCATTTGAAATGTAAATAGTAGGTGCTGTATGAGACTACCTGTTGAATTGGATACAATCTGATTCAAGAGTATTTTAATCAGTGAAATATGTGGAACAGCAGTATAACACCCTTATGGTACCAATGCATTGCATTCGGTGTTGTTCAAACAGTGGTACTGTTGTATGTTTGCTGATTACTGAAGTGAGAGGTGTGACACATGTTATGTGTTACTTTCTCAGCAGCTGAAGAACACTCTGTTATAACAGAGATGAAATTCTAGGTCTCCTGAGCAAATCACATGACTCTCACTTCCTTAACACTTATAACACATATCACAAATGTATTTCAACTATATCTCACACTTCAAATACACTTTATAATTTTGTTTATACATTTAAGCCATAAGGTGTTATAAAACAAATAAAAGGAACTGTGCTTATTAAGATTACAGAGGTGAATCCTAGGTAAAGGAAAATCTACATGGGCAAACCAAAGAACATGTTTCTATTCTAGGTCTAAAGCTAGGGTTGAAAAATGAAGTGTTCATGTGTAGATTTTCTATATTTTAATGTTTTGCATGTGTCTATATTCCTATGTATTTGTATTGTTTAAGGATTTTAGTACTTGGAGATGAGACCTTGTGTGCTTGAAATTCTTTGCCAACTTCTTAAAACATAAAGTTCAGAGAGGGAAACTGACAACACAGTCAACAATAATAGGTATGTTCTGAATTAAATAACTTTAGAGATACCAAATGCTATGTACTTCTTATCTACTGAATCCTTATAAAAGTTCTGTAAAGTGTATCTTGTTACTCTAATTTACTTATAAGGAAACTGAGTGGTTGAGTAACTTGCTTGATGTCACACAAGGCTGTGAAAGAGTTTGAACCAGTTCTACTTTCCCTACTGTTATGAAGCTAAGCTCTCAGCCCAGTGCTATGTCTGAAAATAATGTAACAAAGGTGTGTGAAAGAGTGTTCCATTCTAGTGCTGCTTAATATTGATTTAAAGAGAAGGATAAACTATCCCCTATTCTTTTATGTAATTGCAAATGTGTAGATTGTTTATTCCATATTTATTGACAGAGCAATACTGGAAAAAAAAAAAAGCAGTGAAAAGAGTGACAGTGAAAAGTTAATCCTGGGCCTGTAACCACCTTGAGAAAACTCTCTGTCTAACTTTCAGGTCTTTTGAAAGCTTTAACAACAATCAAATGACACTCCACAACCAAATTGGCAGTACCTTTCCTAGATGATCTTGTTAGCGCGTTCCTGAAGGGCATCCTGACCTATGTTGCTCCAAGTGTCCCAAAAGCATCAATTTTCTACCTTGATTTTCTCTGATTATCGACAATTTTCTCTGCTAGGAACTGTGTGGATGATGAGACAAAACTCAATATGATTGGCCAGATTAACATAGTGAGAACATCCCGGTCAATCAGCATGTACATCATTAGTATTGTTCTCTCGCATAATTCATGAAAAGATATCCTGAGATAGAGGAAAGAATGTTCATATAAGGTAGAAAGCCTTTCCTTGTTTGGTCTTACCAACATCAAGCCTTGTAGTATTTGATGATAAGAATCTAAAAATCTTTTTTCCCTGGCCCTGTTACCAAGTCCCTTTCTAAAGTTTTTCCTATCCTTTCTCACTTGGAAGTAGCAGTTTTTATTTCATCAATGAACATGGTATAATTATTTAATATTTTAAATCTCTTTTTGCTATAACTTGCTTATTCAAAGAAAAATGAGCAGCCATAAAAATCTTGGAAAGATCATTTCAAAGGCATAGGCTTCAAATTTATTTTAGGATATGATTACTTATTTGTCAGTAAAATAGAAAACTGTATTTATAATTTAAGATAACTAGTAGGAAATACTGTCATTTGATAACAACAGAGAGTGTTCATTTCTTTATAAATATTCTAACTTTGGCAAAGACCTTGGTCTTAAAATAGTGTTGAGTTTGGAAAATGGCCAAGAATGTGTTTTAAAATCATGGGAATATAAAACCTGAAAATAGATAATAATGCTTAATGTAGACTAATGCTTGACTACACAGTCAAACTGGTAAACTGTATCTTTGAAATAAAATACCATTATTCATAAAATGGCTGCATAAGTCAACTCAGAGTAGTGACAGATAGATGGCACTCTATAAATTCTTTAAAAAAAATGAATTTCTATTGGCAATTAATGCCAAGCTTATTCTGTCTACAAAAGAAAACATTAAAAATGTCATACTCTTGGGTGCCACCAATGTCATTATTTTTCTTCAGAAATGCAATTGCAAATCAGCTTCTAATTCTCACCAAAAATATCTGCACATATTGCTTATTTTACTTATATAAATGTTACCTAAAAGGATTCTGGGAAGTTTAGATAACTGGAAAAGAAGGATATATTTCACTTAAGAAGTCTTCTTGAGAATTATTACCTAGAAAATATTATTTAAATAATTTTCTGATTTCCTAATTATATCTAAAAATTTTATATGAAACTTCTTTCTGTCAACTACAAAATTCACCTGTTAGATTGAATGTTGAATCAAGAATTAGAATGGCTGTATTTTCATCATGTTTGCTTTTTTAAGATTAATTCATCTTTCATTGTATTATTACAAAATGATAATATTTGTGAAAAAATTTTTAAATACCAATTTACAAAATTTTGATATCTATAATATCTTAAAATATTTGTAAAGTTTATATTTTTGTTTGTATTATTTTAGAAGCAATATTTTGGAGATAGTAAATTTGATTTTAGGGACATATTTTGACAGGGTGTCTCAAGAAATAATACTTGAAAAATAAACATTAGTTTGCATGCTGACATTAACACATGAACTAAAAGCTGTTTGAAAAGTTATTAGAGTAGTGACAAATACAGTTTATCGAGTTGATTGGAAGGGTCTTGTATGTGTCACTGGGACTGATGTTAGGTCCCTTTAGGCTCTTTTAACAACTTCATCAGTGATCAGGAGGAAAGAAGAGACAAACTGTTAATTAACTCCTTTGTGCCCTTTAATCCAAGAATCAATCTATAAAAGGCGTCAGCCCAAAGTACTTAGTTCAAATATGCTCAGTAATAAACTTGAAAACACACAAAAAAGGACTGCTACAGAATTTGTATTTTAACAACAAAGTCGATAGAATAATGCTTAACATTATATTGCGAAGATACCATTTCTTAAAATATCAAGAAAATTGGACAAAGGTGGCTTTTTGCTTAAATTTCATCAATATTCTTCATTTTTTGTTTGCCCATAGAGATGAAAGCAAAAACTTTATAAGGTGTTCAGAGCAATAGCAGACAAATAGTTAAATTCAGGCTTAGACCATGAAATTAATTTGTCCTCAGCCATCTGCTTTTCTTTGCTGTTAAGCACTTTGAGGGCTCACTGAGGAGTCAGCTTTGCTTCACTCTTCCAAGAGCCAATCCTGACTCTGTAGCTGGTGGACACCAAAGGAGTTCTGTCCAATACTATAGAGACTGAGATTGACAGCCCAGACCCCGGCTGTTAACCTGGGTCTAGCCTTACAGCTCACTTGTAGAATTGAGTTTCTGTCATCTTCCTGAGTCTAATTTGAAACTTTTTCCCACCTTTCTCCCCTGTGTTGGCTTTAGTCCCATCTTTATAATGTGACCAGTTTTCTATTTCCTGTGGCATGAGTTTTTCCGTCTTTTTACCAGCCATTCATCTTCCTCTCACCCCAGGAACTGGAGATTTCTGCTTCTGAATCCCATATTCTGCTTCATGCTGACACCTCTGACACTATTTACCTGGCCGCCTGTCTGCTTCCCTGAGTGTCAATATACTTAGTTTCTCGAGCATTGTATCTTTTTCTGTGTTGTGTCTCCTTGCTTGTGGAAACACTCTATTATTCAATCTTTCCAATAGCAGTAGCTTGCTACCACAAATGATGAGTATTATATATGTAGCTGTAATTAATAAACAAAATTCAGAGAAACAAAATGCCTCTCTAATTTTAATGCAAAGATAGTGGTGTGAGGTTTATTTCATAATTATCATTAATAGTATATATGAATTTAAAATAGAATATCCCACATTAAAGAAAAACAATCCTAAATGAATATAACATATTTAATTGCTGTTAGACAAATCTCATTTGCTAATTTCATTAACAGAGTAAATTAATTTTTTTTTTATTTTAATCTAAACTAATTTTCTAATGTTCTAGATTTTTCTGTTTGGGGCAATTTTTAATCATATTCAGGGATTTTTTAAAATAATGATTAGAATTTTGCACTCAGTAGAATGCTAAGTATCATGCTATTTTAAAAATGATAATTTAGTAGTGATAAGTCTGCTTGTTGGAAAATAAAGCAGAAGAAATATTACATTGCTCACCAGTTCATGCTCCACATAATAATACCTGGGCACCTGTCACTGTATTCTCATACTTGAGCCACGCACACCTGCCTGAAGAGACCACTTCTGGCCTTGGATGTGAAGTATATAAGATGCCTTTTGTTCTCTATTAAGCTTCATTCTTGGCACCCTTTGTCTGTTGCTCATGCTTTATGAGGCCAATTCTTTTCCTTGCCCAGACACACAATTCCATTCTTGAACTTTATTCCCATATCTAGGGAATCCCTGCTCTGCCTTCCAAAATTCTTGATTTTGTATGTAGTGGTGTGCTAGTAAATATTTAGCAACCAGCTCTCCAAGGGGAGCAAAAGCTCTGATTTATAGCATTTACCAATTTTAATGCAGAAATGTCCACCAGAGACCAATTCAAGCTACAAAGAGTCTTCCTAAATGTAGAACCTGGACATATATTAGTTATTTATTGCTGTATAACAAATTATCCCCAAACTGAACAGCTTAAAAAAATACATATTTATTTTCTCATAGTGTCTGTTGGTAAAGAATCCAGGCATGGCTGAGTTGAGCCTTCATTGGAGATCAAAGTCCTGGCTGAGCAAGGAGGCACTTCTAGACTCATTTACAAGATTGTAGGAAGAATTCAGTCTTCTTAAAGACATGATTTTCTACTCATTCCCAGCTTGATGAGTCCTCTTCACTAGAACCCTTGCCTACCTAAGTTAAAGACAGGTCAGGAAGGACAATTGATCTAGTAGAAACTGGACCTCCTGGATGGAGTTGTCCAACTCTTCCTCTTACACCTGAGTCTCAGTAAGGTGACAATGAATACGAATGGTAATATAGAATCGCAAACCCCAAAAAAACCCAAAACATTTTTTCTGAAGGTGGTAGTCTAAACCTGATGCCACCTAAAGCTGAAGATATTTTTAATTCCCTACATTTAATCATCTTAAATTCATTTTTTTAACAGTGACGAATCTACCCAACCCTGCTCACCATTGGTAACTTTAACTTGGCTTTTGTTTCATGAGACAGTTTTCACATCTTTTTCTTTTTAAACTTTGTTTGACTGCTTATAACTCTTCTCTCTGTGTTTCTGTGATCCAACACTTTGTTATGGTGCATACTATGTCTCCCTATCATCTTTTCTCTGTCTCTGTCAGGGCTTCCTCTTCTTTGTCTGCTTTTTAAAAGCTGATTTTCTAAGGATTTCCTTTCTGGCCCTTTAATCACCTTAATGTACACATACTTCATAAGGTTTATATATTCCACATAAGCTGATTTCTCTGAAAGTTTTAATTAGCTCAGGTTTCTCTTCTGAGTTGAGGACTTTTCATGAATGTTTAGAGTATCTTTACTCATAATTACTAAAACACTGGAAACAACACAAATACCCATCAACTAAAGAATGAATACACAAATTGTAATTTAACTATACAATGGAATACTACTCAGCAGTAAACAAAAAAATAAATAAATGGAAAAACAAAAAGAAACTGCTGATAATATGAAACATCCCATGGATCTCAAAAGCATGAAGCTAATTAAAAGCAGTGAGACAAAAAATGTTATATACTGTATGAATCTATTTATATGACATTCTAGAAAGCAAAGGCTTAAGGACAGAAAACAGCTAAGTGTTTATCAGATGTAGAAGATCTATGAGAGAGATTTATTGTAAAAGGACTTACATATGGTGATGAATGTATTCTTTAACTTGATTATGGTAGACGTTATATGACCACATATATTTGTCAAGACTTACAGAACTATACTTCCCCAAAAGAGTTATTTTTATTTCATGTAAATTATATTTTAATAACCCTGGTATTAAAAAACCAAAATATCAAATGAATTCAGATTTGTTATCTTCTTCCCTTAATATTTTCTTATACCTATATTTTAAATGTCAATTTATACCAATAACCTAGTTATATAAGGAAAAATCTAAAGTTGCTTTTGATTCTTCTCTCTTCCTAAAATTCCACACCTAGTCCATCGCCAAGACCAGCTAATCTAAACTTCTAAAACATGTCTTCAATTTCCTCCCCTCTTTAGAGAAAGTGACCAGACTCTCATCTTCTCTGACTTAACTAAAGCAAAACTGTTTTAGCCACAGAAATCAGAGAAGAAAAATAAATAAAAGGAGTCCAAATAGGAAAAGAAGAAGTAAAGCTGTCTCATCTGCAGATGACATGATACTATACATAGAGAATCCTACAGATGCTACGAGAAAACTACTAGAGCTAATCAATGAATTTGGTAAAGTAGTAAGATAAAAAATTAATGCACAGAAGTCTCTTGCATTCCTATACACTAATGATGAAAAATCTGAAAGACAAATTAAGGAAACACTCCTATTTACCATTGCAACAAAAAGAACAAAATACCTAGGAATAAACCTACCTAAGGAGACAAAATATCTGTATGCCAAAAACTATAAGACACTATGAAAGAAATTAAAGATGATACAAACAGATGGAGAGATATACATGTTCTTGGATTGGAAGAATCAACATTGTGAAAATGATTATACTACACAAGGCAATCTACAGATTCAATGCAATCCCTAGCAAACTACCAACAGCACTTTTCACGGAAATAGAACAAAAAAAATCACAATTTGTATGGAAACACAGAAGACCCCGAAGAGCCAAAGCAAACTTGAGAAAGAAAAATGGAGCTGGATGAATCAGGTTCCCTGACTTCAGAATATACTACAAAGCTACAGTAATCAAGACAGTCTGGTACTGGCACAAAAACAGAAATATAGATCAATGGAACAGGATAGAAAACGCAGAGATAAACCCTCACACATATGGTCACCTTACCTTTGGTAAAAGAGGCAAGAATATACAATGGAGAAAAGACAGCCTATTCAATAAGTGGTGCTGGAAAAACTGGACAGCTTCATGTAAAAGAATGAAATTAGAACACTCCCTAACACCATACACAAAGGTAAACTCAAAATGGATTAAAGACCTAAATGTAAAGCCAGACACTATCAAACTCTTAGAGGAAAACATAGGCAGAACACACTATGACATAAATCACAGCAAGATCCTTTTTTTTTTTTTCTTTGGTACACGGGCCTCTCACTGCTGTGGCCTCTCCCATTGCGGAGCACAGGCTCCAGACACACGGTTCAGAGACTATGGCTCACGGGCCCAGCCGCTCTGCGGCATGTGGGATCTTCCCAGACAGGTGCATGAACCCATGTCCCCTGCATTGGCAGGCAGACTCTCAACCACTGTGCCACCAGGGAAGCCCAAGATCCTTTTTGACCCACCTCCTAGAGAAATAGAAATAAAAACAAAAATAAACAAATGGGACATAATGAATCTTAAAGTCTTTTGCACAGCAAAGGAAACCATAAACAACATGAAAAGACAACCCTCAGAATGGGAGAAAATATTTGCAAATGAAGCAACTGACAAAGGATTAATCTCCAAAATTTACAAGCAGGTCATGTAGCTCATTATCAAAAAAACAAACAGCCCAATCCAAAAATGGGCAGAAGACCTAAATAGACGTTTCTCCAAAGAAGATATACAGATCACCAACAAACACATGAAAGAATGCTCAACATCAATAATCATTAGAGAAATGCAAATCAAAACTACAATGAGTTATCACCTCACAACAGTCAGAATTGCCATCCTCAAAAAATCTACAAGCAATAAATGCTGGAGAGGGTGTGGAGAAGAGGGAACGCTCTTGCACTGTTGGTGGGAATGTAAATTGATACAGCCCCAATGGAGATCAGTATGGACGTTTCTTAAAAAAACTAAAAATAGAACTACCGTACCACCCAGCAATCCCACTACTGGGCATATACCCTGAGAAAACCATAATTTAAAAAGAGTCATGTACCACAATGTTCACTGCAGCTCTATTTACAATAGTTAGGACATGGAAGCAACCTAAGTGTCTATTGACAGATGAATAAATAAAGAAGACGTGGCACATATATACAATGGAATATTACTCAGCCATAAAAATAAATGAAATTGAGTTATTTGTAGTGAGGTGGATGAACCTAGAGTCTGTCATACAGAGTAAAATAGGTCAGAAAGAGAAAAACAAATACTGTATGTTAACACATATATATGGAATTTTAAAAAAATTGTTCTGAAGAACCTAGAGGCAGGACGGGAATAAGGATGCAGACCTACTAGAAAATGGACTTGAGGATGCAGGGAGGGGGAACGGTAAGCTGGGACGAAGTGAGAGAGTGGCATGGACTTATATATACTACCAAATGTAAAATAGATAGCTAGTGGGAAGCAGCCGCATAGCTGCTTCCAAAGGGAGATCAGCTCGGTGCTTTGTGAACACCTAGAGGGGTGGGATAGGCAGGGTCGGAGGGAGGGACACGCAAGATGGAAGAGATATGGGGCCATATGTATATGTATAGCTGATTCACTTTGTTATAAAGCAGAAACTAACACACCATTGTAAAGCAATTATACTCCGATAAAGATATTAAACAATAAAAAAATAAAGCAAAAACTGTACTGAAATCACCTCTGGAATAACAAGACTCCCCATTCCTCCTTTCATCACTGGGGATCGTCTGGATATTGCCAAAATCTGGCAGAATTCACTATCTTTTTTTTTTCCTGAAAAAAATCTCTGCTATGTTTTTATATCTATATGTATTAATATCCTAAATGAACAGGCAAAGTTTCTGAAGCAGAATAAATTATTGTTATTTATTTACAACAAATAATAAATGTGTAGTTCTCTTGTGTCCCAATTTTTACCTCTAGGGAATATGGTGAAAGGTAGATAAAATTCTACTCATAGACCCTCTTTACTGTAGGGGAAGAAATTAGAAAACATAAATCTATGCATTTATACAAGAGAGAGACAGCTGCTGCCTCCCCTCCTGAGAAAGTTTCCTTAGAAATGTGAAGGAAAGGATCCTGGGTTCTAACCCTTTGGAATGTAAATAAATTCTCAAGGAGAAAGGTAAGACTCATATCCACAACCCAGAGATATCACCACCGGCCCAGGTCTCATCCCCACTTAAAATATAAACACATACCTCCAGAAAGGTCAGTATCTCTGGATGGTTTCTCACTATCTACTCAGTCATAATTTAACTTCCAGGTTTGTCTTTTAGTTCAGATCCCAAGTTTCAGTAAAATTTTCTCAGAAAACCCTGGCTGTGCAGAAACATAAGAATATTTTCTCCACAGTCCCACATGCTTCCTCTCTTGTTCCATCACTCCCAGTGTAGGATTAGTAAACTCCTCTGAGTCCTCATCCTTCTCTCTGAATAATCCCTACACCTCCTTGCCTTAACTTTAACTTGGAAATGCTTTGAAGTCACGAGTTCTCCTTTAGCCCTTTCAAGCAGATGTTCTTTTTCTCAGTCTCAGTGAAGAGATGGAGTAGTTGTCCCTCTTGTCTTCCTGCTTCTTCCAGATCATTTCTCTCCTTCCTGCCTGCAAAATTCTGCTCATTGAAGTACAAACCATTTTAGCCATTTTACCAGTTTTCCACTTCAATTCTGCCATCTTCTGACCTATCAGCTGTTCCTCTTCATTCAGTTAAAACCCTAGCCTTTCTTTCCATAGCCACTTCTGCTGTTGTTCTCTAACGAGTAACAACCAAATCTCCTTTCTAGGCAACAGAGAAACAAGAGTGAAGAATCAAGATCTAATATAAATCTCAAACCAACTCACTGTCAATGTTCCCACTATGGCCCAAGCCCCATCCATAATTCTTCTGGAATTCTGAAGTAACTTCTTTACTGATCTTCCACTCCTGCCCCCTCCAATCATTCTCCACAAGGAAGCTAAAATGTCATTTATCACACTGCTGAAAACATTTCTGTGGCTGCTCCTTTCACTTAGAACATAGTACAAACTTGTCACCATGAACCAAACCTGCATGACCTGGCCCCTGGTCACCCTTCCACCTCAGGGCATGACACTTGCTCTCTGGCTCTGTAGTTGCAGCTCACTGTGCCACAGGCTACAATGTCTTTCAGTTCTTACAGTACAGTAACTTCCTACCCTCTGCTCACCTTTGGGCTCAATTGTTCTGTCTGAACACCTTTCTTTTGGATGTTTGTCCTTCAGTGATAAGATTAGATATTTCTTCTTCCAAAAGGCTTTTCATAAAAAAAATAATTTTCACCTCTCCCTATTACTCTCAAACATAGGACTCTCTTTATTTATTTCATTGCATTTATCACTAAATAAAATTTCATTTATATATGTTCACTTGTTTCTTATTTATCTCCTCATCAGAATGCAAGCTCCATGAAGGAAGATATAAAACTATGCCATGGTCATGCAGTAGCTGTATATTAACTGGGATACAGTGACCCTCAACAAATATCTGTGGAATGAACAAATGGTCTCTCTCCTTTCTCAAACCAATCTCCATTCAGCCAATAGAGGGATAACATTTTTGAGTGGTTCCTAAAGTTTTGCAATTGTTTATCCTCATCACATCTCAAAGGTAGAGCTCATTTCCACTTATTCCAAAAATTCTTAACTATACAGGAAAGCAAGGGGTGACACCCTCCTTGCCAGATGCATAATCGATAACTTCCAGATGTTATACAGGCAAAGGTAATTTGAATGAATCCCACAAAAATTTCTGAAGCATTGCCTCTTACTTCTATCCCCACACTCTCCTATTGTTTGAGAATCAGGAATTCTAGGCAAAAATTTGACTTTGTTGCTTCCCTGTTGATAACTTGTAAACAGTTCCTTAAGGTGGCACACATGGCTATCAATGATCAGATCTATGTTTATGTCACCAACTTAATAATTCCTGTCTCATCTTATACACTACAGCATTACAGAACTCTTTTCATATGTGTGTGTGTGTATGCGTGTGTGTGTGTGTGTGTGTGTGTGTGAATAGAAACACATAAATATCTTCAGTAATTTAATGGCTTTGAGTGGCTGAACTTAACAAATCATTTGCTCTCCAGGTAGATTGATTCAGTCTCCCAAATAGTCATGTTAAGAGTATTTTATTCATTGACTTTTGGATCACTTACTAAGCCACCCTAAAACAACAGATTTCTCAGTTACTATCCCTATCCCCCACCTCATTGCACTTCACAGCAAGGATATCTTATTCCTTAGGGGTGAGAGTGGGGGAAAGAATGGTTATTTGGAAAAACTCCCCTAGTCATTCTTTATTGCTCTGCCTTACTTAAAAATTACCAATATATACCCAACCTTAATAGACACATATATTGGAACAAACTAGAAAAAGCAAAAAAAAAAAAAGTCATTTTGCATCAGGATTTGACTTTAGTAATTAATTTTATCTGGCCAGGTAAATTTTCCTTCCAAATTTGTTTAACTTAAGTAAATGCCCCTCTGTTTTGTATCATCTGCCAAGATTAATTTATTAATTAGACAAATATTTATAGAATGTCTATAATGTAACAATCACTAGGCTATATGCTGGTGATATAAATGATGAGTAAAAAGTACACAGTCCCTATTCTCAGTGAGTCTGAATTCTAGTAGGGGAGTCATATATTAACCAAATAATCACAGTGATGATGTACGGTTATGAATTGAGATAGAGGTACTGAGGGAAATAATCACAGTTCTGTGAGGAAATATATCACATATATCTGATTTATACTGGAAAGCAAGTAAAGTTTCCTGAGAAATAATTAGCTATGATATTAAGAATGAATGAATTAACATACAAAGAAGGAGGAAATGAGCAGAAGTGAGAGGGAGAAGTGAGAGGGAGAAATGGTGGAAATGAGCAGCCAGATCCCAGGGACTAAAGGTCAATGTAGTGAAAAGCAGAGATGAAGATGGGAGACCAGAGACTACAAGGGTAGCAAGAAGTCAGCTACTGGGGCCTTCCAGGCCATTATAAGGACTTTAGTCTTTATTTTTTTCTAAAATCGGTGATATCTCATTAAATTTTTTTAAGCTTGATGAGGGTCTCCATGGTTGGTATTTTAAAATTACTTGTTGCAGTAAAAAGAATATATCACAGGGGAAAAGTTAACTGTTATTGGTTAATTCTGTATTCTAGGCTGTGATGAATAATTTTGTGTCACCTTGTCTAGGCTAAGGGACACCAGGACAGCTGGTAAAGCATTATTTCTGAGTGTGTTTGTGAGGACATTTCTGGATGAGATTAGCACCTGATTTAGCAGACTGAGTAAAAAAAGACGATCTTCACCAGTGTGGGTGGGTGTAGTTCCATCTACTGAGGAGTTAAATAGAGCACAAAGACAGAAGAAGGCCAGATTTTCTCTCCCTTTGCTTAAGCTGGGACATCGATCTTCTTGGGCCCTTGAATATTAGCCTTCCTGGTTCTTGGGCCTTTGGATTCAGTCTGGAACTTACATCATTAGCCCCCCCACTTCTCAGGCCTTTGGACTTGGACTGAGACTTATGCCATCAACTTCCCTGATTCTTCAGCCTGCAGATGGCAGATCCTGGGGCTTTTCAACCTCCATAATTGCATGAGCCCATTCTTATAAATAAAAATCTTCTTATATATACACATATGTATATCTTATTGGTTCTATTTCTCTGAAGAACTCTGAACAATATACATGCAACTTACAAGCATATTTTGGATTATCATGGTGTTGTTGAAGATAAAGGGAACTGGATTGATCATGAAATATTTAGAAAAGAAAATAGAATGTCTTTGCTATGGCAGTTGAAGGATTTAGGGATTGTGCCCAACTTCCTTGTTTAACAAGTAAAGTGTAATAAATGTTCTAAACTGGGCAATAGTTTGGTGATAAAGAGTTTAATTTTGTACCTAATGACTTTAAGATACTTTGAAACAGTCAACTAGCTAATGTTAAGTTGGCACTCAGGCAGTAAGTTCTGAAAATCAGAGAAGAGGACTGAGGTAGAGATATATATTTAGGGATCATCATTTTATATGTGGTAACTAAGGCTATGGCATGAATGGGGATGCTTAGGAAAATAATATGGCATAAGAAAAGCAGGAATAGTAGACTAAGCCTTAAGAAATTTCAACTTTACAAGCCAGGTGGAGGAAGACGAGCCTGACAAGAAAGAGAAAGAAGAAGGCACTTAGGCAGCAGAAATCCAGGGCAATATGATGTTAAGAAAGGCAAAGGAGGAGGAAGTTTTAAGAAGGATATAGTCAGCATCATTAAATGATGCTAGAAGGCCAAAGTAGTAGATAACTAAAAAGTGCCCATTGAACATAGAAACATGGAGATATTTGGTGATGTAATGCAAGTTCTTTTGAGGAGTAATGGTGTAGAAGTTAGACTGAAGTGACTTAGGAGTAGAAGGTAGAGACATGCCGACAGCAACATAGATAATCCTTCAGAAAGTGTGATTACAAAGAAAAAAACAAGTGAGAAAAGATATCTGTTGAGAAAGCAAGAGGAAATGTGGGAATTATGAGGTTTAATGATAGTGGGGAAGACTTGAAATAGTTTTTGTTGAGATTAGAAGAAGCCAAAGAAACTGATGGGTAATGGATTTCTGGGCAGGATTAAGAGCCAAGCTGAGGTTATTGATCATGAATTTATACTGACACTAACTTTCTCTGTGATGTGCCTCCAAGGCCCAGATACTCAGGTAAGCATGAAGAAAGATGACAATAACATTTAACCTGGTTTAGAGTTTTCCAGGGGAGGCAAGAAAATGAAAAATGAGTAATTCCTTAAGGTAATAGGAAGATTATTGCTGAAAGTTGGATTCAGGATAAAGAAGATGTACTATACATATACAAAGGAATATTATTCAGCCATAAAAAAGAATGAAATAATGCCATTTGTAGCAACATGGATGAACTTAGAGATTATCATATTAAGTAAAGTAAGTCAGACAGATAAAGACAAATATCATATGATGTCACTAAATGTGGAATCTGAAAACAATGTGCAAATGAACTTATTTACAAAGCAGAAATAAACTCAAGATATACCAGTGGGGGAGGAGGTAAAATAGGAGAGTTTGGGATTAATATATAAACACTATTATATAAAAAATAGATAACCAATAGGGACCTACTGTATAGCACAAGGAAATATATTCAATATCTTGTAATAACCTATAAGGAAAAAGAATCTGAAAAAGAAAAATAATATATATATATACATATATATATACATATATATGTATATATATATAAAACTGAATCACTTTGCTGTACACCTGAAACTAACACAACATTGTAAATTATACTTCAATTAAAATCGGTTAATAAAAAAAGCAGAAGAAAAATAAAGAAAGTGAAGAAGAGGGATTGGGGAAAATTAAAATGTCAGTTGACTGTGGAGACCCTAATGTGGTGGAAGTATGATGATTGTGGAAGTAATGATGTGTAGACTAGAAAGAGAAAAGGTGATAGTAAGCTGGGGGATTTGATTAGTGATTTTGGAAGCAGAGCAATTTCAGATGATAACAAAGTGCAGGGAGAGACTGTGGAACAGCATGTCTGAAGTAAATGGAATGTGCGTGTCACTGGAGATTGGAGGTGAAGAAAATGAGGGTCTTGTACTGGAACATTGTCTGTGTGAATGATTAAATCAGTCAGAATAATTGTAGGACTTTGAATGAGGGGAAGACTGGGAGTCAAAAGGCTCATTAAAGTGTCTATTTAATGAGAAAGAGTGACAGAGTTTGGTGAATGACAGTGTGAGGCAAGAGAGAAAGTTAAATAGTGTGAACATGAGAAGCACAGAACTTTCTAGAAAATCATAGGGAGATAAATGTATTGACATGCAAATAAGAAGAGACAAAGACCCTAATCCTATGGCTGACCTTGGGTTTCAAATTTTGAAAGAATGAAAAACCACCTCTTGAAAAAATTATGATGGAAAAAGTATCATGGGAGCGCTCTCTTTTCTGTTAAGGTAAGGAAGCAGATAGGCACTTGAAGAAGAAGATGAGGACATAGGAGTAATGACTATGAAGCAGTGTTTCCAGGGGCATAATGAAAGTGTTTAAAAGAAAAAGGAGAAGATGGAACCAAGGGCAATGAATTCCCAAGCATTCTGGGGATGCTAGTGAGAAGCATAGCCTAGTACTTTGGTCAGTGACTGATGAAAATTGTGTTAAGAGAATGATGATTTCACTTTCAAAAGACTTTGGGATAAGCACTAGCCCTGAAGCTAATGACCAGAGTGACTAAACCTCTTCATTACCTGGTGATTTTAGTACCAGTGACTGCTGGTAGCATGCCCAGAAATGACAGAAATTCTAAGTCAAGTTTGAAAGTTAAAGAAATCCCAATATCTCCAAATTACACACACTAAATGTGGCTACAGATTGCCTCTAAGAGAGTTGTCCTGGAATGGCTTGATGAGATAGATATGGTCTAAAATTGTGAAGGTTAGGCAGGCTGAAATAAGATGAGGAAAACTGGTTATTCAAGAAAAAGAAGAAACAGGATGTAGTAAACTGTCTATTTCAAGTATTGCCCTCTTAAGAGACAGCAAAAACAATAAAAAGACTTGGATGCATACATCTTTAATTTTCAAAGAGATATAAATTTGCATTTTTTTTCTTCTTAAAACTTGTATTCATTGTATAGCACAGGGAACAATATTCAGTAACTTGTAATAAACTCCTTCAGGGTCTTCCTACTCCACCATCTTGACCACCTCCCACAAAAGAGACTTTCTTAATGACCTTGAAGATGTAAGCTGTTACAGTTTGAACTGCCTGTGGAGAAGGTCACATAGCAGGCAACTGCAGGTAGCCTCTAGGAGCTGAGAGCCTCAGTTCTATAACCTCAAGAGATTGAATTCTACCAACAACTTGAATAAACCTGGAAGAAGACCCTGAGCTCCAAATGAGACTGCAGCCCAGGCAACTTCTTGTGAGACCCCTGATGGCCACACCCAGATTCCTGACAAACCCATGGAAACAGTGAAATAATTTAGAGATGTTGTCTTACATCACTAAATTTGTTCAGTAATGATAAAAAAACAAGAGATTTGTGTTTTGAAAATTGATTTCAAATGGTCTCTAATTATTCTGTTTGGTTGGAGAAAATCAAAGCAACTTTGAGAGTTCATTAAAGTCTTTCTTTTCTCACAGTGCCTACTGAAAGCTTTTCATATTACAGCATAAACTGTGTGTTTGTTTGTGCTTACCTCCTGATGACTTTGGGAGTAAATTCAGTTATGTATATACATAATTATTAATGCTTTAAGAAACTGTAAGATGTGTAAAAATCTGAGAAATCCTAAACTCCAAGGTAATCAATAGCACAATAAATAAGAAATCCAGAGGAAAGAAGTCATGGGGTCCCAAAGTAAAACAGAATTTTGGAAATAACAGATTAAAAAGTTAAAGGATAATACTGGTAAATCATTATAATATTTGAGAACTACAAATAAAATATCTCCAAAGCCAAAAACAAATTCCAAGAATCCAAAGTACACATGACTCTAAGGAAAAAGATACTTTCCAAGTGCTAAATAGTCTTAATGTACTGTCAACAATATTGTAACTACCATTTACAACTATTTGCTATGTGCCAGGGACTTTAAACATTTCATTTCACAAAATTCTTTCTATCAGGACTATATAATACAGGTGTTATTACTTGCATTTTATAAATGAGGAAATAAGCCTTAAACAGGTTATGCAAAATTTTCAAGATCAGATGTATGGTAAGTATCAGAATGGAGAACCAAACCTAAGTCTCTCTAATTCAGAATTTGATATTTTAAAATCTATTCCAAACTTCTGCCCAATAATACAATAGTTTGTATATCAAGAAATACTCTCTTCAGATATTTAACTTCTCACACTGTTAACTTGACTCTTTATGTTCTTTTTTATTTGTTTCAGTAATATACATGAGTCAGAGAATCTAGGTTATGCTGCTGTAAGAAGCAAACCCAAATCTCACTGATTTATAGCAACAAAGTTTTTTCTTTGTTTTATTTTGTTTTGTGTTTTGTTTTCTGCCTTTTGGCTCTGCATTTTGGGGTGCATGCAGCTCTGTTCCATATCACCAGGCTGACAGAGCATCCTCTATATGAAACATTTCTGGTTGTCATAGCAGAAGGATAAAAAATAAAAAGAACAAAGTAAATTGTGAACTAGTTCATATGGTTTTCAACTAGAATGACATCTACTCTTCTCATACTTCATTGCTCAAAGTAAGTCACATGATGACATCTACTGTCAACAGGACATAGAAATATATCCCTCCTTCAGGATGTGACAGCAAATATTTGTGAACACTAGTACAACTTAAAACAAGGTACTTGTATATTCTAAGTCTTTGAATATTTGTAAATGTTTACATATCTGAAGAAAAGCAAGAGAGAATTTTATTAATTATAAAATATACAACACACACAATCAAAAAATAGACAAAAAAATCAGGAGTTCAGTTTTAAACAAACCTGTATAACTTTTAAAAATTGCAAGGCAGAGGGCAGACAGCAGAAGAAAGAAGAACCATAATCCTGCAGCCTGTGGAACAAAAAACACAGTCACAGAAAGATAGACAAGATGAAAAGGCAGAGGGCTATGTACCAGATGAAGGACCAACATAAAACCCCAGAAAAACAACTAAATGAAGTGGAAATAGGCAACCTTCCAGAAAAAGAATTCAGAATAATGATAGTGAAGATGATCCAGGACCTCGGAAAAAGAATGGAGGCAAAGACATAGAAGATGTAAGAAATGTTTAACAAAGACTAGGAAGAATTAAAGAACAAACAAACAAACATAGATAAACAATACAATAACTGAAATGAAAACTACACTAGAAGGAATCAATAGCAGAATAACTGAGGCAGAAGAATGGATAAGTGACCTGGAAGACAGAATGGTGGAATTCACTTCTGCAGAACAGACTAAAGAAAAAAGAATGAAAAGAAATGAAGACAGACGAAGAGACATCTGGGACAACATTAAACACAACAACATTCACATTATAGGGGTCCCAGAAGGAGAAGAGAGAGAGAAAGGACCAGAGAAAATATTTGAAGAGATTATAGTTGAAAACTTCCCTAACATGAGAAAGGAAATAGTCACCCAAGTCCAGGAAGGGCAGAGAGTACCATACAGGATAAACCCAAGGAGAAACATGCTGAGACACAGTAATCAAATTGGCAAAAATTAAAGACAAAGAAAAATTATTGAAAGCAGCAAGGGAAAAATGACAAATAACATACAAGGGAACTCTCATAAGGATAATAGCTGATTTCTCAGCAGAAATTCTACAAGCCAGAAGGCAGTGGCATGATATACTTAAAGTGATGAAAGGGAAGAACCTACAACCAAGATTATTCTACCCGGCAAGGATCTCATTCAGATTTGCTGGAGAAATCAAAAGCTTTACAGACAAGCAAAAGCTAAGATAATTCAGCACCACCAAACCGGCTCTACAATAAATGCTAAAGGAACTTTTCTAAGTGGGAAACACAAGAGAAGAAAAGGACCTACAAAAACAAACCCATAACAAATAAGAGAATGGTCGTAGGAACATACGTATCGATAATTACCTTAAACGTGAATGGATTAAATGCTCCAACCAAAAGAAACAGGCTTGCTGAATGGATTCAAAAAGAAGACCCATATATATGCTGTATACAAGAGACCCACTTCAGACCTAGGGAAACATACAGACTGAAAGTGAGGGGATGGAAAAGTATATTCCATGCAAATGGAAATCAAAAGAAAGCTGAAGTAGAAATATTCGTATCAGAAAAAATAGACTTTAAAATACAGAATGTTACAAGAGACAAGGAAGGACACAACATAATGATAAAGGGATCAATCCAAGAAGAAAATATAACAATTATAAATATATATGCACCCAACATAGGAGCACCTTAATACATAAGGCAACTGCTAACAGCTCTAAAAGAGGAAATCAACAGTAACACAATAATAGTAGGGGACTTTAACACCTCACTTACACCAATGGACAGATCATCCAAAATGAAAATAAATAAGGTAACAGAAGCTTTAAATGACACAATAGACCAGATAGATTTAATTGATATTTATAGGACATTCCATCCCAAAACAACAGATTAAACTTTCTTCTGAAGTGCACACAGAACATTCTCCAGGATGGATCACATATTGGGTCACAAGCCAAGCCTCAGTAAATTTAATAAAATTGAAATCATATCAAGCATGTTTTCTGACCACAATGCTATGAGATTAGAAATAAATTACAGGGAAAAAAACATAAAAAACACAAAACATATGAAGGCTAAATACTATGTTACTAAATAACCAAGAGGTCACTGAAGAAATCAAAGAGGAAATCAAAAAATACCTAGACACAGGGGCTTCCCTGGTGGCCCAGGGGTCGAGAGTCCACCTGCTGATGCAGGAGATATGGGTTTGTGCCCTGGTCTGGGAAGATCCCACATGCCGTGGAGCGGCTGGGCCCGTGAGCCACTGAGCCTGCGTGTCCGGAGCCTGTGCTCTGCAACAGGAGAGGCCACAACAGTGAGAGGCCCGCGTACTGCAAAAACAAAAACAAAAACAAAAAAACTTAGAGACAAATGACAATGAAAACTCAACAATCTAAAAGCTATGGGATGCAGCAACAGCAGTTCTAAGAGGGAAGTTTATAGCTATACAAGCCTACCTCAAGAAATAAGAAAATCTCAAATAAACAATCTAACCTTACACCTAAGGGAACTAGAGAAATAAGAACAAAAAACCTCCAAAGTTAGCAGAAGGAAAGAAATCCTAAAGATGTGAGCAGAAATAAATGAAATAGAAACAAAGTAAACAATAGCAAAGATCAATAAAACTAAATGCTGGTTCTTTGAGAAGATAAACAAAATTAATAAACCATTAGCCAGACTCATCAAGAAAAAGAGGGAGAGGACTCAAATCTATAAAATTATAGATGAAAAAGGAGAAGTTACAACAGACACTGCAGAAATACAAAGCATCCTAAGAGACTACTACAAGCAACTCTATGCCAATAAAATGGACAACCTGGAAGAAATGGACAAATTCTTAGAAAGTTATAACCTTCCAAGACTGAACCAGGAGGAAACAGAGAATATGAACAGACCAATCACACATAATGAAATTGAAACTGATTAAAAATCTTCCAACAAACTAAAGTCCAGGACCAGATGGCTTCACAGGTGAATGCTATCAAACATTTAGAGAAGAGCTAACACCCATCCTTTTCAAACTCTTCCAAAAGACTGAAGAAGGAACACTCCCAAACTCATTCAATGAGGCCACCATCACCCTGATACCGAAACCAGACAAAGATATTACAAAAAAAGGAAATTACAGACCAATATCACTGATGTATATAAATGCAAAAATCCCCAACAAAATACTAACAGACAGAATCCCCCAACACATAAAAAGGATAATACACCATGATCAAGTGGGATTTATCCCAGAGATGCAAGGATTCTTCAATATATGCAAATCAATCAATGTGATACACCATATTAACAAACTGAAGAATAAAAACCATATGATCATCACAATAGATGCAGAAAAAGCTTTTGACAAAATTCAACACCATTTATGATAAAAACTTTCCAGAAAGTGGGCCTAGAGGGAACCTACCTCAACATAATAAAGGCCATATATGACAAACCCACAGCAAACATCATTCTCAATGGTGAAAAACTGAAAGCATTTCCTCTAAGATCAGGAATGAGACAAGGATGTTCACTCTCACCACTATTATTCAACATAGTTTTGGAAGTCCTATCCATGGCAATCAGAGAAGAAAAAGAAATAGAAGGAATACAAATTGGAAAAGAAGAAGTAAAACTGTCATTGTTTACAGATGACATGATACTATACACGGACAATCCTAAAGCTGTCACCAGAAAACTACTAGAGCTTATCAATGAATTTGATAAAGTTGCAGGATACAACATTAATGCACAGAAATCTCTCGCATTCCTATACACTAATGATGAAAAATCTGAAAGAGAAATTAAGGAAATACCCCTATTTACTGTTGCAACAAAAAGAATAAAGTACCTAGGAAAAAACCTACCTAGGGAGACAAAAGATCTGTATGCAGAAAACTATAAGACACTGATGAAAGAAATTAAAGATAATACCAACAGATGGAGAGATATACCATGTTCTTGGATTGGAAGACTCAATATTGTGAAAATGACTATACTATCCAAAGCAATCTAGAGATTCAATGCAATCCCTATCAAATTAACAATGGCATTTTTACAGAACTAGAGCAAAAATCTTAAAATTTGTATGGAGACACAAAAGACCCCGTATAGCCAAAGCAGTCTTGAGGGAAAAAAATGGAGCAGGAGGAATCAGACTTCCTGACTTCAGACTATACTACAAAGCTACAGTAATCAAGACAATATTGTACTGGCACAAAAACAGAAGCATAGCTCAATGGAACAAGATAGAAAGCCCAGGATATACCCACGCACCTATGGTCAACTAATCTATGACAGAGGAGGCAAGGATATACAATGGAGAAAAGCCAATTCCTTCAATAAGTGGTGCTAGGAAGACTGGACAGCTACATGTAAAAGAATGAAAGTAGAACACTCCTTAACACCATACACAAAAATAAACTCAAAATGGATTAGAGAACTAAATGTAAGACCAGACACTATACAACTCTTAGAGGAAAACATAGGAAGAATACTCTTTGACATAAATCACAGCAAGATTTTTTTGATCCACCTCCTAGAGTAATGGAAATAAAAACAAAAATAAACAAATGGGACCTAATGAAATTTCCAAGCTTTTGCACAGCAAAGGAAGCCATAAACATGATGAAACCCTCAGAATGGGAGAAAATATTTGCAAAAGAATCAATGGACAAAGGATTAATCTCCAAAATATATAAACAGCTCATGCAGCTCAATATTAAAGAAACAAACAACCGAATCAAAAAATGGACAGAAGACCTAAATAGACATTTCTCCAAAGCAGACATACAGATGGTCAAGAAGCACATGAAAGCTGTTCAACATCACTAATTATTAGATAAATGCAAATCAAAACTACAATGAGGTATCACCTCACACCAGTTCGAATGGGCATCATCAGAAAATCTACAAACAACAAATGCTGGAGAGGGTGTGGAGAAAAGGGAATCCTCTTGCACTGTTGGTGGGAATGTAAATTGATGAAGCCACTATGGAGAACAGTATGGAGGTTCCTTAAAAAAACTAAAAATAGAATTACTATATGATCCACCAATCCCACTACTGGGCATATACCCAGAGAAAACCATAATTCAAAAAGACCCATGCACCCCAATTTTCATTGCCGCACTGTTTACAATAGCCAGGTCATGGAGCAACCTAAATGTCCAGTGACAGATGAATGGATAAAGAAGTTGTGGTAAATATAGGCAATGGACTATTATTCAGCCATAAAAAGGAATGGAAATGGGTCATTTGTTGAGACGTGGATGGATCTAGAGACTTTCATACAGAGTGAAGTAAGTCAGAAAGAGAAAAAGCAAATATTATTGCATGTATGTGGAACCTAGAAAAATGGTACAGATGAGCTGGTTTGCAGGGCAGAAGTTGAGATACAGATGTAGAGAAGAAACGTGTAGACACCAAGGGGGGAAAGTCACGGGGGGGGGTGGTGGGGATGTTGATGTGATGAATTGGGTGATTGGGATTGACATGTATACACTGATGTGTATAAAATTGATGACTAATAAGAACCTGCTGTATAAAAAGACTAAATTAAATAAAATTCAAAAATTAAATAAAAAGTTGCTAGCATATCAAGAAATAAAGTGAAAAAAACAGTAAAACAAATTTAGAGCATATATATATATATATAAAATATATGTCTATAAAGCATATGCATATAGAGCATATAGCCATATATATATATATACATCTCCACAGGAATCGAAAGATCCCTAAAATTATTTTTACAACTCTCTGAAAGCAAATTGGAAAATATGATTGAAAATTATGACTTCTAGGTAAATAAAAAACAAATTAAATCTGCCTCAAAAAACCTGACTATCCTAAGAGCTATGAAAAGAAATTGGAAAGTTACAGGAGAACTAACTCTTGAAACAAAACACTTCATGGAAAGAAAATTATGGTGCAATTGATTTTTAAAAATAATTTCAAGGCATTTTAAATGCTCTGTAGCACATAGAAATAATAAATCATCATAAAGGGGAGGATTTCATCAGGTTCCTAAAGACCTCTGCGTCTTTGTAGAAGGTGAACCCCATGTATATCATGACTTGGTCTCTGTCACCATTTGAGCATGGTACTCTGACAGTCCCATGGCACTTTTGTAGCTCCTCATGACATCATGATGTTCAGACCAAGAGTAAGAGCACTTCTGACTATGCCGGTCACTCTCAGAAGGGAGACATTTTTTATTCATTTCTCCAATTCCAATTTATCTTGAAAATTGCCAGGACTGTTTACTAGATCAAATGTGGGGTTTTAATTTGTACCCCTCTTATACCACATTTTACTGATGTGGATTTTTATCTTCTAATGGAGTGATAGCACCTTAAGAAACTTAGCATTGTTTATTACCCTATCCCACTAAATATTTAGCCCACAAGTAGGATACTAAAAAATATTTGCTTTGGATTAATAAATAGACATTAATTCAGAGGTAATACAGGAAACATAAAGGTCCTCAGGTTTTAAATCTCAAATATCCCTTTATTTTAACCCTAGACATATAAAATCTTAAATTCATATACAGTATTTCTAGAATGCCAAATTCCTTAGTATCTGAGCTCATATATTCTATATTTTGCCTGACTGTAGATATACTTGAACTAGTTATTTTACAGAGCTGTGTTCCTTAAAGCTTTCTCCAAATCTTTCTGTAAATTACCTTTAAGGCAACATCATCTTATCAGATGTATACCTACTAACCTACCAAAAGAAAGAGCATTTCACACCGTAAGTTAAATGTCTTTGTAAACAATCAGTTGACTAAAATGTTCAGATATAAGATCTTTTGAATCAAATTTTACCTTTGGAATTAAGGAAACTGATATTCAGCCAGCAAATGTTGCTCATCTGGTGAAGAACAGAAGACTGCCCTTGATTACAAACCAGGCAGTTAATGTGCCTTGTTTGAAAATGACATGCCTTAAGAGACAGTAAAGTTAGCTGCTATTTTGAATTTCTAAATGAGGCCCTGATTTCCAGTTTTGGCGGGTCTTGCTGACACGTTCCCAGGTTTCACAGCTATGCCTCACTGCTTGAGTTTTGCTTCACTGTGTCCTTCTGCCCACGTACTTGAAGGCTCCCTCCTCCGTTTGCTATCAAGCAGCTGCTTAAGCAACCAGCTGTCACACATCTTTCACACATGCCCCACCCAGAGGAGTCCCTCCTGCCACACTCCAAAAGTACCTCTTGCTAAGCAACTGATGGCACTCAAAACCCAACAGAAAATAACAAGTTCAGGGGAGACACTAAGAATATGAAGAATATGTAGGTGGTTAGAAATACCAGCACAATTATAAATGGAAAGAATTTAGCAAAAGTGAGACCAGAAAAATGGCTAAATGACTAATTATTTACACCTAATATATTGATATCCAAAGAAAAGGGATAATAAGCCAAAGGCATGGAATGAATGAATAAAGGGAGAAAGGTCAATTAATACATGGAGTGAGCACTTTGATTACTGAACACAGAAATATTTCCAATGCTGCAAAAGAAAATTTAAAAATAACATGAAATACTAAGCTAATTTTTAAAAAGATGAGCCTAATTCAATAAATTTTCATCATAATGCAGATATATGGAAAAATATTTAAAAGTTTATGTTGCTGTAAAAAGTAAACCTGAAAGAAATTTGGTGATGGGTAACCCAGATGCTGTCTTCAGATCGCCTTTTAAGTCTCAATACCCAATGCCATCACTAACACCTCACAAAAATGTCCTGTGCTTTAAAGAGGAGAGGGGATTATTTGATATAATGTTTATGCCCCTTGATATTGAAAGGAACTGGCAGAGTGAATTTGTATAGGGAAGGGCAAAAGAATAAAATAAAAATCCAGGGCTATTAGTCAAAAGAAAATGAAAAAAAGTAAGTTCTTCAAGGTAAATTGATTAAAAACATGACACTGAAAGGTCTAAAGGGAATAAATGTTTCAAACAAGTCCAGAGTGTTAAAATATACATCTAGAAGGATTTGACACCTAAATTTCTAAAGGGCTTGGATGATTTTCAGCAGACCTCTGGCTAAAAATTTGTAATGAGAACTTCTCAGTAGGAATACCAACGGGAAAGAGACAGCTGTTAATAAAAAGGAATTTATATTTTTTTTATTTTTTATTTTTTTAAATATTTTTCCTAGACTATTTTTTTTTAACATCTTTATTGGGGTATAATTGCTTTACAATGGTGTGTTAGTTTCTGCTTTATAACAAAGTGAATCAGTCATACATAAACATATGTTCCCATATGTCTTCCCTGTTGCGTCTCCCTCCCTCCCACCCTCCCTATCCCACCCCTCCAGGCTGTCACAAAGCACCGAACCAATATCCCTGTGCCATGCGGCTGCTTCCCACTAGCTATCTACCTTACTACGTTTGTTAGTGTGTATATGCCCATGACTCTCTCTCGCCCTGTCACAGCTCACCCTTCCCCCTCCCCATAACCTCAAGTCCGTTCTCTAGGAGGTCTGCGTCTTTATTCCTGCTTTACCCCTAGGTTCTTCATGACATTTTTTTTCTTAAATTCCATATATATGTGTTAGCATACGGTATTTGACTTTTTCTTTCTGACTTACTTCACTCTGTATGACAGACTCTAGGTCTATCCACCTCATTACAAATAGCTCAATTTCGTTTCTTTTTATGGCTGAGTAATAGTCCATTGTATATATGTGCCACATCTTCTTTATCCATTCATCCGATGACGGGCACTTAGGTTGTTTCCATCTCCGGGCTATTGTAAATAGAGCTGCAATGAACATTTTGGTACATGACTCTTTTTGAATTTTGGTTTTCTCAGGGTATATGCCCAGTAGTGGGATTGCTGGGTCATGTGGTAGTTCTATTTGTAGTTTTTTAAGGAACCTCCATACTGTTCTCCATAGTGGCTGAACCAATTCACATTCCCACCAGCAGTGCAAGAGTGTTCCCTTTTCTCCACACCCTCTCCATCATTTATTGTTTCTAGATTTTTTGATGATGACCATTCTGACTGGTGTGAGATGATATCTCATTGTAGTTTTGATTTGCATTTCTCTAATGATTAATGATGTTGAGCATTCTTTCATGTGTTTGTTGGCAGTCTGTATATCTTCTTTGGAGAAATGTCTATTTAGGTCTTCTGCCCATTTTTGGATTGGGTTGTTTGTTTTCTTGTTATTGAGCTGCATGAGCTGCTTGTAAATTTTGGAGATTAATCCTTTGTCGGTTGCTTCATTTGCAAATATTTTCTCCCATTCTGAGGGTTGTCTTTTGGTCCTGTTTATGGTTTCCTTTGCTGTGCAAAAGCTTTGAAGTTTCATTAGGTCCCATTTGTTTATTTTTGGTTTTATTTCCATTACTCTAGGAGGTGGGTCAGAAAGGATCTTGCTGTGATTTATGTCATAGAGTGTTCTGCCTATGTTTTCCTCTAAGAGTTTAATAGTTTCTGGCCTTACATTTAGGTCTTTAATCCATTTTGAGCTTATTTTTGTGTATGGTGTTAGGGAGTGATCTAATCTCATACTTTTACATGTACCTGTCCAGTTTTCCCAGCACCACTTATTGAAGAGGCTGTCCTTTCTCCATTGTACATTACTGCCACCTTTATCAAAGATAAGGTGTCCATATGTGCATGGGTTTATCTCTGGGCTTTCTATCCTGTTCCATTGATCTATCTTTCTGTTTTTGTGCCAGTACCATACCGTCTTGATAACTGTAGCTTTGTAGTATAGTCAGAAGTCAGGGAGCCTGATTCCTCCAGTTCCTTCTTTCGTTCTCAAGATTGCTTTGGCTATTTGGGGTCTTTTCTGTTTCCATACAAATTGTGAAATTTTTTGTTCTAGTTCTGTGAAAAATGCCAGTGGTAGTTTGATAGGGATTGCATTGAATCTATAGATTGCTTTGGGTAGTAGAGTCATTTTCACAATGTTGATTCTTCCAATCCAAGAACATGGTATATCTCTCCATCTATTTGTATCATCTTTAATTTCTTTCATCAGTGTCTTATAATTTTCTGCATACAGGTCTTTTTTCTCCTTAGGTAGGTTTATTCCTAGATATTTTATTCTTTTTGTTGCAATGGTAAATGGGAGTGTTTTCTTGATTTCACTTTCAGATTTTTCATCATTAGTATATAGGAATGCCAGAGATTTCTGTGCATTAATTTTGTATCCTGCCACTTTACCAAATTCATTGATTATCTCTAGTAGTTTTCTGGTAGCATCTTTAGGGTTCTCTATGTATAGGATCATGTCATCTGCAAACAGTGACAGCTTTACTTCTTCTTTTCCGATTTGGATTCCTTTTATTTCCTTTTCTTCTCTGATTGCTGTGGTTAAAACTTCCAAAACAATGTTGAACAATAGTGGTGAGAGTGGGCAACCTTGTCTTGTTCCTGATCTTAGTGGAAATGCTTTCAGTTTTTCACCATTGAGGATGATGTTTGCTGTGGGCTTGTCATATATGGCCTTTATTATGTTGAGGAAAGTTCCCTCTATGCCTACTTTCTGCAGGGTTTTTATCATAAATGGGTGTTGAATTTTGTCAAAAGCTTTCTCTGCATCTATTGAGATGATCATATGGTTTTTCTCCTTCAATTTGTTAATATGGTTTATCACATTGATAGATTTGTGTATATTGAAGAATCCTTGCATTCCTGGAATAAACCCCACTTGATCATGGTGTATGATCCTTTTAATGTGCTGTTGGATTCTGTTTGCTAGTATTTTGTTGAGGATTTTTGTATCTATGTTCATCAGTGATATTGGCCTGTAGTTTTCTTTCTTTGTGACATCCTTGTCTGGTTTTGGTATCAAGGTGATGGTGGCCTCGTAGAAGGAGTTTGGGAGTGTTCCTCCCTCTGCTGTATTTTGGAAGAGTTTGAGAAGGATAGGTGTTAGCTCTTCTCTAAATGTTTGATAGAATTCACCTGTAAAGCCATCTGGGCCTGGGCTTTTCTTTGTTGGAAGATTTTTAATCACAGTTTCAATTTCAGTGCTTGTGATTGGTCTGTTCATATTTTCTATTTCTTCCTGATTCAGTCTTGGCAGGTTGTGCATTTCTAAGAATTTGTCCATTTCTTCCAGATTGTCCATTTTATTGGCATAGAGTTGCTTGTAGTAATCTCTCATGATCTCTTTTATCTCTGCAGTGTCAGTTGTTACCTCTCCTTTTTCATTTCTAATTCTATTGATTTGAGTCTTCTCCCTTTTTTTCTTGATGAGTCTGGCTAGTGGTTTATCTATTTTGTTTATCTTCTCAAAGAACCAGCTTTTAGTTTTATTGATCTTTGCTATTGTTTCCTTCATTTCTTTTTCATTTATTTCTGATCTGATTTTTATAGGAATTTATATTTAATTTTCATTTTCACATTTGTTTAATTTTCTTAAATGAGGAATATGGCTTATCACAAAAAAGAGTAAGGGAAAATAATAGTTTGTATCTACTAAGTTGAACATTTCTGATCATTTTACAAACATTGCCTTATAAAAAATTCTTTACAACTAAGCAACATTTAACAAATAGCACAGTGTAATAACAAGCAATAATAAAAAATGCAGGACTATCTGTCTATAATACTATATCAGATAGATGGTAAATATGCATGATTCAAAAGCCATGGAAACAGTGTAAATCAGGGCTGTTCTCACAAATTTAGAGGAGCAGTCTGCTCACCTACAATGAGATCCAAAGAAGACAGATATAAGCACCTTCCCCACACTATGTCTACCACCAGTTACAATGTTTGAAATACAACCAGCAATTTTTAAAAATTATTTTAAAAGCATATTAATTTTAGTAATCTTCTACTTCTTTTTTAAAGTCTGAGAGAGAGCAATTAATGACAAAATGAAAGCAAAAAGTCCTGGTAAAGAACTTGACCTATAGAGCTTGTCTATTTAAGCACCTTAGAAGGATGGGGCATCAGAAAGCAGAGTAAAAATGGAGTAATTGAATATTTCTTAATCTTATAAGGCCAGTAGTGGCCTCTATTGTGTGGCATCTTTGGGCAAAATGGAAGGATGAAAAATTGAAGGCCCAAGGTAAATAAATACGTACCTATTGAGGTAGAAACACTAAACTCATTCTATCATTTTTCACACTACTTTGTACCATAATGAAGACACAATTCAAATAACAGAATTTACAATCTAGTTTTTCAAGATCTTGTACAATCTCCAACATTTTACTGATGGGAAACAGATTGTGACTTACTGAGTTCATAAACCAGTTGATTATACAGCTGAGACCAGTAGCTCATTTCCTCAAGTTCAGTGGATTCATAGTACATCTCATAGTCTGTTGTTATTCTAATTTTTTCTCCATTAGATAAACCTATTAATGTCAGTGATATCACCAATGTTATAATTAGACCCTGTCATTAGTTGTATCTGCTCTACTGAACTGGTATCCACAGGTGCACTACAATTCAGTTAATTGGAGTGAAACATTGCATTGCTATTTCATGAAACGTTGTCTTAAAGTGGTGACGCTTTCCAATTTATTTCTAAAGATACTGGATGTCGTTGGAGCTAGTTTCAGCGCATTTTTACTTTAGGAATGTGTTATTTACCAAAGGATGCTGATTAAAATTTTCAATGGTGAAATACCAGAAAACTAGAAAATAAATGGGGATCTCTAACTATTTGAATTATAGGTCACTGCATTGCCTATCATGCAGTCATCATTCAACTTTAGTTGTGACTGGAAAGTCTATTTTTTCCCACCTATTCAAGTTTGATATCAGAAATAATAAAGACATATGATCCAACTGGACCAAAATGTCTCATGTCTGACTAGGCTCTGGCACATATGTTGTCTGAGGATTGCCAGGACCCTGTGTTGTCATAAACTTTAGGGTGAAACTTAAGTGATTGAAATTCATTCATTTGTAACACATCTATGAATTCAATTTTTCATAAGCTTCCACAGGCAAATAATATTATGTCATACCTGCTTCATCTCACCTTTCTCAATATTTGAATGACTAGCTTCTTAAAACCAACTTAAGAGGTTTTGTTTAAACAACAACAACAAAAACAACAACAAAATAGATTACACAGATGTCAGATGTATAGTGAAGAGAATCCAAATAAACAGTGAAAATTGTTGGGAAGGCTTGACCTCCAAACTAATTTACCACATAGACAACCAGCAATGATGCTTTCTGCAGCCCTGAAAAATTGGAGGCCTTGGATGACACTTCAAGACTGTGTTCAGTTTCCCAGAATTTCCCAGGACTCCACCTCATACAGAGGATCCAGTAATTCCCTTCACTCTCACCTCAAAACTGATCTTTCCTCTTGTCTCTCTGTGGTAGTTTAGACTGCTATCTCAATTCCTACCTTTCAGAAGCCATGGGTCTCAACGTGGGTGTGTTTGTCTTTACTCCTTCAAGAGACACATGTTGCCAAAACAATCTGTGTACAGATCAGAGGGAGAAGTTCTTTCCATTGACTGGAAATGGAAACTCTAACTCTAATCTTGTTATTATTAGAGACCTCTGATAATCTTCCTGACCTGTTCTCCACCATGCCTCTGTGTCTCTTATATCAAAATTTTGTTTCATGTTCATTTGTTTATTCAAAAGTTATTCACTGAGTACTGCTATACACTCTTCTAGATGCTTCAAAAAAAGACATCAAGATAATAAAGTTCCTGTCCAGGGAACTCAAAAACTTCCAGGATCTACAGTTTCCATGATGTGTTGACTTTATAACCCAAGAGACTAAAATCACTCCTAGATAGACCTCTCCACACATTTATCTCTAAAGCCATTCAATGCTCTTAGAAGATGAAGTCATTTGCTACAATGTAGACTGATGGTCTGATGTGGTAGAGAAAGTATTGGAAATGAAATTAAGCAATCTCAGTTCATATTTCATGTCTGCCATTTTCTGGCTATGTGACTTGAACAGGTCTCAGTTAAGTGGTTGCTCCTAGGTATGAGTGTCCTTATCTGTGTAATTGTTATAATGATGTCCTACTTTTAGGACCATGTGAAACTACTTCAAATACCTCATAGAATTATCAAACTCAGAAACCAACAATGATAAAATATTGTCACCTAATCTATAGACCTTACTCAAATTTCATCCCTTGTCTCACTAATGTCCTTCATAGCAAAAGAAAACAACATTTTCTCATCCAAAATCCACTTCAGAATGATACATTTCATTTAGTTGTCAAGTCAGTTTAGTTTCCTTCAATCTGGAAAAATTTCTGTATATTTCTTTGTATTTGTTAACCTGGACATTTTAAAGAATATAGGCCACACGAGCCACATTGGGCATCCCTAGGCCATCTGCACTTCTTATCAACTGAATACAAATCTGGGGGCTTTCATGTCCCACTTTGGGTTTGAGAACTCACTAGAATGACTGACAGAACTCTCTTCTCACAACACCCCTGACCCACTATATACCCTACATAAGAACTCTTATTCATATTCAACTTAATGTATGCATCTCCTTTTAATGATCCTTTTCTTGACCCTGGACAGAATTCATCATTCTGTGCTACTTTGAACCTAGTCATGAAGACTTCTATTAGACATTTTGTTGAAATTTTAGTTTAATTGTGCATATCCCTTAATAGATTCTTACCTCCTTCAAAAAAAAAAAAAAAGAAGAAGAAGAAGAAGAAGAGGAATGTAGGCCAATGATTTTGTAGAATGTCTTTAATTTTGGTTTCCCCAAGGTTTTCTCATGATTAGACTCAGTTCAGTTTTTGCCCTTTTGGCAAAAATAACACGAGTGATATTGTATTCTCCTCATTGCAACATATCAGGAGGCACATGAAGTCAATCTGTCCCATAAATTGTGATATTAACTTTATCACTAGATTAAGATGGTGTAATGGGCATCTCCATTTGTAATCAATAAGTACCTTATAAGGATATCTTCTGAGGCTATGTAAATGTCCTATTGCTTACTACACTTATATCCACTAGTTTTACCATACAATGGTGATTTGTACCTGAAACAGTTATTGATATGAAAGTTGCCAAATGGTGATTTTCTGATTCCTTCTATATTTATTAGATCATATGTTAGCAGTCATTATTAATTGTGAATAAACTAATAGTTAATAGATGTATCTAACTAAGTTAATAGAAAGCACTGATTTAAACATTAGAGGAAAATGTTTTATGTATTATATACATCTTTTTACTAGGTAATCATTCTCAAGGCAACATCTGATTGAAACATAATTCTAAAACTGCATTAAAACTCCAGCACAAAGAACACTGAATCCTAACAAAACTAACAGTCTCTAATAAGAACCAGGAGGAAAAACTACCAAGAACACAATTACTTAAATAATCTGAGTGCACCTGAGAAGTAAGAGAAGGGTATCTAGATATATTCACTAACATGTCATCAATTATTCTTTCTTTTTAAAGTCTCCCTGCTCCTGAAGAAATCTCTAAGTCTATCTTTATTGTGAAGCTTAAAAGAAAATTGAAGAAATCACTTTATATTTTTAAAATTAGATTTGTTATCAGCACAATAGTAGAGAAAGAGGACACTCTTCTTCACTAAGAAAATATGTGGAGAAATTTCTTCAAAGGTGTTTTTCTAAATGCTTGGGAGTTCAGGGTTTTTTTTTAAATTGTAATTTATGCTTTTACTCCTGAAGGCCACTATATTTTGGCTTTTATGATACCACTTTACTTCTAATTCTCAACACAAATTTTCTGAACAGCACAATAGTGTTCAATGAGTGATAAGAAAATGTGAAAAGTGTACTATATATGCAAGATTCTCCAGGGAAGCAGAATCAATAGGAGATATATATTTGGAGAGAGCAAGAGAGAGAGGGAGATGTGGGAGAGAGAGAGATTGATTTATTATAGGAATTGACTCAGGAAGTTATGGTGACCGTGAAGTCCTACAATCTGCCCTCTGCAAGCTACAGAACCAGGAAATAAAATTCAATAAAAGACCAAAGGCCCAAGAACCAAGAGTGTCAATACCTGAGGGCAGGAACTGATGGAAATCCCAGCTCAAGCAAAGAGAACGACAACTCGCCCTTCCACCATCCTTTTGTTCTATTCAGCCTCTCAGAGGATTGTATGATGCTTGTCCACATTGGGGGGTAAATCTCTTTACTCAGTCTACTGAATCAAATGCTCAACTCTTCCAAAAACACCCTCACAGACAAACCCAGAAATAATGTTTTACCAGCCATCTGGGCATCACTTAGGCCAGTCAAGTAGGTTGGCACATAAAATTAGCCATCACATTTACTATTTTATGATAATGGGAAATTTATTTACTTTTTGGCTGTAGAGTAAAGTTTTACTGTTATGGACTGATTGAGAAATTAGCAAAAAGTCTAAATTTCATATTAAATGTTGATAAAATTTACAGCTTTCAAATACTTATTTTAAAACAAACTAATTTTTCCTGCTAAATGCATTTTGCTGCCTGTACAGATTAGAGATGATTTGGATAAGTAGATCGAGTAAAGCTCTAGTAGTCTAATAGTCAGGAGACCCGGCATCCAAATTCAGCTCAATACTAATTAGTTATGTGATACTGGGTTAGTTAATAACCATCATTCACCCTGATTATTTATCTGTAAAAGAAAAGAAGTGGATAATATGATCTCTTGAGGGTTTTTCAGACCTAAAATCCTTTCATTCTAAAGAAAAATTATTGTGATTCTGATTATATTTCTAATTAACACATTGTATTCAAATGATGTTGTTCTACTTTGTATATATATCAAACCACTTGCTCCTTACATATATTTAACTTAACTTCCTATGTATATTATTTTTAATAGATTAGGTATGTATAACTTCAGCCTAAAATATCATTAACTCTGCATTAGTAATGGTCCAAAATAAAATATCACTAATTCAAATTATCAACATCCAAATCACGAGATTCTACTATGCATGTTTTTTCTTTATGTTAGTAAATATTTGTGTTATTCAACTAAATATTTCCCTCTTTCTTTTCTCACCAAACTGCCTCTGATTATAATGTTGCTTCCATGAAAATTTGCTTTCATACAGGGGCTTCGCAAATATTCTAATCTGCCTGATAATTCCCACAATATCATAAAATACATTCTGGTGAATATTTTATTCTCATGTGAGTTTGGTAGGTATGAAACAACCCCTTCAGGTTCTGATGTTTCTAGAGTACTGGCAAAAATCAAGTTTCTATACCACTGGATCAACAAAACTATCATACCTAGGCCCTGATAAATTCATCCAGGGATCTTGATGAGATCTGATGGTTGAAGTCTGATAATAGAGAGTCAGTAGACCTTGCTCCAGTGATGACCCCACCTCACCATAAGTTTCTCTTGGATTGTGTAATTTCCTACTTCTACCTTGGGCATTTTGCAAGCTTCAAGCCAACTATCAAAGTTGTTAAGGTAAAAATGGGCTCTTGTAATGTCAGACCTAATTCTTAGGGAATTACTTGATAGAAAAATAGTGTTAGATAAGAACCACCAATCAGAAAATTCAACTTTTCCCATATAAATATTAAGAAAATGTGAGAAGGTTACAATCATAATGGCAAACACCTAATTCCAGATCAGGAATTAAAGTGAATGATGGAACTACAGCTCAAATTATTAAGTTATATCCAATATCAAGGCTTATCTAATAACTTAAATGCCTAACACCAGAACCTGGAAGCTCATCTCTGTACACACAGCCTGAAGAACTATTTCACCTCAAATGATGGATTTTTTCCATTTAGAGAAGCTCTACATCTAATTTTGACTTAGCCTTGTCAGAATAAGTAGACATCCTCATTCTGGACCAAACTTTTCCTGCCATGCTACTTTCATCACTTGCTTTAGTTTACTCTATATTCTGCACATATGCATCCAGGTAATAACAATCACTTGTCTGGAAGAAGGGTCTTTTTGTCATATATTACTAAAAGGAGTAGGGATATGTTAATAGTTCAAATCATATTAAATACACCCTCTGTTGACATGGTATGGCTCTCAGCTAGACACAACCATATTTGTTCCTTCTGTTTTTTTATTATTTATGTCTCAAGATGCCTTCCATCTCCAATATGATAGCTCTGCTTCTATTTTAAGAATAGCACAAGTGTATGAACACACTCCAAATATGTACTCATATATCTTAATAGGTAGGTAGATGATAGATAGATAGATAGATAGATAGATAGATAGATAGACAGATATCCCCTTATTCATTTTGTCTCTATGTTTTGCCCTTTTTCCTAAGTATTTTTGTGTCCCTTAAAACAGATTAAGGGAACTATCAAATGATCAGCACTGTCCTTACATAAATCCTAGAGTTTCTTGTCCTAAACCATAAGAGTTTGCTCTTTTAAAAGATATAAAGTTCTATAACTTTCTTACATGGAGGTTCACCTAGCTGAAACTTGGACTTGAGATTTTTTTCCCAAATCATTTCCCTTTGGTTCCCTGTACTCTACTTTCTTTTGCCACTAATACCAATACCCGGAACAGACATTTATTGAGTGTCTCTGTATGCCAGGTGCTTTCCAATCTCATTTCAGTTAATATTACTAACAAGCATACCAGGTAGTGAAAATTATCCATATTTTACATGCAGAGGCAGTGAAGATGAAATAACAATAGCTGTCCAATGCATCAGAGTTAATCGATAGCAGATTCTAACCTGCCAGACTTAAATGTCTATGCCCTTCCACTGTAACAGCCTGCCTCACAATGAGAAAGCTGTATGCATGCTTTAAGTCTACCTGTGGTATCTCACAAAAAAACAGAGCCAACAGTACCCCAAGATTTCACTTCGTCTGTTTCAAATTTAATCATCTTTCAACATGGTGCACATTATAGACAAATAACTATAGTGTGTGGGTAAAAAAAGAAGCCCTGAATTTTCAGAATGTCCCTTTTAATGATTACTTTTGGAAAGCTTTGTCATAGAAGAGGTTTGACTGAGTGTAGCTGCATTGATTACATGCTAGTTGAATTAGCACATTACTCAAGTAACTTTGTGCTTTGGGATGGCTCTGGGAATCACCCTCTGATTTGGAGATTGCCATTTGCCCCTGCCTGGAAGGAAAGAATGATGTCTGAGGTGGTTGTGGATAGAAAATGACCTCATTAATCATTGTGATGGAGATATGGGTTGCTCCTTACAGTGACTCATTATAGAGTGCATCAAATAATAAACACTGACAACTAGCTAGTAGTGAATGAAGACTGACAGATGGTCAATAAATTCAGAACTGGCATATTTTTGTAAATTGACTGTGGGTTTGAAGGCTTGCAGTGACTTTTACCACAATTTTAAATCACTATAGCTGTCTCCCAGATTAAGTAATTAAAATTTAAACATGGAAAGTCCTAATATTTGATAATGGGATATTTCCTACGTTCTTATGCCACTGAAATTTACCCAATTATTTTTACTTGAAGAAAATCATTTTTAGTGTCTCTGAAAAGAAAAAAATACAGTAGCTAAACTGCAGATATTTTTCTATTAACGTCATGAAAAGTCTATATAAAATAAAAATATAGCCACAGAATCCATGAAACATTTTCCTGCTAGAAATTATTTCCAATCTAAATATGCAAAATTTTTAAAAAAGAGAACAAATGAATAGCTTGAATAATGTGTGACCCTTTATAAAATGCATTTCACAAGTCTAGATATTCTGCCCTGTAAGATGTAGTTACTACGGGTGATATAGTTTTCTCTTCCCACAACTTTCAAAACTGCATGAGTCTCATTCTAGTGGGTTTGGAAGATTTATAAAAGACATGCCAATTTCAAAGCCCAGGGTGGTGCATTCAATGAAGGCCACAAACCTGTCTTCTGTGTCTGTTGTGTTCAGGCAGCTGTACAGTCATTTTCCTGTGATAGCTCTTCTGCACAAAGCATAGATTGTAAAAGAAATCTGTCCTCAAGAATGATGAGAAAAATGCTCATTCAGTTCATTTTATTAGTGACAAGCTTACATTTAATAGCAACATCATAAGTAAGCACCCAGAATGTACCTTTTTTCCATGGAGTTTTGTACTGAATGTCTTCTATTTGCCCCTCCAGACATACATTGCCCCCTGTCTGTTAGGGGTTGAACTGTATCACCCCAAAAGATGTTGACATTCTAATCCCCAGTGCCTGTGAATGTGGTCTTTTTGGATATGTGGTCTTTGCAGAGGTAATCAAGTTTAAAATGAGGTCATGCTGCATGAGGGTGGCCCTAATCCAATATGACTGGTGTCCTTATAAGAAGAGGCCACAAATATCCAACAGGAGAACATCACATGGTGACAGAGGCAGAGGTCAAATCAGTTGCCAGCCAAGGAACATCAAGGATTATGGGCAAATCACCAGAATCTGGGAAGAGGCAAGGAAGGATGCTCTCCTCTAGGCTTCAAGGAGAGCATGGTCCTGCCAAAATCTTGGATTCTGACTTCTAACCTACATAACTATAAGATAATACCATTCTGTGGTTTTAAGCCACCTGGTTTGTAGCTCTTTCCAACACTAAGAAACAGATGCACTGTCCATCCTGCATTGTATCCATCCAGGCTGCAACAATGAGCTTCTCACAACTGGTTCAGTTAGGCCAAAATAAAATTCTAGCAGGAAATTCAGAGGCAGTGAAAGAGTGGGGACAGGTATTTATTCCCAGCTCCCTCCTGCTAGTTGCTTTGACTAGGCCATTTCTCCCTCTACGACCACAGTTATCCCTCTCCATACATCTATGCTCTCTGGGTCTGGAACTGCCTATTCCGTTTCCCCTTCAGGCTCCTGGGTGTTAGCAGTTGCCAGCTTTTACCATCTATATTAAGTACCTATTGCTACATAAGAAATTGGGCTAGGGTTAGGGTTAGTGGCTTCAGACAACATACGTTTATCATCACAAAGTTTCTATGGGTCAGGAGTCAGGCACAGCTTAACTGGAACCTCTGCTTCAGGGTCTCCCAGAAGGCGGAGATCAATGTGTTGACCAAGGCTGGAACTCATCTGAAGGTTCAGCCTAGGAAAAATCTATTTCAAATTCATTTACATCGTTGTTGACTGTTTTTAGTTCCTTTTCAGCAGTTGATCCAAGGACCTGCATTTCTTGCTGGCTGTTGACCAGAGACCATCCTCAGTTCCTTGACATGTGGGCCTCCTCAACATGACTACTTGCTTCATCAAAACTGACAAAGGAAAGCATTTGCTAGCAACACAGAAATCAGAATCTTGTGTAATTTAATCATAGAGGTGGCACACCCTCAAACTAAAGATATTCTATGGATTATAAACAATTTAATCAAGAGGATGAGATTACATAAGGCAGTGTTTACGACAAAATTGGCATCACTGGGGATCATCTTAGAAGCTGCTGACCACACCTCTTGTTTTATTCCTTAAATGCTGCCCACACCTTAGTAAATGGTTCCCTCTAAGTGTGTCATCTATTTACTTCCTCGATGCTGACTGATACGAAGGGTGATAAAGGGAATTTAATCACTCTTCTTTCTACTCACTGTGATGAATTATTGTTCATTGTGAATAATGTGCTGGTTTCCAAGATTCACCAAAACTAAAGAAAGCTATGTAGATTTGATGGTAACAAGGCAAATCAGTGCCTGACATTCTCAACATATGCAGTCATCCAGGCCAATAGGCTCTATACATTTAACATTTCATCTGAAGCAAGGAATAAAACTTTTTTTTTTCTGGACTGATTTGCATGTATGTCAGATTAGACCAAAGAAGAAATAGGTTGTGAGAAATTGTGTAGGATATCAAAGACCAGGGTAGATTCAACAAGTATGTAAGCAGAACAACTCAAAATATAGTAATAAAATCAACATTAGATATGATCATGGAGAGGACAGAGTCACAGTTGGAGGGACAACACCTAATGTCACTTCCAAGTGATAAACAAAGACTGTAAACAAGTAGAGGGTCAAGAAAGGAGGAGGTGAGAATGTCCAGAGGAACCTTAAAATGGGCAAGGCTGGGAGGTGTGCAGGACACGGCTGTCAGTACAACAGGAAAAGAAGCCTACCTGCATTTGGAGCAAGGGAAGCTGGGTTAAAGACTCCTGCACAGATATATAAGGTCTGTGCAGAAGAAGCAAGCGTATTAGTAATTCCTTTTTTTAAGAAAATGAGAAAAATGTGGTTTAATTTTCCTTTTTTCCCCGTCTCTTCATTTTTATTTATCAAGTAATAAAATATTACAAACATAGTTTCAAGGATGTAATACCAAATCAGAAGCAGAATTGGAGATTATAGATCCTTCCTTGCTCAAGCACAAACATCCATTTACCATGTGATACAGAGCAATTCACCTAATCATTTTTCACTTTCATTTCCCCATCTATAAAATGGGATAATAACAGCTACCTTGCCTACATCACAAGAATGTTGTGAAGGTTAGAAGATAAGGTAATGAATGTAAAAGTACTTTGAAAAATAAAAAGTATCAAATAAGTATTATTAAAAATATTTTTCAAAACTCAATCATGTGGCATATATTTATGACAGTGGTAGGTCTCAGCAAAGCATCTCTTCACAGGCATGTCTAAATTTTGTTATTAAAATTTCAAAAGCAAATAATTTATTTACTTTGCTTATGATTGGGCTATTTTGGTAACTATTGAACTAAAACATATAATATATAAAAATATATCAACTTGGTCTTCCCTGGTGGCTCAGTGGTTGAGAGTCCGCCTGCCGATGCAGGGGACATGGGTTTGTGCCACGGTCCAGGAAGATCCCACATGCTGTGGAGCAGCTGGGCCCGTGAGCCATGGCCACTGAGCCTGCGCGTCCGGAGCCTGTGCTCCGCAAGGGGAGAGGCTGCAACAGTGAGAGGCCCGTGTACCGAAAAAAAAAAAAAAAAAAAAAAAAATATATATATATATATATATATATATATATATATCAACTTAATGACACTAGAGAATTTTCCCTTAAGATATAATTCAGTAATTCATGTCCGCTCAATATTGTGAAAAATGAGGATAATGTTTTCTAATGTTTCCTGACATAATTTTCTTCTCAGTAATTAGATACCTCCCTAGGAAATGTTATCTTGAATTGAGAAAGATACAATATAGGAAACATTCCTGAAGACAAAAGAAAAGGGGGGAGAAGGGAGGAATAGGAGTTTTATCCAAGGTAGAGGACAAAAAGAGAGAGACTAAAAGAGAAATGTTAATCCCATTTTTTGCTCTCCTAGCATGTGTGAGTAGAAAGGAAAGGCCACAGAAATCTCCCCTTCCAGTCTGTGTTGCACTTTGTAATATTTCCCAAGGAAAAAACACCCCCCAAACAGGGTGAGCTCTGTATTGACTCAATATGAATCCAAAAGGAGAAGGGCTTAAGCTAGATGACACTCTGATATATTTATTTAGTAAGTTTATATTTCATCTAACACTATATGGATGGTGGTTATAAGAAAGTTCAAATCAGTTACAGATAAATTTTTGCACAGCTGCGCATCTGTGTACAAATGTCAACTTTGCCACATTTCTAAACCTGCTTCAGCATATACATTTTAAAAGAAGTATCTCATTTCACATTCAGAAAGAATTTAACCATTCAACAGGAGCAAACATAATTTTATTAAGTTAGTTATTTTTAACATCTTTATTGGAGTATAATTGCTTTACAATAGTGTGACAGTTTCTGCTTTATAACAAAGTGAAACAGCTATACATATACATATAACCCCATATCTCCTCCCTCTTGCGTCTCCCTCCCACCCTCCCTTTCCCACCCCTCTAGGTGGTCACAAAGCACCAAGCTAATCTCCCTGTGCTATGGGGCTGCTTCCCACTAGCTATCGGTTTTACTTTGGTAGTGTATATATGCCCATGCCACTCTCTCATTTCGTGCCAGCTTACCCTTTGGCCTCCCCGTGCCCTCACGTCCATTCCATAGTAGGTCTGTGTCTTTATTCCTGTCCTGCCCCTAGGTTCTTCATGACTTTTTTTTATTTTTAAGATCTCATATATATGTGTCAGCATACGGTATTCTTTTTCTCTTTCTGACTTACTTTGCGCTGTATGACACACTCTAGGTGTATCCACCTCACTACAAATAACCCAATTTCATTTCCTTTTATGGCTGAGTAATATTCCATTGTATATATGGGCCACATCTTCTTTATCCATTCATCTGTCGATGGACACTTAGTGTGCTTCCACGTCCTGGCTATTGTAAATAGAGCTGCTATGAACATCATGGTATATGACTCTTTTGAATTATGGTTTTCTCAGGGTATATGCCCAGTACTGGGATTGCTGGGTCGTATGGTAGTTCTATTTTTAGTTTTTTAAGGAACATCCATACTTTTCTCTATAGTCACTGTATCAATTTACATTCCCACCAACAGTGCAAGAGGGTTCCCTTTCTCCACATCCTCTCCAGCATTTATTCTTTGTAGATTTTTTGATGATGGCCATTCTGACTGGTGTGAGGTGAGAGCTCATTGTAGTTTTGATTTGCATTTCTCTAATGATTAATGATGTTGAGCATTCTTTCATGTGTTTGTTGGCAATCTGTATATTTTTTTCGGAGAAATGTCCATTTAAGTCTTCTGCCCAGTTTTGGATTGAGTTGTTTGCTTTTTTGATATTGAGCTGCATGAGCTGCTTGTAAATTTTGGAGATTAATCTTTTGTAAGTTGCTTCATTTGCAAATATTTTCTCCCATTCTGAGAGTTGTCTTTTCATCTTGTTTATGGTTTCCTTTGCTGTGAAAAAGATTTTAAGATTCATTAGGTCCCATTTGTTTATTTTTGTTTTTATTTCCATTTCTCAAGGAGGGGGGTCAAAAAAATCTTGCTGTGATTTATGTCATAGAGTGTTCTGACTATGCTTTCCTCTAAGAGTTTGATTGTGTCTGGCCTTATATTTAGGTCTTTAATCCATTTTGAGTTTATTTTTGTGTATGGTGTTGGGGAGTGTTCTAATTTCATTCTTTTACATGTAGCTGTCCAGTTTTCCAAGCACCACTTATTGAAGAGGCTGTCTTTTCTCCACTGTATATTATTGCCTTGCCTCCTTTAACAAAAATAAGGTGACAATATGTGCATGGGTTTATCTCTGGGTTTCTATCCTGTTCCATTGGTCTATACTTCTGTTTTTGTGCCAGTACCATATTGTCTTGATTACTGTAGCTTTGTTGTATAGTCTGAAGTCAGGGACCCTGGTTCCTCCAGCGCCATTTTTCTTTCTCAAGATTGCTTTGGCTATTCAGGGTCTTTTTTGTTTCCATACAAATTGTGAAAATTTTTTTTCTCGTTCTGTGAAAAATGCCATTGGTAGTTTGATAGGGATTGCATTGAATCTATAGATTGCTTTTGGGTGGTATAGTCATTTTCACAATGTTGATTCTTCCAATACAAGAATATGGTATATCTCTCCATCTGTTTGTATCATGTTTGGTTTCATTCATCAGTGTCATAATTTTCTGCATACAGGTCTTTTGTCTCCTTAGGTAGGTGTATTCCTAGGTACTTTATTCTTTTTGTTGCAATGGTAAATAGAAGTGTTTCCTTAATTTCTCCTTCAGATTTTTCCTCATTAGTATAGAGGAATGCAAGAGATTTCTGTGCATTAATTTTGTATCTTGCTACTTTACCAAATTCACTGATTAGCTCCAGTAGTTTTCTGGTAGCATTTTTAGGATTCTCTATGTATAGTATTATGTCATCTGCAAACAGTGACAGCTTTACTTCTTCTTTTCCTATTTGGACTCCTTTTATTTCTTTTCCTTCTCTGATTGCTGTGACTAAAACTTCCAAAGCAATGTTGAATAATAGTGGTGAGAGTGGACACCCTTGTCTTGTTCCTGATCTTAGTGGAAATGATTTCTGTTTTTCACCATTGAGGACAATGTTGGCTGTGGGTTTGTCATATATGGCCTTTATTATGTTGAGGTAAATTCCCTCTATGCCTAATTTCTGGAGGCTTTTTTATCATAAATGGGTACTGAATTTTGTCAAAAGCTTTCTCTGCATCTATTGAGATGATACTATGATTTTTACTCTGCAATTTTTTAATATGGTGTATCACATTTATTGATTTGCATATATTGAAGAATCTATGCATTCCTGGGATAAACCCCACTTGATCATGGTGTATGATCCTTTTAATGTGCTCTTGGATTCTGTTTGCTAGTATTTTGCTGAGAATTTTTGCATCTGTGTTCATCAGGGATAGTGGCCTGTAGTTTTCTTTCTTTGTGACATCTTTGTCTGGTTTTGGTATCAGGGTGATGTGGCCTTGTAGAATGAATTTGGGAGTGTTCCTCCCTCTGCTGTATTTTGGAAGAGTTTGAGAAGGATAGGTGTTAGCTCCTCTCTAAATGGTTGATGTAATTGGCCTGTGAAGTCATCTGGTCCTGGGCTTTTGTTTGTTGGAAGATTTTTAATCACAGTCTCAATTTCAGTGCTTGTGATTGGTCTGTTCATATTTTCTATTTCTTCCTGGTTCAGTCTTGGCAGGTTGTGCTTTTCTAAGAATTTGTCCATTTCTTCCATGTTATCCATTTTATTGCCATATAATTGCTTGTAGTAATCTTTCATGATCCTCTATTTCTGAAGTGTCAGTCGTTACTTCTCTCTTTTCATTTCCAATTCTATTGATTTGAGTCCTCTCCATCTTTTTCTTGATGAGTCTGGCTAATGCTTTATCAATTTTGTTTATCTTCTCAAGGAACCAGCTCTTAGTTATATTAGTCTTTTCTATTGTTTTCTTCATTTCTTTTTCATTTATTTCTGATCTGATCTGCATGATTTCTTTCCTTTTGCTAACTCTGGGGGTATTTTTGGTCTTCTTTCTCTAATTGTTTTAGGTGTAAGTTTAGGTTGTTTATTTGAGATATTTCTTGCTACTTAAGGTAGGATTGTATTGTTACAAACTTCCCTCTTAAAACTGTTTCTGCTGCATGCCATAGGTTTGGGGTTGTCGTGTTTTCATTGCCATTTGTTTCTAGGTATTTTTTTAATTTCCTCTGATTTCTTCAGTGATCTCTTGGTTATTAAGTAGTGTATTGTTTAGCCTCCACGTGTTTGTATTTTTTACAGATTTTTTCCTGTAATTGATATCTAGTCTCATAGCATTGTGGTCAGAAAAGATGCTTGATATGATTTCAATTTTCTTAAATTTACCCAGGCTTGATTTGTGATCCAAGACATGATCTATCCTGGAGAATGTTCCATAAGCAATTGAGAAGAAAGTGTATTCTGTTGTTTTTTGATGGAATGTCCTATAAATATCAATTAAGTCCACCTTGTTTAATGTATCATTTAAAGCTTGTGTTTCCTTCTTTATTTTCATTTTGGATGATCTGTCCATTGGTGAAAGTAGGGTGTTACAGTCCCCTACTATGATTGTGTTACTGTTGATTTTCCCTTTTATGGTGGTTAGCATTTGCCTTATGTATTGAGGTGCTCCTATGTTGGGTGCATAAATATTTATAATTGTTATATCTTCTTCTTCGATTGATCTCGTGATCATTATGTAGTGTCCTTCAATGTCTTTTGTAAGATTCTTTATTTTAAAGTCTATTTTATCTGATATGAATATTGTTACTCCAGCTTTCTTTTGATTTCCATTTGCATGGAATATCTTTTTCCATCCCCTCACTTTCAGTCTGTATGTGTCCCTAGGTCTGAAGTGGGTCTCTTGTAGACAGCATATATACGGGTCTTGTTTTTGTTTCCATTCAGCCAGTGTATGTCTTTTGGTGGGAGCATTTAATCCATTTACATTTATGCTAACTATCAATATGTATGTTTCTATTACCATTTTCTTAATTGTTTTGGGTTTGTTATTGTAGGCCTTTCTCTTCTGTTGTGTTTCCTGCCTAGAGGAGTTCCTTTAGCATTTGTTGTAGAGCTGGTTTGGTGGTGCTGAATTCTCTCAGCTTTTGCTTGTCTGTAAAGCTTTTAATTTCTCCATTGAATCTGAATGAGATCCTTGCTGGGTAGAGTAATCTTGATTTTCTGTTTTTCCCTTTCATCACATTAAATATGTCCTGCCACTCCCTTCTGACTTGCAGAGTTTCTGCTGAAATATCACCTGTTAACCTTATGGGGATTTCCTTGTATGTTTTTTATTGTTTTACCCTTGTTGCTTTTAATATTTTTTCTTTTATTTAATTTTTGATTAATATATGTCTTGGCCTGTTTCTCCTTGGATTTATCCTGTATGGGACTCTCTGCACTTCCTGGACTTGAATAACCATTTCTTTTCCCATATTAGGGAAGTTTTCAACTATAATCTCTTCAAATATTTTCTCAGTCCCTTTCTTTTTCTCTTCTTCTTCTGGGACCCCTATAATTTGAATGTTGGTATGTATAATGTTTTCCCAGAGATCTCTGAGTCTGTCCTCAATTATTTTCATTATTTTTTCTCTATTCTGCTCTGCAGTAGTTATTTCCACTATTTTATCTTCCAGGTCACTTATCTGTTCTTCTGCCTCAGTTATTCTGCTATTGATTCCTTCTAGAGAATTTTTAATTTCATTTATCATTTTTTTCATCATTGCCATTTTTGCTCTCTAGTTCTTCTAGGTCCTTGTTAAACGTTTTGTATTTTCTCCATTCTATTTCCAAGATTTTGGATCATCTTTACTATCATTATTCTGAATTCTTTTTCTGGTAGATGCCTATTTCCTCTTCATTTGTTAGGTCTGATGGGGTTTTACCTTGCTGTTTTACCTGCTGTGTGTTTCTCTGTCTTCTGATATTGTTTAACTTACTGTGTGTGGGGGTCTCCTTTTCGCTGGCTGCAGGTTCATAGTTCCCATTGTTTTTCTGTCTCCCCCAGTGGCTAAAGCTGGTTCAGAGGGTTGTGTAGCCTTCCTGGTGGAGGAGACTAGTGCCTGTGTTCTGGTGGATGAGGCTGGATCTTGTCTTTCTGGTGGGCAGGTCCACATCTGGTGGTGTGTTTTGGGGTGTCTGTGGACTTATTATGATTTTAGGCAGCCTCTCTGCTAATGGGTGGGGTTGTGTTCCTGTCATGCTAGTTGTTTGTCATAGGGTGTCTGGCATTGTAGCTTGCTGTTAGTTGAGTGGAGCTGGGTCTTGTTGTTGAGATGGAGATCTCTGGGACGTCTTTGCTGTTTGATACTATGTGGAGCTGGGAGGTCTCTGGTGGACCAATGTCCTGAACTTGGCTCTCCCAGCTCAGAGGCACAGGCCTGACTCCTGGCTGGAGCACCAAGACCCTGTCATCCATACATTATTTTTAATAATTTAAATAATTATTAAAAAGAAAAAAATTAAATTAAAAAAAGGAAAGAAAGAAAGAGCAAACCAAAAAACAAATCTACCAATGATAAGTGCTAAATGCTCTACTAAAAACAAAACAAAACAAAAAATGGATAGACAGAACCCTCAGACAAATGGTAAAAGCAAAGCTATACAGACAAAAATCACACACAGAAGCATACACATACACACTCACAAAAAGAGAAAAAGGATATATATATATATATTGCTCCCAAAGTCCACTGCCTCAATTCGGAATGATTTGTTGTCTCTTCAGGTATGCCACAAATGCAGGGTACATCAAATTGATTGTAGAGATTTAATCCGCTGCTCCTGAGGCTGATGGGAGAGATTTCCCTTTCTCTTCTTTTTTGCACAGCTCCTGGGGTTCAACTTTGGATTTCACTCTGCCTCTGCAGGTAGGTCTCCTGAGGGTGTCTGTTCCCGCTCAGACAGGATGGGGTTAAGGGAGCAGCTGATTAGGGGGCTCTGGCTCACTCAGGCTGGGGGAGGGAGGTGTACGGATGCAGGTTGAGCCTGCGGTGGCAGCAATCAGTCGGACTTTGCACCAGCCTGAGGCAGCCGTGCGTTCTCCCGGGGAAGCTGTCCCTGGATCACGAGACCATGGCAGTGGTGGGCTGCACAGTCTCCCGGGAGGGGAGGTGTGGATAGTGACCTTTGCTTGCACACAGGCTTCTTGGTGGCTGCAGTAGCAGCCTTAGCGTCTCATGCCCGTGTCCAGGGTCTGCACTGATAGCCATGGGTCACGTCTGGAGCTTATATAGGTAGCGCTCTTAATCCCCTCTCCTTGTGCACCGTGAAACAAAGAGGCAAGAAAAAGTCTCTTGCCTCTTAGGCAGTTCCAGACCTTTTCCCAGATTCCCTCCCGTCTAGCAATGGCGCACTAGCCCCCTTCAGGCTGTGTTCACGCAGGCATCCCCAGACTTCTCCCTCAGATCTGACCTCCAAAACCGAGCCTCAGCTCCCAGCCCCCGCCCACCCCGGCGGGTGAGCAGACAAGCCTCTCGGGCTGGTGAGTGATGGTCGGCACCGATCCTCTGGGCGGGAATCTCTCTACTTTGGCCTCCGCACCCCTGTTGTTGCGCTCTCCTCCGTGTCCCCGAAGCTTCCCCCCTCCGTGGCTCCGAAGCTTCCCCCTCCGCCACCGGCATTCTCCGCCCACGAAGGGGCTTCCTAGTGTGCGGAAACCTTTCCTCCTTCACATCTCCCTCCCACTGGTGCAGGTCCCGTCCCTATTCTTTTGTCTTTTTTTTCTTTTTTCTTTTGCCCTACCCAGGTACGTGGGGAGTTTCTTGCTTTTTGGGAAGTCTGAGGTCTTCTGCCAGCATTCAGTAGGTGTTCTGTAGGAGTTGTTCCACATGTAGATGTATTTCTGATGTATTTGTGGGGAGGAAGGTGATCTCCACCTCTCACTCTTCCGCCATCTTGAAGCTCCTCCCTCAGCAAACATAATTTACATTAACATGTGCCTTACTGAGGAATGACAGATTCTGAAATGAATTTTTATGTGTACCATGGTACATTATATGTGAAAAATGCTCAAAGGCACAAGGCAAGTGTCATCAATCAATGGTGCCCTCCCTTTGGGATGAGATATCACCACTGTAAACCAAAGGGCAATGGAAGTGCAGCCCACTATTATTTATTTTATAGTTCATAGGCTTTGTGTACAATAAGCTATTCATAATTTAAATAGAAATTTTGAACTGGAATTCCAAGTCTACCTTGAGAAGAAGTACATTTAGAACAATATAAATAAGAAATAGTTTAAAGGACTTGGCTTAACTTCCTATTTTCACTTCATTCAAAAATTCTTCTTTATGAGACATATAAATATCAGAAACATTTGGAATACTGAGCAGATTTTTGAAAATCTGAAGCAAAGGAGACCATTTATTGAAAATCGGAAACAAATGTCCAATTCTGGTGACAAAAAGTCATATTAGTAATCTTGTTATTCAGATACTTGCCATTTAAAGCATCTTATTTTCAGAAGCCCATAGGAAAAAGATAGTTAATATTATCCTATTTTTTCAGAAAAAAAATGTGTGCTTAAATTCTTAGAAAATACATTAAAATCAACTTAGAATATGTATATTTGCAGACAAAACCAAAAGCACAACAAGCCACACACACAAAAAAATGTTTTGACTTTCTGGTTGATCAGTGGTTTCAGTGCATGAGGTCAAATAATTATCTTCGTTGACTTTTTCCTTTAATGAACAATTTCAAGCATAGTGTTATTGACATTTATCATAAAATCTACCAGTTTATTCAACCAAAGGCAAGAATCCTAGTGATTTCTTGTTGATACCTGAAATGTTTCACAATAGTAATCATCTGTACTTTCCCTCAAGCAGCTTCATGTTTTCCCAAGGTCTGGTCATAATTACTAGATTTTCAGAAATAGACCAGCAAAAATGAGTCTTGGATATGTCAGGCTAGAAATCTCTACAGAGAGATGAAATTTTTTTATTTCAAAAATACTCCATTCTATATATTTCTGTTTCTGATAGCAAGAGATGGATTATGGCTTAATACTCAACCAGCATGTCCAGCCACAAACTCTCTGTGACAGAGACAGAGGTTTATGGTACAAACATTATTTTTAAAAATCACTCAATCCATCTATTTTCTCCCTGAGAGTTTTTGAAGCATCCAGCATCTACCTTTTCGGTCAATCTCTGAAATCAGTGACATAATTGGTTTCTTGATTTTCCGTTTCACAAACCAGATACTAGATTAAGAATGAACATCAGCTGCCTGTATATTTTGGTAGATTTTGGATCCTTGAGAACATTGCTAATAGTTTGTAACATAAATTTATAAAAGTCATTTTTAATATATATGTGTATATATTCACATGACATTCGAAAAGTAAGAGAGATTGAACTTGCCTGTGTCTACAGCAACTAGGAGTGCCCACTTTTGAAATGATTTCTAGCTCTGAATGAATTTTAAAAGAATTAGTATGTAGATTGATGGAGAACATGTAGCTGAATTTGATAAAAATGGTTAATTCAAAAATAAATGATCATGTTTACTTTATACAATTTCTTACACTTGTGGCTACTTCTGGTTTCTGTCTTGCATCCCAAGTTGCATAGGAAGTAGCCAAAATATATTGGAAATAAATTTTCAGCAAGTTTGGGATAATCTATTTCCTGGCTGGATACTTTAAATATTTTAATTTTTCTAAAAATTCATGTATGGTTAAGTCACATTCATACCCCAAAATTTATAGTCCCTGAGTAGCAATAATTCCTGCTTCTGCCACTGACTTACAACCTTGACAACTCCTTCCTTATTTATTTTTTTACTGTCATGAAACTTAACACTGCGGGCTCTGGCAGGAAGGTAATCCCCTCCCCACCGTTATTTTCTTCTCCACACTTGGAATTCACAAACAAGGTTGATTAAAAAATTGGTATGTATGTGGCTTATCACACAGGATTCTGCTGGATGAATAGCAAGAAAACTTAAATATGACAAAATATCAGCTGTGTGATTAAACTTAGAAGTGAAATGAGAACATACTCACTGATCCTCTTGAAAATCATATTCAGCTATGCAACATTATCAGAAACGTACAGACAAAATATCTCTGGAAGGTCATTCTCTTATAGTTTGTTTAATTCCAAAGAATATTTTTTCTGCTGAAGAGCAGTCTCCTATATTGGTCATTTCCTATGTTTAAAGTTGTTAACCTTAGTGCACAGGTGACTTTAAGGGAGCAAAAAAAGGACAGTGTAGAATATATTTTTGCTTTATTATTATCAATATCAATTACTTGGCAATTGATATGTTCTATAAATATCCATACTTCTAAATGGATTCCTTTCCAATTACAACTTTGCCAACTGAGACTTTTAGGGCTATATAAAAGCATGATAAAAATGCCTATGTATCAGGAATTCTGTTTTGTGTTGTTATTGTTGTCTTAACCATTAAGACATAATAGAGTAGAAGACAATGGTTAGAATCAGACTTTATTGTAATAAATTAACCTCATGCCCCTCAGGAAATTATTTTTTTTTAATTTCTTGTTCTTTCCATGTATAAAATAAATTTAAAAGTAACCATCACTTTCAATAGAATGTGGTGTGTATTTTAATTGGTTAATGTAAATGAACTTTGAGATCTTAGAAAATTCTAGGGAAGTATCATGTATGATGTAATTTTATCACTCCAAAGTTATATGTTCATCTTTTATTGTATCCCAATAATTGTTTAAAATAACGGTCTAAAGCAGTGGTTCTCAAACCTCATCAGAATCACATAGAAAGCTTGTTGAAAAGCAGAATTCTGGGCCTTACCCTTAGTTTCTGATTCAGTAGGGCTAAGGTGGCATCTAAGAATTTGCATTTCTAACAAATTCCCAGGTGATACTACTGGTCAAGTCACCTCACTTTAAGAACTACTGACCTAGAGAATAGCTTTGTTCAGTGAACACACATAAAATGATAACCACAAAATATATAAAGGTGACTATAGAGTAGGATAAACTTACAAATGCATTTGTCTCTCTCTGTTCATTTCAACGTCAATTTTTGGAAGCTTTGCTAAAAAGTGGTTTGGACCATCGGAAAAAGTCATGCAGCCTGGATTGCTTAGGTGAATTACATCCTTAACAGGAGAGATGTCTGGCCAGATGGCTACATTAGACCATGGCACCATGCACTGTGTTTTCCCCAGCATACAATAGCTAGTAGTCCAGCTAACTCAATAAAAACAATATTAACATTGTTACATTATCCAAAGATCACATTGCCATTAACATCAGCCTCTGTGAAAGGTATCCCCAAGTTGGAAGTTAGCCAAACTCCTTCAGACAATCTCAATTTACAGCACAATGTAATTTGGAGTGGCCATATGGCAATAAATATGGCTACAAAATATTGCACAAGCCCTTGCTCAGCCTTCTTGAGTGACAGAGAGAACAGAGCATCTAAAGATTGCCTTAATGGTAGCATATATATATATATATATATATATATATATATATATATATATATATATATATGAAACATATTACCGTAGTCTTTGGTTCTATAGCCACAGAAAAATAAACATTCTTTCTGAAATTGAATAAACAAACATTTTATCACTCTAGTCACTTTTAATAAGCAAATCCTTGCCTATGCTCAGTAAGATATAAGCGATAGAAATAAGGGAGAGGATTACAAGCAGGGTTTTTTTCTATTGTGTAACTGGTCACATTTTCTTCTACAAAAGAGACTGGTTACACCATTCTCATGTATTTGATGAAACAAAAGAACTAATGCTGACAACATTGAAGCAGAAATATTTAAAACCTGATAGAATCTGAAGTGAGGTCTCTTCCTATTTTTCCCTCTGCTGTATATGTCAGTGAGGAGACTATAGTGACTTCTCATAATAAGAACTATCTTTTCTATTCTCTTGCCTTTTAGCATTATCCTTCAAGTACAGCCACCTGCTCAGACAATCAACGTGACTTTCTATGACTTCTCAGTAAATGAAGCTCACTCCACTAACCCAAGGGTACTGTCAATCTAAAATATCAATATGAAAGCTTAAATTGCACATTTTATGATCAGCCAACTGTACTTAGGCAGTGGCCGTGTTTAGAAGAGGGCCATTTTCTTATCTTTTAAAGTCATATTCTACTATGCCCTCTCACCAATATTAGAAACCCATCATTTTGCATATTAGATGCAACATTACTAAAAATGCAGCGGAAGGAATTGGTAGCTCTATTTCTACCCAAAGGAATTTCAGGGTTGTTATTTCTTTCAGACAAAAATCTCAAGAAAATAACATTAAGGATTTTTAAAGTGTCTTCATAGAAATGTGGCTGAAGAATACGAAATTAGCAAGTCTATTACCTACATCACTAGCCCTATGCTAATTCTGGCAAGTGTTTTCTTAAGTGTTTCTTAATTAAAAGACATTTTGTTTCTCAATATGTTTATATCAGAGATTGTCTACTTTTGTGGGGTGGCAGGGATAAAAAAGCTATCATCTGACTCCTTTCGGCCTTTTGTAAAAGGCATGTTAGGTCTTACTGTACATTCTTTAATGATTTACCTATCCTGTGTGAATGAGAGTTTGTCAGATAGTTCCCCAAAGACAGAACATTCTTCCTTGATAAGATTGGATGGACATTAAACCAGATGGTGGTATTTTAATTTTTATTTTCCTCTTTACCTAAATCAATTTTTAATTATCTATCCAGCCTGCCATAACAAGTGAGGCCTAAATAGAAGCTAAATCATTGGAAAAATAGACCACAGTGTAGCTAATATTGTACTTTCCACCATCTTAAATGTGAAATAGTTCTGACTACATTGGTAGAAAAAAAACAACTCAGAATTACCTCGGGCAAGGCTAGTGTCCCCACTGTAACTCAGCTGCTATTTCTTGCCTGCCACAACACTGACCTTAGAAAGTTCTCCTTTGGTAAAAATGAAAGCACAGGGGGAAAGAGAATTTTTCAACAATGTCATGAGTATAACACATGTATGAGATATTAGATGAAATTAGGTGGTCACAATGCAGTTCTGATGTAATAAAATGAATACCAAATTTAAAAGCAGAAGACCAACCTGGGTTTGTTACTAGGATACATTCTTTGCTATTTATGGAAGTCTCCCAACTTATGTAAGCTTTAGTCCTCATATCACAAAAAGGGGAGGGTTAACATATAATGCCTCCCTCACAACATTGTTTGAGGAATCAAAAATGATGTATTTTAAAATACTTTTGAACTATAAAATCTCTATATAACTGTTAGGGTTTTTTTGACACCCCCCCACCCAGCTCAGTTTCCCCTTGTTTTCTAAGAGGAACAGTCCTCTAGACAATCTTGAAATTCAACTTATGGCTTCAGTGATCACCCGTGTCCTGCTAACTCCCATATTTCCACTTCTTGTTTGAAATTCTGTCCCACTCCAAACCACCTGGCCACCACACATCTCTACTCTAGAGCCATTCTTTGCTTCTCCAAGATCCACCTGTCAAAATCAGAAATTCACTTTTCTCCCTCTTAACATCTGACAATTTTCTTAAATTCCCCTTCTCAGCTACCGGAACTTGGTGACCACTATTATTAATGTTCTCTTTACTCCATCATCTTTATCCAGCTGGTCACCAGCCTTGATAATTCTGTCATTAATACTGCCTGGTGCCATATTTTTATATCAATCACTATTGATATTGTTAAGGTTCAAACTTTCACCTCTTCTCTCCTCAATTGAAGGAAATATATTTCTAACCAATCTTCTTATTTTAGTATCCTCATTCCACCTACCTCATCCCTTAACAGTACTGCCAAAATTCTTTCACTAAAAACACCATCTGATTAGGTTATCCCTTGCTTAAAATCCCTTGTTAATCTGCAATCCTCTTGAGGGTGAAATTGGAATTCCTCCATGTGGACTTCCCAGATCTAGCTTCCTTCTAGAGCTATCTCCCCTCCAGCTCCTCATCATTCTTACCCTAATTCCCAGTCATGGTGGAACTGGAAATTCTCTAAATGTGCCTCAAGTTCCACTAAGCCTTTCCTTTCCACAGCCCTCTCCTTCTCCCTGAAAGTACTTTATTCTCTGCCTCTCTTTCTTGAAGAATTATTAGATCCATGCTCTTCCAAGAAGCTCTGCCTCAGACTGAGCTTAGGGTCCCACTCTATGCTGCCAGGTCACCTTTGTCATTCATAACACACTAACAATTTATAATATTTGCTTTGTCCTTTGTCTCTCTCAATTAAAACATTAAGTGTTAATTTTTCTTTTAATATCTAAATTACCAGTGTCATTCTTGCCCAAAACACAGTAGATGTTCAAGAAATGATTGCTGACGAAGCACATTTTTCCTAGGCATTTGTCTTTCTTATTCTTTGATTTGTTGAAAAGTCACTAAAATAGTTCAAACAACTGAGCTAATGATGCCTATTTTAAGAGCAGCAATAGTACCTACTTGCCTTCACATATCCCAAAACAAAATTTTGCCATTAAGTTCTCATATATTTATAGAGTTAGAAATTCCAATCCTAGGGAAATATGTTGAATTTTTTATCCAATTCTGTCATAGTGATTCCAGTTATAGGACCGCTATCTTATTTCCAGGACATGGAAATGAGAATTACCAAATAACTTTGTCTCATTCTGAGCAGCAGTAAAGGCTGAGAGGGCCTTTCTTTGAAGAAAGATGACTCAATGTATTAAAATCGAATCTGACATTGGAGATTTCTTCAATGCTTAAGAACATTTATCTTTCATCCATTAATCTTGCAAGTCTAAATGATGATAAATTTAAAATGTGATAAGGCCTCTCTTGTTTAAAAAGATGTGTTCCATACTAAATATGACTGTATTGTTTCATATATTTTCAGAATTTCTATACAAAAAAAAATGTGGTTTTTGTTTTGTTTTTTTTGGTTGGTGTCATAAATGGTGGTAATTTCTAACTAACTGTTTCAGAAAAGTGGGTCTATCATAAGGAAGATGCTTTTTAAAAGCAACTCCTTTACTCCATCAAATGATATTCAAAAAAAAATAATAAAGTAAGGAAAAGGAAGCCAGATAGTATGGAAAATTCTTCTTCAGTGTCACAAACATGTCAGCCGTTACAGAAACAGGAAAGCAACACGTAATTAAAGTGGTTCACAAATTACGCTATAATTGACTTAAACAACTTGAGGTCAAAGCTCAAATTTACTGATTGTTTTCTATAAATGGTTTTCTTTATGTTTCTTCCTCCTTTTCATCCTGTGACCACACCCACTTTACACTAACCAGATTTTCCTACTAAATTCTGCCCCCTCCAATGAAAACAAATATATTTATGCTAAAAATATATTTATGCTAATTCAATTTATTCTCTTTAAAGACTCTTTGGGAAAAAGTTCACTTTCTTTTCTTCTACCTTTAGAAAAATAAAAAATGTTTTAAATAAATTATTTTACTATCATCACATGTTCAGGGTTTTGTGCTCATGTAAAAAGCTAAACTCCATAATAACTTTTATTTTGTAGCAATAAAAGATAACATGGAATATGCTGAAGTTTTTTCAGTAATGTCTTTTAGGGAAAGTACAATTAACTGGGTTTTAGTAAAAATCTTTCCAAAGATCCTTTGGCACTCCTGTCACTAGACTTTTTATTAAATTCCCTGCTAGTTAAGCAATAAGCCAACAGCTAGATAGAAAATTGCTCATGTGCTAAAATAATCATCTAAAAGATTTTCTTATTAATAGTCAAAATGCCCTTTGAAGTGAGTTGTTGGTACTACCATTGCCAGTTAAAGATAAAGATATGGATAATGACCCTAATCCCAAAATATTCAGAAACCTCAGTCCCCTACTTCTTAGTTAAAGATGTAATTATCTCAACAACACTTGCAAAATAAAATAGAATTGATACAATTGAGAAATAAGTCAGAGCATATACATTTAAATATGTAATTTTTTCTGTAACATTTGTATACCAGCCCATTATTAATAAAAACAAGAATAAAAATATTCACAAAATAAACCTCAACTATAAACTTTTAATAAACACTGTTGTTTTTACACTGGGAATTATTTATGTATAAACTAATTCACTATCTTCATACGTTCAAGTGTTAGTGTTCATGTACAAAACTTACATTAATTGAGATTTTAAATTGCTGTGTTTGATAATGTGGACCTTTGGAGCTTCTGTGATATATGTTATCATAAGCATACAACACAACCTTAGAGAGATCTTGCAACACATCTCTATGATGGCAGAGGAGAAAGGTAGTATAATTCAGAAATGGAAAGAAAAAGAAAGACAGAGGGAAAGAGCAGCCTTAATTGTTTAGATCTCTTTGAAGTGAAAAGCTAAACTTATTCATTGCTTTTAAAGTAATTTGCAGAGAGAGAGCGAGAGCGAGAGCGAGAGCGAGAGCGAGAGAGAGAGAGAGAGAGAGAGAGAGAGAGAGAGAGAAATCATGACACAATAAAAACAGATACTGTAATTTCAATGACTCTGGCATTATAAACCCCCAAACACCTGCATATTCTTTGGACTGGAATAAAGGGCATGGCATTACACAGAAATCTAAATCTCTCATAAGATAGCCATTTATCGGAGATTAATTAAATTGCAATAGAAGTAAAAGTCTACTTGTTTACAGAATAGGTCGATCTAACATCAGTTTCTTGGATTTAAAAATATATATATATTTTATGAGTCAAAGTAAGAAAAAACAAATATATTAGGAGTTAGTCTAAAATTTTTGTTGAAAAACAATCATCATTTTCTGGTAATGATAAACACATATCAGTGGTGCTCTTTCCCTTTTATTGATGAATTGATACATTCAGAATCTTCTTAAAATGTCCATAAGACACCCACAAACATTTATATTACATCTTCTCAAGGAAACATTCCCTGACCATCACATCTAAAATAGCCACCCTATCACCACACACTCTCACCTCACTCTTGTACTTCTTTCCTTTTTCTTATCACTATTTTAAATTTTCTTCTTTCTTTTAACCTGTTTATTTATCCATCTCCCATCCCACAAGAGTGCACACACTATAAACCTGAGACTATATCTAACTTGGTAAATTTTGTATCCCAATTCCCTAGTATGTGCCTGCCATAGTAGCAACACAATGAGTTATTTAAATTTCTTTTTCACATATTCACTCACTAATTTAACATTTGTCTTTTGTTATAATATCATGATGAGTCTGTATAAAGTCAAATATGTCTTCATGTCTGAATGTAAATTCAGACATACAAACCAAGGTCCTTGAGTTCTTTTCATTCTTGGTGTTTTTCCTTTATGAAGGTTCTTCCGTGCTGCCTGGAATGAAATTCATTGGCTCCAACAGGCTCTCATGTGAGCCCCAGGTTCCTCCCAGTAGCCAACGGCCAGGCTGACCACTGGAGAGAGGCGTATGCACCGTCATGCATAGGAAAGTAGCTTGTAAACTTCTCCTACAATCAGCACTGAGAAGTGGCTGGGGCTGCTGTCTCCAGACTCCTTTACAGTGACTCTTCCCTCCTGATCTTAGGCCCCAAGAGAAACATGGAGAAAAAAGAGAGCAGAAGAAGGGGGAAGGAGGCGAGAAAACACAGCTGAGGAAAAAGGGTGTGGTAGCTTTCCCTAAACCATCAATTGCAAGTGTTTCTTTTGTCAGAGAGAAAAAGAAAAAGGGCCAGACTGTGCCTGCTTAAAGCTTTTGTACTTTTGCCCAGACTGAGGAGAACGATGGGATTAAATAAAAATGCCAGTGATAACAATCTTCCCAATAGCTTTCCTTGCTTGAAGGATGAACTGCTTGAGGCGCTGACCTCCCTGCCTGTTTCAATGAGGTCAAGAAACTGACTGTCACTCCTACAGTTATGATTAATAATCCTCCCACTGGTGACGTATTTCTAACCACAGTCTCTGGAGCGCAGTGAGACTCAGTTGCCTGGTGGTGTGTTGAGTCATTGCTCTGGCAAAAGATCTATTTGTTAGAGCTACAGGCTTAGCTTTCAACAAGCCACCCTCTTGATTCTTTGCTACAATATCCTATCATGAAAGAACAGAAAGCCCAGTACAAAGAATGACGACTAAGAAGGATAAAACATTAAATCAATTTTAAAAAAGCTTTTGAACTGAACGTCAAAATGCAGCATAATGAATAATTAAACAATTAATAATATAATCCTCTTAAAAGCACAAAACCACTATGCGAGAAGATTAAGTGTTTAACAGTTTCCAGTATAATGCAAATGGTAAGGATGAGCCTTTTTTTTCCCCCCACATTTTAGGGTAATAGAATTGAAAGCACATTTCCAGATTTTAATTAAATATTATTAAATTTTCAGTAATAAGCCAGCAACAACAGTGCCGTGATATGGAAGGATTATCAAATACAAAGGTAAGTACATAGTAGCAAGAAGCTAACATTTCTTGGTTCTTTTTATATAAAAGGAGTTTACTTGAAAGGGTGCAGTCTATTTCTAAGCTGCTATGGTGCATATCACCAAACCTCAAGTTAAACGCTAATCTGTGGTAATGACTGTAAGATTGGGATTTAGATTGGTGTATTTCAGTGACAGTCAAATCATGGAAAAAGAACTGGAAAAACAACAGAGAATAGTTGCAGAGCTATAAAACAAAGTCATTGATGCATCCAAATTCCATTTTGCTCTTACATTCTCAAATCTACAGTTAATACTCTCTATGACCTAGCACCTGTGCTCCTATGAGTATATTTTTACTATTTCTTAAAGTACCACAAGTGTGGATTATCTTAACTCAGTTTCCCCAGAAGAACTGCATAACAGGAAGATTCATGTGCAAGTGATTCATTAAGGAAGTACTTCCAGGAGAAATAGTGAGGCAGTTGGAGAAGGAGCCAAGCAATGTAGTTTTTAAATGAACCCCCAGCTCAGCCAGAGTCTTCAGGCAGCTCAGGAGCATAAATTACACCACAGACTTTGCCCTGGCCTCTGGCTAATTAATTGCAGCAGCCCAGGGTTGAAAGCTCCAAATAAGGAGCAGAACATTCAGAAGTGGCCCTGGGCAGTACAGGGGAGTCCAGGGGTCTAGGCGGAACACCAACAGTATCTCCACATAGTTGTACTAAAGAAACATCTTTGCTTATGATTATCCATGAACTAGTTTAACTGTATAGTCAACTACACTCTAAATTTAAAATGCTGGTTAAGTGAGCCTTGATTCCTGTATTCCACGTGCTTCCACTCCCTATGGCTGAAACCAACATGAAGATTTATCCCCTGGATCCATTCAGACTTCAAGCAAAAAGGATTTTTGAAACTGGTAGTATTTTGCCTGACATTGTAGAATTTGGCCCCAAGTTACCTTGGGCCCCATTCTGAGAACTGAGTGATAGTCCTAAAACTCAACCTTAACATTTCTTCTTTGTTTAGGGTGTATTGCATAGAACTCAGTCCTACTAAGAAGAGAGTTTCACTGCTACCATCTCTTCTCTGAACTCCGACCCTAGACTCTGGACTTATAATCTTACCACTTCCTATTTGGTTACTTTCCATAAAATCCCAGTGGATTTGGTCCACATATAAGCTCTCAAGAATGCAACATCCAAAATCATTGCTGCTCTCCGCTGGCACAGCCTCCAGCTATCAGGTCCAGATTCCAGATTCCTTTCTTCCTGTATCTGTAGCTGGAGCTATAGTTTTAGACCATTAAGTTAAGGCAAAATTCAGTCTTCAGCAGGTGTTTGAAGTCCAGAAAATGGTGGGCAAGATGAAAAAGCCTGATCATTGAGGCAAAAATAATCAAAAACATAGAAAGGACAAGATGCTTAAGAAGACCAATTTGATGGGAATTCATAGACTTTATGGGATAAATCAGGCAAAAAACCCAGTGGGAACTGAGGAGACAGAAGTAGAGGCAGGAGGTTCTCAGCTGATTAGCATCTTTACAGCTGGAATTCTCTCCAGAACTCATTCCCCTCTAGGACGTGTTTTAAAGTTACAGCTCCCTGAGACCAATCCCCATGTGATGTAGCTGAGAGGTCTTAAACTTCAAATCAGAAAGATCTGCATCCTAATTCCAGTTATGACATTGTCAGCTGCATGAACCTTTCAAAATATTTATATTATTTGAATTGTAATGGGAAATATAATATCCCATTCTTAGAAATATTGTGAGGATTAAATAAAATAATGGAGGTCATGGCACATTGTTGGCTCTTCCTGTGTGCTGTTCCCTCCCTGCCCATTCACCCTTACAACACCTCTGGAGCCCTCTGGGTAGAAAGTATCTGGGTTTCATGTAGTGGTGGTAGGAGAAAACAGTCATATGATGGGAGGTGGGGGGTGTAAAGCCAGGTCGACCTGCCATTCTTCCTAACGTAGCAGGTACTCCAACCAGCTCCAACTCCAGCAGAGTCTGGTACCCACCCTTATGAGCATGGAATCTTCCAAGGTCAGGTGAAGCAAAACCCATGATATACAAATTTGGAAAAGAAGAGAAAGAGGAGATATACAAAGCAATCAAGTCATTGAAGAAGTTAATATATATATATATATATATATGCCAGAGACTGTGCTGGATATTCTACATCTCATTTGATCCTCACAACTCCTGCAAAGTAAGTATTAATATGATCTTTTATAGATGAGGACATTGAGCTTCATAGAGGTAAAATGACTTGTCCAAATTACATATGAATAAGTGATAATGAATAAGTGATAATAATGAATAAGTGATAATGAATAAGTGATAATAATGAATAAGTGATAAGTTATGAATAAGTGATAATATGAATTATCACTTGAATAAGTGATAATGAATAAGTGATATTAATAAGTGAATAAGTGATAATAAGAGGTTTGTTTATATCCACATCCCAGATCTCATCTGTGATTCATCGTGATTCTTGTTTGGACAGGTAGATGGGGCTGAAATGTTGTAAGGACTTTTTTTAACTTTAGAGAAACGTTTGTATGTTTGTTTTTAATGGGTGATAGTAAATTTAAATCACTATGATATTTAGATACCACTGGATACATTTAGAAGGCTGATGGAATGCATTTTAAAGTGTCATGATTTAAAATGTACTGGAAATCACATTATTTACAATTGTTTAATCTTGTCGTATGAAATTGTTAGATGTCAACTTAAAAATGTGCAAGGAGGTACATAATTTTTCAAAAGAGTATCCACTTCTCTACAACAGAAGTTCTTAACATGGGATGGACATCAGGAGTTTAAAAGTAGTTGTTACAGATGCAGACTTAAGAGTCAGTCTTGCTAATTGAGTGACATTGGGCAAGTGACTTAAATTCAGCCCAGTCTATTTATCTGAAGTGGGGATACCCAGTCTCAGTGGTTGTCAAACATTAGCATACACCAGAATGGCCTGGAGGTTTTATAAAAACTCAGACTGCTTAGCCTCCACCCCCGGAGCTGCTGATTCTGAAGGTTTGAGCTGAGGACCCCAAATTTCCGTATGTAACAAGCTTCTGCATAATGCTGATGCTAACCACACTTTGAGAAACTTTGAGCTGTCTCATAAGGTCTTCGTGAGGATTTGAGAAGTTAGTACATAAAGTGCTTGGAACGACACACACTGGCACATGATAGGTGCTAATACAAATTAATTAATTAGTATTATCTGCTAGGATTGGATTCACTGTAACAGAAAATTATACTCCAGTGGGTTAAACAGAAAGGAGTTGATATATTTTGTTTAACAAGATATTCTGAGTCGAATCATCTAGGGCTGGCACTGAAACAAAACAGGACCCTTTGGGGCTCCTGGGCACAGAAAACTTGCCGTGTCCCCTGTTTCTTATAGGGAACAGACTCCAGCCTCCATGATCTTCCCTGAGTTCCAAAGGACAGATTTCAATAGTTGTTAACCTGGGAAGGGAAGGGATGCAAACACAAGGGAGGGGCAACCAAGAAACAGCAGTGCAGTCTTGGGACAGGGTCCTGGTTCCACCTCAAGTGATACACATAATATGTCTTTAAGTTCTTTATAGAATTAAAACTCAAAAAGTGGAAGATGTCAACATTCTTCATTCCAGAGAACTACCTGAGGCCAGACTAAAGGAACCAGAGAAGTTCATCAAGATTACCTGAAACCAGATTAGAGGAGTGCAGGCTCTGTACACACTCTCATCTTGTCAGCAACCCCACCCTTAAACTAATGCTATAAAATGTTTCACTAAATCCTCTCAGGTTGGGACACATAGTTTTCAAAGGCAGAAGCCTGCTGTGTCCCCCTCTGCCTGGCAAAGCAATAAAGCTATTCTTTTCTACTTCACCCAAAACCCTGCCTCTGAGATTCAATTCAGCACCAGTGCACAGAGGCTGAGCTTTTGGCATTAGCACCACTGTTGAAAAATGTCATCAATTCCCTGTCTTCTTGCTCAATTATCTTTGTTCCATGGCTTTCATCATCATGTATACACAATAGCTTCTTCTCTTCCAGGAATCTTGTCTATAGATGCCTGTTGCTATACACTTTAGCCAAAATTGCCAGGCTGTTTCTCAGTTCTACATTTGCATCTGGAAAATCTTTCCCGTCTACCTTGTCCACCTAAGACAACTCTGACATTTGCTGCTTCATCATCTCATTTCCTGATCTCCTTTCTTAGGCAGAATAGAATAACTTACTGGTTTATTACAAAGGATATTAAAAGAAATGAATGAACAACCAGATAAAGAGTTTTTTAGGGTGAAGTCTGGAAAGGTCCTAAGTCCAGAAACTTCTGTCCCCATGAGTTTGGGATGCACCACCCTTCCAGCAAGTGGCTGCATTCTTGTTCACCAACCTGGAGGCTTCCATATAAGGACTTTGATATGGCCCTTACACTAAATGTATTCTTCTACAAGTGACCACAGATGTACCCTAGAATTTTGATTGAGGATGCATAAATCCCTCCAAGTTTAACTATATAATGATGTATAATAAACACAACAGTGAACCAATTGGATGTTGGGAAAATATGGGAGAAAACTATCTGAGATATCATACATATGAACATAATGAGTACTTAAGCATCATAGAAATTCTCTGGATTTAGCATGGAGAGTATAGTCCTAGAGTAGGAGAAGTACTAAAAAGAAAAACAAAATTGGGTGGAGAAAGTGAAACTAAGTCCTCCTAAAGTGAAGTTTCCCTGCCGTCTTTATGATTAACTTCTCTATCCAAAACTTTATCCCCACCCCTGTTCCCCTCAGTATTGAGGAATATCAATGAAGAGGGGGATTAAAACCAAGCAGGACCCTGCGGGACCGTACCAGGTACAAAAGCTCATCTGTATCTCAGTTCCTTGTCTGAAGAAAAAGGCTTTAGTCTCCCAGGCCTTCCCTCAGTTCCAAAAAGCAGACTGAAGCAGTTACTAATTAGAGAAGTGATGGAATTGCAGAAACAAAGAAAAAGCAGTAAAGCAAGATAGTTTGAACAATAGTTCAGTGATGAAACAGAGTCCTAGTCCTAGTAACATAACAGTCCTAGTCTTAGTAACATAACAATCTAATGCATATCTTTGAGCTGTTCTGCAGAAACTAAGACCCACACCCAGGTGGAGAATGGTGACTACAAGCTGATCACAAGCAGTAGATCCCAGACTGGTTGAAACCAGAAGATTCATGATCAAGATCCCAAAACATTATCCATTACCTCACCATCAACCAATCAGAAGAAGGTCCACAAGCTGCAACCCTCACCCCAAATGTTGCCTTTAAAAACCTTCCCCTGAAAGCTATCAGGGAGTTTGTGTCTTTTGAGCATGAGCTGCCCATTCTTCTTGCTTGGTGCCCTGCAAATAAAAATTGTACTTTCCTTCACTAAATGGTGTCTGTAGATTGGCTTTGTCACATGACAGGGAAGTTCTGTTGAATCCAAGTTCTGTTCAATAATAGAAGTAATTTCCAAAATTTTCAACCATGTTATTTTACCACAATATCTGGCGTATAATGCTGAAATCCTCTATCTCCATCCAAAGTTTCCAAAACAGTCTCAATCTCAATTTCTTTTTATTTTTTAAGGAAATGCAAGTCCAATTTCTAACGATAACTAGTAGAGAAAATTGATTTGCTTTTAAGGAACTATTTTTCCAACCAAGTTGTCTGGCATTCATCTACACACTAATGAAACATAAAAGTTTGGTTCTCAACATTTAACTACCCCATGTTGACATTTGAAACCACTTTAAATGAAAAGAGTATCATATTTGAATGTGAAGAAAATTGAAACAGGTATGAAAAGGTTAAGACCTCAGAGCCTCTTTTCTAGAAAATTAGCATTATTCTTTTTTTTTTTTTTTTTTCAGTATGCAGGCCTCTCACTGTTGTGGCCTCTCCCGCTGCAGAGCAGAGGTTCCTGATGCACAGGCTCAGCAGCCATGGCTCATGGGTCCAGCCGCTCTGCGGCATGTGGGATCCTCCTGGACCGGGGCATGAACCCGTGTCCCCTGCATCGGCAGGCAGACTCTCAACCACTGCACCACCAGGGAAGCCCAGCATTATTCTTAGCATTCACTCTTTAAAGAATGAATGGCAGAGAACTGTTATGAAATGAAATTTGTACATCAGATGCCAGCAAGAGCTTTGAAGCCTTTCTCAGTAAACCAAATTTGAATGAGATAAGAAGTGGAAGAACCCAAATATCTATTATTACATCTGGATTATCCCAGGCTTCCCAAAATTCAACCAAAGTAAGAAAGCCAGGAAATATTACCAGTAAAGGATGTGACTATTTTTGCCAGGTAGAGCTGATTAAATTCTTTCCCCGAGGAAAGACTGATATTGAGAGAAAGCTAACACTTTGAGGAACCTAACATAAATAACAAATTTATTCAAGTAACACTCTTTATTGGAGACTCTATTTGGTCTGTTTTCCCCAGTGCACACGTGTGGATGCACTCATGCATGGTCCCCTGGAAGCCAAACCATACAACAGTCCACCACACAGCAAGGCAGAGGAGTCATCCCAGGAGGGAGATAACTGTGGAAGGAACAGCCAGAAGGAGAAAAGCCCATTGTTTCTCTCAATTCAGCTGCTACTCACTTTCCAAACCTAAACACAAAACTCACTTAATGGCTGTGGAACTCCCTTTTAAATGACAGAGTAGATACCTCAATCTCAGCTAAATCTAATTTTATGTTCATTTCACTTTGCTGCGGCATTTTTTTCCTTCTATGCTGCATTTTTCTTGAACAATCACCAAACTGGCAGATTTTGACTAGCTTGTCAGAAAGGAAAAGAAATTTATGTTTCATACGAAATTAATCTAATCAGAACATTTATAAGAAGATCAAGCCAGACTAGTTTACAAATGAACAATACCTGAAGGCAAGAAATTTTAATCTGATTATAATATGACCTTCCAAAGCCTAGGACACAATTGTTTAATTCTTTGTTAACTCATTGTGTTTAAAGTTTACTGTGTCTTATCGTTTTCAGGGAAAATAAGGAAGCTGAAAATCATCTTATTCCAATAAAATAGGAAGCGGGAGGTAAACCAATAATAACCTTTAATACTGTGACAAAAATAGCCTTCATAAAACAAGGATAAACATCATTGCAGTCTAATTTACCTCTGCATAAAATGTAAGCTAGAATTCAATGTGCAATAAAATATTAGTATCTTTACTGCCAGTATAATCTTAACTAATCATTTCTTATATTATTTCTGCAGTTACAGAAAGTCATCTGCATGAAATTTGACTGAATATTGTTAGCCAAACAATATAAAGGACATTACTGTGGTTTTCCCTCTCTTTCTGATTAAAAATATTTTTTTTCACTAACGTTCTCATGCATTCCTAAACTAGTCCCAAACAGGATCACCCTCTACTCTTTTCAGAATGTCACCAACCCAAAACAGTTTTCTTCTTAACAATCCCCTTCTTTGTGATACAAACCACATTGTTCAGGGGCACTGTAATTATCCAAAATGAGCTTTAGTACTGCAAATTACTTCAGCATCCCTATGATTTATCTTTAGTAAACATACTTTATAATATTTATGTTCCCATTAAAACTGCCACTAATAATGAATCGACAGCACGGAAACATTTATATGATACAACATGGACAAATACCGGATGCCCCAACAATAGTTACATTCCTTGCTCTTCCTATCATTGGGAGAACCAAACCTTGGCTTTTTGCCGTGTTTATAAAAATACCTTTGAAAATGGCTCAGCACATTGCACTTCACATTTGCAACCCTTTCCTTTAAAAAGATGGCATTCGTCTGTACTTACGAGGTCTGGGTTATTGCTTTTTCACATTATGCATCATTACTCCGAGTAGGTGTCTTATCAGCAGCTCCAGTTGCTGTGGAGAAGATTGGAATTAAGCACTAGAAGCTTTCTATTTATTTTACATGCTTCATTCGTACAAGATTTTCTGCATATAAGCTTCTTTGTTCAGCTGAGAATTGGCTACATTGCCAAGGCATTGTAAAATTTACATCTTGCTTTTTCTCCTGTATTCTTTCCAAAATTGGATTGAAAACAAAGTATAGTTTTTAATTAAAGCTCTGAATGACAATAGACATTTTTTCCCCTAAGCATTGGCATTTCTGATCAGTGGTGAGGTTTTATAAAAGTCTAATAGGAGATGCTCACAACTTAACTGCAATCAGCCTTCAAGCAGTTTAGGTGTCAGATAAAACCTATGGTATTCTTGACAATATTCATTTAAAAATAACCAAAACTAAAGTTGATCTAACGATGATTAACAAGGACATGAAGAAATCTGAAGTAAATTTACCTTCACCTTTTAACATCGTGTAATTCAGAGTGATTTTCCTGATGATTTTAACAGAGAAAAACTGAAAGAAATGTTTCAGTTCTTTTTCTTAAGCAATTTCAGAATAGACTCTTGATTACAATTTTATTACTTATTTTGAACTAAGATGGCCTATTTTATCTTGATGTGGAGTCCAAAAATCATCTTTTTGGTTTCCAAAATGTCTTAATGGCCTAAATGTCTTCAGTCAGGCCAATAGCCTGCTCATTTGAGCACAGATTTAAGAAACCCCAAGATCATAGTAAACATTGTTATCTGATTTGAAGCTAAGCTAGTCAAGAAAGAAGGAGGTCCATTTTCCCATTTGTAAAATAAAATTTGTAAACACTCATCTAATATGGAAAAACTTTACTTTTCTCTTTGCAACTATCTGGTCTTTGACTTCTGTGGCACCATGAGTTTCTCCTCTTTTCCTGGGCTGTCTGCCTTCTGCACCCAACATTTAGATATTAAAATTCCTCAGGACTCAGTCCTAGCTCTTTTTATTCTCTCACCATACTTTCCCCTGAGCTACTTTGGAAAGTACATTTAAGATTGGTCCAATTATCTTTATTTCTATTGCCACCAACCTATACAAAGGTGCCACTGCTCTTAAAACTTTCATGTCTATCGTCCATCAATTCCTACTCTGTACAATCACAAAAATGATCTTTTAAAAAATATAGTGAACTTGTCAACCTCCTATTTCAATCCTCCAAATGATTCTGCAATGTTACAAATAAAAGCCAAACTCATTGCCAAGACCTACGAATCCCTTCATGATCTGACCCCCTACCTATCTTGTCAAATTTCACTTTCTTTGCTCACTGCATTTCAACCATACTAGCTTTCTTCCTCTCCCAGAACAAGTCATCTAAAAAATAGCCTGAGGCTAAGCTATATCCTCTATCCAGAATACTTTATTTTCTACTCTTAGCCAGCATAGCTCCTCTGAGCTCCTCAACCTGAGCTCAGAACTCCTCTGAGATTCCTTTCCTAACCATTCGGTACGAAGTGGATGCAAACACCCCTCCCACTTTATTCTTCCTCACAATTTATTTTATCCTTTATAATAATTATGACAATTATGTTGCTTACATTTTTATTGTCTTGACATTTTCATTTTGTATTTTAAAGTTTCTTGATTTTATTGTTTAGTGTTCTATCCCTAATCCCTGACATGACATACAAAACTTATAAGTATTCAATGGACCTGCACATTTTTTTTGTTTTGTTTCATATTGTTTAGTTCATGAAATATGAAGAAGTTATTGGCAACCCCTGACAGTCATCAAAAAGTCCTGATTATTATTTCAGTAAAAGAAGTGTCTAAAGGAAAGCAAATAAGGCATTTTCATCAGGCAGAACAAAACTGGTGTCCAAAAATACCCCCAGAAAACAACAAGAAAAAGCTGAGGTGCAAGAAGAAATGAAGAACAAAAGAACAAATAAAAGTGGTAAAATTATAGGCATCTCTACATAAATGTTGACTGTATAAAAGATAAAAAATTAGAATACATGACAAATATATCAATTACCAAATTAAATGTAAAGAAGCTAATAATAATTACCGAGAAAAGTAACAATTTAAAATAAGTATGCAATCAATAATGTGATCTCAAAATGTATAAATTTATTGAATAACAAACTACAAGGAGAAAGAGCCAAATAATAGTCAGTTGGAGATGGCACATATAAACTCCAGAAAGATATAGAGAAAAAAATTTGACTCAGTGGATATCAGAGCACCCTACATTGTCCTTAAATTCTTCTGAGAAAAGTAGAACAATTATAAAAATGGAACAATATTTCATGCCATAAAGTAAGTGCCAGTAAACATGAAAGGTGATCATAGGTGTATGTTCTTTGACACCTATCAATAATTAAAATATAATTAGAAAATCCCTACATGTTTAAACATTATAAAAATATATGTCAAAGGATATCAAGAGAAATAGGGAAATATAGTGAACTTACTGAAAATGAAAATATGACATATCAAATTCTGAAAAGTACAGCATGTAAAAGGAAATGTATAGCATACATTTAAAATGAAGAATGACTTAAATGTAATGTTTTAAGCATCCATCTTATGAAATTATAGAAAGAACAGCAAAAAAGAAAATATAAATAGTGAAATATTAATAAAAAGAGCCAAATTAATGATAATGAAATAAAAGACTAAATATAATAAAGAAAAACAAAGCCAAATTAAAAAATATATATACATATGAGAAGATTGATCAAGAAAACAATAAAGAAGGGATAATTACCTTATGTCAGGAATAAAATTGGGAAGAGGGCATAAATAAGATCCTACATATATTAAAAAGATAACATGTATATCTTACAAACAACTTTATTCCCATAAATTTGTAATTTAGAATAAACCTCCTTGAAAACTCCTAGAAAAATACAACTTACAAATTTTCCAAAAGAAATAATAACTGAGATGAAACTGAACCAGTAAAAAATTTTTCTTCAAAACAAACTCCAGGCCCAAGTGGCTTTACTAACAAGTTCAAGGAGAAATTCATATGAATCTTCCACACTTCCAAAGAACCAAAAAATAGGATAAACTCTAATCAATTTTATCAGGCTGGTATTTCCTTGATATCAACACCCACTAAGGAAAGTATAAGAGAAAAATTTAGCTCAATCTCATTTTGAACATAGGTGCAAAAATCTTTAAAAATCATTGGCAAATTGAAGCTGGCAATTGGCTAAAAAGGATAATTCATCATAATCAAGTTGCCTATACCAGAAATGCAAGGTTATTTTAACATTAGAAAAACAATGTAATTGGCCATATTAACAGATAAAAAGGAAAAAAGAAACTGTAAAAAAAAAAGAAAAAGAGAAAAACAGAGAGAGAGGAAAATGACTAGGTCATTATATCCCAAAATGCAGTTAAGTGCAGATGATATTAATTATTTGTTATTACACGGTATATTTGCTTTTAATAACTTTCTTTGAATTATTGCAAATAATCTGGGTTTTATTTTTCATATATTATAATAATATTAGATTTCCATTTCTAATATGTTAATTTTGGTAAAAAAAAAGTTGATTTAGAAAAAGGTAGCAAATTAAAGGAAAATAATAGTACCAGTATAACAGACACAGACAGTGTAACTTGTGGTAAATTCTGAACAATGCAAAGAGGAAGAGAAAAAGAATCCCAGCTCTTAGGAAAGAGCTTAGCATGTAAGGAGAACTGAGAGGAGTCAGCAAGGACAAAGCTCGGAGGGAGAAAGGATAAGTGTTGGCAGAGGACATCAGTAAGTGAGAAGAGAAATGAAAAGGGAAGAATGTTTTGAGAAAATCTAATATGGAAGAGGTGGAGGAACAAATGGCAAGGAACTGAGAAGGAATTAACATGAAGGCAGAAGGAGACCAGGGTAGTATTACATCATTGCAGCCAAAGGAAAACGTGTTTTAAGAAGAGATTGATCAGCTGTGTCCAACAGTGCTGAAAAGGCAAGATGAGAACCAAAGATTATCAATTAGATTTAACAACATCGATAACATTCATGTCCTAAGCAAGAGAACTGATCATGTCTAAAGTCTCTGAAACATCTTTGGACTTTAGATGAATGAAAAAATAAGCTTTAGGCAGAAGATAGGCTTTAATCTCTCTCAAGTGTTATGGTTCAATTCATCAGAGAAGTGTATTCTTCAAAATGTATTTCTCTGAAAATGGATTGCATAAAAGAATCATAATTTCTTATATATATTACTAATTATCCATGATTTCCTTTGACAGCAAAGTAACATCCCTTTACTAGATGTTTGATTCTGGGCAAGTTGTTGATCTGTCTGAAGTTCAGGTTCCTCTCTGCTAAGTAGGGGAAATTATACCTACAGTACATAATTTTTGCTAAGGTTAAGGATAATGTACAACCAATGACTGACATAAAGCAGATATTACTAAATAGCTTGGATTCTCATTCTGTTCCAGTAGGACTCCTTTCTCTCACCACTGTGTCCCATTCCCCTTCCCTAAACCATCAGGAGTAACTAAGTCTAAGGATTTCTCCTTCAACATCACATGCTTACCCATGGGGTTACACAATTAATTTCACATAGGATCAGTATTCAACTACAAAGCAGTCTGTTGCATGTCATAGATTTCCAAAAATAATCAATGCTCAATAAAATACCTTTAAAAACTATAGGCAAGTAGCTCGCTTCTCCAAAAAGCAGATCCCTTAAAACACACTGCAACTCCATGAAACTCATGAAATTCTATTTCCTGAGATTAACATTCAACAGATGCTTGATATGCTGTAAACATTGTTTAGAATATTACAGTTATTTTAGCTTATGCTTTTTAGGAGAAATCACATTCACAGAAGCACATTTATAGAAGGCTGATGAAGACAATGTCATGTGTAATAAATAGAATTGTTTTTGCTCTTGACAGTGAACACTTATTAAACACCCACTAAGTACTGGAGCTAATGGAAATAAATGTGAGTTAACACATTTCTTCTCTAAAAAGACATTTTTTCAACAACTTGATCTTTTCTAGTATTTGGGGTAGGCAAGGAAAACTGTATCACATAAGAGAACAATCAGTTATCAAATGTAATTTTTGCAACAGCCAACATTTTTAGATTATATGAACACACACACCACTCACAAACACACCACACACACACAAATACACACACACACACACACACACACACACAATAAAAACACCTGAAATAGGCAATCTTCTATTATTCTAAATGTGCTTCCTGACTGAGACCTGGTATGCCAGCCTGAAGCAAATTATTATAGCCTAGATATTAACTCCTAAAAATAGGGAGCTAAAATGGAATCACTTGGAGGCTAAAGAGAGGGCAAAATTTCTGTCCCAATAATGGCCCAGCAAAGAGACACATTTGTCCAGATTGCCATGTGATGGCAGGGTGGTGGTATGTGGCAGACATCCCTGACTGTGTCACCAACCTGGACTTCCGGTTTGTTTGTTTTTTTATTTTATTGTAAGTTTTAATGTTGTTTTTGTTGTTGTTGTTTTTAACAAGCCTTTTTCTGTTTCTTTCCCTTCTCTCCTCTCTGGCAAACTTCTCATGTTCCTTTGAGAGACTGTTCCTCTGAGGCTGTACCAAAGAAAAGGGTGGCAGCATTTGTTGAAGCAGAACCTACAAGTAAAAATTGCTAAAGTGATCTGAAATGAAAATGCCAGAACTGTGGCCCTTGGCAATTTTGCAGTTCTTGTGGAGTGACTATGTGTGAATGCACCTTTCCTACTGCAACCTACTGGCTTCTGATCATTTGTCAGAGTCTAAAACTACTTTCTCTGAGTTTTTGCTCAGGCTATAATACATTGCCATCTAAATTTGTGTTGTAATTCAGCTGTTTGCTGTCTTGTAATTAGGTGTGTTAGTAGAATTTGTTTGTGTATTTATTAGACGTGCCTAAGACTTTAAGTAAATCTTTTTGTAGAGTTCAATATTGTTAAAAGAAATTAGTAAAAAATAAATAAATAAAATATCCTATTTAGCCTGCAGACTTCACACAGGTACAAATGGATAACTGCAAAATTCATTTGAAATCACAAAGTGAGGAGAACGAATTGAGTGATCTAAAATGTGCCTCTATTTTAAATTCAGGTATAATTTTCATACAGTAAAGTACATATACATTAAATATTTAACAAATGGATACACTCAATTTTGTAACCCACAAGTCTATTATAATAAGAAATATTTCTATCATCCCAGCAAGTTCCTGCATACCCCTTCCCACTCAAGCCTCCCTAAACCTGTCCCCACTAGAGGCAACAAGTGTTCTGATATCTCTTACCATAGATCAATTTTGCCTGTTCTAAAATTACACTAAGAAGTATGAATAAACACTTTTATAATTGACTTATTTCATTCAGCATAATGGTTTTCAAAGTAATCCATGTTTTTATGTGTACCAGTAGTTCTTTCATGTTACCACTAAGTAGTATTTTATTGTATAAATTCAAACTATTTAGCCATTCAATTGTTGATGAAAATTTGGGTTACTTCCAGTTTGAGGCTATCATAAATAAAACTGCTATGAACATTCTTATACAAGTATTTTTGTCAATGTCTGTTTTTATTTCTTTTGGATAAATATTTAGGAGTGGAATTGCTGAGTCATACAGCAATTACAACTTTAAAAGATACTGCCAAGTGGTTTTCCAAATTAGTTGTATCATTTTTACACACCTATTTCCAATGTATTAGAGTACCAATTGCTATAAATACTTGTCAATATTTAGTCATTTCAGCCTTTTAAAATTTAGTTATTCTAGTAAGTATATACTATCAACTCACTGTGGATTCAATGTTCATAAGCTGATCTCTGGTGGCCCTGGCCTGCAGTGGCTTGAAGCAGAGTCTCGGTTCCAGGCCAGAGATTGAAGTAGGGCAGCAGCAGTGAGACCACCAATTCTTAGCCATTAGACAAGTGGTCAGTGACAAGGCCCTGGCCCTTTGGCTTGGCAGAAAAGAATTCCCACAAAGACGGAAAGTAGTGAAACAAGTAAAGTGTTTATTAGGAGGAAAAAAATGCAGTACCTATGGATAGACACACAGGTGGACTCAGAGAGAGAGTTGTGCTCTCATGGTAGTTTAAGTCACTTATATGGGGCATTTCTTCCAGGTTTTCTTTGGCCAATCATTTTAATTTTCCTGCTTCTGAGTCCGTATTTGGTATATCTGAGGAACCTCCCATGTGTGAATGTGCATCTCTTAGCCAAGATGGATTCCAGTGAAGAGGCCTTTGGGTAGCTTGACATCACTCCCCTTTTGACCTCCAAGGAGCTTTTTAGCGGGAAGGTCTCCCTGACTTCGAGAATGAGAAATATGTTGTCTTTTATGTCTTATCGGGGCAGGTCTTAGCCACTTCTCTCACTCCTGCTGTCTCCATCTTGGAATATCGGTCCACAGGGAACAAACTCCAGCTGCTCTCACCCTGGGACCCGTCTATCTCCTGCATCAAAGCCTAATGACTAATGATGATGAACATTTTTTCATGTGCTACTTGCTTATCTTCCTTTGTAAATGGCAGTTCAGTTCTTTTGCCCTTTTACTAAAAAGTGCCTATTTTTAGGGGGGTGGGGGAGGTTTTTGGGGTTCTTTGATTGATTTATAAAAGTTGTTTAGATAGTCTGATGTAAGTGCATTGTATTGCAAATATGCTCTCCCAGTCTTAGGCTTTTGATGAGCAGAGATTTTTAGTATTTATGAGATAAAAATGATCAATTTTTTTTATCTTAGTTGTTGCATTTTTGAGTTTCAAATTTCCATTTTTTAAGTTTCTATTTCTCTACTGGGATTTCCCATCTGTGTATTCATCATGTTCATTCTTTCCTTTAATATTTTAAACATATTTAAATTACTGTTTTAAATTCTGCTTGCTAATTCCAACATCTCTGTAATCTCTGGGTCTGTCTCTACTATTCTTGTTCCCTTCATTATGGAACAAAAAATTTCTTGCTTCTATGCCTATGTAGTAATGTTTTATTTTAAGTTAAACATGGACGCTATATTGTTGAGAGTAAGCTTTTTTTTTAATATTTCTTTAGAAAGCATAAAGCATTACTTTGGCAGAAAATTAAATAATGGATCTCCTTGATTGTTAAGATAGGGCTGTATTATTTTTTATTTACAGTAGTGGCCCACTCTTAATATATAAACTTTCAGAGCTCTACATTGAATGCCATGGTGTTTAGCAAGGCTCTAGTTAGTCAAAACCCCTATGTCTCTCAGAAATATATGAACTCCACAGTCTGTATTTCCTTTCACAATTCCCCAGCTTTTCCTGTGCACTCACAGCTTAATATTTGGTGAGAAACTTTAAAATGATTCCTTGGCAGATTTCTTTCTTTGAACGATTCCTTTTCCTCTGGTCCTCATTTCTAGAAATTTCAACCCATTTAGTGGTCCTGAATTCCAATTTCTGTCTCCTAAACTCAGGAAGACCATCATGCTCTGGGATCCACTTCCCTTCTTTGTAATCTGGAAACTGCCTCTGAGAGAAAGTAATGGTGATTATGGGGTTCACTTGGTGTTTCTTTTCTCTCAGAGATCACAGTCTTGTGTTGCCTCTTGTTGAATGTCTAAAATAGTTGCTTTGTATATTGTGTCCTGTTTGATCACTGTTTATATTGAGTGGGCTAGCCCAGGGCCAGTTACTCTGTCTTGCTACAGTAGGAGTCCCCCAGATCTGTTATTTATGAACGTTAATATGCATTGTTAACATAAAGCACGGATACTTACTACTCAGTAAAAGTTAAGACATATATAAGGACTTCAAAGTTTTTAATAAAAACTTTATTTAAAAATCCCTGCTTCCATGAGACTAAATTCCTTGGTTTCATCAAGCCCAACACATAACAGATTCCAGCTGCATTATGCCTTTAAGCTAAGTGAATTTTCAAAGATAATGTAAGCAATTTTAAAAAAAGCCATTAGCAGTTAAGAATCAAATACATTGTATATGTATACACTCTTAAGAAAAAATCATATGAAATGTGATGTTTGGAAATCAGATCTGAGATTAACTATACATGATATTTAATTTTATTTCTTTTCCTCCATGAGCAGAACAGCTCATGTATGAGCATTGATGGATAGATGGATGGATAGATAGATAGATAGATAGATAGATAGATAGATAGATAGATAGATAGATAGATAGAGATATGAAGTCGAAGGTAGATTTTCTGGACTCTTGACCCTGAATAGCTTAAACTAGATATATGCCAAGTTTTCCTTCACTGAGATCAAGCTGTTTCACATCCCCCTTCTATGTGTACTCACCGCTAACCCTTACCCCACACACACACACACACACACACACACACACACGCACACAGATACACACAAATGGCCCTGTGAAGGCAGACCCACCCATCATTGTCTTTGCCAAGGATATAGATAGGCAATGCACATAACAAAATTTGGTTAAGTGCTACAGCCATTATCATGTTTGTCACAATTTCATCATGGTTTTATGTTAGCTGTTTTATATATATATTATATATATATATATATATATAGAGAGAGAGAGAGAGAGAGAGAGAGAGACAGATGATAGAATTATCTCTGGACACAATTATCCTTCTGGATTTTGATATTTTTGGAATTTTTTCAAGGTCTTTTAAAATAAATAATCAGATCTTAACTTTCCATGAGTGCTGAGAGGTGTGAATTTGGGATCAGTGTTTCATTCAGTAATAAGTTTACAGAAATGAATTCTTGTTTTTGGTATGGAGCAAACTCTGCTCCTGTACCTACAAACCTTGGTAATGGTAGCAGGTGAGGGAGGAGATAGACATAGGGAGCAACAGTGATTACAAAAGCATATAAAGCTTCCTGGACAGAGGACAAAAAATATATATATATATATATGTAAAACTGGATCATGTTAGGGAAGAAAATAAATTCCAAATCTCTTTTACTAAGAAACCTTCAAAGGAAGAAATGAATAAACTAAAAGATGAGCAGAAGCCAAAAAACAGAATAGCAGAGAACAAGAAAAAGATAGGGAATGAGGAATCCCTTCATCTAGTTTAAAGTCAAAATGGCCCATTGGGGAGGAGACCTTTAAGTGTACAGCAGTGAACCAAACATATATGCATATGTGAGGAAAAAGAGACGGTGTACATGTCTCCTTAATTTTCACATATGGTTAACTCAATAATGTAAGGCTGATCACCCACTTCAAATTGCTAGATTAAATACCTTGCCTTTTCTTTATCAGTCTGCAGTCTTTATTTCAGGTGACATACAGATATCCACTCCAGTCCTTGTTCCATGGTCTGTCCATGGTGCCTCCTGATGGTCTTTTATGCTGTCCAAGCAAGGCAAACAAATAACACACTATATATATGTGGACATATAATACACTAAAAAGCTGGTTAATGTCATTTATATCTCAATTTTAAAATAAATAGATAAACTTTTAGAAAAGAAAATTATAACAAGGAAAAGATTAAGAAATTGAGGCTAAAAGAATTTAAATAATCTCTCTATACTCACAGAGCAAGGAAGTGGCAGAGGCACAGTTCAGACCCAGGTCTTTCTGTTGTGCAAGGTCATATTCTTTCCACTGGTCTTATTCTCTTCCCTCATGTTCTGAATATTTTGGAATGGGAGTAGGTGGGTATGTGACCCTTTCCAAAATTAAACATTGGCTTATGCTTGTACAAAATGTCATATATAACATGAGACAATGTCACATTTGTTATTCTGTAATAGCCTTTAGTCAAAAATGATGAAATCAAATGAAACTAAAGACAAAATCATATTATATCAATAAAATATCTAGTGCTTTATCTAGTATCCTCTTCAACAAGTGTCCAAAATCCTACAGAGCTTTTGTAAACTTATTAGTGAAAGAAATATTTTCCCCAAATTCACACTTCTTAGGACTCAGAGAAAGTTAAGATCTGATTATTTATTTAAAGAGACCTTGAAAGAATTCCAAAAACATCAAAATTTAGAAGGATATGATTTATCACTGAGAAGGCAGTATAGTCTAAGAGGTGCCGTTGACCTAATTTTGTACTGAGGGGACCAGAATCTTGATGGTAATATTCACTAAGCATGCATCCAGGGCTGATGTTAGCCACTGTGCACTGTTATGATGGTACTGATTGTTTATTTAAATATTTCCATTCTGATTGGTAAATATCAGCTGCAATAAACAGTAACATGAATTAATGATATAAATTCCAGCACATCTGGTTGATTTTAGAAATCCAATACAAACTGCAATCCCAAGACATTTTTCCTATGTCGGTCACTCTGCAAAGAGGTGAAGGCGTGCTCCAAAATCCTATCTTTTATTTTATTTTATTTTATTTTAAAATTTATTTTATTTAATTTTGGCTGTGTTGGTTCTTCGTCGCCACTTGCGGGCTTTCTCTAGTTGCAGCGAGCAGGGGTTACTCTTTGTGGTGGTACGTAGGCTTCTCATTGCAGTGGCTTCTCGTTGCAGAGCACGGGCTCTAGGTACGTGGGCTTCGGTAGTTGTGGAACATGGGCTTTGGTAGTTGTGGCACATGGGCTCAGTAGTTATGTCTTGTGGGCTCCAGAGCGTAGGCTCAGTAATTGTGGTGCACGGGCTTAGTTGCTCCACGGCACTTGGGATCTTCCCAGACTAGGGCTCAAACCCGTGTCCCCTGCATTGGCAGGCAGATTCTTAACCACTGTGCGACCAGGGAAGCCCCTATCATTTATTTTAAATATCAGGGAGTTGTATCATGGTAAAAGTGTTTTGGTGTGGATGTTTTGTATTTTTTATGAGATGGTCAGTCAGGTGCAGCCACAAGAGGAGACAGAGAAGAGGCTCAGGAAAAACAAAGTTTATTGTACTATAGATCCTAGAGACAGAAGGCTTTGCATGTCATGCAGGGCCACATAGGAAAGCACCAGGGTAGTCAGGAGGCAGAAAATAGGAGTGAGGGGAAGGTTTAGATCAGAACTTTTATTGAGTTTCTGTGGGAAAGGCAGGGCAGAGCAGAGTAAATAGTTTAGGACTGGCTAGCTTGAGTATTTCTTCAAAGTGCTTTGGGCTACAGGGCTGTCCCTAGTTGCCTGACACCTAGCCCTGGGAGGATTAAGGCAGAGGGATTTTGCCTCCTGGGGTGTCAGAGCCACAAAAAAATGGTGATGTGGATTGAGTAGTTTACATATCAACATGCACCTGGCTGGGGCCTTTCCCATCTTTAAGAATTGGCTCGCCCTGGGAGAGGCAGTCTTTTCACTAGCCAGAAAGGTTTTTTAAGATGTCAAAACACCATAATATACCAAAAAACAAAAAAATATTTACAATACAGTGAAAGAGAAGTCTACTGAGCCAAACTAAGGAGAACCTGTTTCATGAATCTCCACAAGAAATGGCAGCCCATAATCTTCCCAAGAGGAGAAGCAGGGGCTGTGCTCAGGGAATGAGTGGGGAGTCTACTGGGGTTTCAGTGAAAGGCAAGTGCTGCAGTGGGGTCTCCAGTGGAATTTTTTAAAAGCATTGCATTTTTGACAACTTATTTTCTATTGGGTAGTGGCCGTTCTTTTGAGTTATGAAAGGTCAGCTGGGGGGTTATCCAAAAAACCTTCCAAAGCACATTTACTAGTTGGAAGAATAAACACTCCAGGGAGTGACAGTGAATCTCTAGATGTCACACTCTCCTAAATTTGTCTCAGATTGCTCCTGTTACAGAACTCAGGCTCGACTGCTTGCCGCTAGAAAGCTAATACTTGTAAAGGAAAGCTAGCTTTAATCAGAAGGTCGGTAATCTGGGGAGAAAGCAGACTCATGTCCTCAAAACCAACTCCAAAGATTCTGCTCAGTCATGACAGTTTTTAAAAAGAAAAGAGGAAAAGAATCTCAGTGAATCATCAAGGCAGGAGGTCAAGCTCTACGTCATTTTCCATTGTGTGCAGGTTGGCTGAGTCCTCACGATCTTTCTTCAGATGTTATCTCATCCACGTGGTCTGCCTGCAGGATTGCTAAGGGAGCTGCTGGGAGTAGAGAGCTTGTCCTTCTTTAACTACTTAATTCTTCATTCCTACTTCTTTTAATCTAGGAAAAGAATCAACAGGTTAGGCAAGGCATTGTGTGCATTTAGTAGAGCATAAGTCAGGAGTTAGGCTAAAAGGTTAAATGTTACCTAGTGATCTCATTTTTATAATTAAAGTTTAAGGGGAACAGAAACCGGCAAACAGGAAAGGGACAAAAGAGCTTCTTACATCCCCTTCTCACTTCCTCTCCATGCCTGCCATTTCCCTTATTCCCAGGAATATTCCAAGCCTGCAGGGCTTCAGGCAAAATAGGCCCTCCACCTTGACCATTGGTAGCTGCAGTTTTCACTCTTCCTCTTTCTCTTCTTTTCACCTTATATTTATGTCTCAGTTAATAACTTGGCATCCATCAGTCACCACCTCACCGCTGGAACTAGATTCTCCTGATTCACTCACAGGGTCTACAGCTGTCTCATGCTCCTGGGGAGAAAAAAGGGAAAAAAGCCCAGGCTCCAAAACCCAGTATCAAGCTGTTCCCTCCCCCTTCTTACTTGTCCACTCCCTCTTCTCTCTTTCTCCCTCTGGCTCCTGTTATTTGAGCATTGTTTATTTGACTAACCTACAGAGAGAGAAATGAGAATAAAAAATGAAGGGGAGAATTGAGGAGCACTGTGGGGAGTGAAAGTTAACATGGGGAGGAGGCTCCATGTGTCTGAAAGGATTTGCAGCCACTGCATGATTATATAACTAAATGGGAAAATCACTGCACCAGATTGAAGCACGACTCTGTCATCATTTAACTAGTAACTATATAAACAAAAGATCGTGTCACAAATTACTAACTCCAAGACTACTTCTGGTATGTTTGCTTTGTCTGACAGTTGCCTCTAACCTCTGTGTTCTTGGTCATATATATATATATATATATATATGTATATATATATGTGTGTGTGTGTGTGTGTGTGTGTGTGTGTGTGTGTATATATATATACCTTTGACAATAATTAGAGGAACATTTTCAACTCCACTGATAGAAGCAATCAGTTTCTAATTAGGAATCAGTTTGAGAATCTATTTGGTGAGCTGCTGTGTTCTTGTCACTTGTTGAAGACACATCTGTCCCCTACCCATTAGCTATTTCTAGCCCTTTCCTCCCTAACGTCAAAGCCTTAAAACTCTGAGGGTGAAGAATCTTAATATACTTAATTTTCTATTTTTCCTGGAACCTACTATAGGCTCAAAAAGAAGTGTACTGGAGGGTGCCTGGAAACATTTTTCTCTCTGATAAAAGCATACCTGCTAAGATAAAAAAGCTTCAACACTCTCTCCCACCCCAATCTTCATCCTTGCTTCCTATTTTTGATACAGTGTAGCCTGAGAACTGAGGCTTGCAAATTCTATAGCTTCCTTAACCAGGAAGACAGACCAATGATGAACTATATAGATGACAAATAGAAAGAAAAAAGAGGCCTGGATCTTGAGCTGCTAAACCAACCAGAAACAAATTACCTACAGACTTCTTGTTACCTGAAACTATAAATTTCTTTTGTCTTCAATTCCCCCCCTCCCCACTTTTTTTCCCCATGATGTGTTGTCACTTGTAGGTGAAGGTATTCAAATTTAAACTTGAAAGTGTCTCATAAGGACCTAGGGAATGGTGAAGTATCCTATCTCCATGCATTCTGTCCTTAGCTTCTCTTAATAGACAATAAATAAGAGAGTGTGAGCTGTGGAACTTGAAAGGATCATGGAAATTCAGGAATGACAGGGATTGTTCCCTCTCTTCGGCCTCATCAGCACTCTTTTCTACCATGTTGCTCCTGGGAAGTTACTGAGCTTATGTTCAAGCTTTCTCAAGACAGACAACTCATTACCTCATGAAGCAGCTCAGTTCTCCCTTTCACTTTTACTCAATTTCCCTACCAGACCATAGAGTAGTACATTATAAGAGAGAAAGAGGAATTTGGTGACATTGATTCTTTCATTAATGCACATTTGAAAAATGCACTGGTCTACAATGAAACCAGTTGAGACTTGGATGAAGATAATGTATTGAACAATTTTATATTTTTCTTGTATTTTATAAATCATTAACACACTTTTAAAAATATGTATTTATTTTATTTTATTTTTTAATTAATTAATTAATTGTTGGCTGTGTTGGGTCTTCGTTGCTGTGTACGGGCTTTCTCTAGTTGCGGTGAGCGGGGGCTACTCTTTGTTGCAGTGTGTGGACTTTTCATTGTGGTGGCTTCTCTTGTTGAAGAACATAGGCTCTAGGCACACAGGCTTCAGTAGTTGTGGCACATGGGCTCAGTAGTTGTAGCTCATGGGCTCTAGAGCGCAAGCTCAATAGTTAAGTGCATGGGCTTAGTTGCTCCGCGGCACGTGGGATCTTTCCCAGACCAGGGATCAAACCCGAGTCCCCTGTCTTGGCAGGCAGATTCTTAACCACTGCGCCATCAGGGAAGTTCCATTAACACATTTTTAATTGATTTGAAAGTAAAGAAAGTGAACCAAGATTAACATTAGATAGTAAATATAACAACTAATACAGTTAATGTTATTAGTAAAGCAGCCATGCTGCACTCAAATTGTTAATTAATAGGATGTTAACAATAGAAGACAAAAAGAAAACAAAAATAATTCATAAAAGGTAAACAAAATCACTATGAAGGAATTGGAGATAGACTGTTATAAAAATATCAAGGAAGAAAACTGTGGGGGAAAAAACTACATATTTAAAAATGTATATAACTAACATAATATTAAACATAAATATTTGTCGAAGTATCAGTTCAGAACTTGGCTTGGCCCAGAAATTTATGGTCTTAGAGGATTCATGCATTTATTTATTTTTCAAATGTTTTCCAATTTATTCTGACTCAAAATGATCAGAAGTTCAAAATAAAATTTGCTGAATTTCCTTTGTTATGGATTTTATTTTGATGTTTGCTCAAAAGGCCATTAAAATGTGTTCATCGATGGGCTGATTTGGAATTTCTTGTGTGCCTGTAAAGTCACATTGAGATATTGCATTTTTCTAAGATTCCAAAAGTTTTTAACAAAACTTAATAGAACTATTCCAGTGTAATTCCATCAAGTAAGAGATCGCAAAATTGCAGTATATCTTTACACCATAGACATGAACCATACTGTATGAAAATAGAAAACAAGCTCAAGAATTGTATAGTATAGCCATTGATCTTACAAAAGCATCTGTCTGCCAGAGCAAAGCTGAACCCTGCACACCAAACAGCCTTATACTTATTTAGTACTCTCTCAATCTTCTAAGACACATGCACCTATCTTTTAAGTCTGGAATAAGACTGTGTCATTCTAGACGATAAAATTATCTCCAAAATACATATTGTAAATTACTTGTTTTGGCAAAGGAATAGACAAGATAACTTGTATTGCATTTTTCTTTGATTCTTTCCTTTTTATACAAAAATGTCCCGTTGAATGGGGGAAAAATGCAAGCAACATATTCAAGGTCAAGTATCATTAATAAAAGTTTATTTTCTCAAAGAGATTGTACATGTAAACAAAGCCTTGGAATCCCACTAGTGTCCAGTAAGTACCACAAAATATATTAAGCCATCTGTTTTGCTTTATCTTTTTAGAACTAAAATTTCAAAGCTAAAATCTGCCTCTAGTGTCCTCCAGTTGCAAGGCAACTGTTACCATGCTAAGGTTTAATGTGTCTACAAACAATCTGTTTCATGACCTCATGGTTCACTTACATAGAAATGTACTGATTTGTCACAAATTGTGTTGTTAGCTTAGAATTTCCAAAAGTAACATCTGTAAAGTTTCATTTTATCATACGTTTTATGAGAATTTTCATTTTCAGAATTTTGCTTGCCATTATTCCAAACAAAATTAATAACCCCTGGAAAACATAAAGTGGAAAGCTAGGTGCCATGTGGTAGGCATTTTTTGCTCGTTTTGTTGACCATACCATGAAAACAAAAAGGTTAAATTTGTGGCTAAGTACTGCCCAAACCAACTTTGAAAAATGTCACCTCCAGGAACATCACTTTTCTCTGGTTGATATCTCTTTACATTCTAATTTGAAAATCAAATGAGCATTTCTAGGCTAATGTGTGCCAGTAGGTTTATTTTTAATTGGAAAAAGGACTCCTCTTTCTTAAAAGTCAGGTAATGATTTCAATGTGTTTCTAAGCAAGATCTGAATAAAATATTAGACAATCATGCTCAAAAGCTATTAGTGGTTTTCTAATCTAATACACAGGGAGGTAGTATTGAAAGTAATTGGAGTTTTCTTTATTTGTAGCTGTAGAATTTGTGGGAAATTTACCAAGTATACCATTTTTTTGAAGTTTTCATTAGGCAAAGTGCTGAGTTTCAAGTTCTTTACATATGAAAAGGAAAAATATTCCGACGTATTAACTGATAAATATAACACATGAAAGATTCTGTAGAAATAAATACACAGTATTCATAAGATAAAATCTAGACCTGCAGAGAGGAGAGATATGCCTTTTTACTCTGTTTCATTTTTCAACTACTAATAATACTCTGTTATTCTAGGGCAGGATCTTATAATCATTTTTATATTTCTGGAGCCAAACTCAAAGGGTAGAATGCAATATGTTCTCAGGTAAAGAGATTTTAATTGAATTAATCAATGGAAGCATCAATTTGGAATGAAACTTAAATCTACACTTTTTCAACATTGACCGAAAGTCTTCGTTAACCATGTGATTTTCTTGTCCATAGTACATAGCAAATGCTTGCATAGGAAATTACTAAACATGGAGAAATGGGTACCTTTTATGTAGAGAAAGAGTTGCCTGACTTAAACCAAAAAGCACAAACAATCGAACAATGTTGTGTGACAGAATGAGGCACTGTTTCTATCCTCTGAAACCGTAGTACCAAATGCTGAATTTCCTTGCGTATGTAGAGGGCTGAGTATGTTGGGTTCATGTTTTTAGTTGATAACTTTTGACATTTGTGTTAAGTTTTAGGATGAAGGACAAGAATCAGACAAAATGCCAAAACCCCAACGATCACAACCTTAGAAATAGGTCTCTGATCCCCCCAAAATAAGCCCTTTCAAGAATATAAATCCAACTGTACTCTCAAACTGTAGATTTTGCATGGTAGAGGCTCAATTAGGGGAGAATGACTAGGATTTATTTCCATTAGCATACAAAAACTCCATTTAAGGAACATTTAGATGGTGACAAAAGAATTGCTTCCCCACTGCATCTTTAAAAGGGCACAGGCACAATATTTCTCGTCCTGCTGATAATCATTTTTTTTCTTCCTGCTGTTCATCCATTCCCTGCTTTTGAAAACTAAATTTTTTCTTTTAAGAAAAGAGATGGGAAATATTCAAATAAATCCTAATCACTTGACCTAGGGACAAATTATACTGACCACCATTTTAAATATCATAAACATAACCTAAAAAATAAGAACTTGATCCATTTTCAATATAAATTGATGTTGTATTTTTCAACACTTGCAAGATGCATTAAAATATGTTCTCCTTAAGAGATTTCAAATTCATTACCAGGCAGTTATGTTTTCACTTCAGTTTTAAAGGCAGAGCTGATACTGCTCTGAATAAAAATGAAAAGTAAATTCCACAGTCAGAAAAATCTAGTAGGTGTGAGCTCTTGTTCCATGGGACTTGAGATTATACATTAGACAAACAAATAGCCTGCTGATTCAGACTCAGTGAGTGCCAGGGTGGTTAAAATAAGAAAAAAAAATGCTAAAAATATAAAAATATATTGGGGTCTGGCTACCAAGAGTCTTATTAGCCAGATATAAAAATCAATATAAAGCTTTTGAATTCTCAATTTTGAGATTTTTAAAGAACCTATAAAGGGAATATTATTTGTCTTCCTGTTCACCTATTAAAATAAAATAGAGGCTGGAGCTCTCCTCCTCTTCTGGCTAAGAACAGTATAAGAATCACTTTAGATAAGGCAAATGCTGCTTCTTCGGATCCTTAGTCTCTGAACAATTCTTCATTCATTACCATGTCACCCACTCAGTTAATGGTAAGATTATGTCTGAATTTCAGAACTAGAAAGGGTCTTGGAGATCATTTAATTAAATGCTTAATTTTATATTTGAGTAAAGTGAATCAACATTGTAAGTCAGCTATTTGATTGGATAGCAGTCACAAGTAGAATTCAAATCTTGTGATTTTTGTGATTCTCCATCAGCAGTTTTTGGGTTTTTTGTTTTCCTGCCCATCCATCATACTTAATAGTAATGTTGTTTTGTAAACCAAAATCAGCAGGCTTCAAACATTTTTGATATAAGGTGAGAAATATATTTCACATTAATACCACACATACACACACACACACACACACACAAAGAATGGACAAAAGTTTCTTGAAACAATACTTACTACATATGATACATCAAGGAATTCTTGGTTCCTTTCTGTCATATGCTATTCTATTTATTTTTTAATGGTGATCAAGACCCAATAAAATAATCATTTCACTATTCACTAATGATTGACAGAAATTTTGAAACAGTAGCCGTAGTCTAACTTTTCTGTTTTCTTGTCTCCAAAGAGACAAAAGAACTTTACTTGTAACTTGAGGAATTTATGCCAACAGTCTAACAGGCACCAGAGTAGCGCACGTGCCCTCCAGGTGGAGGGAGACCCTCAGCAAAAGTGACTGTGCTGATTTTACTCATTATGCTGCTTCTCTCATATCAATATTCTCCCAGTACTGTTTGTTCAAGTAGCACTCTGGACCTTCCAGTCAGGAAGAGGATGATCTGTAGAAGGTGGTTTATTTCCCTATAACTAACTGCTTCCACTTTCTCAATTCCCTTTTCCTGGGCAGAAACATTTACATTCCAACCACGAACAACAGAGATGTTGGAAAATCAGAAGTTTTCACTGTAATTTCTTTTCCTCTCACAAGTAAATTGGGTTTCCCACATTCAGCTGGATAGTTCTCTTTCAATAATCCTTGAATAGAAACCCATGTGTTTCTTTTATTTTGTTGCCCCATTCCATGGATCACGGGCAAGCCATTCTTCCACCTAATTCCTCTCTCTAAAGTGATGATGGGGAGCCCCATAGAATATGTACAAGTCCTTCAACTCTGTCTTGGTAGTCACTTGCCAGCTCCTTACCCACCCTGCTCCCTGCATCTCCTTCTGCATATTCCCATTCTCTCTCTGTCTCTCACACACTCATATTCTGTCTGCCTCACATGCAAACATACACATCCCCACAGGGGTACATGCCTGTATCTGTGCAAGCTGACTTGGCTCTTCAGGTAACACAGGTATGTTCACCACCGCCGTCACCACATCCCCATTTGCCATACATCTGAGCACACACATAAAGGCCCCCACGACCACCATGAGCCAGTCCAGAGATCAAGTGACCTTTACATACCTAATTCTTTCTATTGCCTACTTCCGTGATTCTGTTCATTTGCTTTCAACAAAAGCTTAAGCAAAAGCCTAATGTGAGAGTGAGGGAGAGGAGGAATCCTTCTGGTTTAAGAGGATGCTGAATTCATAGATTGGATTTGCGTCTTATAGGCCTACCCCCCTCGATCCTTCATCCTCCAGCACTACCAGGCTGCCTCAGATCCTTGGAACAGTTTAAAAACCTGAGGTCTCTCTCCAGTGCTCTCAGAGGCTACTAGAAAAAAATATACAATATTCTGATGATCTGAAATGGGGATAGAAAGAAGAAAATAAAAGGAAGAGAAGTAAAGGGAAATGAATTTCTCACTAGGTGTTGGATAACACCTGGAAGATCTAAGAACAAAGCTAATACTGAAGACTTTATCACAAATGTCATTGGCTGTTTGTTTTTATCCTCATATCAGATTGTTTTTGGTAGTAGTCACTCAAGTGGTGAAACGGTCTTCGGAAAGAAAGTACTTTATTATGACAAATATCACTCATGGTTAAGCCACCTCTACAACCCTGAAGTAGTCATGAGCCCTAAAAAGAACAAGACAAATTAAATTAAAAGGGATAAGCACACATTGGACCATGGTGCCCCTTGGCAAACAAGGCATCCTATCCTCCTTAGCTGAAATTACTTTTCAAGCAGTAAGGGAGTAGACTGCTGTGAGGCTCTCTCTCTGCTCCGCACAGCAGTTATAGAGATCGCAGGTGATGATGCTATTCCAGCCTCTGAATGGTCAGAGAAGAATTTCTGCTTCTTCACATTTGACCTCATGAATCGATATCAGTGTAACTGCAGAATAAAAGCTGGTGGTCTCAAAGCTTTCCTACTGCTCCAACCATCCAGATGATCAACCGGGTAATCTTTTTTTTCTTTTTTTTTTTTTGCGATACGCGGGCCTCTCACTGTTGTGGCCTCTCCCGTTGCGGAGCACATGCTCCGGACGCGCAGGCCCAGCGGCCATGGCTCACGGGCCCAGCTGCTCTGCGTCATGTGGGATCTTACCGGACCGGGGCACGAACCCGTTTCCCCTGCATCGGCAGGCGGACTCTCAACCACTGCGCCACCAGGGAAGCCCTCAACCGGGTAATTTTGATTTTAGACACTCTAGACTTAAAGTAGCACAGCACCCATAGCTTCCTCCCCATAGTCGAAAGAACCTGTCTAACCCAGTTGTACAGTATTTAGCAAAGACTTACCATTGCTGTGAAAACTACATAAGCAAAGGTTTGGGCAGAAAGGTTTCTTGATAACGTTCTTATCTCTCTTATATGCTTTTAGTTAAATATGGATGAAAATGTTTGCGGCAATTTACAATGTCAAGCCATTACCAGGATGGATTCTTCTCATTGAAGGTGGGTGAAAGTTTAAACAGTGAGAAATTTGGCAAGTCTTCTTGGCCAATCTCCTTCAACGATCTGTTTCAGAAGACCTTCAGTTATCTGTGTTCTGCTTTCAGCCTCACCATTTATTTGAGGGTGGTGAGGCACAATTGTGACAGGTTAGATAAGGTGGCTGTCTGCACATTCCTCAGCTCAACTGAGGCAAAAAAAACAGAACCAGTAATGTCTGTCAATCTGAGGTGCTGTAAATAAGTGACACAGAGTCATCTGTGCCCAGGCAGCAGAGATTTAATTTAGGCCTAGGAGCTCTTGGAGGAATGTTGAACAGTCTCCCAGATTCATAAATTGTTTTCTCTAGAATGATCCAGCCAAAGAATTTGAGCTTTTAACTATGGCTTCTTTAGTCCCCTTACCCAGGAAAGAAAGTGCCTTGGATTTGTTATAACAGCAAATTGGTATGTGCTAAACACCTTTAAAGACTTTTAAATATCAAAATCACTTCCACAAGACCAGCTACACTTTAAAGCCAAAGCTTTTATGCAAACACTTCAGAATGTGTGCATTTAGTGTTGCAAACATAATGCAATCACTGCATTTGAGAACAGCAATGTCATTTCCATTTCCCCCTTTAAAATGTGTGCTTTATGCATAGACAGTTCACATGAATATTTGTGAAAGGCTTGGTTCCTGAGCAATGACTTACTGAAAAGTAAACAATTGGTGTCTCGTTGCTTGTGGCATTTGTGGCTAAATCTAAACTCCTGAGCTGAGCAATGGTTGCCATTCTGTGTAGTGTGATAACGCAGATACAGAAGATAGCAACTACTTAGAACTGTCCCCATGCTGGTCTCCAGTGATGCAAATTCATTTCCTATAGGTATTGTATTAATCTGGGGTGGGGGTGGCAAGGGGTGTGGCAGCTTGAAGCAGGACTTCTTTCCTTGTCTTCTTTTTCTTTCTTCTTTCCTTTTCTTCTTTGAAGAAATAATTCAGCAAAGAGACAGAAATTGTGAAGGAGAAAAAGGATTTATTAGAAGCAAAGTATGTGTGGAAGAATACACAGGCAAACTCACAGAGTGAGTTGCACCCAGGGGGTGGCTTAGATTGCTTATATGGGGGCAGCCTTCTGGGTTGTCTCTGGCCAGTCATCTTGCTTGTGCCCCTATTTGGCCTGACTCAGGGCCCTCCCTGGTGAGTGTGTGAGCATCCCTCAGTCAAGATGGGTTCCAGCATGAAGGTTTCTGGGAGGTTGGCAGGACATATTATGGGTTGATAGCTCTTCCTTCTTTTGGCCCTTCTCTAGACTGAGGACCTTCTTTGTGTATTGTGTCAGGCTGGGAAACCCTCTTGACCACAAGAATGAGAAAAATGTGGTCGATTTGTCTTCCACCCAATCACTGTTCTGCTCCTGCTGGTCTCTTATCTCAAGGTGTCAGCAGGAGACTGGTTGCAGCTGCTCAGCCTGGGGTCCATCCATCTCCTACCTCAGTTATGATTCGGCATCACAGTAGAACGTGAAGACATTTATTCATTCAAGGAAAACTTATGGGTTTTCTTTGTTATTTAGTTGTGCCACCAACTGTGAGATGGATTTCTCTTAGATGGAGTGAAAGTCAAGAGACACTGATGAAAAAGCGACCCTGGAAATTCCAACTACAGAATTCTCAGGTTTTCTACTCAATATTTGATATATGTAAATGATAAGGAATTCCATGAATCATTTTCACAAAATAAATCCTTAAAACCAATAGAGAAAATTGTGTTTACCAGGGTTCATTTTAGGAAGAACTGTGTATTTGTTGGAAGAAATAGTTTGATAAGTAACTTGGGTTGAGGGTGATACCACAGGGCAAGTTCAGATAACAAAAGCTACAAAAGTCTAGGGTGAGAATTCATGACAAAATTGAAGAGAGGAATTCATGACACGACTGGGGGATGCAGACCAAGAAGGAAGGAGAAAGAAATAATATGGAGAGCACAGAGAAAGGAGGTGGTAGATTCTAAGTATAGCAATGAGTGACCATGTCATTTTTAAATAAATTTGACAAATATCCTAAAAGGTTGGTGTGAGTGAATTTCTTTTTGAAACTACATGAGAAGCTGAATTCTACATTCTGTACTAATTTTGAGCAAAATATAAATGCTAAGTCTGGACTCAGTAGCTGATATGTGAAATGTGATATGATTTGTTGACTCTGTGCCCAGGAAACCAGCAGGAATATTTTACCCAACTTGGAATCCTAAAAAATAAGAGCTCATGTCTAACACACCCACCAGAAATTAAAATCTAGTTAAGTTGAAGAACTCAATATAAAAAATTACTCCATTAAAAATTGATGAGAAATTAAGAAAATATTTTCAGATTACCAGGTGAAGAGAGAATATTTTGCAAAGCAAGGTGAAAGGAAAAATCTTATTAAGATGCTTGAAGTGTATGAATATTAAATATTTTTAAAGTTTAAAAGGTAAAAATTTAATTGGCAAAGATCACTATAAATATGACAAATAGTAAAAAATAATACTCAATAAAAAGGCTTCTGTAAATCAATATGATAAATGCTAACACTTTAATATAAACATGAGCAAAAATATCAATTCTAGAGAACACAAAAAAGAAAATAAGAGTGCGTAGTGAGTGTATAAATGCTGGAATCCTCAATGTGGTGAGAATGTGATGAGATGAGCAACCTCATAAACTGCTGGTAGGCCCATGAGTTGGTCTAGCTTTTCCTGAAGGCATATACATTCATAGTCTCCCAGTAAGCCTGTTCCTGTGATTCTATCTCACTGAGATTATTAGAAATATGAATATATGTTAGTATAAATATACCAGATATTATATTATTTATTATAGAAACAATTTCAAATTATTCCAGGTGTCCCAGAATGGTTAAATAATGATGTCACATACTCATGATGGAACATTATGCAGCTATTAAAATAATGATGTTTTCAAAGCATGATCAATGACATGATAAAAGGCCTATAATATACCATGAGGAGAAAAAATGTCAAATACAAAATTATGTATATACTAGAATTCCTATGGTCTCTCTTTCTTTGTTTATACTTAGATAAAGAAAACAGACAAGAGATATATATATAAAGAGAAACACAGGAAGCATAAATCACCATTATATGTGGATTCTTAGAATAAGAGGTTTTCATTTGCTTCTTCATATTTTTCCATATTTTTCAAACTTTCAAAATGAGCATTTATTTCTTTTGTGATTTTTACTTTTGATCGTCCTTTTACCAATTAAAAAACACTATCCTCTTAAAGCACAGAATAAATAGGAAAAATACACTCTAAAATTAAGAGATGCTAAAGTTGGGATGTACCTAAAGAATAAAGGCTTTTTTGATTTTCTGTAGAACCACCATGCAGTGTGAGAAAAGAGCTGAAGATTGCTATTGTATATATGGTTGCATTAGAATAGAGACCCCACAAAGTTAAACTTCATCATTAAGTATGGAATGGCTTATAAAGTATATATAGCTAATATATATATAATATTATAAATATATATAATGTATCTAAAATATATATTATATATAATTATTATTACAGTATATTATTATATATTATATATAATAGGTATTATATATAATATATAAATTTATGTATGTGTGTGTCTGTGTTGCCAAAAAGTACACTACTGGCTTTTAAGTGAATTGATACAATGGATTGAGCAAGACAAAATTATATTGGAGCCTCTTTGCAAGTTCCAAGTTCATTTGTAGTTACCTTACATTTGAAGCACAATTAACCTTAACTGATGGGGATCCTATCATCGTAGGCCATGCTTCTGCAGTTTCTGAAGCCCTAACAGCCTAAGGCTGTGTAGGTATAGAGTATAAAGCTACTGGCATAGTCAAAACCCCAGGCAGAATAAGCTGAGGTCACAATTGTTGGGACTGACATCAATCCAAACTGAGCCAGAAGAGTACAGTCTTCTAGCCTCTGAAAATGTTAAGCCGCAACTAAATCTGTTATTTCCCATCTCTGTTTTCCTCAGCCCATTCCCTCCACATTCTTCATGATTTTATTTAGGCTATTAATTTTTTTCAAAGCTCTAACCTTTCACTCTTAAATTTCCATCAGCAGTTAAGTGGGCTGAATTTTTCTCCCATAAAATCAATACAAATAATAGTTAAATGCAAAGTCCTCTATTGACCTCACATGCCTTCCAGCAAACACTGGATCTCTTTGCTCGCTTTCCAACAAAACATCTCCACAAACTTGTCTATAGTTCCTGTCTACATTTCACTTTCTCCCAATCACTCCTCCATCAAATGGCCTTCATGTGGTTAAATCCAAGAGATATTTTTAGTACTTATCTTCTTATATATTTACTCTTGACGCTCCCCTATCCTTCTTTCTTTTTTGGAAACACTCCCTGCCCTCAGCTTCCATAATTTTGGGCTAAGTTTCCTAAATTGAGCCATTCCTGCTGTCTCCTTTATATGATCAAACTTCTCTGCCAGATCTTCAAATGTTGGCTTGGGTCTGGATTCTTTGCTTTTTAAATATAAGAATCTGCCCTCTTCACCCTGTTGATTTGATTCATGTTGATGGCTGTAATCATTACCCTATTAGAATTTTACCAAATTTTCTCTCAAGATCTAGCCATTTCTCTGAGCTCCTATTTTAACAGGATGTTTAAAAGATTCCTCAGAACTACTCCAAATTCATGATCTATCACACCCACCACACTCACCACCACTACCCATAATTTCACTCTATTCTTAGGTTTTCTATCTCATTGAATGGTACCACCTCATTAAGTTGCACACACCATATATTTAAACATTATGCATAATAGATCCTTCATTATTTCCTTAACCGACCCAGTACCCAATCTGGCTGATTTTTGCCTCCTAAAATGCATCCATTTCTTCCCATGTTTACCATAGCTTGCCTGGTCTCTTTGCCCTCACCCTTGCCTCCCTCCAATCTGCTCTCCATTTTACAACCAAGATGATATTTCCAAAATGCAAGTTTGATCACTTTATCCTCTGCTAGAAACCCTGAAAGGGATTTCCATTAGTTCCTTAGACATCTTTTATGTGTTCTAAGACACCATTCACATTCATAGCCCTTGCCTCTCTCTCCACTTCCTCTGTCACCATTTCTGTCAGCTTTCTGTACTCGAGATATGTTAACCTTCTTCTATATCTTAAAAATGACATGCTCCCCCATTTCATACTACATGCTGTTTCAACGCCTAACTGAAATGCCTTTCCAAGACACCTCGTTGCTATTATTTAATTCTTGCTCAACTTTTAAATCTTATCCATATATCATAAGATCTTACTTTCATATATCACTTATGTTGCCTTTTAAAACTAAATCTCCTCCAGCACAAACCAAGTCTCACAATACCCTCACCTTTCTTTCAGGGCATTTCTCACAGCTGTGATTTTAAATTATAGCTACAACCCTTTTATTGACTAAACATATTATGAATGAAGGTGTAAATAATTAATCAATTAATATGTGCTAGGTACTGGGGTGGCAACAGAGATTTTAAGATAAATAAATCCAGGTTCCTGCTCTCCTTGCTGATGGGAAAGAAACCTAGACAAATAATTAAAGGCATAATGCAGCATGATAAGTATTATAATAAAAAATGTACCACACAAGTTTGTGGAGAGGAAGATCCAATTAACTTTATGTGGAAGGGACAGGGCAGGCAGGCTTCAAAGAAAAACTGACATCTGTGCTGGACTTTGAAGGGTCATCTGGAGTTAGTGAGGTAAAGACATTGAGAAAAAGAGATCCTAGGCATAAAGAACAATATGAACAAAGTCTAAAAGGAACTGGCATGCATGTCAGGTACAAGGGAATTGGCATGAATGCTTCATTGTGTCTGGAACATGTGGTGTTTGGAGGAAAGTGATGCAAGTTAAGTCAAAAAGATAGACTTGGATAAAACTGCCAAGGATCTGAAATGGTATGCAAAGGACTTGAGACTTCACTTTTTTTGAACACGGTTGCATCTCCTTCTCTCTCTCTTTCAGGTGATCTGAGGTATTTGCAAAAGATAATGAATGGTAATGTGGGAAGTGAAGTGGAGAGGGATTGCAATATGAGAGGCAGAGAGACCAGTAGAAACCTACCACAACCATATGATGAAGTTGTAATTAAAGCAATAGCAATGGAACGGAGACAGTTTTGAAAGTGAGATAAATGTGATCTGGTGACCAACTGGAATGTACACCAGGGAAATGATGAAATAAAGGAAGAGTCAGAGATGTCTAGCTGGGTGACTAAGTGGATTATGAGAACACTTACTGAGACAGTGGACACATTAGGAGGAAAAAGTGTGGGGATGAGTGCCACATTTTTCTGCCTTTTTAGAGCATATAATCTAATAAAAGAGAGACACACTATCACAACCTATACAATGAAAAAAATATGCAGGAAAACCTTATTTTTCTTAGCAGCTGGAGAGAAAGACCATCTTAAGGAGAGCCCATCATTTGTTCATGAAGTGTTTTGATAAGTCTTCTTAGAATCTGGGCTGATAATTAAGATTTGCAGGCCTGGGAACAAACAACATGGAATTTTTATCCAACAGAGGAGGAATGTAGGAAGAAATTTAGATAATTTGGGGAAGTGGGGAAAGATTGAAAAAGAGGGGAACATAGTAACTGGCATCACAGAAAGATAGCCAGTGGATATGTGGAGGTGGAATGTTTGTGTTATTTGTTGGTACAGAACTTTCCTCAGTTTCTCCTATGAATTCTTCAAAAAATTCCTCATTTCCCACTAATGCCTTGTGAAGTATGTTTTCTTTGGGGAGAATACAAAGAAATACTCAAGGTTGTTTCATGCATGATGCATGGAGAAATCAGAGGATTTCAATGCAATTTAAAAATCCTAGACCATTACTCCAGTAGGTGGATCAAAGCAACTGACAAAGGATTAATCTCCAAAATATACAAACAGCTCATGCAGCTCAATATCAAAAAAAACAAACAATCCAATCAAAAAATGGGCAGAAGATCTAAATAGACATCTCTCCAAAGAAGACATACAAATGGCCAAAAAGCACATGAAAAGATGTTCAACATCACTAATTATTAGAGAAATGCAGATCAAAACTACAATGAGTTATCACTTCACACTGGTCAGAATAGCCATCATCAAAAAATCTACAAGCACTAAATGCTGGAGAGGCTGTGGAGAAAAGGGAACCCTCCTACATTGTTGGTGGAAATGTAAATTGGTACAGCCACTATGGAGGACAGTATTGGAGATTACTTAAAAAACCAGAAATAGAACTACCACATGACCCTACAATCCCACTCCTGGGCATAAACCCAGAGAAAACCATAATTCAAAAAGACACATGCAGCCCAATGTTCATTGAAGCACTATTTACAATAGCCAGGACATGGAAGCAACCTAAATGTCCATCAATAGAGGAATGGATTAAGAGGATGTGCTACATATATGCAATGGAATATTACTTGGCAATAAAAAAGAACAAAATAAAGCCATTTACAGCAACATGGATTGACCTAGAGATTGTCATACTGAGTGAAGTAAGTCAGACACAGAAAGACAAATATCATATGATATTGCTTACACATGGAATAAAAAAAAATGGGTACAAATAAACTTCTTTACAAAACAGAAGTAGAGTCACAGATGTAGAAAACAAACTTATGGTTACCAGAGGATAAGGAGTGAGGGATAACTTGGGAGATTGGGACTGACTTATACTCACTACTATATATAAAATAGATAACTAATAAGAACCTGCTGTATAGCACAGGGAGCTCTACTCAATACTATGTAATGGCCTATATGGGAAAAGAATCTAAAAAAAAAAAGTGGATAGATGTATATGTATTAATATAACTGATTCACTTTGCTGTACACCTGAAACCAACACATTATAAATCAACTATATGCCAATATTTTTTTAAAAAATATGTCCTTTAATAAATAAATAAATACCCTATAAAGTTTAAAGTAGTACATAGAAGCATAGAATAGGATAAAGTAGGAAAAGCTCCTATTGGATATTTCCTGAGATGGAAGAGGACTTTCTGTGGAAAGGGATACAGCATGAGCAAAGACACAGAGACCTAAAATCGTAAGTAATCTGGGATGATTAGGGGTGTAAAGCATAAAAGAAAGGGGAATACTGGGAAATTATTGAAATAATAGTTTCAGACCAAAATTTTCTTTTCAAAATAGAGTCTATATTCAATTTTTCCCAATAGTATTTGGGAGTGGATTTATGCTACTTCTTATCTAGTCCTTTTAAATACTTTAAAATAAATACTTACAAAAAAGTGTAAGAAAAAAACGGTGACCACATATAAGGCAAACAGAAGTTCAACTGTTCTTCACCATTCTATTGTTGTAAAAATGTTTTGAATATGCTAAGTCTCTTATATTGATATATACCACTAAAGAAATGTTTTAAACAAGGCAAATAAGAAACAACCATGTATATGGTATCACCATGCCTTCCTGGCATGCACACCACTGATTATTTCCTGTAATAGTCCCATGAAAAAAGACATGCTCTTGGTAAAATTCAATGCTTAATAATCAAAGTGAAAGCTCTGTCTCTAGGCTGAGGAAGAATTTGCAGAATCTGTAGTAAGAGTACTTGTGATCGTGGATTTCCTCTCCCTTTACTCAGAGTTGCTAATGCTGGTATATGCTTAATATGACTTTCTCCTTAGGGTCAAAGCGCAGTCTCCTTCACTTTACCGGGTAGATGAGTAATTATGTGTGACTAATTCTGCAAAGGTCTCATAAAAGATATAAAGTTTAGTATCATTACATTTCCATTATTCTTTAATAATTATTAAAACAAAGGAATATGCCTATTGTAGATGGCTCAGTGGACCTTGTGTTTCCTTCCTCTGCATCTGTAATGAATTGAATAGATTTTATATTTTCAACAAATCAATTGCCTATCCCTTAATCTACATTACTGTTCTCATAGAAAAGATGAAACGCTATACTTCTTCTGGGCAAAGTGTGAGATCACATTGAATAAGTACAGGGCTTTATACAAATTATTCTACACTCAGGAAACAGAAACATATCACTTAATATCAAAGTTAAATTAGCCAAAAAAAATCATTATTTAAAAAAAATTTCTTCTCTCAATTTTAAAGCCCAAGATTATGAGTGCACTTATGAATATGGTTCTTCCTGCATACATAACATATTTAAGGCAAAAGTATTGCTCCATCCACAAGTGTCTCAAAAAATATCTCTTTTACTCTTTTTCAAAGCATCAAGGAATATGATATCAATTTTTCATCTTTTCTCTTCACGTTACACGACTTCTTGGCTGCTGTACACATTTTGGCAATTCCAACACATTGAATCTAACGCCTTCCAAAAATCCTTAGTGAAAGTGAACAGTGACTGTGTAGGAGGTTTTTTTTCACATTTCATTTTGGACCTCTGCTAGCTCACAAAAGATAAGCTGGGTTTGAGAATCATTTTATTAACATTACTTAACCATGTTAAAGAAACTTTCTTTCAGAAAGAATTTAGTCCAACCACACCAAAACTCTGGGAAATCAGTTAGTTAACCTGTGAGACCAGGCTAATCATGGTTTTAAGTGCCTGTGGTCCTGTTTAAAACCTGCATCACTGAAAACAATCCACAACCCTACTATTAAACTTATAGCTGTCATGAGACTGGCTGCCTCAAATACCTGGCAGATACACGTGGAGCTCACAGCTCTCACCAATTATAAATTTATCCCAAAGGTATAGCCAGACCACTACAAAGACCACATTAAAAAATAATACTAGAAAACCTTCTTGAACGATTATTAGTTATCCCTGCTACTATTTTTTACTTCTTTTAATAAACTTATTTTCATGGCCATGTCAAAATTTATGACTGCCAAGCGTAAAATATACCTGAAGTTAATGGTAGTGCTTTATTCAAGAAAATTATAGTCCTGATTCACACTGAGTTTGCATTAGTTCAGCAAATCTCTCCAAGCACAAATCTAGGAGCTGTTTTGATGTGGTGCCCTATTTCTCAGTAGTAATATGTCAGTTCTCATTACGCATATAACAAAGTGTATTGCAAGACATTTTAAGTCAGCAAGCATTTTGACATAACTTGGTATCAGGATGACAGCTGTTGTAAACAAATGATTCTTAAGGAAAATACAGATAAAATCAACCACTACTGAAAAAGAATTATAATATTTTAAAACATTAGCAGACATAAATATCACTGTGTTTATGCGTAGCTGGTTAACTATTCTCTTTCCACAAATATTAACAAATCTCTGAGTGTAACGACCCATGTTCTAATAGTTAATGTTCCTTCAAATTCTCCTCCCACCACCTTTGGTAATAAATGTTTTCAGCCATCCAAAAAGCAGAGAAAATATTGACATATATTTTAATTATCATACAAAAATAAAAACTGTGAAAAAATAAATAAAAATTAAAACAGCCAGATACAAAAACTTCCAGCTTCTGAATAACTTTTCTTTAAAAAAAAGCTTCCTATACTACTGCCCTTAACCATTCATGTCCCCAAACCTGTTTGAATAAATGTAGCAAAAGACAGCTAAGCCACACAAAGTGTAAGAGAAAGTGTCCAACAAAAGAAAAAAACTAGAGGATGAAATGAGAATAAAAAGAGAGAACAAAGAGACATCATAGGTTATGTTCATAAAAACAACTGTGCTAATTAACCTTCAATAGATAACAACATTTGCAATTATTTTAAAATGCATGCAGTATAAAACAAAAGTTAAATTATAACTCCAAAATATACTATTATGAAATTAATTCCTACAAAATTTTTGTTTTTAAAATAGCAACAAGGTCCTCAGGTCAAACAAACAACAGGGAGGGGACCCAGCCCCACCCATCAGCAGACATGTGGATTAAAGTTTTACTGAACTCTGCCCAGCCAAGCAACAGCCAGCTCTACCCACCACCAGTACCTCCCATCAGGAAACTTGCACAAGCCACTTAGGTAGCCTCATCCACCAGAGGGCAGACAGCAGAAGCAAGAACTACAATCCTGCAGCCTGTGAAACAAAACCACATTCACAGAAATATAGACAAGATGAAAAGGCAGAGGGCTATGTACCAGATGAAGGAACAAGATAAAACCCCAGAAAAACAACTAAATGAAGTGCAGATAGGCAACCTTCCAGAAAAAGAATTCAGAATAATGATAGTGAACATGATCAAGGACCTCGGGAAAAGAATGGAGACAAAGATCAAGAAGATACAATAAATGTTTAACAAAGACCTAGAAGAATTAAAAAACAAACAAATAAAGATGAACAACACAATAACTGAAATGAAAACTACACTAGAAGGAATAGCAGAATAACTGAGGCAGAAGAATGGATAAGTGACCTAGAAGACAGAGTGGTGGAATTCACTGATGCAGAACAGAATAAAGAAAAAAGAATGAAAAGAAATGAAAACAGCCTAAGAGACTTCTGGGACAACATTAAATGCACCAACACTCGCATTATAGGGGTTCCAGAAGGAGAAGAGAGAGAAAAAGGACCAGAGAAAATATTTGAAGAGATTATAGTTGAAAACTTCCCTAACATGGGAAAGGAAATAGCCACCCAAGCCCAGGAAATGCAGAGAGTCCTATACAGGATAAACCCAAGGAGAAACACACTGAGAAATAGTAATCAAATTGGCAAAAATTAAAGGCAAAGAAAAATTATTGAAAGCAGCAAGGGAAAAATGACAAATAACATACAAGGGAACTCCCATAAGGTTAACAGCTTATTTCTCAGCAGAAACTCTACAAGCCAGAAGGGAGTGGCATGGTATACTTAAAGTGGTGAAAGGGAAGAACTACAAACAAGACTACTCTACCCGGCAAGAATCTCATAAAGATTCAAAGGAGAAATCAAAAGTTTTACAGACAGGCAAAAGCTAAGAGAATTCAGCACCACCAAACCAGCCCTAAAACAAATGATAAAGGAACTTCCCTAAGTGGGAAACACAAGAGAAGAAAAGGACATACAAAAAAACTCCCAGAACAATTAAGAAAATGGAAATAGGAACATACATATCAATAATTACCTTAAATGTGAATGGATTAAATGCTCCAACCAAAAGACACAAGCTTGCTGAATGGATACAAAAACAAGACTCATACATATGCTGTTAAAGAGACCCACTTCAGACCTAGGGACACATACAGACTGAAAGTGAGGGGATGGAAAAAGATATTCCATGCAAATGGAAATCAAAAGAAAGCTGGAGTAGCAATAATCATATTAGATAAAATAGACTTTAAAATAAAGAATGTTAAAAGAGACAAGGAAGGACACTACATAATGATCAAGGGATCAATCCAAAAAGAAGACATAATAATTATAAATATATATGCACCCAACATAGGAGCACCTTAATACATAAGGCAACTGCTAACAGCTATAAAAGAGGAAATCAACAGTAACACATTAATAGTGTAATAGTGGGGGAATTTAACACCTCACTTATACCAATGGACAGATCAGCCAAAAAGAAAATTAATAAGGAAACACAAGCTTTAAATGACACAATAGACCAGATAGATTTCATTGATATTTATAGGACATTCCATCCCCAAACAGCAGATTACACTTTCTTCTCAAGTGTGAACCGAACATTCTCCAGGATAGATCACATATTGGGTCACAAATCAAGCCTCAGTAAATTTAAGAAAATTGAAATCATATCAGGCATCTTTTCTGACCACAATGCTATGAGACTGGAAATGAATTATGGGGGGGAAAACCTAAAAAACACAAATACATGTAGGCTAAACAATACATTACTAAATAACCAAGAGATCACTAAGACATCAAAGAGGAAATCAAAAAAATACCTAGAGACAAATGACAATGAAAACACGAGGATCCTAAACCTATGGGATGCAGCAGAGGCATTTCTAAGAGGGATGTTTATAGCTATACAAGCCTACCTCAAGAAACAACAAAATCTCAAATAAACAATCTAACCTTACACCTAAAGGAACTAGAGAAAGAAAAATAAACAAAACCCAAAGTTAGGAGAAGGAAAGAAATCATAAAGATCAGAGCAGAAATAAATGAAATAGAAACAAAGAAAACAATAGCAAAGATCAATAAAACTAAAAGCTGGTTCTTTGAGAAGATAAACAAAGTGATAAACCATTAGCCAGACTCATCAAGAAAAAGAGGGAGAGGACTCAAATCAATAAAATTAGAAATGAAAAAGGAGAAGTTACAACAGACACTGCAGAAATGCAAAGCATCCTAAGAGACTACTACAAGCAACTCTATGCCAATAAAATGGACAACCTGGAAGAAATGGACAAATTCTTAGGAAGGTATACCCTTCCAAGACTGAACTAGGAAGAAACAGAAAATATGAACAGACCAATCACAAGTAATGAAATAGAATCTCTGATTAAAAATCTTCCAACAAACAAAAGTCCAGGACCACATGGCTTCACAGATGAATGCTATCAAACATTTAGAGAAGAGCTATCCCCCATCCCTCTCAAACTCTTCCAAAATATAGCAGAGGGAGGAACTTCCCAAACTCCTTCTATGAGGCCACCATCACTCTGATACCAAAGCCAGACAAAGATACTACAAAAAAAGAAAACTGCAGACCAATATCACTGATGAATATAGACGCAAAAATCCTCAAAAAAAATACTAGCAAGCAGAATCCAACAACACATTAAAAGGATAATGCACCATGATCAAGTGAGATTAATCCCAGGGATGCAAGGATTCTTCAATATATGCAAATCACTCAATGTGATACACCATATTAACAAACTGAAGAATAAAATCCATATGATCATCTCAGTAGCTGCAGAAAAAGCTTTTGACAAAATTCAACACCAATTTATGATAAAAACTCTCCAGAAAGTGGGGGTAGAAGGAACCTACCTCAACATAATAAAGGTCATATATGACAAACACACAGAAAACATCATTCTCAATGGTGAAAAACTGAAAGCATTTCCTCTAAGATCAGGAATGAGACAAGGATGTCCACTCTCACCACTATTATTCAACATAGTTTTGGAAGTCCTAGCCACGGCAATCAGAGAGGAAAAAGAAATAAAGGGAATAGAAATTGGAAAAGAATAAGTAAAACTGTCACTGTTTGCAGATGACATGATACTATACATAGAGAATCCTAAAAATGCCACCAGAAAACTATTAGAGCTAATCAGTGAATTTGGTAAAGTTGAAGGATATAAAATTAATGCACAGAAATCTTGTGCATTCCTATATACTAATGATGAAATATCTGAAATAGAAATTATAGAAACACTCCCATTTACCATTGCAACTAAAAGAATAAAATGCCTAGGGATAAAACTATGTAGGGAGACAAAAGACCTGTATGCAGAAAACTATAGGACACTGATGAAAGAAATTAAAGATGATACCAACAGATGGAGAGATATACCATGTCCTTGGATTGGAAGAATCAATATTGTGAAAATGATTGTAAAACCCAAAGTAATCTACAGATTCAATGCAATCACTATCAAATTATGAATGGCATTTTTTTTACAGAACTAGAACAAAAAAATCTTAAAATTTGTGTGGAGACACAAAAAACCCTGAATAGCCAAACAGTTTGGAGGGAAAAATAAAACGGATCTGGAGGAATCAGACTCCCTGAGTTCAGACTATACTACAAAGCTACAGTAATCAAGACAATATGGTACTGGCACAAAAACAGAAACATAGATCAATGGAACAAGATAGAAAGCCCAGAGATGAACCCACACACCTATGGTCAACTAATCTATGACAAAAGAGGCACGGATATACAATGGAGAAAGACAGTCTCTTCAGTAAGTGGTGCTTGGAAAACTGGGCAGCTACATGTAAAAGAAGGAAATTAGAACGCTCCTTAACACCATACACAAAAATAAACTCAAAATGGATTAGAGAACTAAATGTAAGACCGGACACTATAAAACTCTTAGAGGAAAATATAGGAAGAACACTCTTTGACATAATTCACAGCAAGATTTTATTTATTTATTTTTTTTGAGGTACGCAGGCCTCTCACTTTTGTGGCCTCTCTGTTGTGGAGCACAGGCTTCGGACACACAGGTTCAGTGGCCATGGCTCGCAGGCCTAGCCGCTCTGTGGCATGTGAGATCTGCCCGGACCGGGGCACGAACAGGTGTCCCCTGCATCATCAGGCAGACTCTCAACCAATATGCCACCAGGGAAGCCCAGCAAGTTCTTTTTTGATCCACCTCCTAGAGTAATGGAAATAAAAGCAAAAATAAACAAATAGGACCTAATGAAACTTCAAAGCTTTTGCACAGCAAAGGAAACCATAAACAAGACGAAAGGACAACCCTCAAAATGGGAGAAATATTTGCAAACTAATCAATGGACAAAGGATTAATCTCCAAAATATATAAACAGCTCATGCAGCTCAATATTAAAAAAAACAAACAACGCAATCCAAAAATGGGCAGAAGACCTAAATAAACATTTCTCCAAAGAAGACATATAGATGGCCAAGAAACACATGAAAGCTGCTCAACATCACTAATTATTAGAGAAATGCAAATCAAAACTACAATGAGGTATCACCTCACACCAGTTAGAATGGGCTTCATCAGAAAATCTACAAACAACAAATGCTGGAGAGGGTGGGGAGAAAAGGGAACCGTCTTGCACTGTTGTTGGGATTGTAAATTGACACAGCCACTATGGAGATCAGTATAGGGGTTCATTAAAAAACTAAAAATAGAATTACCATATGACCCAGGAATCCCACTACTGGGCTTATACGTAGAGAAAACCATAATTCAGAAAGACACGTGCATCCCAATGTTCACTGCAGCACTATATACAATAGTCAGGTCATGGAAGCAACCTAAGTGCCCATCAACAGATGAATGGATAAAGAAGATGTGGTACATATATACAATGGAATATTACTCAGCCATAAAAAGGAACGTGATTCGTAGAGACGTGAATTGATGTAGAGACTGTCATACAGAATGAAGTAAGTCAGAAAGAGAAAAACAAATATCGTATATTAACGCATATGTGTGGAACCTAGAAAAATGGAACAGATGAACCAGTTTGCAGGGCAGAAATTGAGACACAGATGTAGAGTACCAACGTATGGACACCAAGGGGGTAAAGCGGCCGGTGGGGAGGGGTAGTGGTGTGATGAATTGGGCAATTGGGATTGACATGTATACACTGATGTGTATAAAATGGATGACTAATAAGAACTTGCTGTAAAAAAATAAATTAAATAAAATTCAAAAGTTAAAAATAAATTCTTACGAAAAAGAAAAATGATAACAAAACAAACAAAAAATTTCTACAACCTTTCTTACTGCTATAATTTTTCATTATACTCAAGTGACAGCCACACCTACTAAGACAGTCTCTTATTTATTCAGGAAGCATTTTTAAAAGCCTACTGTGTGTCAGAATCTATTCCAGGCACTCTTATCAAAAGAAAATATCAACAGATACATATATCTTTTTCTGTAAGATTAAGTTTTGCATATTTGATTTCCTAAAGAGGGCTCAAAATACATTAATGTGATATACACCAGAAACAGCATTTGCTGAGATAGGCATGTAATGCGTGGATTTATTCACTGTGAATAAGAAGTGAGGAGACCAGAGAAATATAAACCTGGCACCAAGAATCTATACTGGCTGAATGGACCACAAGACCACAAACACAAGCAGAATCAGGAAAGGAAACCGTTCTTAGGTAGCAACACCATACAAGAAAGAGAAAGAGCAAAGTACATTTATAAGCATGAAGATACCATCATACTTCCAGCTGTGATAGGACTGTAATTATGGCTGTTTGGTTTAATGTTGTTTTAGGCTTTTCATCTCTTTGTGTGTGCTTCCAAAATTATAATATTAGAAATTTGAGTCAAACACAAATCTATTGAGCATCATTACAGTCATTGAGTAAAGTATTTTTGCTTCTTCAACAACCACTAAGAACTCTCAAATATCATCTCAATGAATATAACTATTAAAAGTTGGAGGTTTCTAACTCTCCTCCCCACTGGATATTTGACCACCTCACTTTATGCCCCATTCAATAGCACATAACACATTACTGCACTTCTTCATAAATCTGTCTTGTTTAACATGCCATGATCATCTGGAGAGTAGGATCCTTGTCTTATGCAAATTAGTACCCACTATGCATGGCACACAATAGGATTTCCTAAATAAGAAATTTGTATTTGAATTTGATATTTAAGTGATCAAAGTCAGAAAAGCAAATAAGACGAGTATTAGTATATTTTGTTTCAGAAAAATCAAAGTTTGATTTAAAAATATGATATTTCTCATTAGTACGGCTATGGTTCTGTTGGCTAATGTTACAAAGTCTACACCTTTAAATTCTGCCTATATAATTAGTGTTCAGCATGATGCAAAACAAGTCACTCAAACTCTCTGTCCCTTAGCAATGAAAAATATTCTAATTTACCTTACAGGAAGGTTGGGAAAAACCAACTATGAAGCAAATTATAATATAAAGTCTATATAATGATTAATGGGGAGGATTCTGACTTATAAAAAGTGATTATAATGAAATAAAATCATTCTGGATTCAACAGAAACTTAAAACAGAACAAAGCAGCTGTAGAAACAACTTCGAAGTTATTTCAATTACTATTTATCCTAATAGCATTATATCCAGATCATAGTTGATATTTATTCTTCTAGTTGCTGAATACATTTCTGAGATTACCTGTCTAATATGCCTTATGTTGTAATAATTAATAAATCTTTGAAGTTATTAAGCATATTATTTATTTTAAGATCTACAACTCTGAAACAAGACAATAAATTTATAAGCTAATGAAGAGATATTATTTAAAGTGGGATATATTTGGAGAGCTATAAATATCCAAGGATCTTTGGTACAAATATCAAGTTTCCATAAAAATAGTACAATGAATACCATATTCCCTTTACCTAAACTCACTAATCGTTTTAACATTTTGCCACAAGTACTCTGTCTGCACACACACACACACACACACACACACACTTTTTTTTTTCTGAGCCACTTGAAACTAAACTGTACATATTATAATATTCATCTCTAAATACTAAATACTCCACCGTGTATTGTCTAAGAAATAGGAAATAAGAACATTCTCCTACATAGCCACACTACCACTAACACACTCAAGAAATAAATCATTGATACAACTTTAGATAATACAGTGTTTCTTAAGTTACTTGTGGAGAAGGATCAGTATTTCTTATTTCCAGTAAACTGAGAAACAATAGTTTAATGAAATAAAATTTTAAAATTACGAAAAATTAGCAGGCACCTATATATAACAAAAATGTCAAATTACTATCGAAATTTCTAATTGCTTACTCAACTTTGTACTTATGTCCTTGTGGAACAATAAATATCAATTCACTGATTGGCACCGCCTTAAGGACCACACTTTGAATAGCACTATTATGATATTGAGTAAATATTCAAATGTCCCCACATACCCCACCAAGTACATTTATGATGTGACCCAGTCAAAAATCATGTATCTTTATTCTCCTTTAATCAAAGAAAGTGGCACTTCTTTTTCTTTCTCTCTTTTGACATTTATGGGAATGGTATTTAGAAACCAAGATCTGGGTGCTAGATGTGTTCATAGCTAGTGCATGTTATACTTTTCAGGTAAGCACAAAGGAGCTGACATTTTTTAAAATTCTCCTCTTACCTCCCCAACAATTATATAAAATTGTTTCACACATGGAAATATCAAATATGAACTCTATTAGAAAACATTTACTAATGAGAAATTCTTTTTTTAATTTTTATTTCATATTGGAGTATAGTTGATTTACAATGTTATGTTAGTTTTAGGCATACAGCAAAGTGATTTAGTTATACATATACATATATCTATTCTTTTTCAAATTCTTTTCCCATATAGGTTATTACAGAGTATTGAATAGAGTTCCCTGTGCTATACAGTATACAGTAGGTCCTTGTTGATTATCTATTTTATATATAGTAGTGTGTATATGCTAATCCCAACCTCCTAATTGATCCCTCCCCCCAACCTTTCCCTTTTGGTAACCATAAGTTTGTTTTCTAAGTCTGTGAGTCTGTTTCTGTTTCATAAATAAGTTCATTTGTATCATTTTTTTAGATTCCACATATAAGTGATAGTGTCTGATATTTGTCTTTCTCTGTCTAACTTACTTCACTTAGGATGATAATCTCTACATCCATCCATATTGCTGCAAATGGCATTATTTTGTTCTTTTTCATGGCTGAGTAATATTCCATTGTATATATGTACATCTTCCATTCATCTGTCGATAGACATTTAGGTTGCTTCCATATCTTGGCTATTGTAAATAGTGTTTCAGTTAACATTGAGGTGCACATATCTTTTCAAATTATGTTTTATTCTGGATATGCCCAGTAGTGAGATTACTGGATCATATGACAGCTCTATTTTTGGTTTGTTAAGGAATCTCCAATGCTGTTCTCCATAGTGGCTGTACCAATTCACATTCCTACAAATAGGAGGGTTCCTTTTTCTCCATACCCTCTCCAGCATTTATTATTTGTAGATCTTTTGATGATGGCCATTCTGACTGGTGTGAGATGATATCTCATTGTAGTTTTGACTTGCATTTCTCTAACAATTAGCGATGTTGAGCATCTTATCATGTGCTTTTTGGCCATCTGTAGGCCTTCTTTAGCGAAATGTCTATTTAGATCTTCTGCCCATTTTTTGATTGGGTTATTTGGGGGTTTTTTGATATTGAGCTGCATGAGCTGTTTTTATATTTTGGAGATTAATCCCTTGTTGGCCCCATCATTTGCAAATATTTTCTCCCATTCTGTGGGTTGTCTTTTTGTTTTGTTTATGGTTTCCTTTGTTGTGCAAAGGCTTTAGGTTTAATTAGGTCCCTTTTTCTTTTAATTTTCATTATTCTAGGAGGTCGATCCAAGAAGATACTCCTGCAATTTATGTCAAAGAGTGTTCTGCCTAGGTTTTCCTCTAAGAGTTTTAAATGAAAATGTCATATGCACTTAAACACTTATAACTAGACCAACATTGCCATAGCTTTTGGAAATGAAGTTTATTATTCATAAAGATATACAATCTTGTATATATCTTTTCAGGAGTGATATTTTCACACTTTCTTAATCTCCCCAATAAGAAGTGATGGATCTCTCTTTCCCTACAACCCTAAGATGATGTTGTTTTGTAATATCTTATGATACATAGTACACTGTTTCTTAAGCTGTGAATATTTCTGGATATTGTTCTTCTAACCTCATTTAATTTTCACCTTTGAAAAACATATTCCTTAATTTCTAAAAATATCCACATTCTATATGGAAATGGGAGTAACATTATTTTTTCATAGGATTGATGAAAGGATTGAATTTTCATGGACTAACCTTATAAACTATGACTTTAAGTTAAAAAAAAAAGAGAAATATCCAAGATCTAGTTAGTGGTCTTTTCAATATCCATAAATGTTTGGGATTCTGAGAATACAGAATTCAATCAAGGTTAAATGTTTTTAGCATAAGGCAGAAAACACATTTACATATCCTGTCAACTTAAGACCTTTAGTCCTACTAATGAAGATAGTTAAATATTCTAAGAGAAATTTTTAAAAATGCAAAATCCAATAAAGTGATCAACTTGGGAAAATTGGCAGACTTCCATGATTCCATCAAGACAGAAGTTAAATTGGAGATTTGTGTTATTTGACCACTGGATTTGTGAAATATAAAGCCTAGGATATAGTCTCTATTAATAAAAATACAGAGTATTTGATAGGGCAGTTAATACAAAGAACACCTTGGACATCTGAAATTCCAGGTTATACAATGGGCCAAATTCTCAGACACTAGGAAACTTCAGTTATCCAAGACAGTAGTTTTCTTCCTGGCAGTAAACATCTTTCAAAAGGGATAGAATTGATATTAAATATGGACATGTTTAAAAGTAAATACAGCAGAGACTTCCATTCAGCTCCAATTCTATAAAGAAATGGGAAGTTATAGCTCCTGCACTTATAACAAGAAAACCTGGACAAACTGAGAATCAATTACTGTTCTTTGACCAATAAGAAAATGGAGATTATTGAATAAGCTGCCACCCTGAAATATGGAAAGACAGGCAAAGTCATAAAGATACCATCAATTGAGAGCTGCATATCTAAGGTAGAAGCCAATGGAACCATAAAATGGTAGGAACTCATAAAGGGTAATTTTTAATGAATTGCAGGAGGTGGAGTGTGGACTTCAGTGAGAATGAGAAACTCTTGGTGGCCACAGTCATAGGAGGACATCCTCACTTTCATGGACTCATCCTCCAGGTGCTCCTCCAAGTTCCCAAAGTGTCTTGAGGCTCTGAGAGGGGGGAGAGGAAGAGTAATATTGTAAATCATTCCCAAAGCTTTCTCCATAAAGAAGCCTACTCTCCAGAGGTAAGAAATTTGCCAAAGCACAATTCTGAAGTTTTATCCCTGATGGGGGAAAGGAATTCCTCCCTATTCCATGCCTCTTCAACCTTTTAATCTTAGTGAAGCAGGGAGAGAACACAGTCAGCAAGGAAAATATTAAAAGGCTGAAGCCAGGAGAGGAAGTAGGTGTTGGAGGTAGGGGTGGAGGGGCTGAAGGGAGTTACACCACTGGAGAAATGTTCATAAAAGTCACAGAGCCAAGACACAAGCACAGTAAAAAAAACTAAGATTGATCAGCTTTAGCTTAAATCATGCAGAAGAAAATAAATAATAAAAACTAGAGCAAAAATCAGTGAAATTGAGAGACGGAGTGGCCACAATGACAGAGTAGGAAGACCCTGAGCTAACGTCGTCCTACAGGCACACCAAAATTACAACTATTGCAGAGTAACTATTGCAGCATTGTTTACAATAGCCAAGATATGGAAGCAGCCCAAATGACCATCAATAAATTAATGGGTAAAAAAGATATATATATACATATATATCTTATTATATATATACACACACATATATACTTATATATATACAATGGAGTATTACTCAGCCATAATAAGGAATGAAATCTTGCCATTTGTGACAACATGGATGGACCTAGATGGCATTATGTTAAGTGAAATAAGTTTGACAGAGAAAAACAAATACTGTATGATTTCACTTATATGTGAAATCTAAAAAACAAAACAAATGCGAATTCATAACAAAATGGAAACAGAGTTATAGACACAGAGACCAAACAAGTGGTTGCCAGAAAGGAGAGGTGTTGGTGGAGGAAATAAACAGGTGAAGGAGATTTAGAAGTACAAGCTTCCAGCAATCCCACTCCTGGGCATATATACAGATGTATATCTATAATATAGCACATATCTATAATTTGAAAAGATACTTGCACCTCTATGTTCAGAGAAGTACTATTTACAATAGGCAAGACATGGAAACAACCTAAATGCCTATCAACAGATCAATGGATAAAGAAGATGTGGTACATATACACAATGGAATGCTACCCAGCCATAAAAAAGAATGAAATAATGCCCTTTGCAGCAACATGGATGGACCTAGTAAGCCAAAGACAAATACCATAAGGTATCACTTATATGCAGAATCTAAAATATGACACAAATGAGCTTATCTACTAAACAGAAACAGGCTCACAGACATAGAGAACAGACTTGTAGTTGCCAAGGTGGATGGGGGGTGGGGGAGGGGTGGATTGGGAGTTTGGGATTAGCAGATGCAAACTTTTATGTATAGAATGGGTAAACAAGGTCCTGCTATAAAGGACAGGGAACTATATTCAATATCCTATAATAAACTGTAATGTAAAAGAATATAGGGTGGGAAGGAGGCTCAAGAGGGAAGGGATATGAGGATATATGTATACATATACCTGATTAACCTTGTTGTGTGGCAGAAACTAACACAACATCATAAAGTGATTATACTCTAATAAAGATGTAAAAAAAAATGAATATGAAAAAGATTATATATATATGCATAACTGAGTCACTTTGCTGTACAGCAGAAATTAACACAACATTGTAAATCAACTATACTTTAATCAAATTAAAAAAAAAAAACTTCCAGTTGAAAAATAAGTGATTCATGGGTATGAAATGTACAGTGTGGGGAATATAGTATATAACTATGTAATATCTTTGGATGGTGACTTACCTTACCTAGACTTATCATGGTGATCATTTTGAAATGTATAGAAATACCAAATCACTATGTTGTGTAACAGGAACTTACATAGTGTTGTAGGTCAATTATATTTCAATAACAACTAAACAAACTCATAGAGAAAGAGATCAAATTTATGGTTACCTGAGGTGGTGTGTGGGGAGAGGAAGAACTGTATGAAGATAGTCAATTGTACAAGCTTCCAGTTATAAGATAAATAGGTACTAGGGATGTAATGTATGATATGAGAAATATAATTAATAGCTACTGTATGTTACATATAAAAGTTGTAAAAATAGCAAATCCTAAGAGTTCTCTTTTTTTAGGAATATTTTTTTCTATTTCTTTAATTTTGTATCTATATGAGATGATAGACATTCATGAAACTTACTGTGGTAATCATTTCATTATGCATGTAAGTCAGATCATTATGCTATATACCTAAGCTCATACGATGCTATATATCAATTATATCTCAATAAAACTGGAAGAAAAGAGAAAATCTATTTTTTTTAAATTAAAAAAGAAACGAAATTGAAAATAGGGAACCAATTTATAAAATTAACAAAACAAAATCTAGGTTTTTGAAAAGATCAGTAAAATTAATAAACCATTAGCCATGCTAATTAAGAATATAGAGAGAAGACATAAATTACCAATATAAGAAATGAAAAAGGAATTTAAATGGATAATGAAGTAACACTATGTACAAATCCAGGGCCACAAATTTTATTACTTAGTTGAAATGGACCAATTCTTTGAAAGATACAAAATACCAAAACTTACAAAAAAATTGATAACCTAAATAAGCACATATTCAACTGAGAATTAAATCAATAATTAATGACATTCCAAAAAAGAAAGCTCAAGCCTAGATGGTTTCACTCATTAAATCTACCAAATATTTAATAAAGAAATAATACCGGGGGCGCTGGGAAGATGGCGGAAGAGTAAGACGCGGAGATCACCTTCCTCCCCACAGATACACCAGAAATACATCTACACGTGGAGCAACTCCTACAGAACACCTACTGAATGCTGGCAGAAGACCTCAGACCTCCCAAAAGGCAAGAAACTCCCCCACGTACCTGGGTAGGGCTAAAGAAAAACAAAAGAAGAAACAGAGACAAAAAAATAGGGACGGCACCTGCACCAGTGGGAGGGAGCTGTGAAGGAGGAAATGTTTCCACACACTAGGAAGCCCCTTCGCAGGTGGAGACTGCGGGAGGCGGAGAGGGGAGCTTCGGGGTGGCGTAGGAGAGCACAGCAACAGGGGTGCGGAGGGCAAAGCGGGAAATTCCCTCATAGAGGATCGGTGCCGACCGGCACTCACCAGCCCTAGAGGCTTGTCTGCTCACCCGCCAGGGCGGGCGGGGCTGCGAGCTGAGCCTTGGGCTTTGGTCGGAGCACAGGGAGAGGACTGGGCTTGGCTGCGTGAACACAGCCTGAAGGGGTTAGTGCACCATGGCTAGCCGGGAGGGAGTCCGGGAAAAGGTCTGGAGCTGCCGAAGAGGCAAGAGACTTTTTCTTCCCTCTTTGTTTTCTGGTGCGCGAGGAAAGGGGTTTAAGAGCACTGCTTAAAGGAACTCCAGAGACGGGCGCAAGCCGCGGCTAAAAGCGCGGACCCCAGAGACGGGCGGGAGACGCTAAGGCTGCTGCTGCCGCCACCAAGGGGCCTGTGTGTGAGCACAGGTCACTATCCACACCCCTCTTCTGGGGAGCCTGTGCAGCCCGCCACTGCCAGGTTCTGGGATCCAGGGACAACTTCCCCGGGAGAACGCACGGCGGGCCTCACGCTGGTGCAACGTCACGCTGGCCTTTGCCGCCGCAGGCCTGCCCCGCACGCCGTGCCCCTCCCTCCCCCCGGCCTGAGTGCGCCAGAGCCCCCGAATCAGCGGCTCCTTTAACCCCGTCCTGTCTGAGCAAAAAACAGACGCCCTCCAGTGACCTACACACAGAGGCGGGACCAAATCCAAAGTTGAGCCCCTGTGAGTTATGAGAACAAATAAGAAAAAGGGAAATCTCTCCCAGCAGCCTCAGAAACAGCGTAATAAAGCTCCACAATCCAATTGATGTACCCTGCATCTGCAGAATACCTGAATAGACAACGAGTCATCCCAAATTGAGGAGGTGGACCTCGAGAGCAAGATCTATGATTTTTTCCCCTTTTCCTCTTTTTGTGAGTGTGTATGTGTATGCTTCTGTGTGAGATTTTGTCTGTATAGCTTTGCTTCCATTTGTCCTAGGGTTCTATCTGTCCATTGTTTTTTTTTTGGTGTTGTGTTTTAATTTTTTTCTTAATAATTAATTTTAATTTTAATAACTTTATTATACCTTACTTTTCTTTCTTTCTTTCTTCCTTTGTTTCTTTCTTCCTTCCTTTCTTCCTTTCTTTCTTTCTTTCTTTCTTTCTCTTTCTTTCTTTCTTTCTTTCTTTCTTTCTTTCTTTCTTTCTTTCTTTCTTTCTTTCTTTCTTTCCTTCCTTCCTTCCTTCCTTCCTTCCTTCCTTCCTTTAGACAACAAATCATCCCAAATTGAGGAGGTGGACTTTGAGAGCAAGATTTATGATTTTTTCCCCTTTTCCCCTTTTTGTGAGGCTGTATGTCTATGCTTCTGTGTAAGATTTTGTCTATATAGCTTTGCTTCCACCATTTGTCCTAAGGTTCTATCCGTCCCTTTTTTGTTTTTTCTAAATAATTATTTTTTAATTCAATAACTTTATTATACTCTATTTTATTTTACTGTATCTTCTTTCTTTCTTTCTTTTTTCCTTCCTTCCTCCCTCTCTCCATCCCTCCCTCCTTTCTTTCCTTCTTGCCTTCTTTCCTTCTTTTCTTCTTTCTTTCTTTCTTTCCTCCTTCCTTTCTTCCTTCCTTCCTTCCTTCCTTCCTTCCCTCCTTTCTTTCTTTCTTTCTTTCTTTCTTTCTTTCTTTCTTTCTTTCTTTCCTTCTTTCTTTCTTCCTACTTCTACTAATTCTCTCTACTTTTTCTCCCTTTTATTCAGAGCCATGTGGATGAAAGGCTCTTGGTGCTTCAGTCAGGAGTCAGTGCTCTGCCTCTGAGGTGGGAGAGCCAACTTCAGGAACTGGTCAACAAGAGACCTCCCAGCTACACATAATATCAAATGGTGAAAATCTCCCAGAGACCTCCATCTTAACACCAGCAGCCAGCTTCACTCAACGACCAGCAAGCTACAGTGCTGGACAACCTATGCCAAACAACTAGCAAAACAAGAACACAGCCCCACCCATTAGCAGAGAGGCTGCCTAAAATCATAATAAGTCCACAGACACCCCAAAACACACCACCAGACGTGGACCTGCCCACTAGAGAGACAAGATCCAGCCCCATCCACCACAACACAGGCACTAGTCCCCTCCACAAGAAAGCCTACACAACCCACTGAACCAACCTTAGCCACTGGAGACAGACACCAAAAACAACGGGAACTACGAACCTGCAGCCTGCAAAAAGGAGACCCCAAACACAGTAACATAAGCAAAATGAGAAGACAGAAAAACACACAGCAGATGAAGGAGCAAGATAAAAATGCACCAGACCTAACAAATGAAGAGGAAATAGGCAGTCTACCTGAAAAAGAATTCAGAATAATGATAGTAAAGATGATCCAAAATCTTGGAAATAGAATGGACAAAATTCAAGAAACATTTAACAAGGACCTAGAAGAAATAAAGATGAAACAAGCAATGATGAACAACACAATAAATGAAATTAAAAATACTCTAGATGGGATCAATAGCAGAATAACTGAGGCAGAAGAATGGATAAGTGACCTGGAAGATAAAATAGTGGAAATAACTACTGCAGAGCAGAATAAAGAAAAAAGAATGAAAAGAACTGAGGACAGTCTCAGAGACCTCTGGGACAACATTAAACACACCAACATTCGAATTATAGGGGTTCCAGAAGAAGAAGAGAAAAAGAAAGGGACTGAGAAAATATCTGAAGAGATTATAGTTGAAAACTTCCCTAATATGGAAAAGGAAATAGTTAATCAAGTCCAGGAAGCACAGAGAGTCCCATGCAGGATAAATGCAAGGAGAAATACGCCAAGACACATATTAATCAAACTGTTAAAAATTAAATGCAAAGAAAGCATATTAAAAGCAGCAAGGGAAAAACAACAAATAACACACAAGGGAATCCCCATAAGGTTAACAGCTGATCTCTCAGCAGAAACTCTGCAAGCCAGAAGTGAGTGGCAGGACATATTTAAAGTGATGAAGGAGAAAAACCTGCAACCAAGATTACTCTACCCAGCAAGGATCTCATTCAGATTTGATGGAGAAATTAAAACCTTTACAGATAAGCAAAAGCTGAGAGAGTTCAGCACCACCAAACCAGCTTTACAACAAATGCTAAAGGAACTTCTCTAGGCAGGAAACACAAGAGAAGGAAAAGACCTATAATAATGAACCCAAAACAATTAAGAAAATGGGAATGGGAACATACATATCGATAATTACCTTAAATGTAAATGGACTAAATGCTCCCACCAAAAGACACAGATTGGCTGAATGGATACAAAAACAAGACCCATATATATGCTGTCTACAAGAGACCCACTTCAGGCCTAGAGACATATACAGACTCAAAGTAAGGGGATGGAAAAAGATATTCCATGCAAATGTAAACCAAAAGAAAGCTAGAGTAGCAATTCTCATATCAGACAAAATAGACTTTAAAATAAACTATTAGAAGAGACAAAGAAGGACACTACATAATGATCAAGGGATTGATCCAAGAAGAAGATATAACAATTATAAATATTTATGCACCCAACATAGGAGTACCTCAATACATAAGGCAAATACTAACAGCCATAAAAGGGGAAATTGACAGTAATGCATTCATAGTAGGGGACTTTAACACCCCACTTGCACCAATGGACAGATCATCCAAAATGAAAATAAAGAAGGAAACACAAGCTTTAAATGATACATTAAACAAGATGGACTTAATTGATATTTATAGGGCACTCCATCCAAAAACAACAGAATACACATTTTTCTCAAGTGCTCATGGAACATTCTCCAGGATAGATCATATCCTGGGTCACAAATCAAGCCTTGGTAAATTTAAGAAAATTGAAATTGTATCAAGTATCTTTTCTGACCACAACACCATGAGACTAGATATCAATTACAGGAAAAGATCTGTAAAAAATACAAACACATGGAGGCTAAACAACACACTACTTAATAACGAAGTGATCACTGAAGAAATCAAAGAGGAAATTAAAAAAATACCTAGAAACAAATGACAATGGAGACACAACGACCCAAAACCTGTGGGATGCAGCAAAAGCAGTTATAAGAGGGAAGTTTATAACAATACAAGCCCACATTAAGAAGCAGGAAACATCTCGAATAAACAACCTAACCTTGCACCTCAAGCAATTAGAGAGAGAAGAACAAAAAAACCCCAAAGCTAGCAGAAGGAAAGAAATCATAAAAATCAGATCAGAAATAAATGAAAAAGAAATGAAGGAAACAATGGAAAAGATCAGTAAAACTAAGTGCTGGTTCTTTGAGAAGATAAACAAAATAGATAAACCATTAGCCAGACTCATCAAGAAAAAAAGGAAGAAGACTCAAATCATTAGAATTAGAAATGAAAAAGGAGAACAACTGACACTGCAGAAATACAAAAGATCATGAGAGATTACTACAAGCAACTCTATGCCAATAAAATAGAAAACCTGGAAGAAATGGACAAATTCTTAGAAATGCACAAGCTGCCATGACTGAACCAGGAAGAAATAGAAAATATGAACAGACCAATCACAAGCACTGAAATTGAAACTGTGATTAAAAATCTTCCAACAAACAAAAGCCCAGGACCAGATGGCTTCACAGGCAAATTCTATCAAACATTTAAAGAAGAGCTAAGAACTATCCTTCTCAAACTCTTCCAAAATACAGCAGAGGGAGGAACACTCCCAAATTCCTTCTACAAGGCCACCATCACCTTGATACCAAAACCAGACAAGGATGTCACAAAGAAAGAAAACTACAGGCCAATATCACTGATGAACATAGATGCAAAAATCCTCAACAAAATACTAGCAAACAGAAGCCAACAGCACGTTAAAAGGATCATACACCATGATCAAGTGGGGTTTATTCCAGGAATGCAAGGATTCTTCAATATATGCAAATCTATCAGTGTGATACACCATATTAACAAATTGAAGGAGAAAAAACATATGATCATCTCAATAGATGCAGAGAAAGCTTTTGACAAAATTCAACACCCATTTATGATAAAATCCCTGCAGAAAGTAGGCATAGAGGGAACTTTCCTCAACATAATAAAGGCCATATATGACAAGCCCACAGCAAACATCATCCTCAATGGTGAAAAACTGAAAGCATTTCCACTAAGATCAGGAACAAGACAAGGTTGTCCACTCTCTCCACTCTTATTTGACATAGTTTTGGAAGTTTTAGCCACAGCAATCAGAGAAGAAAAGGAAATAAAAGAAATCCAAATTGGAAAAGAAGAAGTAAAGCTGTCACTGTCTGCAGATGACATGATCCTATACATAGAGAATCCTAAAGATGCTACCAGAAAACTACTAGAGCTAATCAATGAATTTGGTAAAGTGGCAGGATACAAAATTAATGCACAGAAATCTCTGGCATTCCTATATACTAATGATGAAAAATCTGAAAGTGAAATCAAGAAAACACTCGCATTTACCATTGCAACAAAAAGAATAAAATATCTAGGAATAAACCTACCTAAGGAGACAAAAGACCTGTATGCAGAATATTATAAGACACTGATGAAAGAAATTAAGGATGATACAACTAGATGGAGAGATATACCATGTTCTTGGATTGGAAGAATCAACATTGTGAAAATGACTCTACTACCCAAAGCAATCTATAGATTCAATGCAATCCCTATCAAACTACCACTGGCATTTTTCACAGAACTAGAACAAAAAATTTGGCAATTTGTATGGAAACACAAAAGACCCCAAATAGCCAAAGCAATCTTGAGAACGAAAAAAGGAACTGGAGGAATCGGGCTCCCTGACTTCAGACTATACTACAAAGGTACAGTTATCAAGACGGTATGGTACTAGCACAAAAACAGAAAGATAGATCAATGGAACAGGATAGAAAGCCCAGAGATAAACCCATGCACATATGGACACCTTATCTTTGATAAAGGTGGCAGGAATGTACAGTGGAGAAAGGACAGCCTCTTCAATAAGTGGTGCTGGAAAACTGGACAGGTACATGTAAAAGTATGAGATTAGATCACTCCCTAATACCATACACAAAAATAAACTCAAAATGGATTAAAGACCTAAATGTAAGGCCAGAAACTATCAAACTCTTAGAGGAAAACATAGGCAGAACACTCTATGACATAAATCACAGCAAGATCCTTTCTGACCCACCTCCTAGAGTAATGGAAATAAAAACAAAAATAAACAAATGGGACCTAATGAAACTTCAAAGCTTTTGCACAGCAAAGGAAACCATAAACAAGACCAAAAGACAACCCTCAGAATGGGAAAAAATATTTGCAAATGAAGTAACCAACAAAGGATTAATCTCCAAAATTTACAAGCAGCTCATGCAGCTCAGTAACAAAAAAACAAACAACCCAATCCAAAAATGGGCAGAAGACCTAAATAGACATTTCTCCAAAGAAGATATACAGACTGCCAACAAACACATGAAAGAATGCTCAACATCATTAATCATTAGAGAAATGCAAATCAAAACTACAATGAGATATCATCTCACACTTGTCAGAATGGCCATCACCAAAAAATCTAGAAACAATAAATGCTGGAGAGGGTGTGGAGAAAAGGGAACACTCTTGCGCTGCTGGTGGGAATGTGAATTGGTTCAGCCACTGTGGAGAACAATATGGAGGTTCCTTAAAAAACTACAAATAGAACTGCCATATGACCCAGCAATCCCACTACTGGGCATATACCCTGAGAAAACCAAAATTCAAAAAGAGTCATGTACCAAAATGTTCATTGCAACTCTATTTACAATAGCCTGGAGATGGAAACAACCAAAGTGTCCATCATCAGATGAATGGATAAAGAAGATGTGGCACATATATACAATGGAATATTACTCAGCCATAAAAAGAAACGAAATTGAGCTATTTGTAATGAGGTGGATAGACCTAGAGTCTGTCATACAAAGTGAAGTAAGTCAGAAAGAGAAAGACAAATACCGTATGCTAACACATATATATGGAATTTAAGAAAAAAAAATGTCATGAAGAACCTAGGGTCTAGACAGGAATAAAGACACAAACTTACTCGAGAACAGACTTGAGGATATGGGGAGGGGGGATGGTGGGCTTTGACAGGGCGAGAGAGAGGCATGGACATATATACACTAACAAACATAAGATAGATAGCTAGTGGGAAGCAGCCGCATGGCACAGGGCTATCGGCTCAGTGCTTTGTGACCGCCTGGAGGGGTGGGATAGGGAGGGTGGGAGGGACGGAGATGCGAGAGGGAAGATATATGGGAACATGTGTATATGTATAACTGATTCACTTTGTTATAAAGCAGAAACGAACACACCATTGTAAAGCAATTATACCCCAATAAAGACGTTAAAAAAAAAAAAAAGAAAGAAATAATACCAAGTCTCCACAATCACCTCCAGAGGATAAAAATGGGCTAAATGCTCTCTAACTCATTCTATGAGGCCAGTATTACTTTAATACAAAATGAGATAAAAAACATTACAAGAAAAGAAAATTATAGACCAATATTTCTTATGAACATAGATAAATGCTCAAGGAAATATAAGCAAATCAAATCAAAGAAATTGATATATAAAAAGAATTATATACCATGACCAGGTGGGATTTATTCCAGGTATGCCAGGCTGATTCAACATTTAAAAATCAGTCAATGTAGGGCTTCCCTGGTGGCGCAGTGGTTGGGAGTCCGCCTGCCGATGCAGGGGACACAGGTTCGTGCCCCGGTCTGGGAAGATCCCGCATGTCACGGAGCGGCTGGGCCCGTGGGCCATGGCCGCTGGGCCTGCGCGTCCGGAACCTGTGCTCCGCAACAGCAGTGAGAGGCCCGCGTACCGCAAAAAAAAAAAAAAAAAAAATCAGTCAGTGTAATCTTCCATATCAATAAAATAAAGAAGAAAAATCATATGATCATATGAATTAATGCCAGCAAAAACACTTGACAAAACCCAACACCCGTTCATGATAAAAATATTCAGCAAACTATAAACAGGGGAAAATGTCCTCAATTTGATAAAGACCATCTACAAAACCTATATAGCTAACATAATACTTAATGGTGAGAAACAGGATAATTTTCTCCTAAGATTGGGAACAAGGCAAAGATGTCCTCTCTCTCTTCTATTATATCTCATGATGGTTTTAATATGCATTTCTCTAAAGGTTAGTACTGTTAAACATATTTTCATGTGTTTATTTGCCATTTATATGTCTTCTTTGATAAAGTGTTCTGTTCTTTCACCCACTTTCTAATCAGATTTTTTGGTTTTTTACTCTTGAGTTTAGGAGTTTCATGTATATTCTTAAAGTAATTATTTACCAAATATATTATTTGAAAATATTTTCTCCCATTTGGTGGCTTGCCTTTTCATTGTCTTAACAGGGTCATTCACAGAGCAAAGGTTTTTAATTTTGAGGAAGTCCAATTTATCAATTTTTTTATGGATTATGCCTTTGATATCATGCCTAAGAATTTGTCAACTAACACGAAGTCATAAAGATTTTCTACTATATTGTATTCTAAAAGTTTTGTAGTTTTTTCTCTTACACTTAGGTCATAATAATCCATTTTGAGTTCAGTTTTCCATAATATGTGAGGATAGGCCAAGTGTTATTCTTTTGGCTATTGACATCCAATTATTCCAACACCATTCCTTAAAAAGACTGTCTTTCCTCCATTGAATTACTTTGCATCTTTGTCAAAAACTGTAACTTCAGTTTAACATATAGAATCTTAATAAGTGTTCAATTTAAAATACAGGTCCAAAGCAAGTATGTGGCATATTGGAATACTCAAGAGAACTTTGGTTTGTTACATTTAAAAGAATATTTTCAGGGGGAGGGAAATTCTATTTTTCTTACTTTTTTTCCTTTTCTTTTTTCCTTTTGTTCAGTTTTAGTGAGATACGTCATGTCCTATTAACAAACAGGAATTATAAACATTTAAGGTGTACAACTTGATGATTTGATAGGTCCTCGAAAATTTTGTTAATCAGATAATTGACTAAAGGCAAATTAATCATATTAAGTGTATAAATTCAGTTTAAAATGTTAAAAAGTGATTAAATGTGTAAATGATACCAAATACTATTAAAGTCCCCTCAAAGTGATGGCTAAAATTTTCTAGACATATCAATAGAATATTCACAAAAGCTGTAATTACCTACTTAAAGATGAAGTTATGTCATTTGAATTTATAAGTTTGGTAAACTGAATTTTAAAAACAAAAGTAACATCTATTAGACCATCTAATATTAAAAAAAATTATGGCAGTACCAAATTCTCGAGATGATGCAGAGAAACTGAATTCTTCATATATTGCTATTGGGAATGTAAAATAATACAACCACTCTGGAGAAGACCTTGGCAGTCACTTACAAAACTAAATATGCATTTACCATATGATGCAGCAATTCTACCCTTGCATGTTTATCCAAAAGAAATGAAAACTTAGGTTCATGTAAAAACTTGAATACAAATGCTCATAGCATGTTTATCTGTAGTAGCGAAAAACTGGAAACAATCCAAATGTCCTTCAACCGATGACTGGTTAAACAAGTTGTGATACATCCATACCATGGAATACTACCTAACATCAAAAAAGGAATGAACTATTGATAGATGCAACAACTTGGATGAATCTCAAGGGAATTTTGCTGAGTTTTAAAAAAAGCCAACCATAAAAGATTACATGTAGCAAACTTTCATTCATATATCATTATGGAAATGACAAAATTATAGAGATGTAGAACAGATTAGTAGTTGCCAAGAGTTAGGGACTGGGAGCATGAGTAGACAGGGAGACAATATAGGTGGCAGCATGGAGAATCCTTACAGTCTTGGAACTGTCTGTATCTTGACGTGGTGGCAGTCACACAAATCAACACATGTGATACGACTGCATAGAACTATATACAAACACATGCCAATGAGTGCATGTAAAACGTGAAATTTGAGTAAGATCAAAAGATTGTATCAATATCAACATCCTGTTGTCTTATTGAATTCTAGATTTACAAGATGTTAAGACTGACAGAGACCGGGTGAAGTATACGCAGAATTTCTCTGTATTATTCCTTAGAACTGCATGTGAATATACAATTAAAGTTTTAAAAATATAATTAAAAAGAAAAGTAAATCTCTGAATAGTCCCTTCTGTATACACACAAACACACATACACACAAAATCCCTTATGGGCATCAAAAGAAAAAAAAAAACCCGTACACTAGCATAAAAACTACAGAAATTATTTAGAACAATGGATAAAAATATATTATTCATGGGCTTCCCTGGTGGCGCAGTGGTTGAGAGTCCACCTGCCGATGCAGGGGACACGGGTTCATGCCCCGGTCCAGGAAGATCCCACATGCCGCGGAGTGGCTGGGTCCGTGAGCCATGGCTGCTGAGCCTGCGCGTCCGGAGCCTGTACTCCGAAACGGGAGAGGCCACAGCAGTGAGAGGCCCGCGTACCACAAAAAAAGAAAAAAAAGAAAAGAAAAGAAAAAGAAATATATATATATATATTATTCATTTAATAGATTATATCTGCTACTGCTGTCACTGTTACTACTATTGCTGTAATGCCTGATACTCTTCCTTCAGATATCTTCATGGCTAACTTCCTCACTTAATTTAAGTATGAGAATTTTAACACAGAAAACATCACTTCTTTGACCAACCTATCTCAAATAACCCCGCCCTGTCTTTCCACCCTTTATTGTTCCCCATTCCATCCCTTTTTCCTGATTTACTTTTCTTCTTAGCACTTGTGATCAAATGAAATATTGCATATATATGTGTTTACTTGTTTATTCTCAATCCCCCTCCTCCTCCTACAGAAGGCAAGCTCTACAAGAGCAGGGCTTCATCTGGTTTTGCTCACTCTTGTGTTCCCAGTTCTTACAAAGTGCATGATATGGTAGAGGCTCAGGGACTATTTATTATATAAGCAAATGTTGCAATAAACTGATGAGTGAATGCTGATGTTAAATATAATGATGCAGAAGTTAGTTTTTCTCTATTTTTAAGTAACAGCTTCTGATGTATGAGAATGCTAGAGAAGATGTCTTAGAAATCTCTTACCAAATTTTTATTAAAATACTCATAAAACTATTTGAAAAGAATCTCCTATGCACTTCAATGACAAAAAAAATAAGGTAATGCTGCTTTCTTCTAGAATTTGACACAATTTTCCTTATGCCTTATTCATGAATTAGAACCCCTTTTGGAACCTGCTCTCTCTCTTTTTTTTTTTTTTTTTTTTTTTTTTTTTGCGGTACGCGGGTCTCTCACTGTTGTGGCCTCTCCGTTGTGGAGCACAGGCTCTGGACGCGCAGGCTCAGTGGCCATGGCTCATGGGCCCAGCCGCTCTGCGGCATGTGGGATCTTCCTGGACCAGGGCACGAACCCGTGTCCCCTGAATCGGCAGGAGGACTCTCAACCACAGCACCACCAGGGAAGCCCAGGTCCTTTAATTTTAACAAACTGTCTCAAACTCATAAATAGCACAGAGAAGCCTGACAGGTCCTAAATGGTCACTTCAATTTATTTTAGTCATTAAAAATAAACTTCTAAGTAATGAAAACAAGAAAAGATAACTCAATCAGGAATTGAAACTTAAAGATCTTCTGGAGCCCCTACTACTTTTATGCCTTGGTCAGTGTACTTCCTGAGCTTCTGTTCCTTCATCTGAAATTGGAATAATAAATAATAGCTGTTTTACTTCTTCAACAGGATGGTATCATAAGCAGATAATTTGTTTACTACAAATATTATAGCAACATAAGCTAGCCTTATTATAACAATTGGATATTTCCTAAATAGAAACATTCCAATGTATTCTGTTTTCTTCTTAATATGTGTGAATTGCTTTGCTCTTGGAAATGGGTGGAATGATCAGTAGTGAAATAATCAGAAGTGAAAACCAAAGTCAAAATTTACTGTTACAACTGACTCATTCAGGCTTATCAGAATATCCACCAAGTATTAAAAAATAAAACAAAACAAATTACCTGTTAACATTTGAAAAAAAAAAGAAGACAACTTGTGAGAGTTTTTCTTTTTTAACCAAAATTAGCAAACATGAGACGTAAGTTATCTGAAAACAAAAGCACCTCAAAGCTTTTCTTTTAATGAGCATAAAAGACATTGCTGGGGTTAGATACTTCAAAAACTATTGAAATGAGTTTAGTGTTAAAAGAAGTTTTTCTTTGAAGATTACTGCTTTTATTCAGATTCAGATAAAATTGTTTATTTTAGTTAGACAATGAATTTCTTCCTTAAGAGTAATTTCCCTGTGAAGTAATTTTTATCTGTGGCAATTTATACCTAATGTTAGAACAGAATGATAACAGAGGCAATTTGTTCTAGGTTTTCCTGGCGTGGTTCCCTCAAGCTGGGAGTCCTTGAATGCCCAAAAAGTGCTAGGGTAACTGAGGGCAGAAGAAGTAAAAGCTTGACCCCTGCTGCCTGCACCTCCATCCCTTTTCCATTTCCCTATCTCCCTCCCTCCCCATCTGCTCCCTAATAGCGCTGCTCTAGGTACAGATATGAGCATTGCAGTAAGTGTTAAGGTGTGTAATTCTTCCTTAAGGATGAACCTCCATTCTAAGGGGTCTTCAATTCATTGGAGAGCAAATGTTTTTGGGCAAAGTGGCCTCTGGAGCTCCTTGCCTGTTAAAATCTCACTCCCCCACACCCCACTGCCCCTTGGCACGTAGACCATTCAGTCAGCAAATAGATTTGCCTTGTTTACAGCATTCACTCACAAGGCGTCAGCCCTGCCTTTCCTGCGTTCTCATCTTGATTTACACAGACATCTTTGTAAAACAGCATAACAAAGCAAAGTAGAATTTTTATTCAGGTAGGTTTAAACAAAGCAAATATTGAAAGCTGATAATGGTATACCCCCAAATATTTCCTAACAATATTTCCTAATAATGGGGAAATTATATTATATATAATATGTGTAAATATACATATACACACATACATATACCTATCTTTGGAAGATATATATATCTTCAGATAAAGATTAATAAAATAATTTTGAAATGAGAGTTAAATAACAATAGTATTAGTAATGAAGTATGATAGTTCAATTGAACATGGAAATGTTTAGAGTGGTTTTGACAGAATTATACAATTTTAGTATTAAAAAGTCATTCAAAATTATCATCACATCTTGCACATGAGGACCCTGAATGATGAAAATCAGAACAAGAGTTGAAGTCTCTTCACTCCTGGCCCATCGCCTGTATGTGTGTGTGTGTGTGTGTGTGTGTATGTGTGTGTGTATGTGTTTTACACAAGATCACACACCTCTTAGGTTTTATTATAAATCTTATTGGGAAATATTTGTTGAAATTGTCAATCTGAGACCTAACTGGGCCATTGTAACTCCCTTAAGAATCAAGAGAGATGAACAAGAGCAAAGGTGCCTGGTTCCTTCCTCCTGCTGACTGCATCTTCCCCATAGTATAACTGCTGACACCCATCTTGGTCCCTTCACCACCTCAGGAGTCTCGGCTCAGAGTTTTGACAGGAACTAGAGGACCCCATTTTCCCTTCAAGTTGTAGCACTAACTACTCCAGCCACCTAATTACTGGGTGTGCTTCACTGCTTTACTCCCTGTACCTCAACCACTGTATCCCCTAAGTCTGGCTAAGCATGTAGGCCTTGGCCCCTGTGTTCTGGAATCAGCCAAATAAGTTTCTCCACAGAAAAAACAAACCTCAGCTTCTCATTAGTGGTCCCACTGCCATTCCCATACATAATGCAGCTTCTTAGAGTAACTGGGCCAGGTGCTACCTAAACACCATAATTGTCATCTCGCAGGGGCAGGGGACCTCTGTGCTGCTGCCCACATGTTGCTACTCTACCCACGGATTGAGACACTCCTGGTACTTCAGGCTAGAGATACCCACTAAACAGCAAACTTTGGGTCCTGAGGGAGATTCATCTTTAAACCCTGAGGAGAAGCCCAAGTCTCCAAGGCAATTTGATTTTCCCTCCTGATATGAGAGACATGGCCCAATACAAAACAGAGGCCCTATGAAAGGCCATCACCCTGAGGGAACTTAAATTCTTCAACTCAGAATTCCACCTTACTCTTCTCCCCTCCCCCACCCACCTTCCGCTCAGCCCTGGAGCCCAAGGAATAGTCTAATAAATGAATATTTACAAATCTCTTTGTTCAACTAAGTTCTTCATGTGATAATGGTATAAAATTGGCTTCAGGAATAATAAACAGCCATTTTAAGTAAATTTCTTTTTCATTTATATGTCAGATGTATTTTGATATCTCTTTTCATTATTTACTTATGTATTCAGAAATTTTGCACAAATAATATGAAATTATACATTGGGAAAACTAAGAGAAATTAAACCTAAAACTATAACCACATTTAATTTGTTACCAGGGGAAATAAAGGAAATCAAGTCGTAGGAATAAAATCCCCAGAATTTAAACTCCAACTCTACCTAAACTTTGCTTGCTCTGTGCCCTGGGCAAGCTATTTAACTTAACCGAACCTAGTTGTTGTCAAGTGTAAAGTGGAGATAATAATAGTACCTACTGCACGGAGTTGTTCTGTAAATAATTTGGTGCATGAAAAATACATAGCACACTATCTGGCATGCATGAGCTTGTAGAAAATGTGCACTACATTTCTAAAAAGAGCATGGAGGCGAGTATTTCAATTATAAAGAAAAGGCTGTTAACTAAACAATCCAAATGTCCTTCAGTGCTTGAATGACTTAAAAAGTTGTGGTCCATCATATGGAATACTACTCAGCAATAAAAAAGAATAAACTATTGATAGAAACAACAATGTGACTGATCTCGAAGGAATAATGCTGAGTAAAAAAGCCAATCACATAGTCTTACATACTGTATGATTCCACTTATGTGACATTCTTGAAATGACAAAATAATAAAAATGGAGAAAAGACTAGAGCTTTCCAAAGGATAGGGGAGGACAAGGAAGTAAAGTGATTTTGGCTATAAAAAGATAGCAAAATAGATCTTTGTGATGTGAATATTCTGTATCTTGACTGTGGTGATGGTCGCACAAATCTACAGATAAGATAAAACTGTGGAGAACTAAATACACACATTGTCACACAAATGAGTGCATGTAAGATTGATGAGATCTGAATAAGTTCTATAGATTGTATCAATGTCAATTTCCTGGTTGCAATATTGTACCATAATTATGCAAGACGTTGCCTTTGGGGGAAATTGAGTGAAAAGTCCATGGAGTCTTTGTATTATTTTGTGGAACTGTATGTGAATCTGCAGTTATCTCAAAACAAAAAGTTTAAAAAATGAAAAATGCTGGGCTTCCCTGGTGGTGCAGTGGTTGAGAGTCCGCCTGCTGATGCAGGGGACACAGGTTCATGCCCCGGTTCGGGAGGATCCCACATGTCGTGGAGCGGCTGGGCCCGTGAGCCGTGGCTGCTGAGCCTGCACATCTGGAGCCTGTGCTCTGCAACGGGAAAGGCCACAACAGTGAGAGGCCCGCGTATTACACACACACAAAAAATAATAAAATAAAATAAAAATGAAAAATGCTAAAATAATTTTCTGGGGCTCCCCTTTGGTCTTTTGTTATTCAAAAAGGACACCTAAGAAAAATCTCCAAATTAAAAAAAAATGGATTGGTAAAAGTTTATTTTAAAGTTATTGAAAATCCTTTAAAAATATAAGCTTAGAAGTGATAGGTAAATAGATGACTTTGTCAACTATATTTTTCTTTTGAAAAGGAAGGAGTAAAATCAGTCTTTCATTGACAATTTACTTGCAATACTACATAGATTGAGTTTTGTTAGTTATTGCTGACTTTTCTTATTTTCGGCCACCAAGTCCAAAAATAGCACATCCTAGACTTCTCACATCTATTATCTAGGTGTCTAAGATCTGTTCTGCTTGGGAACTTTACACACACACACACACACACACACACACACACACACACACACACACACAAATAAAGGGAAGTCAGCCAGAAGTTAGGAGGAAGTGGGAGCAGGAAACAGATTTTGTTTGTAGATGTCTTTCCTGCCCTTCCCACCTCATTTACTTTTAATGTAATTTCTTCTTTGGTCTTCACTTCCCCAAGTTATTTACCAGTTTCTAAGCCTGGGTGGTGTAAATCATCAGGGAAGGAAATGCTGACTACTGATGTTTACCTGAGTAGCATCAGCCAGGCTGAAGTAACATGTACCCCTGTCCTGTGAGTATTCTAGAGAGCCTGGCATTTGCCTCACTGCTGTTTGCTGGACAACTTCTATTCCCTTGCTGCTGTGATGTTCTGCATTATTAAACATTCACCCATTTGTTTACAAGTTTTCCATCTCATCTATGACAACAGCAAAAGATCTCTGTATGTCCCTATCTCCCGCAAGTCCTTATTCAAGCAGTCATAGACAGGCTGGTGCCATGAAACCCTCAAAGCCTCCACTGCCAACATCTCATTGACAATAACAAACTGTGTACATCACTGTTGAAAAACAGGAGGAAATGTGCTGTTAGTTTAGAAAGAAGAAATCACTGTCCTAAATTTTCAACTTTCAATTCGTGGAATTCAAAATGCATACTAGAACAGGGTTTTTCAAACTACTTGAATTGAAGAACAGCTTGCAGACTGATACATCTGTAAAATTCAATAAAATAAATTATTGGAAAAGTGAAAAGGAAAAACATAAAGATATAAAAAAAATACAGCCTCAAAATGTTACTACTAAATTAACCTAGAATTATTCTGTCAAATTGCTATAAAAATTCTCTCTCAATTTCTGTATTAATTTCAGTATAAATATTTTATAAGCCAGCACTGGTCCACCAACTACATTTTGAGTAGCACTGAACTAGAGGACATTCTGTCATCTGGTCATCCTTCCTCATTTCCTTAATCCTTTTCAATACTCACATTTAGACCACTCCTCTCCACTTTCTTTCCTCTGCTGCTGCTCTTGGCAAAGATAGACTATTTGAAAAAGCCCTCATATCTGCATGATCCTCCACATGTGCGTATTGTCTCACTTAGTAAAAAAAAATTGCAGGTCCGGATTTATTAAGCTTGATGTTTGACCTTTACTCTCTCAATGGTTAAAAGGACTCTGTAAGGCAGTAATTATTTCAGGGAAATCAAAGTAAGTCAACTTGTAAGTTGCAAGACCAGACATTGAATCCGAATTTTTTTTCAAAACCTGAATGTTTTCTACAACATATCCATCTTCTACTATCATGTTCTAAGATGATTACTGTGCCTATGTAAATCAATTTGATGTGCATTTTCTAGCATAAAGAGCTCAGTATTTTTTTAGAGTTCCTTCCATTGCTATTTAATTATTCATTTATGTATTTCTTTTCTCCCCCAGAGAAAGCATACTCTCTTCGAAGGCAGAGGTTTTGCCTATTAACTTTTCATATTTTCCACAGCATCTAGCACAAGACATAAATCAACATTCAGTCAATATGAAATAAGGAAACAAGCATTAGTTCTCTTATTGTTAGTTGAAAACATATATGCATAATATAATATTTTCAGAGGGAACTGAAATAATACTTCAAAGCAAAAACAATATTTTAAATACAGAAAGAAAAATATGACAACATAATTTTAATTCTCTTTGATGATTAAAAAGGCCTTCCAACATCTTAGAAATCAGTTTTTATTGCCTTGGCAAAATATATGTACCAGAGCAATTACAGTTATTTGCTTTTTCCTTAATTTGGACTATCATAGTTATTTAACAAAGCATTCTGGAGGACCCTAAAGACAGGGCTGAATTACCCCTGGTTAATAAGGACCCTTAGTCAATAACAAGAATACCCGAGCTGTTAGACCAACCTCAAGAAGCAACTGATGACCCAAGTTGGATAGTTTTACAATGTACACTGCCATCTTGGACTTGCTTCTAAGTTGACAGAATCTCTATATCTGCTTTAAAAGCTTTCTACTTTTTATTTTGCCAAAGCCTCTTTAAATATTGCCTATGCGTACTGAAGCTTTTTCAAACAAATCAGAGCTTTTTATATCTTTAAAGCAGCTGTGAAGACTTTACATTTTCACAAGGGGAATAAAAGATGGAGGCTGTAAAAAGTGGCTTATGGGAGTCTTTGTACTTACAAATAAAATGTCTTAATAAGCTTATTAATATATACAAAATAATGGGAAATGATAAAAAACACAAAAAATAATTTACTATCTTGACCAGTGTACTTATATCAATGGATTCTGTCTACTCCTGTGAAGAAAAATAAAATAAAATAATTAACACTAATGCTCTAAAATCTCACACATTAGAAAACGATATACTTATGTTCCTAATTTAGGTTCTAGGCACATTTTAATGGATCGGGTTGATATATAATTATATAATTTCAATTTTTTCTAATATTCTAGGCAAGCTTGAAAGTTACAAATTATAATATATACCAAAGGTAAGTAAGTTTGTAAAATTTATGATGAACCTATTACGTCTTATAAAACCCTCTTCATTCATAGTCTAAGTCCTGAATAATCATAAGGAACATACGTTTTTAAGAAAAGCGTGCTGTTTTGCTAGGTATTTAATTGCATAGTAGGTATTTGACCCCTACTCCCAACTTACCAATATTAATATTTATCAGCAAAAATTGACCATTACATTTTATGTTCTTGATGGGTATGAAAAACTCCTCATGACATAATGTATATGTTCAGGAAAAGTAAACATTTAAATCAATAACAAAATATAAGAAAATTCCTTAAAGGGTCCAAACTGTTCATTGACCATATCATGGTTAGATAGACCTTTATCAGTTCTGCATGTTCTACAGCTCTTTCCAGAGATAAATGAAACATTACCTTACTCTATTTCTTCTTATATGAAAGTGTATACCGTATGGCTAAATAGTACTTAATGAATCTCATGAGCGTTTATTGAATGACTGAATGAATGAATAGATGAATGAAGGACTGAGTAAAAGTACAAATACAACTATGCCTAACCAGGACTCAGTAGAGTATTATGTAGCTTTTTTATTTTCTTGATATCTCTTTCTGTATCCAGCATGGTGATTTCCAAACTCTAGGCATTAAATAAGAATTTATTATTTTTATTAAGCCAACATGGTTAACATTCCTTACCCTTCCAAAAAATACCATAAAGAATTTGCATTTGTTCATTTTATATTAGTAACGTTCCCCTGCATTCTCTATTTTTCACATCTAGTGCCTGCTCAATTGGAAGGATTTTTAATTTCTTCCATAGGCTTTCATAAAGATCACCTCCATTATGCAATAAGTCTATTTTTCCCTCTTCATTTTACATGTTATAGTTTGAAAGGCTGTGTTTAACAAACAACAACAAACAGACAAATCAAAATAAGGCAAGCAAGTGTAAGTACAGGATTGAAGCCTGAATCCTTCCAAGGCTGTAATAGAAAATAAAGAGCCCAGAAAAGAACATCAACCTTATCACCCCTGGTCTGAGCACAGAGGGTAGCACTGAACAGCATGGTTTCTGCTCTTGGACTCCCTGGATCTGATTCCCAGCCTCACCTCTTTCAGCTTTGTTTCAAAGGACAAATAACCTCTCTGTGCTTCAATATTTTCATAAGAACCACGTGGAAAATAATAGCATCTACCCCATAAGCTTATCAAGAGAAACAAGAACATGCCTACAATAAGTAGTCAGTCAACATTCACTATTACTGGCGCTACAGGAAATCCATACTCTTTCTGGGAAATAGACATTTTAAAATTACATGTATTTTTCCAGTATAATTTGCCCTAAAGTTGATTTGTTAATTAAGTACTTTTTCCTTTTCTAAAAGTAATGTAGATTATAATTTTGAATTTAATTCTTGTCGTAGCATTATTTTAGGCATGTCTGTGCAGGGTGAGGGTGGAAGGATTATTCCTAATGAAGATCCCTTCCTTGACAAAAAGGAGTCATTTATTTCAGATGGCAAGAAACTGGCATAGACACCCTTTCATTTGCCTTTTGTTCCATCTTGCCATCCCTCCATCCTCTAATCCCCCTTCATGCAGGCTTTTCCTGTTCTCATGATGTTACTTCAATAAAAAAATGATTAAAATTAATTGTCACTGAAGTATTATAGGTATGTGACACTTCCCATAATGCTTGCATTTTAAAAGAAGGCTTTCTGTAACAGTCATAATTAATATATTGTGTACGCCTCAACTTCAGTGAAATTTCAGTCACTGAGGTATCAACTACAATACAAAGAGGTAATCTGAGAGTTTATAGGGGCAAGTACACATTTGACAAAAAGCAAGAGACGTGAACCTGAAAATGTTGCCCTGGTAAGTCTAATATCAACAGTAAAATAATAAAACAGGCCCAAAGAGATGAAATTTATCAAAATCTAGAGGATGATGGAATCATGAGCAATAAGCAGCATGGTTTTATAAAGGGCAAATCAGGCCCGACACAGTCAATAGCTCTTTTCAGCAGAATGACAAAATTAGAGGATGAAGGGCATCAGGTAAATGTTGCCTCTTTGCACTGTCACAATGCATTTAAAATCATCCCTGCGAATTTTAAATTCAACTGTAGATAAAACTGATTCAGCTCTGAATGCTTTCTAAAAAGACCTGAAAAAAAAGTAAAATGTCATAGATAATGACAATGGGGGCCATCGTGGGATGCTGGAGTTAATAAGGCTCATTCACTGCATTTCCCACACTGATGAAAGGGAGAAAATACATCAGAATTGTGCATAACATGCTAAGTGAATAGCAGATTTAATGGAACACAATTAAGAAGATTTTAAAATACAATGGGTAATCTAAAAGGATCCTAAGTGAGATCCAAGTAACAGCTATCTCTAAAGTAAAATGAAACAGACTGAGCTAAGAGGAAAGCCCTCAGGACAAAGAATCAAGAAATCCTGAGTTGTGTCTCTTTCTACCTTCTCTAAGTGCAGCTTCCCTGACTCATTTACTGTCTGGCCTTCATTCCCCAGCCCTGACTTCAGGGCTGAATAGGATACAGCAGGAACATGATCATGCCCACTGAGTACACTGACTCTGACCAGAACTTGATGGGACAAATTTATAGACACTTTCTCACTCAGACACCCCTGTTCTCAGTTAAGAACAAGTGCAGTCTTGGCTCAGAGATGCTCTCCTGGCTCACAGTCTGAACAGAGAAGGAGGGAGACAAGTAATAAATAACTACAGGGCAATGAAATAAGAGTCATAATGCAAATGTGTAGAAAGTTCTAGAGCAACTCAAATCAAATAATGAGACTATCAGAGGGAATTGGGTAAACAGTCAAAGAGGCAACATTTGAACTGGGCCTGGAAGGCCAGGCAGAAGAGGGGCAGGGATTGACGTAAAGCCGCATAAAGGCACAGCAGACTTGGGAATTCTCCTCATGGATATAAAGGATGACTGTTCAGTCTAGCAGAGAACACTGCTTTGAAGAGTAGATAGAATGGCCCACGTGACAGAATTTTGTAAAACATTATATAAATATAAAAATATTTAATTATATTATGAGCAGTTAAAAATTGCTTTGAAACATTACCCAGTAGGAAAAAGGGAGGTGAGGCTTAAGCCCAACACCACCATAAACATGGCAGCATTAGTATCACCCAGCTCTAGCCACCTCTCTGACTGCTTCAAAATCCTGAGTAGGGCAGGGAGAGGCCTCATGCAGAGCGGAGCTGAGTTTTGTTATAGGTACACATCCTCCAAAACAGAGCATGACTCACATGTGGGATATGAAACCACCCACAGATTAGCATTGATTTACAGGCAGCAGTTGCCATCATCCTCCTCTGCAGTTATGTTCCCTGTGAAGAGGGGAATCAGTGTTCCCATCATCTAAGCTAAATGCTTGGAATCACCTTTGATGCCTCCTCTCTGTGCTGTGATTCACAGTAGCTAATCATGTTTCTTTGTCCTCAACTTTTAATTTCCTTTCATGCCGGCACCAGTAAATCTACCATTGTACTTGAACAATTACAAGGTCCCTTACCTGGGGTCTTCTAGCCTCTCTCCCTTCTCCAGTCCATCCTCCACACCAACTTGGCATATAAAAATACTGCTTTTGTCCTGTTGCATTCTTATTCATAATGTATCAACAACTCCCAATTGCTTACATCAGTGATTCTCAAATTTCATCTGCATGAAAATCATGTCTGAAATTTGCTTAAAATTAAGATTACAATATGCTCCTTCTCATTCTGATACAATAGTTCATTTTTTAGTGAACAAAAATTTAGTATTAGGTTTTTAAAAGTTTTTTTAAATTATTATTTTTTTAATTGAAGTATAATTTACTTACAGTATTGTGTTTGTTTCAGGTACATAGCAAAGTTATTCAGACATATATATACTGTATATATATATATATTCATGTATGTATTTTTTTAATTATTTTCCATTATATGTTATTGCAAGATATTGAATATAGTTCCCTGTGCTATGCAGTAGGTCCTTGTTGCTTATCTATTTTATATATAGTAGTTTGTATCTGCTAATCCTAAACTCCTAATTTATCCCTCCCTCCCTCTTCCCCTTTGATAACTATGTTTGTTTTCTATGTCTGTGGGTCTGTTTCTGTTTTGTAAATAAGTTCATTTGCATTGTTTTTTTCACATTCCACATATAAGTGATATCATCTGATATTTGTCTTTCTCTGTCTGACTTACCTCACTTAGTATGGTAATTCTAGGTCCATCCTAGTATTAGTTTTATTATTAAGTGCTTTGAGGACATGCTTATAAGAGAGATCAGCTCTTCTTAGGTGCTGGACCTGAACTTTAAATACCTGTTACCAGCTGTCATTTACCATATTTTAAACATATTCACTTTATTTAGGCACAATTATAAAAAATAAGAATATAATATATAGTTTATCTGTGTTCATAATGCATATCTATCTATCCCTTTATCTATCTAAACTCATAGTACTATATGAATAAATTACTAGCTGAAATATCTTTCTGCTGCCCAAGGGGCTACTAACTGGTCCAAGAATATCTGTTGAAATGGTTCACGGATGTTAAATTCCATATAGTCATGTTCAAAGGAAGCTTGATTCATGGTCCTAGAATCTCACAGTTTAAATAAGTCTCCAAAATTAACTTTTCCTGCCAGGAAGGGAGGACTGTCTTCCTGAAGAGAATTAAGTCGTGAGATAACGATTACTTTCCCCTTTCCTCACGTGCTGAGGTTGGTAGTGGCAGAACATTTAGCTTATTTCTCCCATCATGATGCTCTATGCATCAGTCCCCAAACTGGAGACTTGTCCATGCTTTCTGTCTGAAGGTGGCAAAGTAATCAAGCAGCAAATATACTCTGTGTGGCTGAGAAATTATCAGAAGAAAGAGAGTGAAATGGGAGACCTGTTACATGGGAATAGCTTACATTCCCAGAAATTAGCTCTCAAGTAGTCGTACATCTGACATGGTCAAAAGAATGCCACGTTAAGTACCTGGGACCTATATCAACTTCCCAGGCACAGCTGGAGTGAGAAGGGCCTAAATGCAAGGGTTTTAGGGACTATGCCATCTGTGGAAAAAAGGAGGAGGCTGTATCTCGGTGAGTTCATCAGACCAGGTACTGAACCACCAAGGTCCCCAGAGAACCACCAAATGAACCTCATGAAAGATCTTGCCTTTGGGGGCCCACAGTCCAGAAAGAACCAAAGGCCACTTTGGTTAGACAGTTGTACGACAATTACCTAAATGGACTCCCCCTCCTGAGGCTACTAACAGAGACTGGGGCTGAGAGAGGCCTGACACTCTCCTAGGCCATCAGCTTTAACAATTTAAAATCAGCTTCTCCACAGTTTGTGGGATCTCTGCTTTGTCTCCTCGAGAGAAGGCATTGAATTAGAGAGATCATTAATACTATCTAAGTTGACTGACCCAAACTAGAAGTCCTAGAGTGTTACAGGATAAGAGTATCATTTATCAGAAGGAATATATGTATATGTATAATTGATTCACTTTGCTGTACACCTGAAACTAACACAACTTTGTAAATCAACTATACTCCAATGCAAATTAAAAACAAAAAGAAAGTATGGAAATATAGTCAACTGGCAACTTTAAGTCTGAAACATATACATCTGTTTATGATAGTCTAGTTTTAAAAAAGGATCATAAACATAATATGAAATTAAAATAAGGCAAATATAATTCCAACGTATGTATTAATAACTCTTTTCATTTTTGAATTATCGTAAGTGCAGCATGGTATGAAGAAAAAAGCTTTGGATTGCAACCAAATAATTGAATTCTAGTGTCGACCAAAATATTTTTAAAAAACAAGGTGAGTGATGTAACCATTATGAGCCATAGTTAATTTTCTGTGAATTAAGAGCAGTAATTATTGTAGTATCTACCAAAAACAGGTTATTGAAACAAATGAGATATATAATATTATCATCCATAGTATTATTAGACTTTTCAAATTCACTATTCAAATCTCAATTTTTGGTAGAGTTTTTTTTTTTTTTTTTTTTTGCGGTACGCAGACCTCTCACTGTTGTGGCCTCCCCCATCGCAGAACACAGGCTCCGGACACGCAGGCTCAGTGGCCATGGCTCACAGGCACAGCCGCTCCGCTGCATGTGGGATTTTCCCATACCGGGGCATGAACCCGTGTCTCCTTCATCGGCAGGCAGACTCTCAACCACTGCGCCACCGGGGAAGCCCTCAATTTTTGGTAGAGATATTAAAAATGTAAATTGCATACAACACCAAATCTTATTTTACTCATTAAATGTTTTTGACAAGTTGATCTCTTTCACAATATTTTAGGGTATTTATCTAACACTTAAACCTAAAATTTCTTAACCAAATGAGGGAATTGAACTATATGTTTTCTAAATTTCCCTTCAGCTCTTAAGATTTTTGTGATTCTATCTTTTCCCTTCACTCTTAGAATACCTTTTATTAGAACTGTTAACAGTATGAGCATAGTCTCATTTCAGTTTTCCACTAGGGCTAATGAAAAGTCAAAAAATAAAATGGAAATAAAAATCTAGAAAGGGGAGAAACAAGAGGGCAAAAATTTGAAGAGAAACAGTCTGAAAAATCAGCTAAAGAAGTAACCAAGAGTTACCTTTCTGTTCATCTTGATACAGTATTCTATAAGATATATTTCACATACGTGTTGGCTTGCCTGAAACAAACAAAATTTAAAAAAATGATTACAGATGAAGCTGAAATGTTCATGGATAATGAGGCAGGAGGTGATTGTCACTTCCTGATTTAGATATTATATGAAGGAATCACCAGCCAGAGATAAGATAGTTACAGAACTTCACATTACCTTTTGTGAATTTGAACTGTCTAGAGAGAAATGATTCCTGGAAGTCAGTGTCTTTGCAACGTGGTGTTGTGGCATAAGGCATTCTCCACTTTTCACTTTTCCAGCAGGCTGAGCTGAAGCACTGCTGGAACAAATCATGACAGCAGAGCCTGATCCAGCATTTGTGATGCTCCATTCTCAGCAAGTTAGCGTGTCCCTTGGTTCAAGAACAGGTAATGGGTTACAAACACCTGGTATTGCAAGGGTTTTGATTTTGTCCACAAACACTAACTTACCTATGTATACAACCCAAATATTGATGTTAAATAACTTGTAAAGGAAGCATGGTAATGCAGAGATTGCTAAAGTAATCAGGCAGGAAGTGAGGTAGGCCAAAGAGAGAATTTCACATCAGAAACCTGTTCACTTTTCCCACTGAAGCTAAAGTAACCACGAATCATTTTAATTAATCTGCCATAAATGTCACAACCTAAATGAGTTCAAAGGATTTCAATTCAATCCATAGTCCATCACAAATACCACCATGAACCAGAGTCAATGCTGCAGCCTTAAATCTGAGAGACACGCAGATAAGAAGACAGGTGTATGCATAAAAGAATAAAGTATAGTAGAAACCAATTACAGCAAAGTCGTTTTTCTTCCATAAGAAAAAAATTTATTATAAAAAGAAAAATTACTACAATGAAGGGAACTGATTTCTCTAATGATTGAAGTATCTACATATTTTCTTGATGAAATGAATTTCACTCAGGGTGAATTATAAATAAATTGTCCAGCTTGCCATGAATATTATAGTTCTACAAAGAATTCTACCACCTGCACTGAAAGATATATTCACCACCTCATGTCCTAAACAATCTGATGTAATTAATGGGGCAGTTATAATTAATATGATGTTTTCATATCTAAGATTAAATAAACAGATGGTGACAAAAGTCTAGGGTACATCTGGTTCCAAACAAGAGCCTGACAAATGCTTGCTTGCTTGATTTGTTACTTAAATATTTGACAGGGTACAGAGATCTAATATGTAATTTTGCATGTGAACATCACCACCCAGGTAATCCTACTGTGGATATCCTTATATTTCAAATCCATGGTATTCTTTCTACCCTCAGCAGATTGCTTTGGGTGGCAGCTGAACACTTAAGAACAGCAAAGATGTATTATTAGCAAAAGTCTGGCTTATTATTCAATTATCAATGGCTGGTTGAACACTCAAAATAGACTAAGTATGGCTTTGATAAGTATGCAGAAGTTTTCAAAATGTTCTAAAATAGTAACATCACAAAATAAAGCTTTTCAGGATTTTTTTTGTATGTGCTAAGATATATCTGTCTCTTTCTCATTCAACATAACTGAGACCATATTGTTCCAAAACGGACTTCAGTTTGTTGATATTTCAGGAGTGCTCATGTATTGTGGTTAAAATAAAAATGAGATGCAGTAGAAGACGAGTTTTTTCCTTTTAATTAAAAAATGTGCTAGGCAATACATTGGTAGCTAGTATTTGACTCAACATTGTAGTTTATTATCATTACTATGAACTCAACGTTAGCTGTATAACTGGGAAAACTCTTTAACTTCTCTGCCTTTCAGTTATGGTCACAGTGATAATAGTATTTCATAATATTTTATAATAATTAAATATGTCAGAGAGCCTAGCACAGTTGTGGACATAAGGCAGATATTCATTATGTTGGTTTTCTTTCTGCTTTGAGTAAACATTTCCTTCTTTCCTTCTTTGCCTTCTTTATCCTCCACTCCTTATTTTCCCTCTTCCTTCCTGACAATAAGTTTTAGACTTTCAGAAGGGCAAAAATAATTATAGAATTTTTTACATGTTTACATTCTTAGATCCTAGTACATTTAGAAGATGTAATAAACTAACAATAAGTACTTGAATAAATCAATATTGGGAATATACAATGTGATCTCTGCCCGTGAATACAGAACATATAAAAATATGACTTTACATAATTTTGTACTGATTACAAAATGCTTCCATGTACACACTCCATTCTTTTAATCTATGCAACAATCTTGAGGTATATGTTAACATGGCGAAAAACTCAAAGACCTGTGCTCAAAACTTTGTCATTACCAGCCACCCGACCTAAAGCTATGACTCTGAGCCTGTCTTCTTATCTTCAAACAAGATTAATATCTATCCTGCCTCCCTGGTAAGGTTGTGGCGAGAATCAAGTGAGAGGCTGTACATCAAAATGCATGTGAACTTTAAGTATATACACATAAGAGGTGTCTACAAATTCTTACGCAAAAGATAGTTTACAAATAATTAGTTATGAGATGTCACCTTCACTTAACAATTAAAAAAAAAACAATGACAAAAAGGCCTTATTTAGTACAGAGAAATGTGTAGGTAAGATTGAAATAATGGGAGTAGTTAGAGAAGAATGCCTGTAAGAAGTCATGAGGCATCTGAACCTTGAAGTCTGGTAGAAGCTGGATGGGAAACAAGTGACAGGAAGGAAGTGGCTGGCAAGAACATTTGAAGAAAGGCTTAAAGTATAGCACAGGCAGATTATTTGGGGAAAAGGAAAAAGATTGTCCTTGTTGGAATTATCGGTATTGGGAAATAACAGATGAAGTTGAAAAGACAAAGAATTCAGAGTGTGGAGGACTTTGAATGTCATGGTAATTTTCAACTTTTGCATGTAAACAATAATATATTTCATGTAGGACAAAACAGTATTTATGTAACGGATAATATATTATGAAGCAACTTGAATTTTAGGAAAATAAACTCAATTATATCCATTGGATTAGAAATGGAAGATTATAGCACAGAGGTTGGTTAAAAGGCTATTGACATGTAAATATTGGAAGGAAAGAAGGAAAGTTACTGTGGTCTATTCAGAAATGAAGACCAATAAAAGATCTTAAGGAGTAAAGTGCTGATGGAAAGGGAGAGGAGTGATGAATTCAACATCATAAGTAAGGATGGTAGAGTTAATAGAAGTTTCAGATACATAAAGTATGGTCCTAGAACACAAGATTGAGACATGCTTAATTGGCCAGATGCATGGTGGTGAGTCTATGAGTCCTAGAGATGTTTAGGTCTTAGGAGGAGGCCCATGCTATGAAGCCCTTGTTTGGTATGAGTAAGTAAACATAAGTATAGCATTATAGAAGAGGAATTCAAACAGTCTTTGAGAACACAACTTTGGAAAATCAATAACTTATTTATATTTAAATAGTATGAACTTCATAATATTATACCTGAATATGAGAGCCAAATATGTAAGGCTTTATCCCTATAAATTAATATACCATAAGAAGAGTGAAGGGGTCCACATAAGGATAATGACCAATAGTAGGTTATCAACATTTTGCTCTAAAACTCTAAAATCATTACTAGAGAAATGCTAGATCCTTAACTAATAAGGAGAAAAAAGAGGCTAAAGAATTTGCCAAAAGCTTTTGGAGGAAGCTGATTAACTGGATTTCTAACATCCAAAAGAGAAAAACACACACACAAAGAGAATGTAATGGTTAACTTTATATGTCAACTTGGTTGGGCCATGGTGCACAGATTTTTGGTAGAACATTATTTTGGGTGTTTATGTGAGAGTGTTTTGGGATGAGATTAACATTTAAATTAGCGGGCTTTGACTAAAGTAGATTGCCCTCCATGATGTGGTTGGGCCTCATCCAATCAGTTGAAGGACTGAATAGAACAAAAGACTGAACTCCCCCAAGCAAGAAGGACGTCTTCCAGCAGATGGCCTTTGAACTTGAACTGCAACATTGGTTCTTTCTAGATCTCCAGCCTGGCAGCCTACCCTTCAGATTTGTAACTTGCCAGTCTCCATAACTGCATAAGCCAGCTCCTTAAAGTAAATCTCTTTCTAAGATATACATATTGACATAGATATATCCATCCTATTGATTATGTTTCTCTGGAGAACCCTGACTAACAGAGAAGGCAATACACACAGAAGAGCAACATCACCCCACTATTGAATATGCAGTGGGTAAGATATGTGAGCACTCAGCAAAGTGGATATTATGCAAATATTCAATAATGTTGTCTGTAAACAAAATTGAATATTTCTTGCTTGAAATTGACTCTAAGGACTGAAATATTTTGTATAAAAGATATAAAATTCAACCAAAAGTCAGATATTCTCTTATTTTGTATCTTATAACCTGTCATAGAAGAACATTGTAGGAAGTAAGAAAGATCATTCAATTCTGGAGTAAATCAAGGTATTTTTTTAGATATTTAGTATCTCTCTACTTTTAAAATAATAGCATATATTAAAACAAATATTTGAAATTTTAATTAATAGAAGTCTTCATTTTCATAGAGTTTTACAGTTTACAAAACAAATAAGTGTTATGAATATTTATTGATATACATATATACCATCTCATACCTGTTAGGATGGTTATTATTAAAAACAAAACAAACAAAACATAAAACAACATGTTCTGGTGAGAATGTGGAGAAATTGGAACTCTTGTATACTGTTGGTGGGAATGCAAAATGGTGCAAGCTGCTATGGAAAACGGTATGGATTTTCCTCAAAACGTTAAAAATAGAATTACCCTGCGACCCAGCAATTTCAATTTGGGGTATATACCTCAAGAACTGAAAGCAGAGTCTTGAAGAGATATTTGTGCGTCCATGTTCATAGTAGCATTGTTCACAGTAGTTAGAACATAAAAACAATCCAAGTACCCATCAACAAATGAATGGATACACAAAATGTGGTATATACATACAATGGAATATTATTCAGCCTTAACAAGGAAGGAAATTCTGCAATTTGCTTCAAAAGGATAAAACTTGAGGACTTTATGCTAAGTGAAATGAGCCAGTCACAGAAAGACAAAAATTGTATGATTCCACTTATATAAGGTATTTAGAGTAGTCAAAATCATAAACACAGAAAGTAGAAGGGTGGTTGCCAGGGGCTGAAGGGAAGAGAGAATGGGGAGTAATTGTTTAATAGGTGAGTTTGCTTTACAAGATGCAAAGAGTTATGGGGATGAATAGTGGTGATCACTACACAATGATGCGAATATATGTATTACCACTGAACTGTACACTTAAAAATGGTTAAGATGGTAGATATTATGTTACGTATTTTAACACAATAAAAAAGTAAATAAAAGAGATGGGGGAAGGATTCCACCTGCTGTTAGAGGAACCTGAAAAGTCACACTGCTAAGGATATGGATATAAGAGGCAGGAGGGACTGAGGGATTCGGTGTTATTTTGCAATCTTTTTGTTAGATGTGGAGCACCTCAGGGCAGAAAGAGAAAAGTCCCAGCATACCCTCTTAGCCTAAGGACATAGCACACAGACAATTCTCCAACTCCCACTTTTTTTTACCCAGTCCTCTGCTTAAAGAGGTAAAAGTTTATGAGGCACTATGTTGGCAATCCTTGGGAGCTTCAGAGCTTGTGGAAAGCGGCCTCAATTTCGGTGTTTGGTTTTAAACAATGCATTTCATTCATATTTCTGGGACTCTACCTGTGGGATATAGTTGCCAATTCTGAGGCAAAAGGAATACTCCCACTTCATATGCTATTATTATAGCATTATTATATCATTTAATCTGTTTGGGTAGATAGAGCTGTAATTTAACTTTATTTATCAGATTGACCTTTGGAAGGATTAGGACCAGAATTCAAGGGCACACAGTTGGGAAGGGGTAGAGCGTACAACGTAACACAGATCGTCTGATTCTAAGTCAGTGGCTCCAAAAATTTTATTCTTGAGTTGAATAAAACTCGGATTGCCAGTCAGGTTGAGAGGAGGAACTAGCAGAGTTTTCTGAAACTTATATGTGCATAGCCTTTCACTAAGGCTGAAAAAACTCAATTGTCCACTTAAAAAATTGGTGGAGGAGACGAAGGAAATTATGAAGAGAGCTAACAACTACCTACTCCCACCAAGCCAATACTTGGTGATGCCTTTGCTCTGAATCTGATGCTTTTCCCACTATACAGCCCTACCTTTTGTAGTAGGTGGTACTGTATTCTCCAAAACGTGTTGATTCCTAACCTGTGGTACCTGTGAATGTGACCTTATTTGGAAATATGATCTTTACAGATGTAATCAAGTTAAGGACAAGGGTGGGCATTCATTTGAAAACTGGTGTCCTTATAAGATGGGGGAATTTTGTACACAAAGAGACACACAGGGAAGAACATCATTTGACAACAAAGGCAGATTGGAGTGATGTATCTATGAGCCTAGGAATGCAGAGGACTGCCAGCAACCACCAGAAGCTAGAAAGAAGTAAAAAAGGATCATCCTCGAGAACCTTCAGGGAAAGCATAGCCCAGATGATACCTTGATTTCAGACTTCTAACCTCCAGAACTATGAGACAATAAATTGCTGTTGTTTGAAGTTACCCAGTTTGTCGTAATTTGTTATAGCAGCCTTAAGATACACTTTTAAACTTCTTCCCAGTTTTTACAAACTTATTTCACGATAAATACCCTAGTACACACCTTGTATAAGCTAATGAAGAGAAAGAAGAATCACAGACAAGTCAGCATTTAATATTTCTGAGAGTGAAGAACAGAGGAGTCAGGAGGATGAGAGATTTTGCTTTAGAATATGGATTTTTCTCTCCAGCTCTCACAAGGTCAGCCCCCTAACCAAAACAGCCACTTGAAGCTAATCTCAAAGCTTCCAGTATAATTGTACTCGACCTTTACCTAAAGGCCATCGCTACCAAGAAACTGATGGTTCCATCCCCTTGGGCTGTTACAAAAGGCAGCTTTCACAGTGTTCCTTTCATCGCTCTGCTTGGGAATCTAAAACCTGTTCATCCTAAAAGGAACCAACCTGAAAGTGCCAAGTGAGACAATAACAAAACATATTTCTTACACTTTTGAGAAAAAAATATGCAGGGAAGAAAAATGAAGAGGATAAAATAGTCTCCTTATCTGAAAACTATGTTTTTTCATGCTAAGTACTATGCTTATGGAGCCAATACATCATGTCCACCAGTAAGTGGAAGTGAAGCATGTTTCTTCCACATGTTGACACAGCAAGTGAGTATTTTATTGGCATTGGGTAATTTAAACTCACACTCTGCTGTCTGGAGTATAATAGCAGCATACCATGCAAAGACTAGATTGTTCGGCAATTTGTGTACCACAGAGAATCAGTCCAATATAATTCAGGAGAGAGGCAAGGGCAAAAATTGTGGAGAAGTTCCTTTATATCAGAAAAATATAGCTGTTATTAAGATGATATGGATAAAACCTAAGAAACCTGGCACACAGTTTGCTAAATACTAGTTTATATGGCAGCATTGCAGGCAATGATCTGGAAATACTGATTCAACCACACATACAGAGCTAATACCTCCTCAGGTAATCTGTTGCATTTATTCTTCCTACTTTATCTGTCCTATAACAAACAGCATGTGAAGGTACACACACACCACACTCCCACACACAAACATACACATGCATATTTATTGCTATGAAAACCAGGGTGTATTGTGGTTTAAATTGTTGGCTCTGGAGTTAGACAACCTAGATTTGAATACCAGGTTTACCATTTACTGTTGTGCAAGCTTTATTTGTAAAACAGAGATTATGTCGTTCAAATCTCATATATACTATCGTGACAAGGATTAAAAGGGATACTGCATACAAAACTCAGCCTGAGGCACAGAGTAGGTGGTCAATAAATGTCAGATATCATCACCAACATCATCATCATTATCACCATCACTATTATTATAAACATGCATGCATGGTTATCAATGTTTATCTGTACAACCAAAATCATCTATAGGTTTGTATATAAATTTAAGGGCCTATGAGCTTAAGACAGGTTTAGAGGCTGAGGAGATTATATTAATTTCTCCTTTAAAAATATTGTGGTGGGCTTCCCTGGTGGCGCAGTGGTTAAGAGTCCGCCTGCCAATGCAGGGGACACGGGTTCGTGCCCTGGTCCGAGAAGATCCCACATGCCGCGGAGCCCGTGGCCCGTGAGCCATGGCCGCTGAGCCTGCGTGTCCGGAGCCTGTGCTCCGCAACGGCAGAGGCCACAACAGTGGGAGGCCCGCGTACCGCGCAAAAAAAAAAAAAAAAATATATATATATATATATATATATATATAGTGGTGACAACACCAAATGCTGACAAGGATGTGGAGCAATAGGAACTCTCATTCATTGCTGATGGGAATGCAAAGTGGTACAGCCATTTTGGAAGATAGTTTGGCAGTTTCTTACAAAACTAAACATTCTCTTACTATATGATCCAGCATTTGCTCTCCTTGGTATTTATTGAAAGAGTTGAAAACTTACATTCACACAAAAACCTGCATTTGGATGTTTACAGCAGCTTTATTCGCAATTGCCAAAAGTTGGAAGCAGCCAAGATGTCCTTCAGTAGGTGAATGGATAAATAAACTGTGGTACATCCAGACAATGGAATATTACTCAGTGCTAAAAAGAAATAAGCTATAGTAAAGCATGAAAAGACATACAGGAAACTTAAATGCATGTCACTAAGAGAAAGAAGCCCATCTGAAAAGGCTACATACAACTATGGAGACAGTAAAAAGATTAGTCATTGTGGGGGGGTGGAGGAGAAGGGGGCGGGTAATAGGCAGATCGCAGAGAATTTTTAGAGCAATGAAACTACTCTATATGGTACTGTAATGGTGGGTACATGCCATTATACATTTGCCAAACCCATAGAATGTCCAAAACCAAAATGAACCCTAAGGTAAGCTATGGACTTTGGGTGATCATAAAGTGTCAATGTAGGTTCATCAATTATAACAAATATACCATTCTGGTGGGGGATGTCAGTAATGGGGGCAACTGCACGTGTGGGGGAAGGGAATATATGGGAAATCTCTATATCTTCCATTCAGTTTTGCTGTAAACCTAAAACTGCTCCAAAAAAATAAAGTCCTAAAAATATATATTAGGAAATACAATTTAGGAAAATGTCCCAGAGCTCAAACTTTTTTTTTAGTTTCTACTTATGGCTATGATTCATTACAGTGAATGACTACAAAGCAGGATCAATAAATGAAAAGGGCACATGGGGCCAAGTCTGGAGAGAGCAGGTGTGAGCTTCCAGAAATTCTATCCCGATGCTCTTGTACAAGACATGTTTATTCCTTCAACAGCAGCAACATGTGTGAAGAGTTGTGTGTCCAGGAAAGGTTTATTGGAGCCTAAGGGTCAGAGTTCAAACTTAATCAAATGGCCAGTTAATTAATAGAGAAAGTCTGCTCAATATTGATAAATGTTGTCAGCTACTCAACCTAGATAAAACAGCTTTGTCTCATCTACTCATTTATGAACAATTTGAATTACATTATGAAGGAAAGGATAATAGGATTAAAAACAAAAATTAACTAAAGCCAAAGGTATTGAGGGAGAGTAACAAATAGGTCAATTTGTCTGGCTCACCAGGTCATAATATAAAGCACAGTAGACCTGAGACAAATCCCAGCTTCTACTCTCTTACCTGCAGACGGACATCAGACTCCTCAGAGCTTCAGTGTTAGCCTGAATTTTCATTTCTGCTATAAGCAAATGTTTATGTGATATTAAGTGAGTAACTGTATGTCAAAGTCCTTTCTAAGATTCCTCAAAACTAGTAAATAGTAATAATAGGATTTTTTATTAAACCCATTGTCAGAAATCACCTTAATATGCAGTTTAAAAAATAAATAAAGCTAGAAATGCCAGTCTAGAGAAGGAGTCCCCACTCCAGCCCATAGAAAGCCAGTAAAGAAATTTTTTTAAAATGAGATGATCAGTGTTTCAAAGGGTTGATCTTGCAGCTGTGTATGGCCTTATTTTTATTAAGTCATGTTTTTCTTCTTGCAACTCAGATGGAATCACAAAAATATATTCTATAGAAAGTTTTTGGTCCTTAGAACATACTATAAAAAAATATACATCAAAAAAACAACTTGTGACATTTATAAACATGATTCCCTGGCTATCAATTGGCTTTATATTGCCACAAATGAAAACACTTAAAAGAACATGGTTTTAAAATCATATCAGAAATGGATTTTTTTCCACATAATACTATTTGGCTCTATTTTTTTTTTTTTTTTTTTTTTTGTGATACGCGAGCCTCTCACTGTTGTGGCCTTTCCCATTGTGGAGCACAGGCTCCGGATGCTCAGGCTCAGCGGCCATGGCTCACAGGCCCAGCCGCTCCACGGCATGTGGGATCTTCACGGATCGGGGCACGAACCTGTGTCCTCTGCAACAGCAAGCAGACTCTCAACCACTGCGCCACCAGGGAAGCCCGTATTTGGCTCTATTTTTAAAGAAACATGACACCTGTCCCGTTGATATAAGTGTGTTGCATTTGTTTTCTACCATACTTCTACCAGTGCTGTAGGCCATATTATTATTCAAAATATTTGCTGTCTCTCCCAACCCTGTGGGTTGATTGAAGATTTGTTACTTCGTTTATCTCTGTGATTTTCTTTGACCACTAAAATGTGAGTGGAAGTGACATGTCACTTCCATATAGAAACTATAAAAGCCTTCACATGGTTGCACACCATCTTCTCTTTTCTGAATGCCAAGAGAAAATGAAATAATAAAAGTTTCTTTATTCCTGGGAAAAAACTGTTCTGAAGCCATAGAATCAGTTAAATGCCAGAATTCTTTAAAACTATTTAATCAATCAATGGCAGGTCTACAGCCACTGGGACAATCACAACTGCTCGAGAACACCAGCCAAACAGTGACAGCATTTTGCTTCTAAAGGTCATCCAGTGGGGAATGGACTTACAAAAGAAACATTCTCTGAATGTCAATTAGTCAACAACAGTTTCACTGTAGTATCTATGCTTCTACAGGGCCTTAGGGTTAGGGTTAGGGTTAGGGTTAGGGTTAGGGTTAGGTCTATCCGTCCCAAAACCTCTGAAAAAATTAGTTCCCTGGTTTGCTGTAAGAGTATATGCCTGATCCACGTAGCTTTCCCTCACTTAAATAAGCAATAAATTTAATGTTAAGGTTTTTGTTTTAGATGATGGTCTTATCCTTTGACACATGGGAAAAAATGACAAGATAGAGGCTACTCTGTCAGTTTGGGTCCTCCAATGAAGAGAACGTGGAACAGAGCCACCGTCAACCCATAATGGACACAAAACATGAGTGAGAACAGTTATTTATGAAAGCCATTGAGATTTTCAGGTAGTTTGTAAACACAGAATAACTTAGACTAAGCTGAATTATACAGTCTGTAAATTTAAGTTATGTTTGTAGGCCATTACACAAAGGAAACAGGCAGTTATAATTTATCTCCCTGCTCCAATAAAAGATGAGTTTTCCTCTACAGAACCAGACTTCTCGTCTCTCTTCTAATGTAATCATGATAGTTTTCATGCTTCAGGGCGAAATTTATGTTAAAAGCTTCATTATATTATTTCATTAGAAAATTATTTTTTTCTGTCAAATATATGATTTTAAAAGATTTCTACTGTGCAAAAAGACTTGGCCAAAACAATAACAACGTCAACAACAACATGAGTAAAATTTATAAAGCAATATAAAAATACAGCAAAAGAAATGTACTTCATAATACTTTATCCAGCCATAAATGTTCAATTCTTAAGCAGTTTCCCCCACAGGACTCTGTATTCAATTTTAAAGTGAAAACAAATACAAAAATTAAATTTGCCTTTAAAACATGTTAAACTTTACTGGAATGTATCTATTACAAAGGGAAATAGTATGCCTATATTTGTATCTCATTTGGTATATAATTATTTTCAAATTTTATCATTTGGTTGTAACTCACATAACTTATTTTGAAGGACAGTTAATCATAAGAATTCAGTTATCATGAAAACCCAGTGAATCATTTAACAAGTATGTGAGAACATATTATATGTAAAGTACAGAATTAAATGCTATTGGTGTTTAAAAATTAATAATAAACAGAATTTACCTTCAGGTCTAAAAGTAGAAAACAGAAAATTTAATGTATAACCATGGTATAATGCGAGACTGATAAATGGCATCAGAAAGATATAGATGAAATTATATGCAAGATCTAAAGGATGAGAAATAACAATTGAGGAAAATCAGGGAAGGGTCATGGAGCAGGTGCATTTAAACTGGGCCTTAAAATATAAGTAGGAAATACTCTACACATATGAGTCTGGCTCTAATCCATATAAGCAAGAAGGAATCACTCATCTCCTCAATGTCGCCCTGACCTAGCAAGACAGAGCTTTTCTCCCAATAACAGGACTCATCATGTTCCTGATATGTACATACCACCAATACCCTCTGAGATCTGGCAGAAGGGAAAGAGGAAGGTTATGTTTTAGGTTCTACTCTCAAATTTTCCCCACTCACTTAGGCAGCAAAATTTAGCCCAACTACTTCTTTTAACAAATCTTTGTGAAGTAGAGATTTCAAAGCATACAGGTCATTGGAAATTAATTCAGGGTATATGCATCTCTCTGAATTGTTGGCCTATGAAGTCCCTGTCTTGTCAAGACCTTGAGTCAGAATCTTTTTCAAAGTAGACTACCTCTCTAGACTTTATTTCTTCCATATGAGTCAGAGCTTTAATCCAAAGCACTGAACCCCAGCCTGGGATTAATAGTGGTGAAAATTGTTAGCTAACAAGATTCCATGGAGCAGCCAACTGATAAGCCTTGATTACAGGCCTCATAATTCACTGGGAAAAATTCATTAGTCAACAGCTTCCCTGACACTCCCTTTCTACTAATAGTCAAAGCACAATTCTATAGCCCTTTCCTACAACTACTTTTCTCACTTGAGAAATTCCGGGACGAAATGATTAAAAGAAAAGTAAATCCTTCACCCCACATGTCACCTACAAAAGTGGGCAGCAACATGATTTGGGGAAATTTCCTGAAGTTGTGATAAAATTTATAGCAGAACAAAAGCCACCTGGACCTATTATTTATTTTGCAAAGCAAAGTAAGACTTTTTTTAAAAAAAACCTCATATTCAATTTTATTAAGCAATATTAAAAAGCTATAGCACTTCCAGGACACACTAAAATATAGTGCACATATCATTTATATGCAGTTGTGCATAAATCATTCCTCTTTTTTTCAGATGAATAGAATCAGAACTTCATGGCATTTGCCGAAAATACCCATTTAACTCTCAAGAATAACCCTATAAAAGAGTGCTTATCAAATTCCCCAGAATAAAAATCAGGCCTAAATATGAAGACTTTGCCATTATACAGATATTCTTCAACCCATGACTTAGTGAAGTTAATATCATTGCCATTGTTATTGCTTAAAATAAATGGAATAAGGGCCACCTCCTGGGAAAAACAGTAAATTAACTGACAGAGCCCATGAACGAAATGAAACTAAAATCTCAATGTTTAAAAAAAATGTTTTTAGTTCCCTGGCTAAAAACGTATTGTCATCAGCTGCCACTTTTTTTTGCGGTACGCGGGCCTCTCACTGTTGTGGCCTCTCCCGTTGTGGAGCACAGGCTCCGGACGCGCAGGCTCTGCGGCCATGGCTCACGAGCATAGCCGCTCCGCGGCATGTGGGATCCTCGCGGACCGGGGCACGAACCCGTGTCCCCTGCATCAACAGGCAGACTTTCAACCACTGCACCACCAGGGAAGCCCCTAGCAGCCACTTTTTAAAAAGAGAAAAAAAGCAGCCTTTCAACTCCCCAGGTTAATTTCACTAATGAGTCAAACTAGAGAAAAGATACTGGGCAATTATTCAAAGGACCTTGGCCACACACTCAGTTTACTGGTTGACATGAGGTGATTTTCTGTTCCTCAGTTTCTTCACCTGAAAAATCAAATCTAGGATTGTTCAAGCATCAAATTAAAAAATATAAGTAGGGCTTCCCTGGTGGCGCAGTGGTTGAGAGTCCGCCTGCCGATGCAGGGGACAGGGGTTCGTGCCCTGGTCCGAGAGGATCCCACATGCCGCAGAGCGGCTGGGCCCGTGAGCCATGGCCGCTGAGCCTGCGCGTCCGGAGCCTGTGCTCCGCAGCGGGAGAGGCCACAACAGTGAGAGGCCCACATACGCAAAAAAAAAAAAAAAAAAATATATATATATATATATATATATATATATATAAGTAGAATCCTAGAAGTTTCCAAGCATCAATTTGAAAAACATATGTAGAAGCACTCTGTAAACTGTAAAATGGAAGAGGTCACTATTTTCCCACTTTTATCAAGTCTGTGTGACCTTGAGTTCCTGTATACAGGGCTCATCAATTGATCCCTTGGATATTTACTTCTAGACCATCTTGGCATTGACTTTCTTGATACTTCTAGATGGGTCCCTACCCTCTGTTTTCTCATTCTTCCCTCCCATAAATCTGAGTTGATCTCCACTAGTCATAAACATCTGTGAAACACATAAATGTTTCAAAATTTCCCTGAGAGGCTCAGAGCAAAAAGCAGACTGAAAATTCAAAGTTCTAGTAAGATTTCCATGATAATAAAGTATTACCACATCTCTCTAGAATTTGTAGGGCTTTTCTATCCTTAGGACACAAGCAGAATAAATTGGATGAGGGTTACTGGGTCCTTGAGAGCAGTTCCAGACAGCCACCTATGCACACAGACAGGGGCCAAAGCTGAATACAGAGCGTCAGAATTTCATTATGAGACTGTTGGATGAGGCTATTTTTCCTACATACATAATGAATAAATTATATCAGGCTTCCAGACTCTTTTGAAACCAGACATATGACACTTAAATTTGGGGTAAGCAATTACTGACAAACTGACAATCTGCACCACTAACAAAAAAAGTTCAGAATGTTTTCTTCTGCAGACAGGTACATTTAACTGTGTGGAGAGAAGAGGAACTAATCTATGTTTCAATTAGTTCTCAGTGACTGCAGCAAGCTTTGATTGATTAATCAAATTCTGGCTTTTGGGGGGAAAGATTTACTTAAAATCAAATTGATCTGTTGTTCTCGTATTATCACTGCTAAATCTATATTTACTCTGCTTTAAGGCTTCTGAAGAGTAATAAATTGTCACCTCTCCTGCAGTCTGCCCAGTCTCAAGTCACACTTGAAATGAGTTTAATATTTAGAGCCCCTTTCAAAAGTACTGTTGCTTGCAGACACTCAGTCGTAAACTTTCCAACAACAGAAAACACCATGGTAGAGGCAAGATTTCACGAAGCAGAGTCAGATTGTAAATTTTTTTCTTGACTTTTGGGGACAAGGAAGACAGTTGCACCAAACAAAAGCTAAATTCAAATAAAAGAGGGTGAAAATTGAGTGACGACTGTGCATCTACAGTGTGTGTGTGTGTGTGGTGGAGGGGTGGGAGGTGTGAAGGGCGTCTAATTGCTTATCCACTATCACTCCCACTCGGGGGAGCATTCTTCCTAGGCTCTGCCTTTCTGTTCTTCGATGGACACTGATGACAGCCTCCCCTGTTCAGAATACATTCTGCAGGTGCTGCTGAGAAAAGCATGCACATTACTCAGTTTCCTTATCATCTTCAGGAGCTGTGGTTCTTTGTCCTTCACAGAGGCTCTGATAAAACTTCAAGGCTCTGAAGTTTAAATACAGATTCTCGCATTGAAAAAGCATCAGTGTGGGTTTTCTTGCCAAGAGAGCTGGACTGCTAATTTGACACATCAAATGAGCCTTTTGGACCATGAGGGGTTAACACAGTCCACCAGCCAAGCCGGGGGAAAGGCGCTGACTCCCAGATGTCAGTGCTAGCAAAATTAATCCTGGAGCTTAACATCTGTATGCTTCACCTGCCAGGCGGGCCCCAGTAGGTATTTTTCATCACTGGACCAGATTAAAAGAGAATGATGAGCAGAAGCGGTTCCGCACCACCAGTGACAGAAAGGAAAAAGGAAAAGATGTCCTCCACTGAGAGCGAGGCCCCGACTGCCTCCGGGTACTAATGTCCTGGAAACATTGGACAGGAGTGTGTGTTACCTTGTCCGGACACCACCTGAGCTGTCTGGTTGCTGGAAGAAGGCTCGGGAGCATCAGAAGCCACAAGGTAGGGCAGACTGAACAAGCCCAAGCTAGCTTCAGGGTGCCACTTTTCAAGTTTTCACCTGAGCAGACAGGATTTTTAAGTATGTTCTTTGGTTTCAGGCTGCTGGCAACATTTGTCAGGATACCCAGTCCCCAACCCCACCTGGCTTTTCTTTTCCCTGCCTTGTTTGCTTTGCACTTAACAGAAAATCAAACTTTCCTAAACCCATGTGTCCTCTTGATCTTCTCATCTTAAGAAATTTTTTAAAGTCCAAACTTCTCTTGTCTTCATAGGCATTTGTTTTTTTATATTTTCAAAATCTAGTATTTTTCATATGTTGTTTTTAAACATCAGAAATACAATTACATGGTCAGTGCTGGAAAAACACTACATTCCGCACATCTAGACAAATTTGATGGGAGAGCAGAGGGCTAAAAAAGCAGGAAGGAGGGCCAGTAGGACAGAACTGATTTGCAGGGCAAGAACTTCAAAGAAATAATGAGGTCCCAGAGGAGGTGGAGCTCTGATGTAGGGAATTGAATCCTTTTCCAAAGCTTTCATAAGATGTATTTTTCTTTCTACTGCCAGATAAAGGTCTGTGTAGGGTAGAGGGGAAGAAAGAAGAAGGGAGAGGAAGCATTTGATGAAAAATAGAGTGGATGGTTCAGTGCTTTGCTTAGGTGTCAGGTAAAGTTTCCCTCAAAAGTACCATGAGCAATTTAAACAGTAGAAGTGTCTGGGAATTAAAGAATAAACCAGGATGGATGCATGCATTTCCAAGAGTCATTATGGGGGACAATATTGTTTCTATTTAACAAACACAGCTAAAAGTGGATGGCAAAATAGCACTTTATACATTAGATCTCTGAATATGAAGCCATATTTTTAAGTTTATGAGCTAATATTTTTACAAATATAATATCTAATCTTTCATGTAAATTTCTTGAATTTGTGTGGGTCCTCTGAAAAGGAATAGCAGCAAGCCAAATCTCAAATTTCAGATTAGTGTTCTCATAGCAAGATAAAATAATTATTTCCAAATGTGAACATCAAAATGCTAATGGCTGGCTGGACCTAAGCATGGTAAGTTCACTCTTCTACAGAGGTAACTTTAAAAAAAATAAAATCAATCTATTCTATAAGGAAATGACACCCTCTGCAACTTCCTCACTCCTACTCATTACTGTATGTGATTCTCTTACCATTTTAGAAATGATATCTCCCAGTTTGCCCAGGACAATCCCAGCTTATTCTTGTTATCTTGGTGAAATTATTAGCAGCACCCCTTTTACTCCAAGTGTTTTGGTTTGGATGATAAATTATATTGTTTTCTTACTCAGAGCGGACGACAATGTTCTCATGTACATAGATTGAGGTCATCGGATGGGAAGGCTGGGGGCTGGCCAGAACAGCAGCCCTATGGTGAGGCAGGGACCCCAGCGTAGGGTCCACACTGGAGAGCCGAAATTGAGCTCAACCGGAACTAGGAAGCCGTAGCAACTGTTGTATCCCTTTCACATGCAGAAAAGTCTGCTGTCCTCAGCTGAGTTAGGCAGAATTAAACAAATGATCAGTGCCCACTTTGAGGCCTGACTGTAAAGAGATGAAAAACACCCCAAAGCCAGAGCTGTGACAAGAGACCAGTGAGAAATCACCAGAGAGGAAGGTTGCCACCTGTAAAGGTCTGTAGCTCTTCCGCCTGGAGCACGCTTCCTGAGCTGCTGGCCTTAGAACGTCTGGCATTTGTTTTAGTAAAGAAATCAGTAAATTTTCTCATACTTCTACCAAAACCAAAACAAAAAAAGTCAAGATAGAAAGAATGTTTGAGCATTCTGTAAAAGATACTATTCTCCCCCATTATATTCAAGAATGCCTAGATGTTTAAAACTGCAGCAAAGGAAGGAAACAAGAGTAAAACATTTATAATAAAAGAAACTTGACATTTACACTAGTAAGATAAGCAACAAGTGTAATCAGTGTAAAATAGTGTAGTAAGTATACACTAATTTAAATAATGAAGGTTAGAGGAAGTGATAAATAATGAAGAATAATTTTAGGGCATTAACACTACTCAAAATAAATATATACAGTTGTGAAAACCTTAATTTATTTCTTGCTGGATTTTATAGAACTTACCTGAAAATCAAGAAGAAAAAATTTCATTACAGTCATTTGAAAGCAGGCTGACAAGTTATAAATGCACTCACTCAATGTACAAATATGCATAATACCATGCACAATGCACAATTCCTTAAATGGTGCTCAAACTCATAACATCAGGGATGCTTAAACCTCATAGAAAACAGAAAACATACATGCATTCATAAGCTACTAACATTTCAATGTTATAACATATAAGGCTTTCCCACACCCTTTATTTTATTTGATCTTCTGGACAGCATATTTTACAGGTGAACAAAACCAAATTCAGAGATATTGAGTCATTCAAGATCAGACAGCTAAGTAAAAAACAAAGTAAAAACAAACAGACAAAAACCCCATAATTCCTAACCAAAGTTTCTTTGGCAATAGTTCTATTTCTTATAGAATCAGCTGCACACAGGAAAGAACATGATACAAGATTTCAATACAGCAGGAGGCAGACAAATAAATGAAATAAGGATTCCAGTCACAGGCCATGCTAATTTAGAAAAATTTGTTTAGTTTCTATTTCTTTCCTTGTGAAATAATTTAAATCAGTGGTCCCCAACTTTTTGGCACCAGGGACTGGTTTTGTGGAAGACAATTTTTCCATGGACGGGGTTGGGGGGGGATGGTTCAGGTGGTAATCAGCAGGTGAAGCTTCGCTCATTCTCCTGCCACTCATCTCCTGCTATGCAGCCCGGTTCCTAACAAGGCCGTGGACCAGTACCGGTCTGTGGCCCAGGGGTGGGGAACCCCTGGATAGTTATAGTACTCCATGACTTACCTCCTTCATAGTATCCCACAATGAAATACTCTTGAAAACTCAGTAAGTGTTGCAAAATTTTACTCCCACTAAAAACTAGAAATAATTATTGATTCCATCAGTAATTTCAACTAAACAGGCGTTTTTCCAAGGAAACATTCTAGGTCAGAGGCCAGGAGTATGTAGGAGATGCCTATACTGGTATGGTCATATGAGTTGGTAAAATTTTGAAATACTTCTCAGCTGATTGATTAATTGCCACTTACTCTAGTCCCTTGAGTGCCCCACCCTTCCCCTGGCATCTTCCAGATCTCCCCATGAGTCAGAAAGTAAAGGATTATTATCAGCAAGTTCATGCTTCAATGCTAAGGGTACCAGCCTTACTGGTACTTGACTTCTGTCCTTACCTCGTTGGAGACATTCCTGACCAATAAAGGGAAAACTCCAGCTATGTGTTTGCAGCTTACTTTCTCATGTAGCCAGAGTCACGTTGCCAACATCTGCCTGTGTTCCTGTGATTAGTGCTCAAGTGAAAATAATATCACTTGTTCTACCTACTATTAGATAATAATTACTGTAAATATAAAAAAAAATGTGGCTGGGATGGGATGTTTATCAAAATGTGATGCTTGACCTCCAGGGACATTAGTGCAGCTATAGAGAAGGTCTCAGCTTGAAAGATCTTGGAGGAGTGGGAATGTTGTTGATTGTTTATTCATCGTCTTTGGCAAAGGAAGAACTAAAGAGTGCTTCAATTACCCCGGAATTTATTCCCCAACTCACAGCAATGTAATGTAGTTGGACCAGGAAATGATCCCTCCCAAGCCAGCTTGACCGTATTACAGAAAGAACACCTAAACACCAGGAATTTTTTAACATCAACAACACTTGCCTCCAGTTTAAAGTCTGAGACAGCTCCAACAGCTGTCAAATGGACAGTGAGTTTAACCCAAGAGAAACCACCAAAACTGTTTGCTGGAAAATATCATGGTAGGACTTACTCTGCTCATTCAGGGAAAGAAAATAATAAAACCAAAGAAAAATATGCATAGTACTTATGAAAATAGTCTACACTTTAAAAAGGAAGAGGACATAAGTACTAAAAATGCAAAAGAAAAATAAAACTTTTGAAAAAGAACTATTATAGGAAGTGGTAAAAAAAAATGGTAGGTTTGTTTTTGCAGAAACCTGATTTTCATTCCCAATGAAATTGAAGAAAACATGCACTCTATGAAATAATATAATGGTAACATTTAGATAGAACTGGAACTGACTGAATCAAGGAGCTAGAATTTTTTAAAAGAAGGAAAGACTGTAATGATAAAAACTGCCATAAAATTAAATCATTCATTTAATATGTCTTTATGAAGAGAAAGGCAATATCAGGATAAAAAGATGAGCAAGATATTAGAAGCGATATTATTGAAAACTAAATTCAATAGGCAACAAACTTAGGAAGCACTTCAAGAATGCAGAAGGTGTTGGTTCTAAAACTGGCTCCTGCACATGGAGGGCAAGCAGAGACAAAAGAAAGATGCAGGCCACTCCAGATTGGTAGGTGGTAGGTTTAATAAGCAAAGGATCTCATATATGAGGCTTATTATGGGCAGCTGCAAGGCAAGTAGATCTCCACACCCACCAAATCTTAAAAGTTTATATAAAGGCCTTAACTGGGTTTAGTTAGGTATACTGTCCAGATGGTCTCAACACCACATTGCTCTCTCAAGTCTGTGTGCTTGAAACAGCTCCTAGTGTGGGCATGGTGGACAGAATGTACATGCCAAGGACAGAGGAGGGGGGAGGAACCTCTGATTGCAGGGTCACAGGCAATCATGTTTTCTCAACAGCCTCTTCCAACAGAAGGACAAGAGAAGAAAACTTATATGATTAAAGATGATTAAAATGGAAGACAGAAAGTAAAGACAGAAGAAATGGATAATTGATTTCCTGAAAAAGAAAAACCAACAAATATGACATAATAAATAACAAATGATATAAAACAATGAAGTTTCCTAATAAAGTAAAATGTTTTTATGTTTCTCTCAATAGATTAAAATGTTCCTAACGTTTCCCTAAGTTACATAAGGGAACTTCAAAAACATCACAAGACCTAAGGCTTAGATTAAAAGGTCCTACCTTTTTCTCATCATATTATGGGGAAGCTGTTAATTCTAAGGGAAAAAAAAAAAAAGAGCAAATTATGCATCTCTGAGACTGGGGGCAGGACACACAGAGGAAAACCTCTCTCAGGAGAAAACCTCTCTCAGAAGAAAATCTCTGAAGCTGTCCCTGGGCTTCTCTATAGCATTAAAAGCCAATTTTAAAAAGGTACAAAACAAAACAACTTAAAGGTATTTTGAAAAAAAGTTGCCACCAAACCCTGTATTCAACCAAGTTATCATTCCAGTAATGATAGGAGAAAATTATTCTTAGTAATGCACAGGCTCCCAAAGGATATCTCCCAGAGTACTCCCCCAAAATGTTAACTGTTCAAAAGATCAATCTAAAAAACAGTCGAGCATCTATTGATGAACACTTATGTTGTTTCTATATCTTGGCAGTTGTAAATAATGCTGCTACTAACACTGGGGTGCATGTATCTCTTTGAATTAATGTTTTCATTTTCTTCAAATATATTGCTATATCATATGGTAGTTCTATTTTTAATATTTTGAGGAGCCTCCATGTTACTTTCCATAGTGGCTGCACCAATTTACATTCCCACTGACAGTGTACTAGGGTTCCTTTTTCTCCAATCCTCTCCAGCATTTATTATTTGTTGTCTTTTTGATGATAGCCAATATTTTGCCATTTGCAACAACATGAATGGAACTGAAGGGTATTATGCTTAGTTAGATAAGTCAAACAAAGAAAGACAATACTATATGTTTTTACTTCTATGTGGAAGCTAAAAAATAAGACAAAATAGAAACAGACTCATAGATAGAACGAACTAGTGGGAGACAGGTGAGGGGATGGGGCAAGATAGGAATAGGGGGTTAACAGGTACAAACTACTATATAGGATACAATGTACAGTACAGGGAATATAGGCATATATATATAATATAATGTTATAAATTTAAATGGAATATAATCTATAAAAATGTTGACTCACTATGTTGCACACCTGAAACTAATATAACACTGTAAATCAATTATACTTCAATTTAGAAATTAAAAAATGGGAGTGCCAAAAAGTGAGCCTGTGTTGTAGGAGGATGCGCAGAAGGCATTAAATCACTTAAATGTAATAATAATTGTGAAACAAACAAAAAAATGATTTAGAAAGAATAGCTATGTAATGTCAACATATGATAATTTAATAATATCATCAGAAATCTCATATCATATGAAAAAACTTATGAAGCAGAAGGGGTGAATAAAAGTGGGCATGTGGTGGAGCAGGAGGGTGGCAACAGTTTCTGGTTCATTCATGACATTGATATTCAGCCATTTTTAATTTTAAGGGTACCCCCAGGACTTCCCTGGTGACGCAGTGGTTAAGAATCTGCCTGCCAATGCAGGGGACATGGGTTCGATCCCTGGTCCAGGAAGATCCCCACATGCCACAGAGCAACTAAGTCTGTGCACCACAACTACTGAGCCTGCGCTCTAGAGCTCATGCTCCACAACAAGAGAAGCTACCGTGGTGAGAAGCCTGCGCACTGCAACGAAGAGTAGGCCCCGCCTTGCCGCAACTAGAGAAAGCCCACGTGCAGCAGTGAAGACCCAAGACAGCCAAAAATAAATAAATAAAATAAATAAATTTATTTTTAAAAAAAGGTACCCTCTAAAATGTTGTTTTCAGGGATATTTTTCTTCCAAATTGTTAGGCAACAAAATTTTAAATGAACACATTTCATATGACAAAAAGAGCAAACAAAAAAAAAACGTTTTGAGAGGCAAAACATACAAAACAACAGAAAACAAGTACAGAAATCTTCAAACAAAATGACAAAATAAAATCAAACATAACATTTATTGTAACAAACACCTCTGCTAAAAGATAACTGCTAGACTCATCTATAAAACAAAAGCTAGCCTCTCTAAAACAAAATAACAGAGAAATATTAAAAGTAAATATTTGGACAAAATGCAACAGTTAAACCCAAGGAAGAAGAAACAGCCAAATTATATTAATAACAGAAAAATAGCCTTCAACAAAAATTAAAATATGTGTAATCTTATTTTTTATGAAGGTACAATCCATAATAATGATACTGGAGTCATAAACAATTATACTTTATAATTAATATAAAATACATGAAGCAAAAACTGTTAAAAATATGAGAAATAAACAGAAACCCAATAAGAGGTAGAGATTTTAGTACAACAGTCATAGGCTTTGGTAAATAAATAAGATTAAAAATTATATGAAAAATCTAAATACTTAACAGTGTTTATTTAACATATTTCTATTGAACTGTATATGGAAAACATAAATACCTAAACTTTTTTCTCAAGTGTCCACGGAACTTTTGCAAAAGTAGTTCTCCTATAAGGCCATCTTTAAAAAGTATAAATAAATTTAAAAGAAAACTCCAGAAATTCCATGCAGAGTCTTTGATACAAAAAAAAACAAAACAAAAAAACCTACAAAGTAATATTAAAATGTTAAACAAAAATTTTCAAACGTTTGAAAAATGTGTCAACCTCATAAATTGCTGGTGTAAAAAAATAATTACGGAAAAATTTTAAAGTAACATCATGATAAAACTGCATACTAAACATCTGGGAAGTGGCCAAAGTTATTCAAAAGACTATTCTTCTCAAACTTAGATGCTTTCATTATTAAAAAAAAAAAAAAGGAAAAGAAAAGAAAAAAAAGAGAAAAATGTTAACTAAACCTTTAATTATATAAATTGGAAAGAAAGCACAACAAAGCAATTTTAGGAAAAGCAAAAGAAACTAATTCTTTTTTAAATGCACAGAAATTAACATTTTAATGTGAAAGTTAAAAAGTAGAATTAATTAATCTAAGAATGGCCTCTTTGAAAATAAATCAATCAAAATAACTATTCTCCAAAAAAGAATAATTCTCCAAAAAAGAAATGCTAATATATAAATACAGTATAGAGGTGGTTAAAAATAATACCATTAATGTCATAATATTAAATATAATATTAATATATAATATTATATAATGTATTATATAATAATACCATGTATTAGCTTATGCTAAAACTTTGATAATATCAATGAAATATACTTTTTTCCTAGAAAATATAATTAGAAAAATTGACCCAGGAGAGGTAGAAATCATGGAAGGAATTTAAAAGTTAGTGAATCACTCAGCAAAAATGTGCCAACTTAAAACAAAGTATCATACTACATAAACCACTCTGGAAAACAAAAACAATTAGCTTTATTTTACAGTTTATCTTATAATGTTTTGCATAATTTAATACCTAAATATAAAAATAGGCAAAGTAAAAGTTCAGACCAACTTCACATATACATGAACATTTGAAAAAGTTAGGTAGACTTATGAAAGGTATTACAGTACTATATTTTAAAAATTGTTCACCCCAAGTGCATACAAATTATGCATACAAGACGCCATTGGCACACAGAGCATAGAACAGCTCATTCTGCTGGTTGGGGCTCCAGAAAGATTTACACAGGAGGTGACAACTGAGAGAGGCTTTGACAAATGGGTTGATTTTACCAAGCTGAGCTGAAGAAGCTCATCCAGGGTAGGGAAGGGCCTGGGTAAAGGCAGTGAGGCTTAAAGGCAAATCAGAGAGGGGTCATTTTGGAGAAGGGACCAGGGACAGGACACAAGCCTGGAAAAGCTGGGAATGCCCTTTAGGGTCAGGAACCTCAGACAATGTTGACATGACTGAGGGAATCTGGGGCCTAAAGGAATTACAAAGGAGGCTGGCCACTTACCTCTGTGCAAAGACACAGTCTGCCCCAACCCTGCTTAATCTTCTCAGAGAACATTCTTTTCTTGTAGGGAGGGGACAGGGAAAGAGTGAACAGCTCACACAAATCTATTGCTCCTACAAGAAAAATAAGTAGAAGATACCTTACAGGTATGAGTCACCAATATCATCTTCAGACATAAATGACAAAACATTTTTATTATTGTTTTTTACCCTGCACACTTGAAATCTGAAAGGTCTGAGGTTAACTTGGACCATTATCCTGCTTGACCAGAGGATGATCTTTCTGCCACCTGATAATACCTTTTAATACCTCCTCAAGGTCTATGCTCTTCTCTTCCTCTTTTTCAAAGTCTCCTGGGTATTTTTTAAGACAAGCTTCTGCCCCTAGAGCCTCCTTTCCAGCCAGTGTTTGGAGCCAAAATAATCACAATAACTGAGATCTCTCTTTTCTGGTAAATTTTCAAAAAAAAAAAATTGTTCACCACGATTGCAAGATTGATTGATTGATTAGCCAGATAGACCTCTTGCAATATTTATTATTGTAATGCCATAAAAGTTTATTTCATATTAAGAAATCTCTTAAGACATCAAATAATGGAAAAGAAGAAAAATAGGTATCAAAAAATTATCTCAGAATTTCAGAAGTCTCTAATATAAATTTGCTATATTGTGTCACTATATATACAGCTGCATTTTGAACTGAGACCCAACTGACAACTACAGAACCACTCTATTGCCTCTGTCAACTGAGGTTACTTGATCCAAACCAGAATCCTCATCTACATCCATAGAAAAACCTATTCTTATGAAAGCTTATTGAGATAATACTGTGGTTTGCTACCTAGATTCTCCTTCAAGGAAGAATGTGTTTCCCAGATAGATGCTAGGAGTGCTAGCAAAAGACAGCCTTCAGCTCTCAGCCTATTGGGGATTAACTCAAATGCAGAGAACTGCCTCAGACTTTCTCTAAGCTGGCCCACATTCAATGCAGGACTATAAAATGCTGGCCATCCTGACCCAACTCGGAACAACTCTGAAAGCCCACTCTTGCTCTGGAGCTCCTTTGAGATCAGCTAAGGCAACCATCAGGAATGTATTGCAGCTCAACCTCTTCCTCTGCTCAGTCCTGCTTTCCTCCCTTCCATTTCACAGGTGTTCACCCCAAAGGTACTCCTTAATAAACATCCTGCAAGCTAAACTCCATCTCAGAGCCTGCTTCCTAGGAAATACAACCTACAACATTATGACTTATAGTCATTTTATTTAGTGCCTGACCCTAACACTTGGGCCAGACATTAGCTCTTGGGCCAGGGACTTAGAAATGTGTCAAGAACACAGCCTGGGGTTGCTATGTCAGGTTCTATTTCTGAGGAATTGCTGAGAAATGAGATACTGAGCCTCAGTTTCTCATCTATAAAATGTAGAAATCTAGTGGATTTCTAGGCTCTTTTTCAATTCAAAAATGCCATATGATGAGATTTCCAAACATATATATATATGATTTAGGACTTTAATATCTATATACCATTATGTTCTTTAGATAATTTTCTAAACAACATAACACTATAATCACTTGGTAAAAATAAGTTGTCAGATAATTTGAGGTTGAACCTAGAATAGTTATTTGGAAGCCAAAAGAATTAGGAGAAGTCATGAACATCATCTTCATTCATTCATGTACCAACCTATTTCTTCATCAGCCACTTACTGAGTAACTACTATGTGCTACACATTGTTGTATGATCCTACTCTTGAGAGCTCACAATTTAATGAAGAAAAGGGATACTAAATAACATAACAATAATCTACTAAGATAAGTTCAGTAATAAAATACAATGAGTTCTGTTGTACCATAGAGGGATAGATAGATCATTTGGTAGCTGTGTAGACTAAGAAGAGTGGGCAATCTAAATAAGAATCTGTTTGGCTGTCCAAAAGAGGATTGATGAAGGCCCTAAATAAGGTAATGAAACAATGGGAAATATTCAAGAAATTTCAAAATTGGCAAGACTTGCGGTAATTAATTTTACAAGAGTGGGGTGAAAGATGTGGGTAAATTATGGAGGATTGCCATGTGTACATCCACCACTAAAGAAGAGACCCCAGGACACACCACGTGAGGAAGAGCCCTGAACACTGAAACACCATGAAGGTAGGCTTTTAGATGATAGTTTCTGTTTCTCCAGCTTGAGGTAAAACATGGGATGACTGTGTCTACCTATCCCATTCAAGTTTGTAAAATGGTAGCCCCCATGCAACACATCACCAGAAAGTCTTTCCTGCTGGGCCCTGGGCTTCTCCCTTCAGTGAGGAGGCCAAAAGCCCCAAGAGGGAGGGAGGTAAGGAGGGGAGGGTTTGCCTGGTGCCATCAGGACTGCGTGTCACCCTGAAGCTAAGGGCAGCAATTGCCACTGCCAGAATCATGCCCTCATTTCCCGGGAAGGTCATTCAAGAAGGCCTCCTCCTGTGTGTTTAGTGCGTCACCTTAACGGTGCCGTCAGGACCAGTCACCTGAGGAAAATGCCCAGGTGAGCCAACCTGCCTGAGAATGTGACCTCCCTCCTTTAAGAAGCCAAAAATGCGCCCACTGCTCTTGTTGTTGTTGTTAAAGAGTCTATGATAACTCTGTCTATAGAAATTCTTGGCAGTTTTATGTTCTGTATCATTTCTTTTTCTGTCATTGATTGAAAACTCCTTGGATCCTGTTAGCAGTTACAGATTCAAGAAGGCCAGTACTTCATAGGTTTTATCATGTATTTAGAAGGGGAATCACTATCAAGTTGCTGAAATGAGGACGAAGTGTCTTTCAGTCATGAGATGGAAATAAATGGTGCTCTGCAGGGTGTGCAAGGATAGGCACCCAAGATTCCTTCACCCAGTCCTCCCTTTTCTCCCTCACTGCTTCCTGGAAAATTGACCCCCACACCCCTGCCACATACACAAAGAGCAAAAAGGATTTAGTGAGAAAGACCAAATCTCTTGCCTACATATACAATAATAACAGCACTTTATTGCACTTATAAAAATGTTCTATTTCATTACACTTTACCAAGCATTTTTAGATTGTTTGACTAAACCCCAAAAATAAAATTATAAAACTGAGAAAGAGAATCATAATGAAGTCAAATTTTACTGGTGTTGTATAAAAGTGTTTAATCACAATTCTAAACCAGGGAACCAGGATGCGGGAAGGCACCTCCACTACCCAAGAGTCAAGTCACTGCATGGCCTGGGTACACCTCTCCATTCAACCAGCCATTATGTCCTCTCCATAACCTCCTCCAGCTGGACTTTAGCTTGGACAAACAACTCTCCCTGCCCCACTGTTGGTCCACCACTGGAAAGAATGATTACCATGTGGCTGGCAGGGTCTTGGTGTTCCAGCTCGGTGTCAGGCCTGAGCCTGTGAGGTGGGAGAGCCAAGTTCAGGACATTGGACTAACAGAGACCTCCCAGCACCACATAATATCAAACAGCAAAAATCTCCCAGAGATCTCCATCTCAACGCCAAGACCCAGCTCCACCTAATAACCAGAAGGCTCCAGGGCTGGACACCCCATGTCAAAAAACTAGCAAGGCATGACAACAACCCCACCCATTAGCAGAGAGACTGACTAAAATCATAACTTCACAGACAACCCAAAACACATCACCAGACACAGTCCTGCCCATCAGAAAGACAAGATCCAGCATCATCCACCAGAACACAGGCACCAGTCCCCTCCACCAAGAAACCTACACAACCCACTGAACCAACCTTACCCACTTGGGGAACACAACAAAAACAATGGGAACTATGAACCTGCAGCCTGCAAAATAGAGACCCCAAGCACAGTAAGTTAAGCAAAATGAGAAGACAGAGAACTATGGAGCAGATGAAGGAGCAAGGTAAAAACCCACCAGACCAAAGAAATGAAGAGGAAATAGGCAGTCTACCTGAAAAAGAATTCAGAGTAATGATACTAAAGATGATCCAAAATCTTGGAAATAGAATGGAGAAAATACAAGAAACATTTAACAAGGACCAAGAAGAACAAAAGAGCAAACAAACAATGATGAACAGCACAATAAATGAAATTAAAAATTCTCTAGAAGGAATCAATAGCAGAATAACTGAGGCAGAAGAACAGATAAGTGACCTAGAAGATAAAATAGTGGAAATAACTAACACAGAGCAGAATGAAGAAAAAAGAATGAAAAGAATTGAGGACAGTCTCAGAGACCTCTGGGGCAACATTAAAAGCACCAAAATTGGAATTATAGGGGTCCCATAAAAAGAAGAGAAAAAGAAAGGATCTGAGAAAATATTTCAAGAGATTATAGTCAAAAACTCCCCTAACATGCAAAAGGAAATAGTCAAGTCCAGGAAGCACAGAGTTCTATACAGGATGAACCCAAAGGGAAACACACCGAGACACATACTAATCAAACCATCAAAAATTAAATTCAAAGAAAAATTATTAAAAGCAGCAAGGGAAAAGCAACAAATAACATACAAGGGAATCCCCATAAGATTAACAGCTGATCTTTCGGCAGAAACTCTGCAAGCCAGAAGGGAGTGGCAGGACACATTTAAAGTGATAAAAGGGAAAAACCTACAACCAAGATTACTCTACACAGCAAAGGTCTCATTCAGATTTGACAGAGAAATCAAAATCTTTACAGACAAGCAAAAGCAAAGAGAATTCAGCACCACCAAACCAGCTTTACAAGAAATGTTAATGGAACTTCTCTAGGCAAGAAACACAAGAGAAGGAAAAGACCTACAAAAACAAACCCAAAACAATTAAGAAAATGGTAATAGGAACATACATATCAATAATTACCTTAAATGTAAATGGATTAAATGCTCCCACCAAAAGACATAGACTGGCTGAATGGATACAAAAACAAGACCCGTATATATGCAGGTCTACAAGAGACTCACTCAGACCTAGGGACACATAGAGACTGAAAGTGAGGGGATGGAAAAAGACATTCCATGCAAATGGAAGTCAAAAGAAAGATGGAGTAGCAATTCTCATATCAGACAAAATAGACTTTAAAATAAAGACTATTACAAGAGACAAAGAAGGACACTACATAATGATGAAGGGATCAATCCAAGAAGAAGATATAACAATTGTAAACATTTATGCACCCAACATAGGAGCACCTGAATACATAAGGCAAATGCTACCAGACATAAAACAGGAAATCGACAGTAACACAATAATAGTAGGAGATTTTAACACCACACTTTCACCAAAGGAGAGATCAACCAAAATAAAAATAAATAAGGAAACACAAGCTATAAATTACTTATTAAACAAGATGGACTTAATTGATATTTATATGATATTCCATCCAAAAACAACAGGATACACTTTCTTCTCAAGTGCACACGGAATATTCTCCAGGATAGATCATATCTTGGGTCACAAATCAAGCCTTGGTAAATTTAAGAAAATTGAAATTGTATCAAGTATCTTTTCAGACCATAGCGCTATGAGACTAGATATCAGTTACAGGAGAAAATCTGTAAAAAATACAAACACAAAGAGGCTAAACAATACACTACTAAATAACCAAAAGATCACTGAAGAAATCAAAGAGGAGAGCAAAAAATATCTAGAAACAAATGACAATGAAAACACGACGACCCAAAACCTATGGGATGTAGCAAAAGCAGTTCTAAGAGAGCAGTTTATAGCAATAGAATCCTACCTCAAGAAACAAGAAAAATCTCAAATAAACAATCTAACTTTATACCTAAAGCAATTAGAGAAAGAAGAACAAAAGAAATCTGAAAGTTAGCAGAAGGAAAGAAATCAAAAAACTCAGATCAGAAATAAATGAAAAAGAAATGAAGGAAACAACAGCAAAGACCAATAAAACTAAAAGTTGGTACTTTGACAAGATAAACAAAATTGATAAACCATTAGCCAGACTCATCAAGAAAAAAAGAGAAAGACTCAAATCAACAGAATTAGAAATGAAAAAGGAGAAGTAACAACTGACACTGCAGAAATACAAAGGATCATGAGAGATTACTACAAGCAGTTATATGCCAATAAAATGGACAACCTGGAAGAAATGGACAAATTCTTAGAAAAGCATCACTTTCTGAGACTGAACCAGGAAGAAATAGAAAATATAAAGAGACCAATCACAAGCAGTGAAATTGAGACTGTGATTAAAAATCTGCCAACAAAGAAAAGCCCAGGACCAGATGGCTTCACAGTCAATTTTATCAAACATTTAGAGAGGAGCTAACACCTATCCTTCTCAAACTCTTCCAAAATACAGCAGAGGAAGGAACACTCCCAAATTCATTCTACTAGGCCACCATCATCCTGATACCAAAACTAGACAAAGATGTCACAAAAAAAGAAAACTATAGTTCAATATCACTGATGAATATAGATGCAAAAATCCTCAACAAAATACTAGCAAACAGAACCCAGCAGCACAGTAAAAGGATCATACACCTTGATCAAGTGGGGTTTATCCCAGGAATACAAGGATTCCTCAATATATGCAGATCAATCACTGTAATACACCATATTAACAAACTGAACAGTAAAAGCCATATGATAATCTCAATAGGTGCAGAAAAAACTTTTGACAAAATTTACATCCATTTATGCTAAAAACCCTCCAGAAAGTAGGCATAGAGGGAACTTACCTCAACATAATAAAAGTCATATATGACAAATCCACAGCCAACATTGTTCTCAATAGTGAAAAACTGAAACCATTTCCACTAATTTCAGGAGCAAGACAGGTTGCCCACACTCACCACAATTATTCCACATAGTTTTGGAAGTTTTAGCCACAGCAATCAGAGAAGAAAAAGAAATAAATGAAACCCAAATCAGAAAAGAAGAAGTAAAGCTGTCACTGTTTGCAGATGACATGATACTATACATAGAGAATCCTAAAAATGCCACCAGAAAACTACTAGAGCTAATCAATGAATTTGCTGAAGTACCAGGATACAAAATGCGTGCACAGAAATCTCTTGCATTCTTATACACTAATGATGAAAAATCTGAAAGACAAATTAAGGAAACACTCCCATTTACCATTTCAACCAAAAGAATAAAATACCTAGGAATAAACCTACCTAAGGAGACAAAAGACCTGAATGCAGAAAGCTATAAGACACTGATGGAAGAAATTAAAGACGATACAAACAGATGGAGAGATATACCATGTTCTTGGATTGGAAGAATCAACATTGTGAAAATGACTATACTACCCAAAGCAATCTGCAGAGTCAATGTAATCCCTATCAAACTACCACTGGCATTTTTCACCAACTAGAACAAAATATTTCACAATTTGTATGGAAACACAAAAGACCCTGAATTGCCAAAGCAATCTTGGGAACGAAAAATGGAGCTGGAGGAATCAGGCTCCCTGACTTCAGACTATACTACAAAGCTACAGTAATCAAGACAGTATGGTACTGGCACAAAAACAGAAATATAGATCCATGGAACAGGATAGAAAGCCTAGAGATAAACCCACACACATATGGGCACCTTATATTTGATAAAGGAGACAAGAATATACAATGGAGAAAAGACAGGTTCTTCAATAAGTGGTCCTGGGAAAACTGGACAGCTACACATAAAAGAATGAAATTAGAACACTTCCTAACACCGTACACAAAAATAAACTCAAAATGGATTAAAGACCTAAATATATGGCCAGACACTATAAAATTCTTAGAGGAAAACATAGGCAGAACACTCTATTATATAAATCATAGCAAGATCCTTTTTGACCCACCTCCTAGAGAAATGGAAAAAAAAAACAATAATAAACAAATGGGACCTTATGAAACTTAAAAGTTTTTGCACAGCAAAGGAACCCATAAACAAGACAAAAAGACAACCCTCAGAATGGCAGAGAATATTTGCAAATGAAGCAACTGACAAAGGATTAATCTCCAAAATATACAAGCAGCTCATGCAACTCAATATCAAAAAACAAACAACTCAATCCAAAAATGGGCAGAAGACCTGAATAGACATTTCTCCAAAGAAGATATACAGATTGCCAACAAACACATGAAAGGATGCTCAACATCAATAATCATTAGAGAAATGCAAACCAAAACTACAATGAGGTGTCACCTCGCACCGTTCAGAATGGCCATCATCAGAAAATGTATAAACAGTAAATGCTGGAGAGTGTGTGGAGAAAAGGGAATCCTCTTGCACTGTTGGTGGGAATGTAAATTGATACAGCCACTATGGAGAACAGTATGGAGCTTCCTTTAAAAACTACAAATAGAACTACCACATGACCCAGCAATCCCACTACTGGGCATATACCCTGAGAAAACCATAATTCAAAAAGAGTCATGTACCACAATGTTCATTGCAGAACTATTTACAATAGCCAGGACATGGAAGCAACCTAAGTGTTCATCAACAGATGAGTCAATAAAGAAGATGTGGCACATACATACAATGGAATATTACTCAGCCATAAAATGAAACAAAATTGAGTTATTGGTAGTGAGGTGGATGGATCTAGAGTCTGTCATACAGAGTAAAGTAAGTCAGAAAGAGAATAATAAATTCCATATGCTAACACATATATATGGAATCTTAAAAAAAAAAGGTTCTGAAGAAACTAGGGGTCAGACTGGAATAAAGATGCAGATGTAGAGAATGGACTTGAGGACACAGGGAAGTGGAAGGGTAAGCTGGTACGAAGTGAGAGAGTGGCGTTGACATATATACACTACCAAATATAAAGTAGATAGCTAGTGGGAAGCAGCTGCATAGCACAGGGAGATCAGCTCATGCTTTTTGACCCCCTAGAGGGGTGGGGTAGAAGAGAGATGCAAGAGGGAGGAGATATGGGAATATATGCATATGTATAACTGATTCACTTTGTTATACAGCAGAAACTAACACAACATTGTAAAGCAATTATACTCCAATAAAGATGTGAAAAAAAAAAATCTAAACCAAGATTAACTCAGAGTTTGGGGAACTAAAGATTATAAAATTTTGAGGGGTGTCTTTTTAAAAAGGAATGCAAAATTGGGTATAAAAATAAATTTTGGTTAGGAAAAAATATAAATTACATGCTTTAACAATATGAAAATATCACAGACAAAACCCAGAAAATATAAGATATTTGTTAATTACTTGCTCAACATCTTCCTATATACTTCTTCTCCCACGTAATTGGCTACATCCTTTTTGATCACCTCTTCATAAGACAAGATTTTATATCGTTTTCTATAGCAGGGTTACTCAGGTTCTGAAATCTTGGCACTATTGGCATTCTGAGCCGGCAATTCTTTGTTGGAGCAGGCAGAGGAAAGAGGGGAGACAAGATATCCTATGCATTGTAGGAATTTTTGCAGCACCTCTGGCCTCTACCCACTAGATGCCAGTAGCATCCCCCAGTTGTGACCACCAAAAATGTTTTCCAAACATTGTCAAATATTCCCTGGGGGGAAAAAAATCACACCCAGTTAAGAATCACTGTTTTGTAGCAAGAAGAAAAAGATAATGTCATAGTCGGCTCAGGCTGCCATAACAAAATACTATAGACTGAGTGGCTTAAACAACAGAAATTAATTTTCCCACAATTCTGGAGGCTAGGAAGCCTAAGATCAAGGTTCTGGCAGGTTCAGTTTCTGGTGAGGGCCCTCTACCTGACTTGCAGATTGCCATCTTCTCACTGAGTCATCACATGGCAGAGGGTGAGAGAGATAGAGGGAGGGGGAGAGAGAGAGAGAGAGAGAGAGAGAGAGAGAGAGAGAGAGAGAGAGAGAACAATCTCTTCTTATGAGGACACTAATCCTATTGACTCATGATTATGACCTCGTTTTATCTTAATTACTTTCATGTAGACCCTTTCTCCAAATACAGTCACATTGAAGGTTTGGGCTTCAACATACGAAATTGGAGGGAAACACAATTCAATCTATAGCAGATACATAACTGTCTTTATTATGGTTAGTCAAAATTTTTTTTTAGTATTTTGGGAAAGTTTCTATATGTTTTACAACTCTTTATTGGTAATATGTAAATTTTTATAATTGTTGTCAAATTTGGGAAAATATCAAGTTTCTCGCCTAAATGACCTCTAAGATTTTAGGACATTCTGAGTTTTCTGGAACAGTGATTAATGGTAAATGCTCTTTGAATTAATGACACGTGTTTACCGGTTTGTCACAGATGTCCTCATTGCAGTGGTATATTATGGGTTTTATATTAATGTTGTCAGTGTTAGATTTTCATGTCACATTAGCAAGAAATTAATAAGAAATATGCATAGGTTTAGTTGGGCAAAGGTATTTCAGAGAGAGGAAAGAGCATAAGCAAATGTATGTCTGAGCAATGACAGAGTCTGGGTAGAGTGAGACATAGGAAAGGCAGCAGCTTAAGATGAGAACATTAGAGAAAATACTCTGGAGTCAGGAGGAGAGCTGGGAAATACTGTTACATGCTGGCCAGAAACTAAGAATAGATGACCATGAATTGAACTTTGGGTTAAGGAATCAAAAGTTGGTTGATGGACCACGAAGCACATAAAAGACAGTATCGTGTGAAAATCATTAGCATCAGAGTCAGCCAAACTCAGTTTAAACAAAGATCTGACACAAACTAGCTTGTGAAACTTTTCATTGCATCAGTTCACATCCTCTGCCAGGCAGACACCAAGATGGAAGTAGGTGTGCCAGAGACTGATTAAGGGGAATATACTTGGAAGATAAAAAAGAGGGTGAACAGAAAATACAGAGAATCTTTCAAACATGATGAAGATCTGACACCTGTGAGAAGAGAGAAGGAAATAGAATTGGGTGGGAGGACCCTAAGACTGCAGAGCAGCTCTGAGAAAGCTGAAGCTCCAGGGCAAAGATTGCCCATTCTGCACCAGGCAGGAATGGCCCAGCTCTAGAACTCTGGCCATGCTCAGTCATTGATTGAGAGCAGCCTAGGGAGAGCATGGTTGGTGTGATGCCCTGATGGATCTGAAGGTGCATGGCTGGAGGCAGCATGCTGATATACTCTCTTGAAGGGAGGTCTCCGCTGTGAACCTTCAAGACTGCTCCACTAGCCATGGCTTACTTCTAGAAGTAACTGCTAAACATGTAAATCCATTCCAATGTACCAAGGCTAAATGTATCTTATTCACATTCTCCTTCACCAAATCCAAAAAACTGTCAGGGCCTACTGCAATGCCACCAGCCACAAGTGGAAATATGACAGAGTAGAACTAAGAGTGAAAAGACACAGTGGTTTGGTTCACTGGTTGAAGTTAAACTATCTTACTTTTGCACATTTACAAAATCATTTGTCTATGCCAACACATCGCAGGAGTCCCTGTCTGTGCATCAGAAGGGGCCCATGCAAATGAAAACCCCGAAACTTAAGATTCTTTATCTTCACATAAATCCACTTCTGGTTCTAGAGATGGTGATGATTTTTTATTGGACGTACACTAGCATCGATACCTAGTCCCACTCCTAAATCCCCAAAGCTCTCAGCTAACTAAAACTAGCATAGAGTGAGTACCTCTGGAAGAACAGAAGGGCTGCCCCCTCCTGGAATAAAAAATCACCGAGTTCAGTGGGGTCAGGGAGCTCTCATTTTTCAATTCTGGCCAGAGTCTATATCTAAGGGAGTCAATATTCAAGACGGAAGGGCAGGTACATATGTGGTGAGGACATTCAAGGTGGGGGCAGCTCTCATTACGATATGTAGGAGAGACCCAGGTAAGGGAAAACCTATAGGACAATGTAAAACAAAAAAGATCAAAAGTGGGATCCAAACCAGGTTAAGGAGCTGGCAATATCTAAAAGAGGGGCCCAGAGCCCTAGTCAGCAGTTAGGACTGACCTCTAGAGTTAGGGGACCAGGTAGAGGGTTGAGGGAAAGACCAGGAAGCCAGACTTCCTGGTCAGCCGACTGACTTTCTAGGTGTGTAGTGAGGATGGGCAAGCTAGACTATGAATCCACTATCCCCAGAGGTCACTGGTGAGGAAGGACCTGCTGAAACCTTACTACAGACATGGCAAAGAGTTCCTCAGGAGGGTCACAGACAAATGGCCCTTTGCAATTACAGCATTTGTATAAAATCCAGGTGTAAACAGCAAAGCTGGCACATCCTTAAGTTTAAAAATCTCTTTCGGGTCTTCCCTGGTGGCACAGTGGTTGAGAGTCCGCCTGCCGATGCAGGGGACGCGGGCTCGTGCCCCGGTCCGTGAGGATCTCACATGCCGCGGAGCGGCTGGGCCCATGAGCCATGGCTGCTGAGCCTGCGCGTCCGGAGCCTGTGCTCCGCAACAGGAGAGGCCACAACAGTGAGAGGCCCGCGTACCGCAAAAAAAAAAAAAAAAAAAAAAAAAATCTCTTTCTTAAACAGAGTTAATTTGTGTCCCAAGTTTCTGGTTATTCGTCTCATGGTTCCCCTAAAAATATGATTTAGAACCTCTAAGTGGGTAGAGGGAATTAGGGATTCTCTCCAGCTATAAATTATTCATCACCTTACTCCACTCTCTTTACCTTCATTGGGATTCTTCCAAATTGACAAAGAAACCTATTTACTGTTAATTGATCACCACTCTAAATTCACTGAGATTGCAGCAGAAACAGGCATCTCAAGTATTGCAGCTGAGATTAGCTGTATCACATCACAGGAGAGGAGGCAGGATGTGGCTACAGCGGGTTGTCCTCACTGACAGCAGACTTCCAATTTCAAGTGCACATGCTTCGAAATTCAATACGACAGTCTGAGTTTGTCTGAAAGTCAAGCTAAAGTGCAGAGCCCCATCTTTACAGCACAAATGATGGTCAATGGGAATTAAGTCGGGACAAAAGGATCCTTACTTGTTCCACTGCATGTTAAAACTTACTAAAAATAGGTAAAAACTCTTGATACCATATCTGTTGATAGCATTGGAAAAGGTTTTCATTTTTTACTCAGTTCTAGTTTCCCAAATATAATAAGCATTACATTTTAAAGCAAATAAAATAAATGCAGGAGAATCTAGTGTTATATGGGCATAAGGAAAAATTCTACCAAAGAAATGAGCTCTAAAGAGATGCATTTTATTTCACAATATTTTTGCCAGAAATGACTTGTTCATAATATTATCCATTCAATTGTAAGGTTTTACTGTAGAAATTGCTATTCTTCAAAGTTGGGAATATTTCTTATCAAAGCCCGAGTCAATTATACTAAAGCCAGAGGTTAGTGGTACAAGAGCAATCAAAGAAAAAGTAGTTAAGATTCTTATACTTAAGAACGTTGACCCAATCTATAAGAATGACAAGTTACATTACAAATATTAACATCAATTCATTCATTCAACAAATACAAATTGAGCTGCTAGTTCAAGTCAAACATTATTCTAAGCAAATCTGAGAAGTCTCTGTCCTCGTGGATTGTACATGGAAAGTGGGATGGAGGGTGTTGTGAGAAGAAAAATGAACAAATATATCCAATGTTATGAATGATGAATGCTGTGAAGAGAACTGAAGGATGGAGAGAGTGTTTCCATTTTATAATGAGTGGTCAAGAAAGACTTTCTGACAAGGTGATATTTTCGCAGAAATGTTAAAAAGAAATGGAATAATAAAATAAGCTATGTGCCTATCTGACAGAAGAGAGTTCCATACAGAAAGAATAGGAAGTGTTTGCAGGTTTGGGGAACGAAAATGTGGCCAGGGTGGCTAGAGCCAAGAAGGTGTGGGAGACCGTGGCCCATCGTGTTGACCATCGTGTCAGAGCTCAAATCAAGCAGGGCGTGGGAAGCTCTTGTACAGACCTTGGATCCTACATTGTCAATGGATCAAAGGGGCTTGTCTGCAGACAGTGGGAGCAGGCAGATGAGGAGAAGCGAAGGCAGGAGGACCACTTAGGCAGCTGTTGGAGTACTTCAGGCAAAAGATGTTGTAGGAGATGACAGTGGAGGGTGTGACAATTTAAAGACAGGAGCAGCTGACATACATCCGGGTGCTGATCTCCATAGATCCTTTTCCATAGGGAAAGAGGAGTCAAGGATGGCTGAGGTTTATGTCCTGGAGTTGCCACTCATTAAGAAGAGGAAGACTGTAGGGGAAGGTGAGCAGATTTGAGACAGAGGAATTATTCTGATCGTATCGAAACTGAGATGACAGTTAGATATCCAAGGAGAGTGGGTGTGTGTCTTTCCCTGGTCATATTACTGAGAAAAATCATTATTGCTGCTAGTAAGGATTAAATCATGTAGTAAAAAAAAAAATTCTCAAGAGGAGATGCCTGAGATACAGAAAGGCTCTGGAACTGGAAAAGCTAAAATGACGTTAGCTGAATGATCTCAGTGTGTCAGCCAACATTTCAGAGATTGGGAGATCTCTCACCTCTAAAAAAAAGAAATGTGACTAAATTCCATGAATGAATGACTCAGCTCTTAAAAATTCAAAGAGTATATAAATCCTCCCAAGCCACTGCTCACAAATAGAGCTCTCGTGTCTACCCCAGGAGCAGAGGGGAAAGGTTATTCTTTAGATGAGGACAATTTCCTCCTTTGGGACTCAGGACTTGTTTGAAGCCTTAGGAGCTAAAGTTCAGAAAGGCCTGCCTTTTGCAGAGGCTGCAATATCAAGAGGGAGAAATGTATAAGCACCACACCCAGGATGTTCCAATCCTGGCTCTTCTGGCAGGAGCTTGGTAACCTTGCTCAGATCTCTAGAATTCCGCCTAAGTTTCCTCATTTAGAAAAGAAACCAAATATAACACCGTTCTCACAGTGTTACTGTGAAGATGTAAGAATTAAAGAATTGAATACCATGTAATACAGTGTATAAGGTGGTATGATATGGACTATACCATATGATTTAGAATGTACCGTAATTCCTATGTATTCCGATCTCCTCACTACTTACTCCGCAGCTTGAGGGGAGCCTGACAAGAACAAGCCCTTTAGTGTCAGGGTCTGATTAGCCCTGTAGCTGAATGAGTGAACGACATGAATTAATTTACACGGTGGGGAGTCCGAGAGAATACATTTTTAGCATCTACTATATGCAAGATATTTTGTAAACATTGCTCAAATTAATCTCCATAACAAACATATAAGGTAAATATTTTCATCCTATTTTGTAAATACGGAATCTGAGGGTCTGAAAGGTTAAGTAATTCAAGCAACTCGCACAAGATCATGCAACCAGTAATTGCTTCTCAGACACGCTTGATTCTGCAACCTCTTTTCACTCCATCACTTTGTCTCCCTTGATGCTGCTTCCCACCCTGCCTCGGTGGCCTAGTGAGGTTTTGAAACATGATGATGAGACCAGGTCTCCAGACTAAGAATAGCCTGTGAACATGACCTGTCTAGACTTGTGCTTGTCTGTGCCTCTCTCTTCTCTGAATCCCACCTACCACTGTGCTCTGTCTGCACTTCAGTTTTTATGATCAAAGCCCCTCTTTAAATCAATGTTGCTCCTGATCAGTCATCCGGGCATGCCTTCAGACAGCAGGCTGGTCTGCAAAGCTACCAATAATCTCCTTTGACCACTGTTATTCAACTTTGAAGAAACCTACAAGCTGCCTTTAAGTTTTCCCTCTAAGTCACTCTTACATTCAATCCATCACCAAGATCTGTTGTTTCTACAGTCAAAATATCTCTTGAATCTTCCCATAACCATCCTTCTCCTCCAGCTCACCGATCACCTCTTACCTGTATTTCTGCAATAACCCCAAAGTTCTCCCCATTTTCCCTCTTATCCAACCCCAATCTCTTCTCCACATAGCAAAGATTTTTAAAGTAGAAATGGATTATGTGCTCCCCCCGCCACCCACCAAATAATGTCTGTAGCTTCCCATTGCACTTCAAATAGAATTGTCACCTTTAGGTACTGTGTACTACCCCCAAGCCTGCATGACTTACCTCTCATTCTCATCCCTGCTCCCCTGCACCAGTCGTAGCATCTCTGTTCACTTCCAGGAGAGGCAAATCTCCTTCCTCTCTGAGGTGTCATGCTACTTCCCCACCTCCTCAAGCTCCCTGCACCTTCTCCTTCCTCCAGTTTCTCCATTGCTTTATAACAATTCATAGTTGGCAATTTCAGATGGTTGGCTGCCAAGAGAAAGGAGAGGAGCCTTACAGGCAGAGGTAAGAGCAAATGCCAGCATGTGCAAGGCTTCTGATCAGAGACGGGAAAGAGCTATGTGTGTTTAAGAAGCTGAAATATTTTTTTTTCAAAAGACAGCCTTTGTGTCTCTGTGTGAGACTGTAGACTCCGTGGTGGTAGGGCCTTAACTGTCTTATCCACTAGTTCACCTGGCCTGATACTTACAGAACTGACACAGAAAATTCACCCAGTACACATGTAGGACATGACTTATGGCCTTTGGAATCCAGTGTCACAGTCACTCTGGACATTACTTGATTTAATCTTTTTCTCAACAGTGCAGAAAATATGTGGTATTTTCCACAGAAACTTGTATCTAACTACCTCACATACACAGGTATATTTGTAGTCACTGATACTTATCTGTGCATAATTTTGTTATCTTGGTTCAACCTTAACTATTTTTTAGTGAATCCATGACCCATTTTCTTCTCTTTGCTATGTCCTTCTGCTGACTCTGTTCTCCATAGGCTGTGGGTTGATCTCAAAGGTCTTGTGGCCTCATCTTGACTGACATGTAGCTCACAAAAATAAGCATCTTGGCATTTCTTCGTCTGACCAGCTATGTTAACAGAGGCTTTATGAATATTTTATAAATATTTACTGATGATGTGATAAAAGAAACAAAAGATCTAGTAAGCCTGACTTTTGTTTAATGAAATTTACTTTAAAAGTCTGCACTTATTCAACCTAAAATTGTTATTTGTACAATGATATTTGTATTAATTTTCAAAAAGCCAAGGTAAAGAGATATTTTAAAGCGGTAAATAGTTCAGAATAAATCCAATGAATTTTAAAAAACAGTTATTGTACACCTATTTAGTGTTTATAATTGTGCTAAATTATTTCACATATATCTTTAGTCTTATAAAGAAGATATTATTAGCCAGGTTTTACAAAAGAGAAAACTTAGACTTACCTAGGTTAGGAAAATTTTTCAACGGCAGAAGGCTGGTAAACGGCAGAACCACAACTGAAATCATAAACTGCAGTCAGTTTAATGAATGAAGATCTTAGTTTTCCAAGCAATTGTGTTTATGGGACCAGAATGTAAGTAAAATACCTAGTTTTAAAAATAATCAGGTTTATCACCTATCACTGCCCTAACACTGCAGAAAAACAGCTCCAACATCTCAAGGGCTTACAGCAATAAGCATTTGTATTTTTCATGCCTGGGTCTCTATGTCAACTACAGTTTGATTGATCTTGGCTGCTCTCACTTAGATTCCTTTGGGCTTGGCTGGTCTCCAGCTGAAGGTCAAATTCAGGTCTATTTCTACATTTCTTCATCAGCCTGAGGCAAGAACTACCTAGGGCAGGTGGCAGAAGCAAAAAAGACTAAACCAAGTGGAAGCAAAGAGCAACACATTTAAAGCTTCTGCTTGCTTTCACATTTCATTTGCCAAAGCAAGTCACATGGCCTGGTCCAAAGTCAAGTAGGCAAGGAATTACGTTTCACCAAATGGACTATGTGAGGTACTACAAAGTTACATAGTAAAAGGCATGAATCTATAAACTCATAATACAAAGATAGTGAAAAATTGGGAATCATGATACAATCTACTACAGCATTCATACAACTGGTCTTTGAGTTCAAGGAGCAATCTTGGATCTAGTTACTTAAAGACAAAATAAAAGAAGTAGAGCAACCCTTTTAAAATAAATTTATTGATAAAAATGCTTATTTTGAGATGTAAGTTTACATATAAACTTAAAGATAAGTGTATACAACTGTTTTAAGAATATTATTAAACAGAATGTTTCAGAAATAGAAGCTGGCAGTTCCAAAGTTCCCATATCCAAAGAAAAATTGATTATCAGCAAGAGTCATTTTTAAATCTGTCATATCAATAGCCACTAGCTACTAAAATTTATCATAAGATGTTAGTTTACAGATCTCACCAGTAGAAAGATATTAAAAATCAATGCAAAAATAATAAAATGTGGGCTTCCCTGGTGGTGCAGTGGTTGAGAGTCCGCCTGCCGATGCAGGGGACACGGGTTCGTGCCCCGGTCTGGGAAGATCCCACATACCGCGAAGCGGCTGGGCCCGTGAGCCATGAAGCCTGCGCGTCCGGAGCCTGTGCTCCGCAACGGCAGTGGCCAAAACAGTGAGAGGGCTGTGTACTGCAAAAAAAATAAAATAATAAAATTCTGTTTAATATGTGGGCTCAAAGAAGGTATTCAAATTCATGAGTGTAGAAATAGGAAGTATCTTGATAAGGTTGTTTATATTGCAGTGTTTCTGAAAAAAATAAGAAAGCTACAATTTATAAAAGATGGCCAAAGATCTTGGGTAAAAATTTTAAATGCTAGAAATAAAGTGAAAAAGAAGAAAACACATATACAAAACTACTTAACCATTTTCTTTACTACAGAGACATTACTATTTTTAAATGCTAGGAAATTAGTTTAAATTTTTAAGAGGTTGGGATCATTATGCCGTTTAGCAACATGTATTCACTTTAGAAGCACACACCAATGCCATGCTATTAAAGATGAAGAAATTAGTCCACTTCCAATTCTTTCCACCTCCTGATTTTTTTTTAATAGATCTTTATTGAGTATAATTGCTTCACAATACCGTGTTAGTTTCTGTTGCACAACAAAGCGAATCAGCCATATGCATATACATGTGCCCATATCCCCTTCCTCTTGAGCCTCCTTCCCATCCTCCCTATCCCACCCCTCTAGGTCATCGCAAAGCACCAAGCCTATCTCCCTGTGCTATGCTGCTGCTTCCCACCAGCCAACTATTTTACGTTCAATAGTGTATATAGGTTGATGCTACTCTCACTTAGCCCCAGCTTCACCCTCCCACCCCATGTCATCAAGCCTATTCTCTATGTCAACCTATTTATTCCTGCCTTGAAACTACTAGTTTCATCAGTACCATTTGTTTTGTTTTGTTTTGTTTTAGATTACATATATATGTGTTAGCATATGGTATTTGTTTTTCTCTTTCTGACTTACTTCACTCTGTATGACAGACTCTAGGTCCATCCACCTCACTACAAATAACTCAATTTCGTTTATTTTTATGACTGAGTAATATTCCATTGTATATATGTGCCACATCTTCTTTATCCATTCATCTGATGATGGGCACTTAGGTTGTTTCCATCTCTGGGCTATTGTAAATATAGCTGCAATGAACATTTTGGTACATGACTCTTTTTGAATTTTGGTTTTCTCAGGGTATATGCCCAGTAGTGGGATTGCTGGGTTGTATGGTAGTTCTATTTTTAGTTTTTTAAGGAACCTCCATACTGTTTTCCATAGTGGTTGTATCAGTTTACATTCTCACCAACAGTGTAGGAGAGATCCCTTTTCACCACACCCTTTCCAGCATTTACTGTTTCTACCTTTTTTGATAATGGCCATTCTGACCTGTGTGAAGTGATAACTCATTGTAGTTTTGATTTGCATTTCTCTAATAATAAGTGATGTTGAGCATCTTTTCATGCACATCTTGGCCATCTCTATGTCTTCCTTGGTGAAATGTCTGTTTAGGTCTTCTACCTATTTTTTAACTGTATTTTTTGGGTTTTTTGATATTGAACTCCATGAGCTGTTTGTTTATTTTGTAGGTTAATCCTTTGTCTGTTGCTTCATTTGCAAGTATCTTCTCCCATTCTGAGGGCTCTCTTTTTGTCTTGTTTATGGTTTCCTTTGCTGTACAAAAGCTTTTAAGTTTAATTAAGTCCCACTTGTTTATTTTTGTTTTTATTTCTGTTACTCTAGGAGGGGGGTCAAAAAAGATCCTGCTGTGGTTTATGTCAAAGAGTGGTTTTCCTATGTTTTCCTCTAAAAGTTTTATAGTGTCTGGTCTTACATTTAAGTCTAATCCATTTGGAGTTTATTTTTGTGTATGGTGTTATGTAGTGTTCTAATTTCATTCTTTTACATGTAGCTGTCCAGTTTTCCCAGCACCACTTATTGAAGAGGCTGTCTTTTCTCCATTGTTTGTTCTTGCCTCCTTTGTCGTAAATTAGGTGCCCATATGTGCATGGGTTTATCTCTGGGCATTCTATCCTGTACCATTGATCTATATTGTTGTTTTTGTGCCAGTACCATACTGTCTTGATTACTATAGCTTTGTGGTATAGTTTGAAGTTGGAGAGCCTGATTCCTCCAACTCCATTTTTCCTTCTCAAGATTGCTTTGGCTATTCAGGGCCTTTTGTGTTTCCATACGAGTTGTAAGATTTTTTGTTCTAATTCTGTGAAGAATGCCATTGGTAGTTTGATAGGGATTGCGTTGAATCTGTAGATTGCTTTGGGTAGTATAGTCATTTTCACAATATTGATTCTTCCAATCTAAGAACATGGTATATTTCTCCATCCGTTTTTGTCATCTTTGATTTTTTTCATCAGTGTTTTATAGTTTTCTGAGTGCGAGTCTTTCACCTCCTTAGGCAGGTTTGTTCCTATCCATCTCCTGATTTTTAAAAAAATTGTATTCAATTACTTCTTTGTGCTATATAACATTTACATCTTCCTACCACCTCTCACACTGTCTCAAGTCAGCCATGCTGACCCTCTTATGATTTCTCATCCCTGCCAAGATCATCCCTGCCTTGGGTTCCTTTTACTTATTTCTCCCTCTTCCTAGCATACTCTTCCCCAAATATCTGCCAGGTTGGCATCTTCTCATTAGTCAGGTCTCAGTTCAAACCTCACCCTCTCTGAGAGGCTTCCCTGACCACTGACCCTCAATATACTCAACATATCACCATGTTTAATTTTCTTTAGAGCATTTATCACTCTCAGAAACTCCCTTGTTCAGCACTTTATTTTCTGTCTTCCCACAGAATCATGTAAATTCCATGATGGCAGGAATGTTTTGTTTATCACTTCTAGTCAGGACTGTGACACTTTAGAGGAAATCTGTTCTTCTCTCTAGATTGGAGAAGACTTGTGTCATATCCCAGCAGACTCTCTTGTCTCAAGCTAAGCCTGAAGGATTTTAGAGTTTTGTTTAATATTTTGCAGTTGGAGGTTGCTTCTTTATCCTCATTGCACTGATGACAGTTTTTAAATAGTTAACCTCTATTTTTCTTTTTGTTGCTATTCCAGGTTTTGATGCATGCCAAGAGAGGAAATTTAACTAAAATCCTTCTACACCAACATCACCAATTTGCATTCTGCAAACACTGTAAATATCTTAACTTTCCTCTTGAATTTGTTTGTATGAGACCAAACTTAAAAGGAAGAAATGTTGATGGATGCTAAATAGTGGGAACCACCACTGCCATGGTGAGTTGCAGATGCCTTTGGGAGTCTGATAAGAACAAACGACAGGCAGACCTTTATAGGCAGACTCATAAATGCTGCCACCTGAAAGCCCGTTCATGGACTCCTTTAAGGACCACAGACCCCACATAATGTGGATTTCCAGTCATATTTCTCTACATTAACATTTGAACTTCTCAACATATATATAATAAAATTTCCAATTATCTGAATTATTCAAGTCAAAATAAATTCTGCTGTACCCTGCCAGGAATCATCTATTTAATTGATAATATGTTAATATTGGTAAAAGTATTAAGAATAGTTCCTGGCACATACAGAGCACCCTATTAGCATTTGATAAATATATTAAAGTAAAACTGTTTTGAACTAACCCCCACTCTCTTCTTAGCTGTTCAAAATATATTGCTGTTACATGGCATAATTACTAGTGAAACAAAATATATGTCCTGGCAACTATATTCCAAATGCATAAGACTATGATAAAAAGAGCATGAACTAAGCTGTCACAGAGTTGTGAGGGATTTTTATGCTGTGATGTCAAGGATGGGGAGAAACCCAACCAGCAACTACCTAGATGTTTCCAAACCCTTCTCAAGACTCCAAGAGTGTGAGCTTCTGCCGTTCCGAGTCCAGGGGGGTTTGATTTCTCTGCTTTAATTCCAGGCAGTCATGGTGATAGTAAGTACCAGGGAGGTCAGGTGGTTATAGAGCAGTGACATGATAAGAGTAAGTGGAGTAGCAAGGGACCAGCAGTCCCTGGAGACCCTCTTGTGCATGCAGTATGATTAATCAATTTCTCTAAAAGTAATATTCTTTCCATCAATTACATACTTTGTAGGACAAAAACCTCCCAAATTACTCCCAGACTTTCCCCAAAGTGAAGGTAATTGGGTACCCCCCTTTTTTAAAAGGTGCACATTTTGTTCCTAATTATAATGTCATTACCATAAGGTAAATGTCCTATTGCCAAGGTAACAGGAATGGTGTAACTTGCATCAGTGGGGAAACTTGGATTAAGAACTTGAACTCCATTTGGTCAGAGGACTTCTTGTATTGACTGCCTTCACACTTGGGTTAAAGTACTGCAAATCCTTCTGCAATGGAGCTATTCCTTCCTAGTCTTGTCTCTCATTCCTCCAAGTCTGGGGGACCTGCACAGATTTGCTCCTCTGACCCACACTTCTTCAACACCTCTCCACTTTTTAAAGGAATTTCTAAAATTTTATCTTCTTATAAAAAAAAAATTTAGGCCCATTGTTGAGTTTTACCTTTAAAAAATTGCTTATTTCATTTTTTTCAATTTGTATACTGCTATTAGAATATAGTATTCTTGAAGAATAATGATACTCTCCTTTATCATAATTCTTATACAAAACTATAAAATGATGTCCAAACTTGGAATTTCTTCTCAATCTACACAGTGACATTCCCCTAACCTAACACAATTCCTGAATACAGAATCACACCTTTTGACCACTGTAGATATCTTTATTCTTTTTCTTTGTTCAATTGTTTCCCATGGGCAAAAAATCCTGAAGTTTCTTCCAAGATGGGTTAATGTATTCTCAAGTGGCAGCTAGGATGTTGACCATAGCACCCAGCCAAAGGAGCCTTTTCTATATATCCTTAGGTCATGAAGCGTCTATGTCTCTACGTGCCTATGCTGTCCCTCTGACTGTCAGTCATTTGAGGTTACTGCATTAATATGCAATAGAGATATAAGAGGGATTTTTAACTGCCAGATGCACTAGAACTAGATTGTATCCCGGTCCAATTAATTCCCCCTTGAGCCCATCTTTATACAATAATATTTAACCTGTGTAATCCGTGTGAAATTCGGCAATACTGTCAACTTCTCTACCAAAGATGTTCCCACTACTAGTAGAGCACAGAAATAATGCAAAAGAAGCCACTATGTTTAGCTATACAAAACTCAGCAATGACCACACACTGCACCCATCACATATAAGTGCACTGTCTATATTCACAAAGACCCTACTACAGCATGGCAAAAGAATAGAGCTAAGGCACTGTTCGCATTTTTAAATGATCCATCCTACTCTTTTTATTCCTTCAAATACAGTGTTTTCTACCATATTTATTCAATTGTCACAGAAAACTAATGCAAGTATAAATGTAGCCAGCCATAAGAAATAAATAAATGCCCAACAGCCAATATAGATTATGTATTAAGATGTGGGTTATATCAAGGCAGGTTATTTCTGCAGGGACTTCATTCCCACAAATCCTCAAGCATATATGGTGTTACACAACAGATTGCTCTGCCAGGGCTTCTGCCTCTGAATTCCAGGTGTGCTCAATTTTGCATCTGTTATTTCACAAACATTGGACTTGAGCAGCAAACCATATGGCTTCCCTTACTGGATCAACTTTTTATCACAAATATGCACCAATTACCAGTACAGAGGCTGTGCCATCTGAAAATGCCAAGAGTGAGTGGTGTTGGGTTGGGTGCATAGACATAACTCAACATGAGTTTACAGCAACCCTGAATGTACTGTCTGGTGCTTCCCAGCTGACCCTGATCTATGGTATCTGGATAACAAATGTGCACATTTAGAATATTCTGTTCAGTTATAGCTCTGTGCTGGGAATCAAACAAGTTACAAATAGCCCCAAGTCCAAATACAGTAGTGACATGCAGTAATGGTGTCATTATCAGGCAATAATTCTATGCCTATTACTGACTCCTACTAGTGATAAAAAGGGTAGCCTGTAGCAAAGTGGCCACTCACAGACACTAGCAAGGGGATAGCAAATTACACTTAGGGTCATGATTCTATCCTCAATTAGCTCTGTGTATAAATGTGAGTCTCTGTGTGTGTGCCTGCATGTGTATGTGTATACATCTGCATGTGTGCATGTCTGTGTGAAAGTCATGTGTCTGGTCACTAATTCCCTGGCAAAGAAAAATTAAGTAAAACAAAAAGGGAATGTTCATTTTTAGAATCATTTTCTGGCATTGCCACATGACAAGTTATAATAAAGTGTGTTTTCACTGAACAACACTTCTTTTCATAACACAGTTATGGATCTCCAAACAGGAGAAGATGCTTCTTGAGAAGGGAACTCTCTGAAAGCCAAAAATACGGAAATGTTCTTTTCTATATAGTTCTTCAAGCAATAGAAAGGTGTCTAGAGAAGAATATCTACTTGAAATTCCCAAGCAAGAAGAAAATAGAAATTTTTTGATCCTGCATATTTACAGCACCTTAAAAAAGACTTGTTAAGATCGTTATTATATCCCTCTTATCAAGGACTTATCATAAACTCTGCTTGAGGCAGTCTCAGATTATAAGGGTTTTACTATGCAAGGAAAGCAAAAATTCCTGCTGTCCTACTGGTATTTTTATAAATTCCTCATTTATTTTACAGATCATAAAATGGTGACAGAGCAAACGTGTAAAAGACAGCCACAAATTTACATTTTTAACAACATTCAAAAATCAGTCTAATTTTATAATGATTTTAAAAGCTTACAAACATTTAATACAAAGGGAAACAAGAGATCTGGAAGTTCAAAACTGGAGCAAAAGCTAACACTGCTGAAAATGTTAGTTGTGTTGTTAATCTAAGCTTCCAAGTCCTTTGACTGGCATTGCAAGCTTGGTGCTAATCAAAGCAACAAATAACATAGCACCAAAGTTTGCTTGGATCACTTGGCTTTCTCTGTTTCTCTCTACTTCCTAGTGTGTGGTGAGGCTGGCTGTATCTCAATGTTATTTACTTATGTGTTATCAACTTAGGCAATGAATTATATAGTCAAGAGCATCATATGCTTTCTTTCTTTTAGCCAATTGTATTGATTTAGTTCTTTCTCATTGGCAGATAAATTCAGCTTATGTAGCAGCAGTTATCCAGAAGGAACGTTAATATGATCCACAAGATATAAGGAGCTTGCTTAAGCCTCCTGGACCATCCTTAAAATCTGACTTTGAGACTATTTTTTATTTGACCAAGACAAAAATCTCACTGGCCTCACCTCGTTAATCTTGAATGCAATGTCACAATTTACAGTCTAGAGGTTTAACCTTAATAAGCACAGATCCAAACTTTATCAGAGAGACTTACATCATAAAAAAAATAGCCACTTATGTTTGAGGATCAAAGCCTTGACAGAGACTCATGACTCTCACCCAGGTAAACTCGTAAGGGGCAGCAGTGCTAGGACTCCTGAAACTGGAACTCCACCATAGGGAACACATACAATATTGCTTTGTGACAAGTTGAGATGGTCTCAATATTAATTGATTCTATTTGATTGTCCCACCTCCTGCCAACTTACTAATTATCATTTATTATGCAGGAATAGAGTGAACAGAATAGACTCTGGCTGTGTGGTGACCAAAATAATGAGTTAAACCAAGGGTTAAAGGGAGGAATTTGCTGCCATATCCTTAATAATAGATATCACCAAAGTTATTCAGTCATTAGAATTTAATAAATGTATATTTACACCATTTCTTACTATTGTCTTATTCCAAAATTTCTAAATTTACCATTCATTTACCGGAACAGACAAATTTTCTCTCTATTCACCTGGCTTGGTCACTAATTCCTTCTAGCAAAGAGCTGGAGAATCATAAACATTCTGCTGCTTCCAACATAGCTGACTCTTCTGTTTCTAAATTAGAAGAGATATTATCTCACACAGGCATTTGAACTCCATGAAATCGATATAATACTGTATGTCTTTGGCATTCTCAATGGATACATCCTCAGAACTCTACGATCCTCAAAATTATGAACTCCATTAATTGAGATGGAGATGCTGGGAAGCTGGCTAGGCTTTCTAACCAGTAAATTGAATTCATCCAATTTCCAGGCTAGTAGCCATGTGACTCAAATTCACATTTTTGTTTTCAAGGGGTATATCATTTAATGTCTTCAGGAAGTAGGTATGTTTTTCCTTATTCCATCTATGGACATTTGGATCCCTTGAGGAATGTCAGAACTATAAATACTAAATTTACTAATGCCAACAATTGCAAAAATCCTAAACTTAATGTTTTTTGCTTTTGATAAGAGCAAATAGCATTTTTAATATTAAGGCAATAATAAATTAAACCTGATGTTATGTTTAATTAAATGTTGAGTAAAGTTTTATAGATTTCTATTGAATACCAAAATGTAATCCTTCATGTTTAACATGTGTATGTATGTAGATCCATATGGTATTTTTCTACAATGCTTTGGAATCTTTATTTATTTATTTTTTTGGCCTTGCCATGCAGCATGCAGAACTTCCTCAACCAGGGATCAAACCCGTGCCCCCAACATTGGAAGCACAGAGCCTTAACCACTGGACCACCAGGGAAGTCCACCTTGGAATCTTTTAAAATAATCTGCAAAGTAAGAAGTAAATAAGGGTCAACTATAAGTTACAGTGAAGTGGAATGAAATAGTTAATCACACATAATTTTACCTACAGGTATGAAGTTAAAGGAAACAAAGAGAAAATAATCAAATAGATGATCATTAAAGAAATATAAAGGAAGGAAGAATTTTAGTGTAATATGTGCTAATAAATTGATCAGAAAATAAAAACAGATTTATCAAAGATAAAAGAAAGAACTGAACAAAAAAATTAATGCACTTAAAATTCCAACCATCAAATGATTAAATAATCAGGCTGTTATTGTTAAGAATCCAGCTTTTCAAATATGGTGATTCAGTCTTCAACAAGAAATGAAGATTTATGAGCTGATGCCCTTAGTAACAGTTTAGTATTTCCCAAAGTTCTGAGGCCAGTAGTAGTTCTCATGTGAAGACTTAGCTGTACCTCAATAGCTGTTCTCTTCTTCTTCATTAATATTTCCTTCTTCCAAATTTTTTTTAGGTAGCTGCCTGCCCAGATAATGTCATCCTTCTGGCCTCCCTTGTAGGTAGGTGTGACCATAGGCCTTCATCTTTCTGGCCTCCCTTGCAGGTAGGTGTGACCATAGGCCTATGGTACAGAAGTCAAATGGCAGTTTCCAAATGTTCTTTTAAATAGTCATCTAATCTCACCATTTATCCTGTTTTTACTTCTTTCTTCTTGATGTTTTCTGGAGTGCTAATGTGATAACAGAAGCTGGACTAACCATTCTGGACCATAAGGTGACCTTAAGAATGAAAGATATGAATGGTAGAGCAAATCAGAAGAAATCCACCTCCCGGTACAATACCAGTCTTGAACCTCTAGGCTTAAAACTGTTGATAATTTGTTATTTGGATAGTGGTCTCAAGTAAGTGCATGAACATTGTTTAGGAAAAGAGGCCAGGCCTACAAAATTGGCTTTCTCATCAATATCTCTGCCTTCTATAAGAAATCCATCTACCAGCCTGCACTTTTAGGCTCTCTTCCAGTGACTCATTCTGGTAAGAACCTGACTTGCTTTGGCCACATTTACTTATTGGGTAGAATTAACATGAGGAGGATCTCTGTTCACTCATGGCCCAGTCTCTTGGCTCTGTCCACCTGAAAACAATGGACATCTACTCTCAACCTCCAGGCTCTGAAGAAAGAATAAGTCAGGCTCCTCCATCTTGCTCCTATAAGTGGATAGACCAATTCAAGACAGTGTGGATGGAACAGAAAGACCTATTTTAGGCTCAGAGCCAAGCCCAATTCTACAATTTAGCTAAACTATGTATGAATAGGGCAGTTACTTTAATCCCTATCCTGCCCTGTTGTTACTGTTATCAATTTTAGGCCTTGAGGAGAAGAGAGGTGAGTAATGAGACCACCCCAGCAATGATATTTTGAGCTTCTCCTCAGTGTATCAGTGCAAAGTCAAATCAGGAAGTGGTCCTTAATACTCCAGTTCTATATATTTGTCCATTTTAAGTAACTATGATTCTAAAAAATATTCCATAGAAATCATATGTTCTTTTTTTCTTCTTCCTCTTTGGGTCTGTGGTTTTAAAAAACATATCCAATAAAACAACACACACACACAAATCATCACCCCTCTATATATTAGTGATCTGAGCTTGAAAAAAAAAAAGAATCACAATATTGTACCATTTTCAATCCACTGAGCAATGTCTTCAATGATGACAATAGGAATGTAATGCTCAAGGAAACAAGAGTAAACTCCAGGTATTTGGCATTTTTTTGTATGTGGAATCTTAGATATTCCTAAGAAAAGTGCCAGGGAATAAGCTTTACACAACCAAGAGCAGTTAGATGTTATCATGCCCCAGTACATCTACTGCGCAGATAAGGAGGTCTGTACCGTTGCGGCAGTATCATGCCAACCTATATCAGAGCCTGAGGTAAAGGAAAAAATCAGTTGTCCTGGGCTGTCTTTATTTAAAATTTTATTTTAAATCTAAAGTTTTGATATTTTGTTCATCGTGGATTTTTTTGTGCTACTTTTGGTTTAAATATTTTCTTGGGACATTATTTATCTCTATTGCTCCTCCTTACATTTGGCACCCAAAACAAAATTGGATGAGGATAGATAAAAGGGTCTTGGGGTCTCATCCTAGTACTAGCCCCGCATTTCAGAGTCCTGCACTGGCTATCTGTGTGACTTCTGCCAAGTTTATCTGCATTTCTGGACCTTAGAATATCTGAGACGAGTCACCAGCTGATGCTTCCTTGCTTCACCTTATTATTTGACAATAGGAAAAGCCTGTGCCATGCATGATGCCTGAAGAGTTGACATTAAACAACATAAAAGCAGTCTTGCTGTTGTCCTCAAAAATACAAGCCCCTACCTGCATAAGGCAGGCTCATAACAGAGTTGGTCCAACCATCCTTGAGGTAGATGTCACATGGACATGTCAAAGAGCTGCAAATGGGGTGAATACTCAGTTGTGAACCGCTTTGGAGGATTTTTCTTCCTTTTAAAAAGAAGGTACACAGAGCTACTAAAACCTGCAGATATTCAATAAGAACCAGTATCTCTGCTTTGCCTGCTTCCAATTACACAGCATCATCCAAGCGCCAGTCTGAGGTTTCTTACATGCACTGATGCTTAAAGCACAGCCGTAGCAAAAGCTGGACTGACACTCTTCTTTGCCTCTAGCAATTGCTCAGTGTTCTGTTTTATTTTATTTGGTTTTTGGTTGACCACACTACAAGCCCGTCCTGCAGCGATAGCAAACATGGTTCCCTTCCAGGAGACTCACAAGACCTCTCTAGCGATCTTCATACTCTCTGCCTGGTGGGGAACAAAGATGGGACGAACTTCTTACAAGGAGCCGCCACAGACACACACTGAGAGGCATGTTCCTCCTCCCAGGCTGAGTGCCGTCTGCAATGCTGAGATTGTCGGCAAAGAACAACGGGTATCTTTAGAGATAAAAGCATTACCTAAATGCAAGATTTTGTCAGGTAATGACCTCACGATTTTCACCGTATCTCACAATTGCTGTCTGGTGGTGATTATAGGGTAGGGAGCAGTGTGTTTATTGGAAAGATCCAGATTACGCCTGGGAGGGAGGTAAGTTGTCTGGCAGGACTGACATGCAATGAAAGATTATAAAAACCTGGTTTCTCCAGTCTGACAATGAGCATGGTTAGAAAGGAACTTAATTGCACCATTTAAGATTAGGAAAGGTACAAGGGGAACAAAGTTATCAATTCCAAGCTTAAAATGCCATCGCACAATATGAGAATAAGTACTCATATGAATGGCACAGCAAGAAAATTTAAAAACCAATAAAATGAAATACTTCTGCACACAGTGGAATTCAGTGCTGCAGGAGATCAGAGAGTCAAATGCAGCAGCTGTATTTTAAAAGGAAGTTGAATAATTTTATGACCACTATAAAAGAGGAGACAGGCTTAAATTGCTACAGGAGGTTAGAAATGAGGAAAAACTTCATAACTACAAAAGTCGTAAGACCTGTGTGTAGGCCTAGTCAGAGTATTTTGATTTGCCACATTTTCTTTAGCTTTACCAGGATTTGTCACTCCTATTAGCCAAACCAGAAACTGTTCAACCTCAAAGCCCATGACCTTTTGTTTTGCTCTGTGTGGCTCACCATCTTTTGTCTTCCCCATTTGTAACATTACCAAGGCATTTATCACAGACTCCCTGGTGATACCTCCCTGGAAACACGTGTCCACCAAAGTGACTGGCCAGATGCTGTTTACTTTGCACACAGATTTCTGAAAGCTACTTTACGCCTTCAGTCTCTCCTCCACTTCAAGTCACATTATAGCCCTGAGGAGATACTGGGAGCAGACTCCAAACTACACCCAGAAATGCCATTAGATTTCAAATCAGTTGCTTTAACCTCTTATGCACCACAGACCACAATAATCCATCAGACGATGCAGGTTTAACCACATTCTGCCTCTCCCCAGTAGCCAACAATAGGCTTTTAGATAAATTAGGATTTTCATTCTGTTGACTGTCTATTGCCTCACACTCCTTACGGGATCATTTCTTGGATGGTGGCACCCTGAAATAATCTCTTGCATTGGTGTAGCACTTCAGAAGTTACGGCATATTTCTGTATCCATATCATTTGATAATCGTAGAAGCTCACTATGAAAGTCAGGGTAGGGCAAATATTAACATAGCCTGTTGAAAAATGAGAAATCAAGCTTCATTTCTGCTCAAGCGCTTATACTTTCTGATTCCTGGTCCTTTTCAATACAAAAGATGACTTACTACAGCTAAGAAAGCTGGCCATTTTATTCACAAATCTCCCTCCTTCCTCTGCCACTTTACTTAAATGCTCTACCACATCTAGAATGGTCTGCTGTTTCTTTCTAATAGTTTTAGTTTACTAAATGCAATTTACTCCATGAAAACAACCTTCATTCACTTAAAATAATCTCATACCCCAAGCAATTATCCCTAATACACACATTTCTCTAGGCCTCTTTCCCTAATCTTCTGAAAAATCATGTTTGCATCTATAAAATACCCAGGAACAGTTAAGGTGAATCAAATCCACAATGTTAGTCATTTTATATGCCTCACAAATTCAGGAACATCTTCCATATGAGTGTTCATATCTTCTTTCATTTATTCAATAAATATTTGAGCATTTTCTATGTACCAAGACACTGAGGATATGTAGCAGAGAATGAAACAGACTAACATTCCAGACCTTATTGAGTTTAGAGTCTAGTGGGGAAGACAAACAGTAAACAAAGTAGCTAAGAAATTTATAGAAGTGATAGAGTCTAAAAAATATAAATTCGGTAAAGAAGGAAAAAAGTGTCAGGATGGAGGCAAGTAGATAAAATTTTGAAAAAGTGGATAAGGCTTCACTGAAAAGATGGACTTTTGAGTGAAAATCAATGAAGCAAAAGAGATAGCCATGTGACTATCTGAGGGAAGAGTATTTCATATAAAGGAACAGCAAGTGCAAAGGCCCTGAGGTGGAGGTCTGACTATGTGTTTCAAGCAAGAACAAAGAAGCCTGTGTGGTCAGAGTGGAATTAAGGAGGACATAGTGGTAGAAAGTAAAGTCAGAGAGACACTGGAATGATAATAATACAGGGCCTGGTAGGAGATGGAGACCATGTGTGAAGAGAATGATATGAACTAAGTTATACTTTACAAGATATCTATCTGATTGGTTGAAACTAGGCCAAAATGGGCAAGAGCAGAAGAAGGAAGATCAGTTAGGAGTCTATTGCATTAATGCAGGCAAGTGACTCAGGAGTCATAGTGAATGTGGTAGGAATGGGATAAATTTAGGATATATTTTGAAAGTAGAATCAGTTGATTTTATGACAAATTATACGTAGAATACCAGAGAATGAGTGGAGTCGGGGATAACACAAAGATTTTGGCTAGAACAGGTAGGCAGATGAATTTTCTATTAATGAAGATATGGAAGGCAAGTGTAAGAGCAGATTTGGAGGTGGGGAATATCAGCAGATCTACTTGAGAAATGTTAAGTGTGTGATGTCTATTAGACATTCCTGTGGAACCTCAAGTAAGCATTGTGTATATGGAATATTTGGATGCATTTGGATTTTGAAGTTCAGAGAAGAGGCCCAGGCAGGAGACATAAACATAGGCATTAATAAGCATGTAGGTGGTAAAGATAATATTTAGAAATGAAACAGGATGAGATCCCCTGGGGAGTGGGAGAGAAGGGTTAGAAAAGAGAAAAAGTTGAAGGAGTGAGCCTTGCACATTTCAACATGTAGAAATTGGAGAGACAAAAAAAATGGTAAAGATATATCTAGAAAAGTAAAAGAAAATCTAGGTAAATGCGGTATCTTAGAAGTCAGGTGAAGAAAGTATTTCAAAGACAGAGTGATAATCTAAGTCAAATGCCTCTGATAGGTCAAGTGAAATATGAGAAATAATCTTTAGATTTAGCAACAAGGAGATCATTGGTGACCTTGTTAAGAATGGTTTCACTGGTATAGTGGGGAATTAAAGGATAATTTAAGTGGATTAAAAAGAGAGAGGAGAACAGTAATTGGAAACAGAAAGTCAGCAAACATAGATAACTCTTTCAAGGGAAAATGGGATCATACCTAAAGGAGGAAGTAGGGACACGAGAGGGTATTGTTTTTTTTAATATTGGAAAAATAAGGACACAATTATAATCTAATTGGAATAATCCAATTTAAGGAGGTTTGCCGAGCTACAAAAAAAGGGGGAGAATTGCTGAAGTGTTGTCTCTGAGTAGGGAAGGCAGGATGGGGTCTAATCATTCATGGAGTGTTTAGCCTTAGCCAGGAATATGAAGTTCACTTACAGCAAAAGAAAGAAGGTAGAATTGAGATAAAGGTAGGTGATTAGAGCATGTGGACATTTCTTCTGATTGCTCTTATTTTACCAATGGAGTAAAAAGCAGCATTGTTAGGCCAGAGTTAGAGTGGGATGTGGGTGCTTGGGACGATTGACAGAGAGGAAGTACATAGCACGAATCTAGGAGACTGGGAGAATGAATGGATCGGTAGGATGGCTGGCAGCCTTAAATTCTGCCTTGAAAGTAATGATCATGTGTCTAAAGTGAAAACAATCATCGTGAGTTTGATTTTGTCTCACTTGTACCAGCTGCCTGGATTCAGTCACAGAAGTACTCAAAAGCTTGTTTTAACCAAGGTTGTGATTTAGCCAAGTATAACAAAGGGAAAGGGAACAAGGGAGTTGAGGGTACAGTAGGCCCTCCATATGCATGGGTTCTGCATCTGGGGATTCAACTAACGGCAGACTGAAAATTTTTCTTGTTTTAAATTCCAGAAAGTTCCAAAAAGCAAAACTTCAATTTGCTGTGTGCCAGCAACTACTTACATAACATTTACATTGTATTAGGTATTATGAGTAATCTACAGATGATTTAAAGATACAGGAGGATGTGTGCAGATTATATGGAAACACTACTCCATTTTACATAAGGAACTTGAGCATCACCAGATTTTGGTATCCCGGGGGGGTGAGGGGGGTTCTGGAACCAATCCCCTATGGATACTGGATTTTGATGGATGACTGTATTTGCAGATGACAAGTGAATGAGTATAATGATTGGCCATAGATTTCAAACTAGATAAGAGGTTAGGAGAGGAGGTTAGGGGTTTAGAGAAAGTGAAAAAGTAGTAGGAACCGGGGGGTGGCGGGAGTGAAAAATGGTTGCAATTGAGGTAACTGAGGAAGCAAACTGGGAAGAAGGGGCGGGGTTGGTAATCAGTTAATGAGATGATTGAGGTAAAATGTGTTTGGATAATAAAAAGATCAAGATTATAGCCATAGGAGTGGTTGGCTGAGGTCCAATGAAGGCTAAGAAACTGGGAGTGCAGAGGACTGACTGGAAAGGTGATTTGTGTGGACTTGTAATCACTAAGCATGTGACATGAGTGGTACTGGAGTGAGGAGTAGTAAGATAAATTCTCAAGGGATGCAGCATACTAGCCAAAGGGATGGACGGGACAGTGGATGGTGGCAACAAAAGATGTAGCAGATGATACTGTAGTCTGATGACAGGGGAGTAAAAGTTGAGTCTATTTAAGGAAGAGGAGGGTAGACAGAATGATCTGAAAGTGGTCAAAATGAAACAGCCTAATCTATCTCATCCTTTTTACAAGGAATGTGGGAGATAAATGCTATATTTGAGGGTCTCCAGGGGAAGTAAGCCAGGCTTTAGTTAGACAAGAAAAATGAAAGGAACTTTGACAGAAGAGGCTGAGAATATAGGGATGTTTTTGCAGTTGACCATTTGTTCCAGAAAAGTTAACATGGTTAGGAGCTAAGAAGTGAGGCAATGAGGATGAGAGTCTGGAATGACTTGGGGGTCCCTGGGCTTTTTGTGGTAACTGACCTGAACAGGGGTGAAAGGCATGGTGAGGTTAGTTCTCATGGCTTCAAGGCTGTGAGCTCTCTCATCCTTATAAGTGGGCTCTCATTCCAGCGAGTGAGCTCTTGTTCAGGAACTTCAAGAGTTCTAGACTCTTAATTGTGGAAATGTGGAAGTTGCAGAGAGGCAGTCTTATTCTTAAGGCACAGCTAATCTCCTAAACCCTGCTGCTGTGGCCTGCAGAGGAGTGGCTGTCCCTAGTGTTCTGACGCCTTCTTGACTTCTGTCAATAAGGCTCCAAGGCCGCAGAGATTGCAAAGGCAAGAGTGAGCCCTCCTTCTGGTGTCCACCTCCCACTACAGTGGTAGCCAAGGTCGTCCAAAGAGAGCAAAATAGCTGAGGTGGCTTGTGGAGAGTTTTAAGGAAAACCTTAACCGTACATCCACATATATTCATTTCATTAGAGTACATACATATATTTCATTCATTAGAGTATGTGAAATATTTACCAAAAACAAAATTTTGGAAGGAAGGAATATTGAGAAGCCTACAGCTTCAAAGGAGATTTAGCTGGTCTCCTTTGGTTTTTTTTTTTTTTTTTTCTGAGTGTTAACACATCAAGCTCAACCTGAGGAAACAAGGATTTGGTAGTAAATTCCATATGTTTCCCAGATAGGGTTGCTAGGTAAAATACAGGATAACCAACTAAATTTGGATTTTAGATAAGCTATGAATAATTTTTCAAAATATAAGTATGTCCCATGCAATATTTCTCTTTATTGTATTTTTATTTGCTATATTTGACAATCTTACCCCAAGGGAATTTTAGAAAATTAATAGAAATATTCAGATGGCTAATGGTGGTCTGTCTTAGAGTAACAAGCCCTGAATGCATATGTCTCAGAAATAGTGGAAAAGTTTTAAAGCCTCCTTCTCCCAAGGTACCCATTCTAGGTTTCCTGTGTCACCAACTGAGTTTGGAAGTATACAGCTAAAGCTGAAATAAGCCAATAGTCACCTAAGGTGCTTCCTCTCTGTTTTGCCCAATACACTCCATTATTCCCAACGTCCCCACAATTTCAAATGATGGTTTACAGAATGGAGAGAGAAACAGTACAAGAGATTGGATATGGTAACCATTAGAAGGTGGTTTCAACGAGATTCCATAGTCATGGGACAAAAAGGAGACATTCTTAGGGATGGTCCCCAGGACAACAACCCTATCCTGTTGCAGGCCTTTCACAGGACTGGCCTCCCCTGTGGGATCTCTGGCATAGCTCTGGATAAATAAATGTTCTACATCTTTCCACCTTAACAGGTTTTAAAGAAAAAGAAAAAAATGGAAGATGGAAAAAATCTTTTCTAATGAAATGTTTCAAAAATTCCCAATTTAAGTATAAAGAATTTAGAACAGCACAGTAAGCTTGCCACCTGTGTTCTATTTACTTAGAGCAAAGATGATGTTCCCTGATTACTGAAGTTCATCAATGACCAGAGCACACCCTGTGTTATACTACCTACCGGTGAAAGTCACATGGGTGGCTGAAACATAAAGAAATGCATTATGTTAAAAATCTACTACCAATCCAGGAGGCAAGAGCCAGCTGGATAAATCAGAACAGATTTCAAATAATCACTCTATATGAACCTGCAAATTTATCCACATCCCTATCTCAAAAGCTAACATATTTCAGGTTCTTTCTCATATTTAAATCTAGATAAGTGAATTTCCAATATCCTTTGAGGATGTAGCTGTTGTTTAACACTGTGATTTCATATTTATACAGCTCTTCTCATTGTAGGATCTTAGACCACTTTGCCAGCATAATTCAGTATTAATAACCGTGAAAAAAAACAATAATTTCAGCTACGGTATTCTACTGGGCAACTAATCAGGAACACATTTATTTCCCTGGGCATTTGGAAGTTCCTGTTTTAACCTCAAGGAGAAAAAGCAGCCAAATCTTCTGACCCCGCAGAGGAAAATAAAAATAATTAAGGCCAGCCAACAGGACGAAAGAGTGATGTTTCCAAACAAACTCCACTTGTGGGAACCTCTAGAAAACCATTTTATATGTTTCAGGAAAGAAGAAATTGGTTTGGTAATGTGGTGACATTTTTTGACAACATTTATGTAGGAAAGGAAACCAAGATTATTGCATGGATTATACTACTTGGATAAGTTTGTATTTTTTGATTAACGTGGCAACTCCCCAAAATCTGACTATAAAAAATCAACTTGGAAATGTGTTTTTCTTGTGAATGAATGATTGGATGCAGCCTCTTCTATGAGCCCTGTACCTAGAATATTATATCCTCTCCCTTCACCCCAAAATCTTACTCTACCCAACAATGTAGCCAGAATGGTTATTTGTATCACTGATAACTGATGCCTGATGCAGAGAATATTTGTTTCTAGAAACCTCAGTAACCTTTTCTCATCTCAATGGATAAATCCAATCCCATTTTATTTTTCTTACCTACACACCATTTACCTAATTCCATATCAAGCCAGCTTCCTCAGGTACTTACACAGCCTTTTTCCCAATATTTAAATATAGGACCATAAGTAAAAAGGGGTTAGCACAAAGTACTAGTTCCTGAGTCAGGGAATAACCATTGAGAATTTAGTTTAAAACTGATAGAAAGGGGCTTCCCTGGTGGCGCAGTGGTTGGAGGTCCGCCTGCCGATGCAGGGGACGTGGGTTCGTGCCCCGCTCGGGGAAGATCCCACAGGCCGCAGAGCGGCTGGGCCCGTGAGCCATGGCCGCAGAGCCTGCGCATCCGGAGCCTGTGCTCCACAACGGGAGAGGCCACAGCAGTGAGAGGCCCGTGTACCGCAAAAAAAAAAAAAAAAAAAAAAAAAAAAAAAAACTGATAGAAAAAGCTCCATGCAAGAAAACAAGCAAGTGTATCTATTCTGTCTTGTAACCAAGAAAACCATCCTGTGTGTGTGTGAAAATTAGCTGTAAAACTTGGCAGATTCTTACCAGATGCAGAGAATGATTTTTAAGCAGTTGAAATAACTAGGATAAACAGGCCTCTTTAAATGACATTGTGCATGTCACCACCTTACAGCACAGTTTATTTTAGTTGATTTGCATATCGAAATTCTTGGTACTGCATCATTTATCCCATTTTAAAATGAAATCTCCTCTTCAAAGTTTCTTTTACTTTCTTTTTTTTTTTTTTCTTTTTGAATCCTCCACACATCAGACTTCCACCACCAAAACAGATGTCATTCACTCAAATCAGGTCACGAAACTGAAGAAGTAGCATGCTGGGAAGACAGACCGAACCCTGGACATCATTAGGCAATGCGGGATTAAGTACTCCAGAAAGGAATTGCATTTCCATGTCACAGTGGTCTGAGATGGATTTAGGACAAGACAAGGCAAGTAATAAGTATGTCTGTTGAATTTCATGAATCCTACTAAATCAATTAGTTGCTAAGATATAAGAAGATTTTCTCTATCCTCTTCCTCACCCCCAGTTCTACATAGCCCAGGAAGTTATCAAGCACAGGGGACTGGAGTGATCTGCCAGCGCTCAGCTGCTGCAGGGGGCTCCTAAATGGAAAATTACTCTGATTGTGGCAGTACAATTTCAGATGGCAAGCACTGTCCATGATAGTGAACCTCTCTGCTGAAGCTCAGAAAAAGGCCGAAATGTTTATCCCATTTTAAAGACACAATTAGCTCAAGTTTTTATCTCCACATCTGAAGAGCCTAAATCAGACTAGTGCCCTGTGAGCATTTCTGATGGAGAAAAGGAGAACGCAGTCCCACACTGGGTTAGTTCCTTTTTCTTTCCATTAACGGACTTTTTGAATAAGCAGCAATTAATCACCCTCCTCTGCCTACAAAGACAAAATTAGAGCTTTATATGCTAACTCTATTTGATGAGTATTTAGGGTAAAGAAATAGCAATATAGTCAGCATCTTCAACATCAGAATAAGAGCTTATGCAGAGTGTTGTGAATAAGCAATTTTTTTTTATCTCCACAGGAATTTTTCAGCACAAATCATTTTTTAAAAACCAGAAAGTTATTGAATCATCTTTGGAGGTGTACGAAGTACAAATGAATATATTTTTAGTGATTTCATAAAACAAGTGCAAAGAACACACAACAAAAATGCGTTGCCCATTAGTGTTACCATAAGAGTTTACACTTAATCCAAGCATTCTTCCGCTGCACTGGACCTTTTTGATGTTTTTTTTAAATTTAAGTATTAGAGTACATTCACTCACTAAGTATTTGTCCCTTGAGGCAGAATGTGATTTTTGAAAACTTTCAAAGCTCACATGGAAATTCTTCTCATCTGACGAATAAGAGCCCCCAAAGTGATCATGTTGAAAAACAATACTTCTTGGTAAGCACCATGTTTATCACATACACTCAGTGAGGCAACATTTATGGACTGAGACATTGCCCTGTGTAAGGTGCCAAGATGGAGAGATACAAATAAGAACACATGTGCACCCTACCCATTAAGGAGCTTGAAGTCTATTGGGGAGAGAAAAATAGATAACCTTGACAATTGCAGAATGCCTTTAATGACTTACAGAGTGAGCTGAGAGGACCCACAAAGGAATTATTAATGAGAGGACTGGTTAAGAATGTTGAATTTGATCTGGGCCTTGAAAGATGAGTAAAATTTTAACAGAGGAAATTAGTAATGGATGGGAATGGAAGTTCATGTTAAGCAAATGTGAGAGGAAAGCCACAATACACAAGAAAGAGCAGAGTGTGTTTATGGTGCCACAAGTATCCTGTTGTAAGTCAAGTCTTATATGAAAAATAAGAGGCTAGAAAAGTAGAAATGTGGTCATCAAAAAATGTACCACTGAATAGGACCTGAGAGAACATCTGATTCTACTCTCTTGCTTCATAAATGAAGAAACAAAAAGTAGCTAGCATAACTTGTAAGGTCCCAAGGATCACTAGATCTAGCCAGAACTGAACCCAAATCTTCTGCCAACCAGTTTTCTTTGCACCACTCCATGTGTAGGTTGGCATCACCTTCTGGAAGTCTGTCCTTGTAAGCAATAATGAGTGTGAAGTTGTTGAGCAGGAGAGTGATATGATCAGATATACATACATCAAGGAAAACTTTGAAAGCAGTTAGAAGAGACTGGAGGGAGAAAGATTGATGAAAAAGCTTCTATAGTCATCTAAGTTGGAGATTATAGCAGCCTGCACCAGACCTGTGATGACCGAAATAGAAAGGAAGCAGTGGATTCGAGTGTCATTTCAAGAATGAAATTGCTGCAACTTGGTGATGAGAGAGAAGAAGCTATTACAGATAATGATGAAGCTTTAGAGCTTCGGTGAAGGATATTACCCCATCACCTGAGAAAGGAAAAGGAGAATGAAGAAAAGACTTAGAGGGATAAAATAGTTAACTCTGTGTTTTCCTATCTTGGTGAATGGCATTCAATTGCTCATTAGAAGCTAAGAAGTCTCTGTTCAGCTTTCTGGACCCTAGATCCTACATGCAAACATCAGTGCACATGAGGCTAAAACATCAACTTTATTAGCAACCGGTGAAGAACAACAACGAAAAGTAAGTTTTGGTACACTGTATTGGAGATGTACCAGAAGAACTTTCCTTTTTCGCCTCAAGTCAAGTTTTGGGGAAAGAGTAATATGTCCACAGGGCAGACCCGGAGTCAACTTCCCAGGCAGCATTAAGGGCAGCTTCACCACCCAGATGGAGACAGGATGCAGAGGAGAAGCCCTCCCCATAAGAGCCAACAAAGAAAGGGGAGGTCTTCTGCCTGGTTCTTTATTTTGAGGACACTAGTCCCACCCTCTAATAAATGGTTGTCCAATGAGTGTTAAACTCTGACCAAGCTGAATACTCCTCCTCAAAGGGAACAGAGAGAAGCAGAAGCTTCCTTCCCAGCATGTCCCTGCAAAAGTCAAATTTCCAACAGAGTAAAAAGAACAGAGAACTTCCTTCCTCTATTTTCTAAGTCAGACACCAGAGAGTCACCTTCAACAACATTCTCTTCTCCCATAGCAGTTGAGTGATGCTGAAGTCTGATCAGCTCTATCTCCTGAGCACAGCCCAACTCTGTCCTCATTTGCCTATCCCCACTGATATTTTTTTCATATTTCCCCTAGACCAGTGCAGTAGCATCTCCCAAATGATGTCATAATCTGTGGCTTCACAACATTCCATTTCATTCTTTACAATACTGAGAGATACTAAAATGCAATGTAATTCTCTCTCCTCTTACTTAAAGCCCTCCACATGCTCCCAGTCATTTGGAAAGCATCCAAATACTTGACAATGTTAAATTTATTGCAATTATTTGTCATCGTATCCTACTATCCTACTAAATTCTGGGTTCTCTTATTCAGGAACATTGTCTAATTTATTTGTGTATTGTTTCAAAGCATAGCAATGTGCCTTAGTGTTCAAAAATGTATTCTGACCTGTACAAAACCCTTCCATATCTGACCCTGCTTAGTTCTCCAACTTTGTGTCCTGTCACAGCCTCATCAATTCCTACCTACTTTTTCATGCAAGTTTTAATTCCAAGTATTCCAAACTATTTGCTGGTAACTGAATATTTTTTGCTCTTTCTCCTCACATTTGCACACAGTCTTTGCTCCCTTCCTTCTGTTCCTCTGTTCCTCTTAGATATATTCCTACATATTATCTATATTTCAAAATAGCAGCTCATGCCTCCTTCCTGCAAATAGCCTTTCCTAATATTGTTTCTTCTCATTACAAAACTGGGCCAGGGTGAGTAGAAGACTCTTCCCATAGTATCTATGCATATTTCTAACTCTGCATTTATCAAACTGCTTTATAATGGTGATTTATCTTTTTTCCTATATAGATGTGTGAATGAAAAATATTGCCTGCCATATCAGTAAACAAAGGATTTTGCAACCATCAAGCCATCACATTACAGCTGCCCTGATGGTGAGCCCTGAGGGAACTCAGGGTGAAAGAACACAGAATACTGGCCACAGATAGCCGAGGTGCATATTCAAAGGAATAATTTCAGTGAGCCCAGATTCTTGCAACTTCCCATACATAGAAAAGCACTAAACTACTTAATTTGAGATATCTGGTTTTCTTTAATTAACAATAATCTTTTGATGTTCTGACTACCTGGTCTTTGTTGCAAAAACTCCTGTACATCCTGGCTCCCCTTCTTGCCTCTATGGAGAAGTCTCTCAGAGTTACCTGAGATGCTGTGTCCCAGGCTTAAGTCCTCAGATTTGTGCCCTGAATAAAACATAACTCTCAACTTTTAGATTGTGCCTTTTTTTTTCAGTTTGACAGTTGCTAAGTTTCCTATGTAGATGTTAAGATGCAGGCACAGGTCTTCATGTGAATGATATATACATAGATTCAGTAACTGTTGAAGGCAAAAAGGAAGGAAGGAAGGAAGGAAGGAAAGAAGAGAGGGAGGGAGGGAAATAAAGGAGAAAGCAAGGACGGAAAAAACAAGTTCAGTATTTTACATATTAAGTTTTTCAACAGAATATTCATTGGGACATGTCCAACAGAACCACAAGGTGGAAGGTTGAGCCTCTATTCCTCTGTCTTCCTGCTAAATACTTTGTTTTACCAAACCTTCAGAAACAATTCAATAACTAGAGGGTTCATTTTAAATTGCATTTTAAGTTAGAAGACAGAGTAAAAACAAATCTTTTAGGAAAAGCCATGTTTTATTAAATATTTAACTTTCTCCTAAGACTTATGGAGTTATGCAAGTCAGAAAAGGTCTGCTCTTCAATTAAATGGTGCAACTATAAAAAGTAAATAAGGTCAAATTTGACTATGTTTATGAAGTATTTGACAATTCCCTCTACTACTAGAAGAGTATCACATCCCTCCAGTACATTGTCTGGTAGCTGCCTTCCCTCTGTGCAACTGCATTTCATGGCCATGGTGAGAATCATGAAAAACAACATTCCAAAAATTAAAATAGAGTCTACTTTTTCTCTGATCAAAGTCAAAGGTCCTTCAAAAAATTCTTATAGGAATAAACAAGAACACATGAAATACTCTAAAAGGATAAACCCATTATAGTTAAATAAGTTATAGCAGCAGGAAGAGCTTAGGACAATAAGAGATATCAAGACCAATTTAAAGTACTATATAAGTAAGTTGTAAGAAAACAAGAAACTTTATTCTGCAAAGTTCTGCTTTTAGAACTTCTGCTTCTTTGGAGAAGAAAGAAGAACAAAGAAAATTAAGGTTCTTCTTAATGATAGCATATATGTAACGGGGCTGACACTTCCACTCAGCAGGTTTTGTCTTTTCCTTTTCTATTATCATTTTCATGACAAACCTATGTGACTAATGTTCTTCATTCAGCCAATAAATGTTTATTGCATGCCTATTACATAAACACAACGGTTAACAAAACTCAGTCCTTGCCCTGAAGCTCAGCAGGTGAATTAACCAAAGGCAAAATCAAGGTGTGATAAGTGCTAAATTGAGGAAGCAGGTAGAAAGAGAACATAATTTAGTCTGGGGGAGGGGCTAGAGTGCAGATTTCCAGGTGGAGGTAATTGCTAAACTGACATAATCAAGCAAAGAAGAGTGGCTTAGCAACAGGGAAAAGGAATCAGAGGACAGAGAGGATGTTCCTGTCTGAAGGAACAGCATCTGCAAAAGAAAAAGAAAAAAAAAAGCATATTTGTAAAGGATTTACCAACATTTCAATATTTGTAATTTATATTGTGGTGGAAGAAAAGATAGGAGATGAGGTTGAAAAGATAAACAGCAAAATCATGAAAAATCTGAAAGGACAAGTGAAGGAGTTGGATTTTATCCTGAGGACTGTGGGTTGCACCAGTGTTTTAATCACATAGTTTGGGTTTTAGAAAGACTGTAGGTCATTAGTGTGGGATAAGACAAGACTGGAGACAGTTTGGAGATGGTTCTGATAACCTAGGTAAGAGATGATGATGGCCTAATTCAAGAGAGCAGTGATGCTGTGGAAAGACATGGAGATACTGGGATGGTATTAGGAATGAAGAAGATGTGACTGAACTTGATATGTAGTCGTGGGAAGTTAAAACGGAAGAAATTGCTCTCTAGGCTTTTTATACCATGTCTTTTCCTTTTTTTTTTATATGATCTATGAAAGCTAAGCACTAATGGTGGTTAAACACCCTATGAAGTCATGGAAGGCTGCAGTGTGGGCTGCATCCAGTTGTTTATATTGATGGCCTAGGAACAGTGATAAAAGAAATGAAACATTCTGCCCAGTTAACAGGAATTTTTTCACTGCTCTAGGAAAATGGAACATTCAACATTATGTTTAGGAAGATGAATGAAAAATATTTGAAAAGTAAGAAGAACAAGGACTGAGGTTTATAATCATTATTCTCCATATAAATTACTAGCAGTTTATAAACCATCCATAAATACCTCCATGAATCTGATGTTTCAGAATTTAGTTTTGCTGTTTCATAACAAAAGAAGTTTCTATGATTATTATTTCATATGAGTTCACATCCCATGTTTTTTTCTTTGAACCTACAGTTCAAACAAACCTCAAATCTAATCACAAGACTTTAGGTTTTTTCCTCTAAAATCTGGGAATATATTGAAATTCCTTTCACATTTGCATGAAATCTATATGGAAAGTATAGTTCCCTATTAAGAGCCTTCTCAGCCAAAGATAAATATAAGCAAATTTCAAAATGTTCCAATTACCATCAAGTCTGCTTTTTACCACATCAACCATGAGACAAAAAGAAGAAAAAAACAAAAAAAAAAAAAAGGGAAAAAGTACTGTGTGCTTTGAGCAGAGAGGAATAACAGTGAAAATCTAAACAGACCACACTGATAGTCTCCTTTAAGGAAATAAAAGTAAACCAGACTCTGAGAAGGGAGAAGTGCCATGAGACACTAAAATGATCAGTTATATTGCAAGAAGGGAGAAGACGGAAGGGAGTTGTTCATAAGCAAAATTCTTCCCCAAACCCCACATAACAAACTAACCAACATAATACTCAAGGGAACTTTATTCTTTTACTGCTCCTTCTCTGAATGGTCAGAAGTAAAATCTAGTAAATACATGTTGATAGGTTTGAGTCTGGGAAAAACAGTATCCTAACATTACAACCCTTGGCTATAATCCAGCGAATATATGACCAAGCCAGAAATTTCTCCAACCATTACAATGGAACCACACAGCAAACACCAGGAATATTTTAAGTTCCTCTGAGTAGTATTTATTGTTACTACATCCATTAAAAAAGAAATTGCCTTAAATTTTTGAGATGAAACGTTTTAATAAGTATTTTTAGAGATGTTAGAAATTAGACAAATACCTACCTTGATCTAACACCCTGCCTTGGGAGGATAAAGGCCCCTGAGAAGCTTACCTTATGTGGAAAAAGCATCTTGGCAGTTGTGATTAAGTTAAAGGTCTTGAGATGGGAAGATAATCCTGTAAAATCTGGGTGGGTCCTAAATGCCATCATGGTGTCTCTGCAGAGAGGCGAAGAGGGAGATTTGACTCAGAAGAGGAGAAGTTGATATGACCACGGAGGCAAAGAATGTAGTGATGCAGCCAGAAGCCAAGGAACCCCTGAGTCACTAGGAGCTAGAATAGACTAGGAACAAGGCTCCCCTAGCGCCTCCAGAGGGACCAGGCCTTGCCAACATCAGTGATGCTGATTTTGGACCTCTGGCCTACAGAATTGTAAGAGAATAAATGTATCTTGTTTTAAGCCACAAGGTTTGTGGTGACTTATCACAGCAGCTACAGGAAGTCCATACAGACATCTTGGGTATACTGGGGGATGGAGATGCTTCTCATCACTCACTTTTCCACTCAGCAGTTCTCCTACACAATGCACTCACGGCCTTGGGCATATTACCTCATAAAGAGGCAGAGCTTTAACTGCTTTAACTGAAGAGAGTCTCCCGGGTATCCTCACACCAGAGGAAGTTGAAACTTCTGTGCAATCAGAACAGCCAAGCCCCACTCAGGAGCAGAGTTAGGCGATGGGTAAGAGACTATATCCTTTTCAATGCACTCCTGCTGCCAGTTGCCCCTGGACCCATTCTGGTAGCAAGTCAGTTTGTATGACTCACCGACTCACCAGTAGGGAGAAATCAGAGGCCAAGTGTGGGGTGATGGGAAGCCTTCCAGAGAAGGAGGTCCTTGTCTCAGGTCCGGCATTCACAAGCAATGTGACTTTGGGCAAGTTGCTAACCTACTTCACAACAGTGTCATAGGGCAGCTTTGCGATTAATTTGGAAATGCCTTTTGGTCTACAGAAAATCCATTCTGCCTGTGAGATTTGTATCTCCCAGAGCTACTGATTTGCATACCATGCAGCTCTGCCAAGGAAACAAGCATCTGCCTGCAGTAAGTACCCATGCAGAGTTCTCTTACAAACACAGGTTCTCGGCACAATCCAAATAAAAATGAAAGAAAGGGAGAGGGAGTCTCTTCCATTTGTTTCAGTCCTACTGATGAAATCCTATTTGACAGATTCTGACTCTGTTTCACAAACAGGTATATTGGCAAACGTTAACTTCCTTGAACCCTGTGAAGCTGTTGGCAAATTGTGTTCAAACGCTTTTGGATCCTCAGGAATAGGGCACTGTATAAATCCAGGGAACAATTATGTGAGAGAGACAGAGCCTTTATCTCCCAGTCTTAATAAAGAACTAAGCATAACGCCTATCAAACTTGTAGTTCTGACGCCAAATTGACCCCTCTGGGAGCTGGGAAAGTCTCAATCTCTTTCCTGCCTTATACAGCAGTGGTAATAAAAGAGTATACACTGAGGATTAACTAAAGTTCACATACTGCCTTGAAGAGAAAAGTCTTGATTTAAGTGCTGAAAATTACATTAGTGGGAGGGGAAAGACTGGAGAATGGAAAAAAGAATGGAAAGTTCCAGAAAGTTATAATGAGAAATATAAATTGAAGCAGGTCTAAGGGAAAGATGAGAGATCAGATGCATCAAGGTAGGGGGTAGGAAAGACTGCCCCCCAAAAAAAGACTTTTCCTCCATCTGTGTTGGCTAAGGCAGGCTCTTCCAGTCCTAAAGGGAAGTATATCCTTTAGGCAACAAAAGAATAATGATTCCAAGTGTAGAAAAGAGAAAGTAGCAGTAGAGTACCAGGTCATAAGAAAAGGGAAAAGAAGACAAAGAACAAAAACGGTTAAGAGAGGGAAAGGGACATGATAAGACAATAGAGAATGAAATTCATGAAGTCCATAACAGGGTCTAAGAAAAGAGGCCTTTAGTCCCCAATCCATTTTAAGGGCAAGCATTGTTGTCCTGATTTTATGAAATCAGAGCTAGCCCATACTGTCACCTTCCTGCTACAAAAGCAATGTGACCAAACCAAATAGAGAGATAGTCTAGCCTCTTAGCATATGGCAAAAAGAAATATTTTATTCACATTCAGAATTCCTAACGTAAAATACTCTGACCACCAAAGCTGTATTTGCACACGAAAAAGCAATTTGGCAGAATTTCATTAAAAAGTTGGATACAATTAAATTGGTTTCCAGGCTCCTATAATCAAGTAAATGGTTAGTTTTTTTGTTTATCTGTTTGTTTTTTAACCTAAGTTGACTAAGCTTTCCATAGATGTAGCTGACAATAGTGCCTACAAAAGGTAGCATTTTCAAATTTTCTCTAAATGGTTAGAAGCAAAGTATTATAATGCATTTTGATTTTGTACTGGATAATTCCAAAACCATCTTGTGGTTTTACAAAAAACTTGGCCAAATTCCATCAGATAATAGTCATGTCTCTCTTTGTGATATGAAGGGGAGTAGAGAGGGCAGGTGACAAAATTGGACTGCTCCACAGTCCAGAGAAAAGACATTTCCCCAGCTCATGAGTGAGCAGATCTCAGATTACATGACTACTCTGCCAGGCTCTGTTTCTTCAGCAGCGCTCAGCCCTTTTACTCTGTTCCAAATAATTAAACCATATCATCTGTGTAGTATTTTAAGTTATAATGATCTTATTTTCCCAACAGCATCATTCATTTATTGGACAAAAGTATTGAATAGAATTCAGTTAAGGAATAGAAAGCAGACTAGTTATTTCAATCAAGGATGATTTATACAAGGAATGATTAAGTAGGTGTTAAAAAACTAGAAACATGGTTTTATCACAGGTAGGGTAGTATTGTCCAACATGGTAGCCACCAGCCACATTCGGCTTTTGAGAGCTTGAAACGTCATTATTCTGAATTGAGATGAACTGAAAGTGTAAAATACCAGATTTCAAAGACTAAGTGTGAATAAAGGAAGGTAAAGTATTTCATTAATAATTTTTATATTGATTACATGTTGAAATGATAATATTTTGGGATATGTTGGGTTAAATAACGTCATCTATTTATATTTACTTTTATACTGTGACTACAAGGAAACAAAATTTTACAAATGACTTGCATTTTCTTTCTACTGGGCAGTACTGGATTACAGGCTTAGGAGGCCCCCTGGAACTGGAGTCTTTTGAGAGGGCGCTGCAGGTTGGTGTTAATGTGTCTGAGAGAGAGTGATGGGGCTGGTTCTGGAGGCATGGAAGTCTGCAAATTGGAGCTGATTGTTGCTGAATCAAGTGTCACTACCATGGTGAAGGAATGTTGGTGCAGGGATGCTGACAGGAATAACAGAAGAACGAGTAGGAGGAGGTCTCTTCTTTTCCAGCCTTGTAATTTTCCTCTGTTGCCGCCAATCGGCAGAACCTAAGAGGAGCCCAACTCTGGGAGAGAAATGTGATTGGCAGGTTCCCAGCCCCAGCAGCACAAAGCACAACATTGAAAGGAGAGTTTGGTGTTGAGAGGCAAATCGCTTAATCACCAGCGTGACATATGCTCCTTGCTGTCAGGCATGGTTTTTAGATATTAGGGATGCAACCATGAACCAAAGTCCTTGGCCTCATAAAGCTTCCATTCCAGTGAGATAGGCAGACAATAATAAATACATAAATAAGATAATTTCAGAGTGATAGGTGTTACAGAAAGAAGAAAACAAGGTCATGGGTTAGAAGGTGACAAGGTGAAAGAATGAGTTGGGCACTGCTTTAGATAATGAGATCAGGAAATGTCTCTCTGAGAAGATGACATTGGAACTAAAGTCTGAATGGAGGGGTGGAGACGGGTAGGGGATAAGAAAGAGGAAGCATTCCAAGGCCAAAGGAATAAAACATGCATAATCTCTGAAAAGAGAATGACCTGAGATTGTAGCTCAGCAGTCCCCCCAACCTTTTTGGCACCAGGGAATGGTTTCATGGAAGACAATTTTTCCACGGATGGGGGACAGGACGGGGGGGTGGCGGTGCTGGGGGGGGTGAATGGTTCAGGCTGTAATGCGAGCGATGGGGAGCTATGGGGAGCAGTGGGGAGCGAGCGGCAGATGAAGCTTCGCTCGCTCCACTGCCATTCACCTCCTTCTGTGCAGCCCGGTTCCTAACAGGCCGCATACCGGTCCGTGGCCCAGGGGTTGGGGACCCCTGTTGCAGCTGAAGCAAAGTTGCCAGGAGAAAAGATGATAAAGGGTGGTTGGGAGTGGATTATGTAGGGTCCCTGTAAATCATGGTAAGTAATAACGGATTTTAACTTAATTGCTATGGGAACCACTGCAGGATATTAAGCAGGAAAATGGTATGATTTGATTTACATTTGTAAAAGGTCATTCTGGCTGCTGTGTAGAGCACTGGGCTCTAGAGGGGCAAGCATACGACGGAGACCAGGAAGCTATCGCAATACCCAGGAAAAAGATGATGATGATGCCTGAGGCTGTGGTGGAAGCAGTGGAGATGTTGAAAAAGTGACTGTATTCAAGATATGGATTAGAGGTTTGAGCCAACAGTACCCATTAAGATCGGGGTGATTCATGTAATTCATTTGAGTAAATTTTCCAAAGAGCTGACACACTTTAAATGCTGAAATTTTAAGAAAATGTTCTTGTTTTTTTTCATGGAAATAATTCAAAATTGTACAAAACGTTTCTTGGCCTTGTTCTATAGAAAATCTCAACCGAATTTACAAACTGTTATTTCTACTCAGGGGCCTGTTCTCCAATTTTGTCTGCCATCTGACACAGTCTCTGTCAATTTCTTGAGTTCCTCAACTCCAATTACTTAGACTCCATATGTTAAAACTCTGCTTGTTTTGAGGCAGATCTTAATTAGGATGAAAAGATGATTTTTCCAGCTAATCTAAGCCACACACTGACTATGCCATTGAGGTAGAAATTGCACCTGCCTGGCTCAGGTCAGCATCTGCTGCCCCAGTCTGTCCATAAAGCCTCTGCTTACAAAAGCCTTCATCTAACCAAAATTATCCTTGCTTCTGAGATATCAGTCATATTTAGCTGTTGTGACCCACGAAGGTCAAAATCAACATGATGTGTACTTATGAAAACTGAATAACCAATCATTCAGAAAAGCTTATTTCCATATTACTTTAAGTCCCAATTTCCAGTACTTGTCAGTTTTCCAGTGTTCCTAGCTGATTCATAACGTTGCTAGGGTTTTTAAGGGGCCAATAAATGATCTTTCTTTTTTCATCTGCCAAGATGTTAATGGGAGTCCAAACTGAAAATCAAATTATCATTTACTGATGGATCTAAACTAGAGACTGGCTTGGATTTAAGGCTAAATGACTTTGCTAATATGTCCTCCTAAATTAAACTTAATGCCCCATACTACAAACCCACTACCTTCAATGAAATGGTGAAGGTGACAATCAGATTAGAGTTGGGTGAAAAGCAAATAGAAGGTGAGATAGAAAATAAGGCTTGATGAATTCACAAAGGTAGGCTCCTGAAAGGAATGGAGAAATTGAGCTGTAGTTGATGGGGATGTCAGATCAATGAAACACTATATTTTAAGAAGGTAAGTAGTGGGACATGTTTACATGTACATGGAAATAAGCGAGGGAAAGACTGAGGATGTAGGAAAGTGGATGTATATCAGGAAAGGTGATTGAGAGTCTGTGGATGGGATTCAGAGCAACAGTGCAGAGACTGGCCTCCATAGTAACAGGTGGGAACATAACAAACATGGGGGCAAATGAACTTAGGTTTCTAGATTTAGCTGTGGGCAGATGGAGTTTTCATTCTATGTTTTCTATTTTCTGAATGAAAAATGAAGTGAGGTATTCAGCTAAGAATGAGAGGGTGGGAAGTGTGAAAAGAGAGAGGGTTTGAAATTAAAATCTTGCTGGGGAGCAAAGTTACTGAGGAAACATTTCTGAGTGGTGGTGAAGGTCCATTTGAGGTGTGTGATAGTTCACAGGAAACCAGTCAGCTCAGACAGGTAACTTTCTCCAGCAGTATTTAGATGCTCAGGGATATCCAAGGAGAAGCTGGTCATGTGAACTCAAGTAAACAGGGTTATCACAGGTCAAGGAGGAGGAGAAATGGAGAGTCAAAGGAGTTGAAGACATTTGCAAGAGCATGATTATATTAATTTATTTAGCAATAATCTTCTAACTCCTAATATATGTCAAGAACTAATCAAAAATATATATACACTAATATGTATAAAATGGATAACTAATAAGAACCTGTTGTATAAAAAAATAAACTAAATAAAATCGAAATATTCAAAAAAAAAAAAACACAGTGAGATATCACATTATACCTGTTAGAATGGCTAAAATTAAAAAAAAAAAAAAAAAAAGAACTAATCAAAAATACCCAGCTAACTAATAGGTAGATATAGGTGCAGGCCACTATCTAGGGTGCAGATTTTTTCTTTAACCTCTTTTTCTTCTTTTCATTTTTCTTAGGGAAAAAAAAAAGGAAAACAACAGAAGACAACATATATTTAGTACTTACTATGTGTCAGGTACTCTACTAGGCACTTTTAAAAATTATCTTACTGCTTCCTATATCAATATTATGAAAAAAATCACTATTATTAGCCCCATTTGCAGATGAGGAAAAAGAGTATGAAGATATTAAGCAACCTATGCAGATAACCACAGCACATTCTGAACTACTGGCTTTAGAGCCCCTTGCTTCCACAGGTTGTCTTCATCACTTGTATTTTTACTTTAACACATAAGCAGTGGGTCCTTTATTTGGAGATCCATTTGGAAGAAGTAAGAACTTTGAACTCTGTTATAAACCGGAGTGAAATTATTATTCCAAATTTTCTGATTTTAAAAATTGAGCAGTCTTGCCATATAAGTAATTATTTTAAAACTTTACAAAGAGGTAAATAGCTACTCTAGTCTCCTTCCTTCCTAAACTCTCTTGTGGGTGATACATGCTGAAGAAAATATTTATGCTTTACCTAATGTTTTCAACTTAAAGGATACAATCTGAATTTCTAAATTTGGGCCTGAAAATAAACAGAACTGTCCCTCCTTAATTCCTCTTCCTTCCTTCCTTGCTAATCAAACCAAGATAATTGTTCTGCCCTAGAAAATGTTCAGTGAGTAACATACTATTGTTTTTTTTTTTTCCTATGCAAAGCCGAACTTAAATAGACACCCCATCCTATTCATCAACAATCACAAAATTAAAGAGGAATGAAAGGACTCAGGCTTTAAAACAAGGATTATGTAGGGGTGAAGGTCACTCACATTTTTAATGTGGAAAGTTTGACAGGGAAATAGGAGGTGTTCCTTTATTACCTAGAAAAAACACACAGTTTCTAAAGCTGAATCATACAAAATTCCCTTTGACTATTTTTTAAGACTATGTCATATTTGAATGTATTCAACCATCACTGTCTGGAAAGACAAATCCAGGTCAGACAAACATTAAAAAATGAACACTTCTGAACAGCAAAACTAATTGGTCATGCATGACATTTAGCAAGGTTTGGTAATAGCTATCATTTGCTGAGGATGTACTGCATTCTAATCCAGAGATTCTCAATCTTGGTTACACATTAGAATCACTGGGGATTTTTTTTAACTTTATTTTGAACTAATGTTAGACTTACGGAAAATTGCAAAAATAATAGAGTGAGTTCTCATATATCCCTCACCTGCTTCCTGTGACATTAACTCCTTACCCAGTACAAAGATCAGAGCCAAATTAACATTAGTACAGTATATTAACTCAATTAAAAATCTTATTAGAGTCTTTGAAGTTGTTCCACTCATGTCCTTTCGGATTTGTCTGGATTTGTTTTCTCATGATGAGAATGGAGTGATGATTTTTGTAAGAATACCCAGAAGTGATGGATCCTTCTCAGTGTATTATATCAAAGAGCTCATGATATCCATGTCTTTTTCCTGGTGATACTAACTTGGATAACTTCGTTGAAATCATGTCTACTGGATTTCTCCACTGTAAGGTTATTATGTCTCCCTTAGTATTTAATAAGTATCTTGATACTTTGAAACTATGCAAATAATGTTTCTCCTCAAACTTTTATCCATGAATTTTAACATTCATCAGTAGATCTTGTCTACAACAGTTATGACTGTGGTCTTATAAAGTGAGTTTCTATTTCTCTAGTTCCTTCTACATTTATTAACTGGAATTCCACCTGATACCGAGTCCCCATCACAGGTCAATTATATTAAAATATACTAAGCATATTATACCTGGTCCTCACAATGTGGCTAATAACCAGATGTTATTATCTGCTTTGGGATATGAAGAAACTGATACTTGGAATGACAAAAACTTATATTTTTACAGCCAATAAGTAACTCTGATCAGCTGTCTCCAAAATCCATGCTCTTTTCACTGTCCAATCTTCTTCCAAGTTCAGCTCACTGCTCTTGATGTCAAAATTTGTCCCATTTAAAGCCTACTCTCTCTACTAACTCTAATCATCTGTAATTTTTGCCTAGATCAGTCCAAGGTTGTACACATTTTTTTTTCCCAGAACCTTTTGACATCCACCTGCCTAAAGAGTAAGGAACAGTTGCCAGCTATGTTTTTTGCCTTTACCTGGACAACAGATCATCGCTGAACAATATGTGGGTGAACAAAAGGGTATGTCATATACATATCAAACCATTTATATATTTAGGCTAATAGGCAACCTTTTGAAGAAGTATAATCCAAATGCTCTCTGAAGGAATTAAACTCAGCAAGCATAGAAACCTATGTGTGTAGTGGTTAAGAGTGAGGTTTTGCTCCTACACTGTTGGTGGGAATGTAAATTGGTACAGACACTGTGGAAAACAGTATGGAGGTTCCTCAAAAAACTAAAAATAGAGCCATATAATCCAGCAATCCTACTCCTGGGCATATATCCAGACAAAACTATAATTTGAAAAGACACATGTATCCTTATGTTCATACTGTACTGTTTACAATAATCAAGACATGGAAACAGCTTAAATGTCCATCAACAGATGAATGTTTAAAGAAGATGTGGTACATATATGCAGTGGAATACTACTCAGCCATAAAAAAGAAAGAAATAATGCCATTTGCAGCAACATGGATGGACCTAGAGATTATCAAACTAAGTCAGAGAAAGACAAACACCATATGATATCACTTATACATGGAATCTAAAATATGACACAAATGAACTTTTCTACAAAACAGAAACAGGCTCACAGATGTAGAGAATAAACTTGTGGTTGCCAAAGGGGAGAAGCAGTGGGGAGGGATGGTTTGGGAGTTTGGGGATTAGCAGATGCAAACTATTATCTACAGAATGGATAAACAACAAGGTTCTACTCTATAGCACAGGGAACTGTATTCAATATCCTGTAATAAACCATAATGGAAAAGAATATGAAAAAGAATATATATATGTTTATATGTATGTATGTATGTATGTATATATACAACTGAATCACTTTACTGTACAGCAGAAAGTAGCACAACATTGTAAATCAAATATATTTCAATAAAATAAATTTAAAAAAACAAAGAGTGGGGTTTTGGAGCCAGGTAGACCTGAGTTAGAGTTTGGCGAATCACTCAATGAATATGTTTTTTAACTTTTTAATATTCAATTTCCTAACTGTTAAAATGCAAATATTAATACTGATTACATAAACTTCTTGTGAGGATTCAATAAGCTCTTAGTACAGGGGGATAAGCAATCAATAACTATGAACTTTAAAAAAAAACTCACTGTAACCAAATTGCCTAACACCTGACAAGAGATGAGTGCTTTTTAAAGGAATTTTTAGGTACAGCAGATAGAGGTAATTTTGGAAGAGACTGCCCTTTAAAAGAGAGCAGATGTTGTGGGCATGTACAGGTATTTTGGAACAGCCCGTGGGGTGCATAAGGATTCTGATGGAGAAAGGGATAAAAGGAAATGGAGAGTGTGAACTATCACCTTAATTCAGTTCCCTTGGGGGGGTGACCATCAAGTCAAGAGCTAGATAAAAGGGTGGGCCAGGGGAAGAGTTGCCATAGCTGCCAATCTGGAATAGCGGGCAGTTAAAACATCACATGAAATGTAAAGAGAGAAGATTTTCCTCAGAATGTCTCTCAGGAAGGTAGACCTCTCCGGTATGCACCATATGTGTACACCATGGGGATGAGGAATTTTATCTATTTCAGTCACTTCGGTATTCTTGGTGCCTAGAACACTACCTACCATATAGTAACTGTTCAGCAGAATTATTAGACTACTGGATAATGAATGAATACACTAATAAATTCAAAAGTCTGATTAGGAAGCTTAGCTACTTATAGGTCTTCTCTGTTGCTAACAGGGGTAAAAGAAAATTAGGGGGATGGACTGATTTTTCAGGTCTATAGAGGAAAACCTGGGTCCACCTACCAGCTGCTCTCCTTGTCTCCCTCTTCCTCATTAAGGGTTCAGGGTCTCTTCTAAATACTTGTTGAACAAATAAAGAACAATAATTTTTAAAAGGGCACCAAATTATAAACATGCTCAGGACATCTAAAAATCTGTTAGACTTTGGCTATATGTCACTGAAAATTACAACTGTACAAAGAGAAACAGTCATTTCTTGCCCAACTATGAAAATGTGAAATAAGATGCCGGTGGCAAAGATTTGAAGATGCTTTTCTCCCTTTCATGTTTAATAAGAGAGCCCTGGGAAATGTGCCTAGCTAAAGAACTTTATTTCCCAACCACATTTATAAATAGAGGTGGCCATTGAGATGTAAGTGATCTCCAGGGAAACTGCCTTGTCCGTTGGTCTTGTATTCCTGCCTGCAATAAAGTTATAATGATTGGAGCTCCAAGAGTTATCGTGTGATTTTGAGGATGATGAACAGAAGGGTATAAGGAAACTGGGTCTCTGATGATTTTCTAGAGCTGCCATAACAGTGTCTATCTCCAGACTTGATTTGTATAGGAGAAAAACAAATTTCCATCCTGTTTAAGTGACTATAGTGATGTAAGTACCTAACACAGTTTTAGTGTTGTGCCCCATCAGATGAAGTGTGTGTTTAGTTGAAATGGTAGAAGAGAGAAAGAAAGCAAATAGAAGTTTTAATTGACAGTTTTAGTAATTATTAACAGGATGGAAGAAACTACAGTGCACAATTTAAATAAATACTTATTATGAGAGCACTGTTATCTACTACAGAATTAAATAACTGAGCTGTGTTTTTGTCAATAACGGGCACATGTGGTATTGAAAAGAATCATAAATCACCTAGTCCAATTACCTGTCTGATGCTCAACTCTTCTCTAGAATATTTAGGTAAGAAGTCATCCAGCTTATGCTTGGCTACATCAAGTGATGAATAACTCTCTACTTCCCACGCCAGCCCATTTTTATCTTTGGACAGTTCTGAAAGTTAGAATGTTGTTTCTTACATTGAGCTGAAAATCTGTTTTCCTTTAGCTTCCATCCACTCATTCTAGCTCTCATCTTTAGAGCCATGATCAGTACATCCAATCCCTGTCCTAAATGATAAGCCTTCAATTATCACACTCCTCTTGAGACAGATGCCCCTGTGAATTTTCATGCTACAAAATCATGCTGACCATGTTTCTGAATATATTGAAATCTGCTTTCCCAGAATCCAGGGAATATGTATGACTACTCTTTTCTTTCCTTGGCATCATATACCTTGAAAGGACATGGCCACATTCTTTCTAGTTTGTAACAACTTTTATTTTGCCAAAAATTTTCTCTGTTACTCAAACACAGATACAAAGTAATCATTATTCCCAGTTGTTTTCAATAACTCTGAGAGATACATTTTGAGACAAAGCAAGTAAAGAACTTGTCAGATGTTTTACTATTTGCTGAATGAGACTACCCCAATTATACTTCCCCCAATTTTTGAAATTCCCCTACTTACTGTGTTTTATATCTAGGCAACTTATATGACTTAAATCAGAAATAAATCATTTATTTCTTACATCAGGTCAAATGACATTTGGTACATTTCACCATAATATCACCTCTGTCCTTTCACCTTTCATACACACGCCAGTGATCTCCAATAAATTTCTGCTTTTAGGATTTTGGATTTCTAAGCAGGCATAAATGATATTGACACAGAGTACTATTGTGAATTTCTCCACTAAACAAAGTCTATTTCTATTCAATTGGATCTATTCTTCTATTACCATATTTCATACAGACCCCACCCACCAAACTTTGGTGACACCCTGAGATTTTTACCATCTGTGTAATAATATTTAATTCAATTGGTTACCTGCTAAATTCAATTGATTACCTGCTAAAATCAAATATATTGAGCTCACAAAATGTAATAATAGGCAAATAAATGTAACCTAAAAACTTATTTTTTAATTAAAAAAACTGAAACTTGACCAACTAACAAGGACATTGTAAATTTACTCTGGAACTAATCTCTGGGTTTGACACCTAAGGGCAGACATCCCATAAGGAACTTCTGCCGCTTTTCTCTGTTTCTACAACCGGTGTTATGTCAAACAGGCAAAATTAAAATGGTCAGGAACTGCAGTTACCCTGTACCTGGAGAGCAGAACTCATTTTTCAGGCTAGATTTTTAAGAGTGTAAAGCCAGGTTCACAGTTTAGGAGAAACATAGTTTCTCATTCACAATCTGTCGCCCAGTCAACCTATTCTACTACCGATATCAGAAAGGTACAGAGATAAAATATACTTTAAACTTTAAATCCCTCAAACCAGGCTGTCAGGGAGGGGAGAGGTCAGATGCTGACATGCTGGAAAAAAGGAAAGCTGATGATGACCACAGTGGTGATATCAGTTTTTCACCAGATAAGTATGAGTTGGGATGGGATCACGTTACGGTGTTGACGTGAGAGACAGATGCGCCTAGAGAGGGTTAGGTAAGTGGCAGGCGAAGCAATACATGCGCAAAATTGAGATAGATCATCGGCAATCTCTGGGAATCATTATGTTCCCTACTAAACGTAGAAGAGACTGTTTTTGAATTATATGCATCCTGAAAAAGTCTTTTCTTCTGGGCCCAGAAATTTCCTGCCCAAAGCATAGGCAGGAAAGATGAGCTCAGTCCACAAGCTTACTCACGTCCTTCACTGGCTTTCACTTCAGCATGTATCTATTTTTCCTTCTCATTAAAAAAAGGCACTAAAATATGTTATCAGGATACCATTTGGAATTTTCATTCATATGGCATATTAGAAATAATTGCTTAAATTATACAATTATTATGTGGAAGACAACTTATTTTTATTATTAGCTTTATGGGTTGGTATTGACATTTTACATAAGAGTAACGATAGGTTTCTTCTGTCTTCAAAGACTCTACAGCCTAGGAAAGAAGACAAGACATTCATAAATACCTAATACATAATTTAGACTGTAACATGTGCCTTAAGAGTGAGCTAGAGTCTTAGAGGTTTAGAGAAAGAAGAGATTAATTCTGAACTCAAGAACACCACTAGCAAAATGTGCTTTGAATGTTTATGTCTCCCTAAATTTGTATGTTGAAATCCTAATGCCTAATGGGATGGTATTAGAAGGAGGGGGTCTTTGTGGGGGGGGGGTGCTTAGGCCATGAGGGTGGAGCCCTCATAAAGAGGATTAGTGCCTTATAAAAGAGGCTCTGGAAAGATCCCTAGCCCATTCCACTATGTGAGGAAAGAGTGAGAAGGCAAAGGCTATGAACCAGGGTGAGGGCTCTCACCAGAAGGCGACCATGCTGGCACCTTGATCCTGACCTTTCCAGCCCTCAAAACTGTAAAAAGTAAAATTTTGTCATTTATAAGCCACTCAGACTGTGGTATTTCATTATAGGAGCTCAAACAGACTAAGACTATTGGTGAAAGGACAAGATTCAAACATGAGCATGGTGAGTGCTGATCTCAGTCTTACTGCCCTGCCTTGGCCACATCATTTTACTGTGCATTAGTTTCTTCAAACATTAAATGAGAAAGGAAAAACAGCATTCTTGCCCAAAGTACTCATATCCTCTGGAGACAACTCAGAGATGAACAGATCAATAGACAGATTCCAAACCAAGCAAAAACATCATATTGTTCATGGAAAGCTTCACAGCGCTCAGAATAGAGCAGCAGTGTCATCACTCCCCACTGCTGCCATCCTCCAAACTTTACATTCTTTAGGAACGTCCCACAAACCGAGGCTATATTGTCAAGCTGGAGTAAAACGAGATGTTCACATGCAGCCAATCTTAAAAGAAGGTTAATTTGTGTTAGCAAATTGTCAAATAACCTGTCATGCCTAATTATTTTTCTTTACCCACATCCTTTTTACCCCACATAGCATTAAATAGAAAAAAATAAAAAAGGTCTCCAGGATTGTGTGATAGCTGATCTTTCAAGGCTACTTTGTGGCTAGATAAATAAAAAGAAAAACAGAAACATTGCTATTCCAGGATTTTTTTTCTCTCTTTGAAGACACTGAAAAGCAATAATGATGATATAGATTCAAGGGCAAGTGCTTTATCCTTTATAAAGTTGAATTAGTAAGTTGATTCTCTTTATCCAGTATGTTTTTAATGCACAGAGAGATAACATTTGATAAGTTCATAAAAAAAATTACATTAGTACAACAAGTAAGAGAGTATAGGCAGTGAAAATTCATGAAACAAACCAAAATGCAAAGAAAGTGATTGAGTCCCTATTGTAGTACATAAATTACATTGTTAAAATGATGACTGATATTATAGCTTCTATTTCAAAGACTCCCTTTATATAACAGGTCTATTGTCAAAACTGATAATAAGAAAATACTTTCTCAAGAGCATACCTGCCCATAAATTATTCTTATAAAATTGTAGACATGAGAGAGTTATCTGAAATAATGGCACATCTAAATTGAGAGGTGGGGAGAGGAATTTAAAGGAAGAAATGACACTAAAATATATCACCTTAAAGTGTTTTTTAAAAAGTACACCACATAAAGGTTCTTCATAATAGTCAAAAAAGAGCATGCAGGATTACATTATTTAGATTTATGTAGCACTCCATATTTTTCAATCATCCTCCATGCATGAATTCGTAACAGTGTTCTTCTATAGTTATCTGATTATATATTAGAAAAGTCTCTCTCACTCTCTCTCTGTCTCTCTCTCTCCCTCTATCCCTCCAATGAAGAAATTGAGAAGGAAATGAGTCAAATAACTTGCCTCAGCTCCTACTGAATAAAGACAAGTTTTTGAACATCTAATAAGAGAACTTTCAAATATGATAAGAGAGATCATGTCTGACCAACTTATCTAAAAAAAGAGAGTGAGAGAGAAAAAAAGCCCTCAATCAGGGCTGACCCCAAATTTGTTCTTTATACATTTATAGGTTGCAAGGAACAGAGGGGGATTTTGGTTATTGTCAAGTAATAGGGATCACTTTCAGTTTCCAGTCCAAGCTTGAGAAATAAAACCTTCTGGAGACCCAACCTTGTGGGTGCCCCCCATCACTTGCGTGAGTTTTACCTCCAGTAACACTACCAGGTTCTTACTGAGAAATCAGAGAAAAATCTCCTCAAGCTTCTGGAAGAGGAGGGGGAAAGTAACTGTTCTGAAATATAAATAGAACATTTTTTTTCTCCTTAAAAAAGACTTCCTTTAAGGAAAATTGTTTTACCAGAGCCTAACAGATCTGGAGGAAGGGAAATGCCCAACTCCAACCCCCTCTAGCCTTCCTGTCTCACCTAAGGGGGAAAACAGAACAAAACAAAACTGAGACTTAGACATAATCATAGGACTATGGAATGATTCCCTAATTCCCACATGTACCGCATCAATAGGGGTCCTGAATAATAACAGGGGATTACAGCTAAAAATTACTGTATAGCTCAGACCTTATTTACAAAGGGGGCTTTAGGGAAACCCAAATACAAGAGAAGACAAAAGCCGGAGAGGACAAAAGACACGACAAAGTTTAGCCTGTGACATCTATAGCAAATAGTGAACAGTCTAACACCTAGCCAGATAAATTAAAAAACCTCATACTAAAGATCTCATTACCTCGGTTCCTTTTACCCAATACACATGTCAGCCTTCAACCAAAAATTACAAAGCATGCTAAAAGACAAAAAACAGTCTGAAGACATAGCAACCATTAGAAGAAGACACAGATCTAGCAGATATTTTGGAATTGTTAGACCTGGAATTTAACTATATCCTTAGGCTGCTAATGGAAAAGGGGACAACATGTAAGAACAGATGGGTAATGTAAGTAGAGAGATGGAAATTCTAAGAGAGAATTAAAAGGAAATGCTAGAAATCAAAAACACTGCAACAGGGCTTCCCTGGCGGTGCAGTGGTTGAGAGTCCGCCTGCCGATGCAGGGGACACAGGTTTGTGCCCCGGTCTGGGAAGATCCCACATGCCACGGAGTGGCTGGGCCTGTGAGCCACGGCTGCTGAGCCTGCGCATCCAGAGTCTGTGCTCCGCAACGGGAGAGGCCACAACAGTGAGAGGCCCGCGTACCAGAAAAAAACCCCAAAAAACAAGAAGAAACACTGCAACAGGAATGAATGTCTTTGATCCGCTCATCAGTAGACAGGATGAAGCCAAGGAAAGAATCAGTGAACTTGAAGATATGTCAATAGAAACTTCTCAAATTGAAAAGCAAAGAGATTTTTAAAAACTGGGGGAAAAAAGGAATGGAATATCCGAGAACTGTGGAATAAATACAAAGGTATAATATTTACCTAATAGGGATATCAGAATGAGAAGAAAGAGAGAAAAGGAGAAATGTTTAAAGTATTAATGAAGTGATGGCGATTTGTAGTGAGGATACAAGGGAAAATTAGGGAGTGCAGAAAACCACATTCAGCTGTCAAAGCAACAAGTTCCTAATCTAGCAGTAATCTAGCAGTCACTATCCTCACAGGTAAATTTTCTACTGTGAGTGGAAATGGTCTGTTTTCTGACTACATTCTTCCTTCTCTTCCTCATGCCCTTTTTTACATGGCTTCTACCACCTCATGCCTGCTGTGTCTCTCTTAGCTTTGTGATCAATTTATTGTCCGTGTCCCTCTCTGGATGTCCCTATCACTAAGAGAAAATCTGACTGGGTTAATCACCCTCCAGCATCAGAACCTCTACGAGACAGGATTCCTTTATCAAACCGCCTGACAGGATGTTGGCCAACCTATAAGATGACTATATGCAGCTCAGGTGCCCATTCCTAATCCAGTCATCTCTGAGCTAAGCAGAAGGATCGTGTGATAAGATGAATGAAGAACCAGAAGCTGCCTCCTAGTTCATGTTTGGAAGGAACTGTTAGCAAGGTAGTCTCTCAGTATGTTATGAATTTATCTGAATTACCAGGCATTTTGGTAGCATGTTGCAAAAAGCAAACTAGGTACCCAAAGAAAATGGTAACTTTGATTCAATGTATCCTTTTCTCCTTGAGTTCTATTTCTGGTTTACACCATGTTACATATTCCCCACAACCACCAATGGGGGGGCAGGGAGTATGAAAGGTAACACTGCTGATGACAGCTCCAAGGTAAACTCTGAGATTCATCAGAACCTGGACTAGGCTGCCCCTATGACTCAAAGCATTCTGGTGACAGACCAGGGCAGACAGCTACACAGAGAGTACAAATGTTGATCCGATGTCCCCAAGAACAGCTGTGCACAACTTGATGGTCCCGTTCTTTGAGTTATTTCACTGTGTCGCCTGTCCCAAATATTTTCAACCATCCTCTACTAAACGTGGCTGAAAGACATAGAGGAAAATGTGTGTGTGCTAAAACATAGGCATGTGTGTGTATGAAAATTTCCCCTCAAGAGCACACTATGTTTGAAAAGAATTATTTTCCACTTACCTGATTTCGATTTAGGATATTACTTTTCTAAAACAGATAAAATCAATGTAGGAAGAAAGCAGTGTTCTATCAGTAATGTTTAGTTTTCACTGGAATTCAAGTTAAATATGAATGTGCTTTCTCTTCACTAGCTTTCAAGAGATCGTATTCAACTAACTTCCCTGTACACATAGGACACAGAGCAGTGAGGGAGAGGTACCAGACACCAGCATCATTCTCTTTAGTTCTTGACTGTGTCTGACTTTCAAGGACATTTTTCTCAGGGAGAGAAAGAGTGTTTTGCTCTACCTCCATGTAAAGTGCTGTGAGTGAGCAAAGGCTACAAGGTAGAAGATGAGAACCCTGTTCCTGTTCAACTAACTCTCTCTGGCCTCAGAATCAAAAGAACTATCCTCATGCATCACATCCTTTCTATTATCTCTGTGCATACTGTTTCTTGGCAAAAAATATAGTGATACCTTGTGTTTTCCTAGTAGATATCTGTGTTTAAGAAATTGACACAAGGGCTTCCCTGGTGGCGCAGTGGTTGAGAGTCTGCCTGCATCGTCCTGCCTATGCAGGGGATATGGGTTCATGCCCCGGTCTGGGAAGATCCCACATGCCGCGGAGTGGCTGGGCCCATGAGCCATGGACACTGAGCCTGTGCGTCCGGAGCCTGTTGCTCCGCAACGGGGAGAGGCCACAACAATGAGAGGCCCGTGTACGGCAGAAAAAAAGAAAAAAGAAATTGACACAAAATGCACACCAGTACACTTTTCTCATTTTACCAGTTTTCTCTGATTCCACATACCTTATAGCCTGACTGTTGCATGGCTGTAAGCAGCACATTTCACCCTAATCTGTTTCTTATGATAGATTTTTAGGGGAGAAAAGGCAACTATTTTGAATATTTTTTCTTCATAACTCCTTTGTCTCCTTTGTTTTTCTTCATAACTCCTTTGTCCAAGAAAAAACAGTGGCCACAGTTGTCACTATTCAATTTGCAAAAGAAAATACCAAGGTGATTTATTCATTCATCAAAATATATTGAGTGCCCCCAAGACTCAAACAGCCTTTGTAACGTCTGTGGGAACTTAAATTTGTCAGATACTTTTCCTATTATAAAGATGAAGAAACTAAGTCACAGGGAGGTTAGACGATTTATCTAAACTAAGAAATGGAGTATAATTGCAAAAATGAAGTCATTTTTTAAGTCTGGCTTCATGATTGTCAGCCAAATCATTGCACTTACACTTTCACACACAATTGTTACAAATGTTACCATACATCAGGACCCATGAGATCTGTACTTCCTGTAATATACATGTCATGTAAAGTATATCTCATGTAACATTATGCAATTGTTTGTTTTTACCTGTTACATAAAATTTATGGTGAATTTACACGCAATGTTAATTGAAAAAATGTTCAGAGTCGACTTTTTCACTAGCAAAACAAAACAAAACAAAACAAAATAAAAAACGAGCATATCTCTTAAATTAAAAAAGAAAATTGACCAGCCTTACTTTGTTCCCTCTCCTAAGGGCCTCTTGTCCATGAATTAGCATTAATGAAGGGAGTGAGAGAAGTGAACTCCCCGTACCTGGAGAGCAAAGAAAGCCAGACACATATAGAGAGCTTAGTGTACATGCCGCATAATAGTATTTCTGAAGAGTAGTGAATTCTGTATTCAAACAGAGATCGGCAAATAAATCCAGAGTTCCTGAGAGTTTGATTTTTCCTTTTTAAAGACGAGATGCTCTGATGGTTGGAGGTTTTCATTTCCCAGCCCTAACACAGAGTAGTCACATATGCAAACACGGACACAATGCCTGCAGTCTCAATGTAGATTAATTATTTCTGGCTGCCAGGAACCATGAGTGGGCTATGCTGTTGTCATGATAAACCCCACCCCTCCCTCACTCAGAGACAAAAGAAACACACACATGAAAAGGCCAGAGCCTCAAACCATAGTTATTTCACCTTGAATAGACTTTCCAAATGAAGCCTTTCATTTTGCTTTCTATATTAAACATTGAAAACCAAAAAGGAATTTCAAATCTTGTTTCTTCATTCGTGTATCACAAACTGCTAATTAGAAAAGATTTCTTTTACTAAATGATTTAGTTCTTATGTCTTTTTTAACACTTGAAAGGTTACAGCTTCAGGAAAAGAGGAAAGAGGCTTAATTAAAGAATGAATTATTGAATATTCAGTTTTAATTGATGTTGCCCCAGTGCTATTATTTTGCATGTTTATAGATGTTTTATGTGATTCTGTTATCAGAATAACCAGAGAGAGACATCGACTACTGAGACTAAAAAAGGGGGAGGGTTTCTGCCTGATCACATCCAGTCATTTAAGTTCAAGAATCATCTGAAGAGTGGTTTCCATGACAACGAGTCACTAATTGTGAACATAAAGTAAAAAATCAACCTTCCCTGAATTTGGCAGCTACATGGATGATGCTGAATTTTTTTTGTAAATAGTAAAATGGCACTTTTCCTTAGGCAATTCCTCAAGTCACTTTCCTGAAATGAAGAAGCCACTTCATTGTGGAGTTAACTCTGGTCTGGCAATGGTGTCAGATTAAAGCCATCCAGATCTGTCAGGCTTTGACTGCCAGCACCTAGCTTCTGCTACAGATATGGGGAGAAGGTTGCAATGAGGAGTGAGGGATTTTTGCATCTTAGAGCTGAGAGAGTTGCTGAGGACAATGAATGACCCAGTAAATGCTACCAAACACTGGATTTGAACATTCTCTAGACTGGGGAAAGAAAAACAATTGAGGGGGAAAAGTGAGTTAAAACCCCAAATCAGCCACTTTCCATGGGGTTAGTCATCCATGCTCAATCACTAGCAAAGGTTTCTGGTTTCTCTGTCTGGCAGATTAAAAAAAAAAAAAAACAGAAAAACAAAAAAGTGAACTCTTTGAGACTTGGAAACCTGTTCAACCGACACAATCACACCATTGAATATTCACCAGTTGATGACTTGCAGCATATCATTTGTAAAAATTGCTTCAGCCTGAGTTACCTTTCACCAGCTCTGTAAGTCTACTCACTGGGTCACTAGGAGTGAGTAAGAACATTTTGATAAATTCTGTTTCCATGACGATGAATTAACCAGTGAAAATGGGGAGGTGGTGAAGGATCTGTATTCTGTAGAATACTCTCAGATGTTTGCCTGTTTTCATTTTTAGCCATTTAGTTCTCATGGCTTTGTTCCAGGACTCTTTAATTTGCCAGTAGCTGTTTTTCCTACACAGATTACGGGAGTAATTCATCAGTGAATGTTTCATTCAGTGGTCCTATCTAATGTAAGAAAACATAAAAAAGAATTTTTCCAATTATGACTTTCTGTTTGTTTAGAAAGAATGTAGTAAGCTTTTTTCCTTTCTTTTTTCACAATCTAGCTTTAGTGTTCTTACTCTCCCTTATTGACCATTACCTTACACAGACTATAACTGCAATTTGTAAGGTGCTGGGATCTGCTTTTAAATACCAATAAATCCCAAAAAGGCAATGATTTTTGAATTTACTGGACTGAAACCCCAGAGGGAGACATAAAGAGAAAACGAACATTAAAACATGTAGGCCCAGTACATGTTACAATGGAACAAAGTGTTTAGGAAAAATTAAGAAAGGAATAGAGCCTTTCCTTTACTAAATTACTTTAAACTGGCTTACTTATTTATATACAATGGAATGTGTTTATGTTATTTCAGCATTTACCCACTTCCTGAATTTAATGATAACACTACTATATCCTTGAAAGGGAGGAGGGGACAATTGATTCTGATGGTTTTGTTTTCCAAATGATGAAAAAAGCAAAAAGAACTCATCTATTTGTACCAGAAAAAAATAGTTATGCAACTATTTTTTTCTGAGGTATGAAGTAAGAAAAATGTCTCCTCAAAACATGTATTTTCAATCTAAATTAATTTGTATCTCAACAAGTAACTAATTTATCTCATTTTAAAATCTAAGTTCAAATGGTAGGATTTTTTCCCTTGTCTTTCTTTTCACCTAAAACAAGGCAAATAACCAGTTTTCAATTTTCAACTGTTTATTCTGCCATTGTGTAGCCACAAATTTAAAGGATAATTACATTCTTTTCCAAATTCATTGATTTGCTCAGAGCAGGAAGAAATGTTATGCCTAGATGTTGTAGACTGCCAACAATGAACAAAATGATCAGATATCATCTTAATCTGAGACTAAAAGTGCAAAGGACCATGAGATTCACAGGAAGTAAAGCAGAAAACTATTTAACATTTATTATGCAAAGCTCTGCCAATCAAAACTACTTTTGAAACAATTTCAGTAAATAGTAATGCAATAATATATTTTTCTGTGAAGAACTTTCTTCAGGGTCATATTTGCTTTGAGAGCTTAATTTCTCTACCAAGAACAGAAAGAACTCTCACATTGAAAAGAATATGGTAATTTCCTTTTTCTACCTTTTTAACACATACATACCAAAAATATTATTAATATTAGTGGATCTCAGAGAATGTGCATGATTGGAAATCAAAGTAATTGTTTTAAATGAATAAACTCTAGTTGTTGTGCTAATCTATAAACTATTAGAAAAGAAAACCATGCCACTCTAAAATCAGTGTTGGCAGCCCGGAATTTGTTCATCTTGATTTAAAATAGCAAGGGCAACAGTGTCAGTTGACTGGATATGGACAAGGGGAAGTCTAATGAGTTCTTTTGTTCACCTGCCATATGTAACTCCTTCCACTTCTTATGGGCAATGTGCATGGGTTCTGCTAGCAGTGCCATGCTTCCCTTCCTAGACCTAAGGTCGTAACGCAGGTAGCTGGTATTCAGTTCACATTGATGTTAATAGTGTGAGATCCCTCTGCCAGCTGTTGTCTGGGAAATAAAGATGGCATGGCCCACACAAGAGACAGCTGCCTCCACATCAGCGTGACCCGTAGCTGGCACCAGGCAGTGCAGGAGTCAGCTTGTTAATGCTAATGTCTCCGGTGAGATAGGAATAAACAGCCACTCTCTCAGTCCTGTAGATTGAAAGTGTCACAAAAATACTGCCAGTCTAGGCTGCTGATCATTAAAAACGAGTACAGATGAGAGGAATAATGGCTTGTTGATCCACCTGAGTCAAGTTTGACATCCTTGTGACACTATTTACAACTGTATAGAGTCTTTCAGGTATTAGTGGGAGAGATTTTGACAAAGAATATAAGCATGAAATTTCTTGAATTTTAGGTTAAAACTGGTTAATAACAGAGAAAGTATAAAAAGAATATGTATATATATATATGTATAACTAAATCACTTTGCTGTACACCTGAAACTAACCCAACATTGTAAATCAACTATATTTCAATAAAATTTTTTTAAATAAAATAAAACTGGTCAATAATGAAACATACTATATACTCCGATAATTTCTTTTCACAATACACATTAAATGGTGTGCTTAACATCTATTTCATATGACGCATATGCCACAGAACATCTATTACTTAAAATTGTTTTTAGCACTGACAGGACACTACATAAATATTCAGGACAATGACATTTTCAAAGGCTTATTACTTTGCGTGTGAACATAATACATAAATAAATACATAGTATTTATCATAAATATGGTCACATTTAAAAAAAACAATGAAAAGAAATATTGAATGTATATTCATATAGCAATATAAGGATTAATAAGGAAATATATATTTATGAGTCTAAAGAACAGTATCTTCTAATATTTCCAATCTGTTCCTGAAAATGTATCTGAAATACATTTTTAATCATATAGTATTTTACTTCACTGAGATCTCACTACTTAAATACATTTTGCAGTGAACCTGTTAGTAAAGCCAGAAATATATTTGCAATATGAAATCTATTCTCTCCACATCTGTTTTGCAACTTTATTTTTTTTATAGCTATGATTTTAAAATGATATGTTTAGGGACTTCCCTGGTGGCGCAGTGGTTGAGAGTCCGCCTGCCGATGCAGGGGACAGGGGTTCGTGCCCCGGTCCGGGAAGATCCCACATGCCACAGAGCGGCTGGGCCCGTGAGCTATGGCCGCTGAGCCTGCGCGTCCGGAGCCTGTGCTCCGCGACAGGAGAGGCCACAACAGTGAGAGGCACGCGTACCGCAAAATAAATAAATAAATAAATAAAATGATGTGTTTAATATTAAAAGTTTAAAGCACATACATGCTTTTGTTGTTGGCATTTTTTCCCACTTTTAACCCCAGAAGTGATACTGAGAGATATAGCTTCAAGGGCAGCATTAAATCTCTTTGGAGCAAAGAGATTTGATCAAGAATGCTGGCCCAGGATCCAATATCCCACATGCCCAGAATCTAATCCCAGTGGCTACATACTGCTCCCTATGGTGCAAGAGGTTTATATATATAGTTGACAGCTTAGGATCTCTGTCCCAAGCCAAGAAAACATCTATTGAAGGATGTTTAGATGAAAGAAAGACATAGTGTTCTACTTAATGTATAAGTCAAGGCTAACCTCCATCGGTAAATAATATAAGATTTTTAACTGCATTGAAAGATTATTTTAAAAAGCCCTTTTAGTAGATTGCTACCAATTCAGTGAGCTAGCTGACACAGTCATTCACTCAACAAACATTTATGGAGTATTCACTATTTCTTTTCCCCATAGTTGGCTAGGTGTGCACATAAGATATATAGAGGTAGAGATAAAGAATCTAATGATTATAAAGCAATATGGAAGAGTAACCACAGAAACGCAACCAGAATAATTGTATTGGAGGATTGTGGGAAGGGAGAGAACAGTAAGGTTTAACAATGTGATAATTAGGGAAAAGGCATTCCATACAAAGGAACAGTTGAACAAAGAAAAGTGAAAATTAATCTATTACATATAGAAACCCACAAACAGCTCAGGGTTGCCTGAGTGCCCAGTCTAAGGCAGATGGTAGAAATGAAGAGTGACAGAGATAGAGGGGGGCCATATCAATGAGGTTCCATAGTCATTAACTACTTGCATGTTATCTTGTCCCAATGACCTTTTGGGAGGTGAAGGTAGCAGTTCTGATGAAAGATAATGACAATGATGGAAAATATTCGACAAGAAGATGAGTTGAAAATATGTTTAGGAAGTAGAATTAACAAACATTGGTGATTGATTGGGCATCTCATGAAGAGATGAGAGATTTCAAAATACTATATGATGCACAAGTTCTACCTGGAGCAACTGGCTGGATGGTGGTGCCAACCAACCGAGGGAAAAGAGCCAGCTTAGGGAAACTGTGTTAAAACAGAAGTGTCTATGGAACATTCTTGTAGAGATGCCCACGTAGTAACTGGGTAGATGAGTCTAGAGCTCAGAGCACAGGCCTAGATTTGGAATCCATTGGTAAATAATGTTATCTGAAACCAGGAGACTGAATAACATTGTTCAAAAACTATAGAAAGTGAGGGGCTTCCCTGGTGGAGCAGTGGTTAAGAATCTGTCTGCCAATGCAGGTGACGTGGGTTTGAGCCCTGGTTCGGGAAGATCCCACATGCCGCGGAACAACTAAGCCAGTGTGCCACAACTACTGAGCCTGTGCTCTAGAGCCTGTGAGCCACAACTACTGAGTCCACGTGCCACAACTAATGAAGCCCATGTGCCTCGAGACCGTGCTCTGCAACAAGAGAAGCCACCGCAATGAGAAGCCTGCACACTGCAATGAAGAGTAACCCCTGTTACCCGCAACTAGAGAAAAAAAAACCCGCACGCAGCAACGAAGACCCAACGCAGCCAAAAAATAAATTTAAAAAAGTATATATATATATATATATATATATATATATATATATATAGAGAGAGAGAGAGAGAGAGAGAGAGAGAGAGCAAGTGAGATAAGTTATGAATTCAGGATCCAACCCTGGGACACAACAATTATTTTAGCGATTTCCAAAAGAAAAGTAGCCAAGAAAGGAAACAACAAGGAGCTGACCAAAGGAGGAGAATCCATAATACATTAATATTATGGGAGCCCCAAAAGTGAAAAATGAAGCAGAAGGCTCCAGTAAGATAAAGATGGAAAAATACAAATTAATCTCCCTCTCTACCTCTCCCTACCTTAATACAAATCTACATCATTAAAAAAAAAAAGAACTTAGAAACCTAAAATGAAGAAACATTTGGAAAGGCCACAGTCTGCATACTCACATATTATTTAGGAGTTTTATAAGTTTATTCTATTTATTCATTCTCTACCTTATTCTCAAAGCACTACAAATTTCTTAGATAAAATTCCTAAATTCATTCTTCACAATTAAACTTGTAATAAATGTTAAGCAAAAGTCAGTTCAGTGTTATTCTCATTGACAAGTACCAGGAGTGTAGATTCTATCTCTTGCCAATTATGGGTGGAAACTTTGGCTTTAATGTCATGTTGAGAGTGCAATGGGTATTTTGTGAGAGATGAGAAGCCTCGCCCATCAATTGAGTCCTAATAGAAAAGCATAGCATTCTTCAATGCAGACAAGAGCAAGTTGTAAAATGAAAGGAAACTGGACTATAAAACCAGACAAAGTAAACTCACTGTAGACTCCTGGGTAGAGGACAGCAGAAATGCATTGGACTGTTGACTTCTTGGCATTGTTCACAGGAACAACCCTTCAACTGGAGACATAACTAACATGCCATCAAAGCTTTGTTGTCAGACACCATCAGATTCCAGTAACAGTTCAGCCTTTCCCAGCTGTGTGTCTTAGGCAAATACCTAATGTTCCTAAATTCTACTTTCCTCATTTGTACCTACCCCAGAAGCTTGTTGTGAAAATTAAGAGGTAACATGTAAAGCATTAGTCTAGTACAGCGGTTCTCAACACAGGGTGATTTTGCTCCCCAGAGGACATCTGGAAATGTCTGAAGACATTTTTGGTTATTAGGGCTGGGGAGGGGTTGGCTGTTACTGGATTCTAGTTGGGTAAGAGTTTGGGGATGCTGTTAAACATTCTATAAGACACAGGACAGCATCCAAGAATGAAGAATTATCTGACCCCAAATGTCAACAGTGCCAAGGATGAGAAATCCTGATCTAGTAGTTGTGCACACATTATAATAGCTGGTGTTTCCTGAACCCTCACACCATGCTAAGGGTTATTTAAGTGATTGACATTATCTCATCTAACATCACCCAAATACCATGAGATTAGTCCTAGTATTATCCCCTGTTTACAGAATAAGAAACTGACAGACAAAAAAGCAGTTAAGTAATGTACACAGAGTCACATAACTGGTAGTGGTAGAACCAGGATTTCATAAATGTTAACTATTATTACATTTCATAGAAAACTGAAAAATTACTCAGGTATTTTCAACTCTTAGCATCAGATAAGAAAGATTGTTTTTTTTTTCAACTTCCATGCCAACATTAATATAAATCCAGGCAAAATTGATATGTTGCATGCTTTGACTTCCTTACTCAAATTTTTCTTTAAATGTGGACAAAATGAAAATGGAGTAATGGTTAAAAGGGGGGAGGAGGGGAATCTAGCATTTCTTAAGAGCACCTTAAAAAGACAATTGCCAGAGCTCCTTTTAGAGAAATCTTAGTGTTAAAGATCAGTAAAACCTGACTTCAGTAACTGGCATTAGGTCTCCTCTAATGCTGAAGTCAATAGCTCCTCTTGTAATGGTGTTATGGTTTAAGCACTGCTTCAGGCCTATGTGAAACTTGAATGTGGGATCAAAGAGATAAAAGTGACCTGACTCTATCACTTTCACTTATAGCCTGAAATTCCTAGGATTTGTACATTTATGCAATTTTCAGTGATGTGTCATCGATTGTTTTTAAAAATCTTTTGCATCAATGTCTTTTGGAAGGTATTTTTCTCCTTTTTAAATCTCCCTTTAGGGAAGCTGAACTATAAGCTGTTGAGTATACATGTGTGTGGACCTGAAACCCTGAAAGGCAACAAATGCTGAAATGTGAGCATACATATGAGTATCTTGACAATTATAACAAAATGTTTATGGAAATTTGGGGATCCTGAATTTCCAAGATAATTGCATGTTGAGGGAAAACAGTATAGTATAAAGAAGGAAGCAATATGGCATAGTGGCTAAAAGTGCAAGATTTATCCTCTGGTCAGTATTCAAATCCCAACTGTATCATTTAATAATTATGTGATCTTGAAAATTGACTTGACTATTCTGAATCTCAGTTACCTTTCTTACTGAAGAAGGAAGACAGAAGGTTTGACCAACAGAGGTTGGTGTTCAGTGACTTATGAGTTGAATTTGAAAGGTAGTCAGGGATTAAGTAATGCAGAAATTTATATACCATAGTAGGATTTTGGATTTTATTCTGTGATGGGAAATCATTGGACATTTTTTAGTAGGGGAGTATCATGATGGCAATTTATGTTTTGAGAGGATCATTACGGGTCCTATGTGAAGAATAGACACTAGGGAGCCAGGAGTAGATGCAGGACAACCAAGAAAAGACAATTGCAATAGTGCAGGCAAGATATGTTGGTGGCTTCAAATAGGAAGATGACATCCCACACCTGGCAGCAGCCAAAACCAATTAGATTCATGACTCAACATAACTTCTGATAGATTGAATATGAGTTGTGAGAAAGAAAATAAAAATGATGTCAAAGTTTTGGGTCTAAGTAACTGGATGAATGGAGACAGAATAAGGAACAGGTAAAAAAAGAAGGGGCATTATAGAGTTTAGTTAGAGATAGTAATTAAACATCCATGTGGGAATATTCAGTCAACCATTGGATATAAAAGTGTATGCGTTCAAGAAAGAGGTCAAGAATGGATCTTAAAATATAGGCATTAAAAGAGTAGAAATATATTTAAGCTATGAGAACTGAGTGAGATTGCTATAGGAATATGTTAAAATAGTAAAGAAAAGAGACTCTGGGTATGATCTCTAGGGGTCTCCAATATTTAGAGGTCAAGAAAATAAGAAAAATGCAGGAAAATTATGGGAGGGGAGTTTCTTAGAGTCAAGCAAATAAAGTGCTTCAAGAAAAAGGAAATGACCTACTGTCATATGTTACAGAGGCACTGAGTGAGATGAAGGAAGAATTGACCATTGGCATTGTCAAGATAGAGACCATTGGTGACCCCGAGAAGAAAACATTCAGTGGAATGATGGGTCAAACACCTTATTTCATGAAGTGAGTTCAAGAAAGAATGAGAGGAGTAGAAATGGAGAAGGGAAAAGTAATTAACATATGTTTGTGAAAATCAAATAAGAAAATATATGGGAAGCATTTAGCTCAATTCTTGGCACTTTACAAAGTGACAATTGATAGCTACCGTCACTGTTTTTTATAATTTTTATGTAGTCATCCCCTATCATTTTATTAACTGTATCCACAGCCAGACCAAGAGAAATATATGTGTGTATTAATATATTAACATTTTTGTCAAGGTGTTCAATATATATGTATGTATAATTATCTTATTTTTTCCTTACAATATTCTGTGGAGAAAAAATATATAGTCATGTAAGTTTTTCACAGCTGACAATGTTTAGGCTCACAGCTTATGACTTACCTAAAGTCACATATAAAACTAGAGTGAAACCAAGATCTAATGACGCTTGACTCTTTTCTCTTTTCAGCAATAAAGAATAAAAGTTCAGTTATATCACCAAAGGGAAAAACAAAAAATATCAATGAGAATTAGACAATGTAAATACAAATATACCTTGTTTAGTGAGTTTTGCTTTATTGTACTTAGCAGATATTGTGTTTTTTACAAATTAAAGATTTATGGCAACTTTGCATTGAGCAATCTACTGGCATCATTTTGCCAACAGCTTTTGCTCACTCCATGTCTCTGTGTCACATTTTGATAATTCTTGCAGCATTTCAAGCTTCTTCATTATTATTATATTTGTTATGGTAATCTGTGATCAGTCATCTTTGATGTTACTATTGCAAAAAGACTACAACTCACCAAAGGCTCAGAAGATGGTTAACATTTTTTGGCAATAAAGTATTTTTAAGGTATATTCATTTTTAAAAAACATAATGATATCATTAATAGACTACAATATAGTGTAAACATAAATTTCATATGCACTGGGAAACCAAAAACTTCATGTGATATTCTCTTTATTGCAGTGGTCTGGAACAAAACCCATAATATATCCAAGGTATGCCTGTATCTGACTTGAATAATGAACACCCAAAAGATATTTTTAATTCATAAATCATTTGCACATGTTCTGTTAACCATCTGGTATGTTCTGTTCCTTTTAGACATGGTCAGATTATTCCATCAAGTGAGAAAATGTTCTGCCATAAAGACAGATTAAAGTGTTTTAGTCATAGAAATTATGTAAGGGAAGGTAGAAAAAACCAAAACATTTTTTAAGTATACACTTAATCAATCAAGAAACATCAATTTCTTGCAATTACCCGTGTTGGGTAGTTGGTTAGGTACTGGGCATACAAGAGGAAATAGCCAAGCATGATTTCTGCTCCCTTGACATCTATAGTCTAGTGAGATAGATAATAATCAGAGTTAAGAGACAGAGGAATATGTTCCAAGTAAAAGAAAAGGTAACACCCAGAAAAAGAACTAAACAAAGTGGAGATAAGTAATCTACCTGATAAGGAGTTCAAAGTAATAATCATAAAGGTACTTAATAAATTCAGAAGACTGGATGAACACAGTAGAAGTTTAACAAAGAGTTAGAGGATATAAAAAAGAACCTAACAGAGCTGAAGAATATAATTACTGAACTAAAAAATACACTAGAAGGAATCAACAGTAGATTTGATGATACAGAAGAATGGATCAGCAAACTGGAATACAGAGTGGTGGAAGTTATCCAAGTTGAACAGAAGAAGTAAAAAGAATTTTTTAAAATGAGGATAGTTTAAGATAACTCTTGGACAATATCAAGCATACTAACATTTGAATCAATGGGTCTTATAAAGACAAGAGAGGGAGAGAGAGAGGAAGGGGCAGGGAACTTATTTGAAGAAATAATAGTTGAAAACGTCCCTAATATGGGAAAGGAAACAAATGTCCAGCTCCAGGAAGCAAAGAGAGTCTCAAACAAGATCAATCCAAAGGGATCCACACCAAGGCACACTACAATTAAAATGGCAAAAGTTAAAAATAAAATAAAATCTTAAAAACAGAAAGAGAAAAGCAACTAGTTATGTACAAGGGAATTCCCATAAGACTATGAGCTGACTTTTCAGCAGAAACTTTGCAGGCCAGAAGGGAGAAACATGACATGTTCAAAGTGATGGGGGAAAAAAAAACCTACAACCAAGAATACTCTACTTAGCAAGGGTATTATTCAAATTTGAAGGTAAGATAATGAGTTGTACATAAAAGTAAAAGCTAAAAGCATTCAGCATCACAAACCAGCTTTACAAGAAATGTTAAAAGGACTCCTCTAAGCAGAAAAGAAAAGACTACAACTATAAATATAAAAATTATGAAAGAAAAAATCTCATTAGCAAACATACATAAAGGTATGTTCAACCACTTATAAAGCTAGTAAGAAGGTTAAAAGACAAAAGTGGTAAAATCAACTATATCCACAACAAGCAGTTAAGGGAAACACAAAACAAAAAGATGTAAAATATAATTTCAAAAACATTAAACATGAGGAGAGGGGAATAAAAATGGTAAAAATGTGGGGTTTTTAAGATGTGTTCAGACTTAAGAGAAAATCAACTTAAAATAATCATATCAATAATATATGCTGTTATATATGAACCTCATAGTAACACAAACCAACAACCACTAACATATATATATATACACACAAAAAAAAGAGAAGAATCCAAACAGAGCACTAAAAATAGTCATCAAATTACAAGGGAAAAGAACAAAAGAAAAAGAAAGGAACAAAAGCAAATACAAAACAACCAGAAAAATGACAAAATGACATTAAAGACATACCTATCGATAACATAATTACTTTAAATATAAATGGACTACATGCTCCAGTCAAAAGACACAGGGTAGCTAGTTGGATAAAATACCAAGACCATATATGCTGCCTACAAGAGCCCAATTTAGATCTAAAAATACACAAAGACTAAAATTGAGGGAAGGAAAACAGTATTCCATGCAAATGGAAATCAGAAGAAAGCCAGGTAGCAATAATTATATCAGGTAAAATAGACTTTAAACAAAAGACTGTTGCAAGAGACAAAGAAAAACATTATGTAATGATCAAGAGATCAATCCAGGAAGAAAATATAACAATTGTAAATATATATGCACTTAACATAGGACCACCTAAATACATAAGGAAAGTATTAACACATATAAAAGGAGAAACTGACAGTAACACAATAAAAGTAGGGGATTTAACACCCCACTTACATCAATAGATCAACCAGACAGAAATCAATAAGGAAACACTGGCCTTAAATAACACACATTAGGCCAGATATACTTAATAAATATATGTTCCATTAAAAAGAAGCAGAATATACATTCTTTTCCAAGTGCACATGGAACATTCTCCAGGATAGATCACATGTTAGACCACAAAATGAGCCCTGGTAAATTTAAGATTGGAATCATATTAAGCATCTTTTTTGACCGCAACTGTATGAAACTAGAAATCAGCTACAAAAAAAAAAAAATGCAAAACCCGCAAACACATGGGGGATAAACAGTATGCTACCAAACAACCAATGGTTCACCAAAAAATTCAAAGAAGAAATTTAAAAATACCTGGAGACAAATGAAAATGAAAACACCACAATCCAAAATCTATGGTACACAATGAAAAGAGTTTTAAGAGGGAAGTTTATAGAGATACAAGCTTACCTCAGGAAACAAGAAAATTCTCAAATAAATACCTAACCTTACACCCAAAGGAGCTAGAAAAAGAAGAACAAACAAAATCCAAAGTTCATAGAAGGGAAGAAATCATAAAGAGCAGAAATAAATGAAATTGAGAAAAAAAAATAGAACAGATCACTGAAACTAAGAACTGGTTCTTTGAAAAGATAAACAAAATTGATAAACATTTAGCTAGACTCATAAAGAAAAAAAAAAGAGTGAGGGCTAGGTAAATAAAATCAGAAACAAAAGAGGAACAGTTGCAAAAACACCACAGAAATACAAAGGACTATGAGATTACTACAAATAATTATACAGCAATAAAATGAGCAACCTAAAAGAAACAAATAAATTCCTAGAAACATCCAATCTCCCAAGACTGAATCAGGAAGAAACAGAAAATATAAACAGATTAGCAGTAATGAAACTGAATCAGTAATAATAATAAAAAATAATTCCCAACTACTGAAAGTCCAGGACCAGAAGGCATCACAGGTGAATGCTACCAAATATTTAAAGAAGAGTTATCACCTTTCCTCAAATGATTCCAGAAAAATTTGAAGAGGAAGAAATTCATTCTATGAGCTTCCATACTCAGTCTACAAGGCCAGTATCACCCTGATACCAAAACCAGACATTGACAACACACACACACACACACACACACACACACACACACACAATGGCATGCCAATATCATTGATGAACATAAATACAAAAATCCTAAACAAAATAGCAAACAAAATTCACAATACATTAAAAGAATTATTCACCATGATCAAGTGGGATTTATGACAGGGATGCAAGGATGGTTCAAAATCTGCAAACCAACCAATGTGATATACCACATTAACAAATTGAAGAATAAAGTCTATATGATCATCTCAGTAAATGCAGAAAAAGCTTTTGACAAAATTCAACATCTATTTATGATAAGAACTCTCAACAAAGTGGTTATAGAGAGAACATACTTCAACATAACAAAGGCATATATGACAAACCTACATCCAACATCCTACTCAACATTGAAAAGCTGAAAGCATTTTCTCAAAGATCAGGAACAAGACAAGGATGCCCACTCTTACCACTTTTCCCCAACATAGTATTGGAAGTCCTAGCCACAGCAATAACACAAGAAAAAGAAATAGAAGAAATACAAATTGGAAAGGAAGAATAAAACTGTCACTGTTTGCAGATGACATGATACTATATAGAAAATTCTAAAGATGTCACCAAAAAAACTTTTAGAACTAATAAAAGAATTCAGTAAAGTTGTAAGGTACAAAATTAATATATTGCAAATCAGTTGCATTTCTACACACTAACAACAAACTGTCAGAGAGAAATTAAGAAAACAATCCCATTTACAATTACATCGAAAAGAATAAAATACTTTGGAATAAATCTAACCAAAGAAAGTTAATAGTCTGTACTCAGAAAATTATAAGATATTGATGACAGCAAACAGGAATGGAAAGATGCACTGTGCTCATGAACTAGAAAAATTAATATTGTTAAAATGACCATCTTACTCAAGGCAGCCTACATATTCAACGCAATCCCTATCAAAATACCAATAGTAATTTTCACAAAACTAGAACATATAATTCTAAAATTTGTATGGAAATACAAAAAACCCCAAATAGCCAAGACAATCTTGAGAAAGAAGAACAAAGCCTGGCTGTATCATGCTCCCTGGTTTCGAACTATACTACAAACCAGATTAATCAAAACAGTATGGTACTGGAACAAAAACAGACACATAGATTAATGGAATGGAATAGACAGTCCATAAATGAACCCACACTTATATGGACAACTTAACCTACAACAAAGAAAGCAAAAATATAAAATGAGGAAAAGACAGCCTTTTCAATAAATGGAGTGGAAAAACTGGATAGCTACATGCAAAAGAATCACACTGGACTATTTTCTCACACTTTACACAAAAATAAATGCAAAATGCATTAAAGACTTAAATGTAAGACCTGAAACCATGAAACTCCTAGAAGAAAACATAGGTAGTATGCTCTTTGACATCTGTCTTGGCAATATTTTTTTGGATCAGTCTCTTCAGGTAAAGAAACTAAAGCAAAAATAAACACATGGGGCTACATCAAAGTAAAAAGCTTCTGCACAGTGAAGGAAACTATCAACAAAATGAAAAGGCAACCTACTGAATGGTAAAAGGTATTTGCAAACAATATATCTGTTAAGGGCTTAATATCCAAAATATAAACAAAAAACAAAACTCATTCAACTCAATACCAAAAAACAAACAACCTGATTAAAAAATGGGCAGAAGAACTGAATAGACATTTTTGTAAAGAGGACATACAGATGGCCAACAGGCACATAAAAAGATGCTCAAAATCACTAATCATTGAGGAAATGCAGATCAAAACCACAGTGAGACACCTCACACCTGTCAGGATGGCTATTATCAAAAAGGCAACAATTAACAAGTGTTGGCAAGGATGTAGAAAAAAGGGAACCATTGTGCACTTCTGGAGAGACTGTAAATTGATGCATCCACTATGGAAAACAGTAAGGGGTTTCTCAAAAAATTAAAAACAGAACTGCTATATGATCCAGCCGTTTCACTTCTGGCTATTTGCTGAATAAAACAAAAACACTAATTCAAAAAGAAGTATGCATTCTAATGTTCATTCCAGCATTATTTATGATAGCTGATACAAGGGTCCACTGATAGAATAATAGATAAAGAAGATATAATGGAATCATATATATAATGGAATAATAGTCATAAAAAAAGAATGAAATGTTGCCATTTGTGATGACATGGATGGATCTAGAGGGTATTATTCTAAGTGAAATAACTCATACAAAGAAAGACAAATATTGCATGATGTCATTTAAATGCAGAGTCTAAAAAACAAAACAGACAAACAAAACAAAATGAAAACAGATTCATAGATACAGAGAACAGATTCATAGCTGCCAGAAGGAAGGAGGGTAGAAAACCCGGCGAAATAGTTGAAGGGGATTAAGAGGTTCAAACTTCCAGTTATATAATAAATAAGTAACAGGAATGTAATATACAGCATAAGAAATATGGTCAATAATGTTGTAATAACTTTGTATGGGTACAGATGGTTACTAGACTTATCATGGTTATCACTTAATGTATGCAAATGTTAAATCATTATTGAGTACACCTGAAACTAACATAATATTGTATGTCAACTATATTTCAATTAAAAAAAGAAATAACAATTAAACCAACAAAATATATTTCATTAGTAACAATAGATGCCAGAAGACAATAATATTTTTAAAGTTATAAAGGAACATCACTGTCAAGCTAGAATTCTATACCCAATTAACCTATTGTACAAAAGGAGAGAAAATAAAGATATTTTCAGAAACATAAAAAAGAAACATATATCATTTGTATGAAAGATAAGAAAATATCTGCATCCTTTCAGCAAACCATGTATAATCACTTCCAGAAGCTTGGAATGAAGAGACTCTCAAAAAATACATGCATTCAGTAAGGCACTTTGGTAAAAAATATAAAAGGGAAATTGGGTTGATTTTCTTTTAAGGAATCCATATTTCTTGTTTCCACATTAATGAAAATAGGGAGTAGTGTACTTCATTTACATATCCTTGTAAGAGACCACTGAAGCCAAGGTGAAACATTAATAGAAATAAGCATTAAACAATTCTGAAATGCTTCCAAAATGTGTGAGCTGCTCCCAAGTCTCCAGGTAATCAGTATGGAACGCTACTTACTGCTCCTACAAGGCCAAAGTTTTCAATCCACGAGAGACTAGGGTTTCTTTGGAGCTGCATCCAATCTAAGGTAATGCATACCTCCTGAGAAACATGCACTTCTCCATCAGTGAGAGAATGGCTAAGATAAATTACGTGTCACCCTTCAAATCAGCTACTTCACACTCCAGTCATCTTTGTTAGCAACCAAACTAATCCTTCTTGTTCAACCAGTCCTTTGACACCCAAACTGCTTGGTACATGTTCTCACCAATCCATGCCTCACTGCTACTGTCTCTCCAAAACCTTTCAACTGTGTTCTCTGGAATTCCAATCTGATTAACCCTTACATCTTTAAACTCTTCCTGAACAATGTCTTCCACCTTGGTTAAGAACTTGGAGCTTCTGATGTGAGGTCTATGAACTATGTTTCAAGGAGTCAGTGACATGCTTAAAAAGACAATTTTTAAGTTTTCTTTCTATTATTTTGAAATATGTCTTTGTTAAAAAAAATTGTCTCTGTATTATAAGGATACTGTGTTATTACAAAAGGTCTAGGTTGCTTAGTTTATATGATCAAGCAACGTGCAATCAACATTAAAACTTCTTATAATGTTTTGAAATGTTTTCTATTGACAAAAATTAAATAAAATGTCTCTGCCTTATGATTAAAGAGAACTATTAGTGTTTACTTTAAGCATAGATTAACTTGCAGAAAACTTCCAAGGAAATAAATTATAAGGATCGTTTTATATCCTTTGGTTTTAACTTTGAAAAGGAACACACAAGCCACAATAATTTTTGTATCAAAAGGTTTGCATGAATGGACACACAAAGCTAGCAAAAGGTTTGCCTTGAATTTGTGGACCTTTATACACACACACACACACACACACACACACACACACACACACACACACACACATACACACGCACCCATATACTTGGATTGGAAACACTGTAATATTACCAAAACCTTGCCAAGCCAGGAATCAAGTCCCATCCTGGACTCCTCACTGTCTTTCACTCTTCACCCCACATCTATTCACTTTCCAACGCCTATGGATTAAAACCCTTAAATATCTCTCAAATCCATCCACTTCTCTCCATACCCACAGCCATCACTCCTGTCCAAGCGAGGTCACCTATTACTACAATTACTGCAATCTTTTCTGTGCCTCTAGTGTTAGTCCTCACTTCCTTCAATTCTGCAGTCAACCAGGGTGATTCTTACATTGCAAGACAAGAGAAAGAGAGAAAACAGATACATCACTATGGTTGTTTTTGAAACTGAGACTTTTTGGAAATTCTGGGGGAAAGTTGTGATGAAGGGAAAACTATTGAGGTAGAAGAAAATCTTAAATAATCACTTTGTTTATTGAAGATTAAAGTCTTTGGGATTAATTTGTACTATAATTGCAAGTAAAATAATATAATGAAATTAGAGGTTGCTTTTGGATAAATCAGAGTTTGTTGACTTTGTTGTTTTATTTTTAATACAGTAAAGGTTTATTTCTGTCTCAAAGTTTTCAGCCAACATTGGTTGCTGGGAGAGGGAGGGTCCTGCTCCCTCAGTTGTAGGGGGCAAGGCTGAGAGAAACTCCACTATAATGGTGATATATCATCTGAAGTTCATGCCTTCTTCAATTCCCCTCTGCAGGGAATGCATAGCACAAGGGTCTTTACACATTTTTTGTCCTGCTTTGGTCTGGGAGTGATCCACTGATCAGAACTAGTTGGAAGTCCCTCTCTAAAAGCAATGGGCTTGGGAAACATGGTTTTCTATGTTCCCAGAATAGAGAACTGGATCATCTCTACAAAGTCTTTCTATTCACTTTATACTTCAGTCAATTTCTTTGTTGTGTAGAGAATTTTCTCACCCACCCACTAAGGGAAACAACCCCATAGTACACTAAACACAGAGCCAGGCTATTTCTTTTCTTATTCAGGTCACATATGGTCCTTTCCATCTCATTATGAGCAATAAAAACCAGGTCTCATCACTCTATCAGATGGCCACCAAGGACAGCTCCCTGGCTCATGGAATGATCTGGGTTTTGCTGCATTTTGGCTGGACCTGGGGAGGCCTTTTTGTATCTGATGATATGAAAGAGGAGCAGTTCCTCTGGGATCTGAAAGTGGAGATGGTAAAGAAAGATATCTGTGTGGACTTTACAGAAAAGCTTCCTGCCATTAAGAGAACATATGAAAAAACTGATGTGACTCCCATGTCCAGAATCAGTTTCATTCACAAATGTGCACATAATGTGTCATGATATAGGTTACTTCATGATCCTGACATGCTTCAAGAATTTTATTTAACCTCAAGGAAGCTGTGGATCATGTCAGTGATTTGTTTTTTTAATGTTAGGGTATGTTAACTTGTCACATGGTTAGCCAGAGAAGGGAGTTATTCCTTTATGTTCTTTGGGATGGGATTCATGGGGTAGTTGAGGCTCAGGAAAGGCAGGAGGTGGGATAAGAGACTCTGACCTGAGAAGGAACAGATCACAGATTGCATAAATCTGTAAGGATAGCTAGAGCCAAGGGAAGAAGTCAGCAAGGACCCCCCGTGACAGCTAATGACAAATGAACTGACTTCCAAGTTTCCTTTTTCTCCTCTGTAATCCTCTTATGAAAGCCACACATATTTAGAAAAGCATGTTAGTATAGCCTTGGAGAAGGAAATAAATAGGCTCTATTTATGCTTGTGGCAAAGCAGTATGGGAGAGGACAGCAGCTCACAGAACAGTGATGGGAAGGCCAGGAGTGTACGTGAGGGGCCTCAAGCAGTAGTTAGGAGTGAGCAGTGAAGGGCAACAACTGGTAAAAACAGAAGCCTTCCTTTTCTGGAGATCCTCAGACAAAATTTTGTACTTAGAGCTGATGGAACATTTGTTCAATGAACTTATATTGTTAGTTAATAACACTCCTCTAGGTGCCAGGGATAAGAGAAGTGAACAAAACTACCACAGCCTAGGTCTTGTGGAACATAGGTCCCTGTGCAAGAGATGGATAATTTAAAAATACCCTAAATTATGTCCTATGGTTTTAAGAGCTGTGGAAGAAAGAAAGTGTGGTTGATGTGATTGCAGCAGCTGGGGAGGGCTCCATGCCATTTATAAGAGGAGATCAGGGGGACCTCCCTAAGAAGATGGCATTTGAGCAGAGAGCTGAAGGAGTTTGTGATTGATTTATACAGATGTCTGCAAGAGAATGTTCTATGTGAAAGGAACAAGTGAAAAAGATGAGACTCAAGTATGCATGATATTTTTGATAGCTTAGTAAAGAAAGGAACTCATATGTCCATGTGACTCACTGCTATCCCCATTGGTATATATTGGCATCAAATCTTATTTTCCACTGAGAAAGTCATTAACTTCATCAGAAACCGAACATGACTGACCAGTTTTTCCTGAGGATTTAATCAAGAAATGAAAGCAGAATGTGAAAATATTAACTTTTATACTAGAGTTTTCTGATCTTCCATAGGGCAAATCTGGAAGAATTTGATTAACCTTTGGGGAGATATTTCACTATTTGTTTTGGGGGTTTTGTTTTTCACTTTTTGTTTTTTGGAGGTTTTGGGGGGGCTTTGTTTTTTGTGGGTGTTTTGTTTGTTTGCTTTGTTTTGTTTTTGTTTTTGTTTTGTGGTACGCAGGCCTCTCACTGTTGAGCCTTTCCCATTGTGGAGCACAGGCTCCGGACGAGAAGGCGCAGAGGCCATGGCTCACAGGCCCAGACACTCCGCGGCATGTGGGATCCTCCCGGACCGGGACAGAAACCCGTCTCCCCTACATCAGGAGGCGGACTCTCAACCACTGAGCCACCAGGGAAGCCCGGGGTTTTTGGGTTTTGTTTTTTGTTTTTTTGAGAGAGAGAGCAAAAAGGCCAGACAACTCTAATAGTTTTTCAGAACAGAGTTCATTCATGATTTGCCTTATTTGGAAGCCATGTTTGGCCACATTAATGTGATACATCTTTTTACTCAGGGTCTTCCATCATTGTCAGGGAGGTTATTGCAAGAATATGTGCATTTGGGTCAAGCTGCTCACTTTTGAAGAGAAGATTAGAGGTAGAGGACTATATAAATGTAATGTTAATGAAGTGTTTCCACAGTTTAAAATTAAGAGTGACAAAGCTTTAATGTCTCTGCAAGCAGAAAGCTGCAGATACCTGGAAATGAAAGAAAGAAAGAAAGAAAGAAAGAAAGAAAGAAAGAAAGAAAGAAAGAAAGAAAGAAAGAAAGAAAGAAAGAAAGAAAGAAAGAAAGAAAGAAAGAAAGAAAGAAAGAAAGAAAGGAAGGAAGGAAGGAAGGAAGGAAGGAAGAAGAAAGGAAGGAAGAAGGAAGGAAGGAAGGAAGGAAGGAAGATGTAGTGTGCCTTTGATGTGGGAAAGGCCAAGGATTACTAAAACATTTATCTTTATTTTGATGCCAAGAAATATGGAACACTCTGACTTCAAAGGCTGAGGCAGGAAGTGGAACCAACCCTCTCCTAGTTCACCCTCAGATAACAGTGGCCTTGTGTGGGGAATTCCAGAGATCACCCAGTTCTCCAAGTTGAGTAGTTGAATTCAATGTAACATCATTTGAATGATGAGTGAATGTAACATCATTGAATGATGAATGAATGTAATATCATTTCCCTTGTCTTCAAACAAAAGAAGCTACCTTCAAGGACTATGACACAGACACTCTCAGTGTCAGCAGGAAAATTATAATAATTCATGCTTTGATTTTAAGGTCACCTAAGTAGAAGTAAACCGTAAAGAACTTAGTTTCCCTTCCTTCCTTCCTTCCTTCCTTCCTTCCTTCCTTCCTTCCTTCCTTCCTTCCTTTCTTTTTCTTTTTCTTTCTTTCTTTCTTTCTTTCTTTCTTTCTATCTTTCTTTCTTTCTTTCTATCTTTCTTTCTTTCTTTCTTTCTTTCTTTCTTTCTTTCTTTCTTTCTTTCTTTTCTTTCTTTTTTCCTTCCTGCCTTCCTTTCTTTTTTTTTACATTTGCAGATATCTACAGCTTGCTTCCTTCCTCCCATCCTCTCTTTTCTTCCTTTCTTTCTCTTTCTTTTTTGTGAATAAAACTGAGCTTTCTCATTAAGCTTTAAAACACATTAAAATTTACTTTTAAAATCTGCATAATTTGCAATTATGTTAATTTTTTAGGAAATCCACCATTTGTTGTTGGCATGAAAAAGCAAAACCAAAAGATGCAATTATTTGTAGAGATTGATTTTACATTCTATCTCTGAAAAGAAATCAATTTTCCATTCAACAGAATACCTTGTATGCAGTTCTTATGTATATGTGTGTTTATATGCAGTTTCCTAGGAACAAGTCTGTGGCTTTCATCAAATTCTCAAATGACTTTCAAAGGAATAAATACAAATTTAGAAAGCCAAGGCCCACTGCCTTAAATCAAACCCTAGCTTTACTCTGGGAATAGTTCTTCTTCTCCTGTTCTCTCCAGTAGAGTCTGTTAATTTCCTCAAACTTCACAGATCTCAACACTTGAATATGGTCTCCACTACCATTTCCAAACCATTCCTCATCCACCATCTTGTATAATGTTTATCCTCACAGCATCACTGTCCTCCACCAACTTCCTTTTCATTGTCCCTCACTTACTAAAAACTTTATAACCTAATTCACAGTCTTCCTCTCCATTCCAGGTTCTACCAGCATTAACAGAAAGTTGACCATACAGGTGAACAATATATCCAAAACTGTCCTCAAACATTTCTTTATTTCTATAATTTCAATGACCTTCCCCAACATTCTAATTCTGTTACCCACATCCCATAGATAGGACTTCTTCCTTTGTCATCACTTGAAATGCTCATGTCTGATTTCCTAAATTTAAACATCACAACCTAATAACCACAACTCCTAACTTTCCAATTCTTTCACTCAGCTACTTACATAATACCTGTAGCTGCAAAGCATCCCAATGGTTACAGCAAGAGCTCTGGAGCAGACACTCTGGGCTTAACAGCAGTTTTACTATGTTTAAGATGTATGAACATGAGCAAGTTTCTTAACCTCTCTAAGCCTTTGTTTTTTCTTTTGGAAATAATCGTTGTTGTTGAGAAGATAACATAACCCATAACATTTAGCATGATGCTACTGAGGAAGCATGTAATAAATCATAGTCCTTTTTATTATTATTTGACACTAACAAGATCTCTAGTGACTTCCCTCCTTTAATTTCTTCTTTGTTAACTCACTTCTAAACCCACTTCCCTCTCTACCTATCTTAAAAAAATGTAGTCTTTCACTTTAGACATTCTCCTGCCAACACCCTCAATTCTTTTACCCCACTGTACTTCCATTGCACTCACTGTACAAAATGCCAGCCCTAGATTGCCATTAAAAAATAAAAAGGCATATGACTTGGTGTGCTGTCCTTGGGCTGGTATAGGTGTTCAGTGAATTATGAGTGAATTAATGAATGAATGCTACCATAAGTTCAAGGCCTTCGTAATACCTTCAGAACTTCCCAGTAGACTTATTTCTTAGTCATCTCTTTTCTTTTTTTTCAAAGAAGTTATTTCAAACATTCTCTACCCTTCTGTACACTACCACCTGATTTCTCAGGAATTGCAATCTATATATTTTCCTCTCACTCCTGGATCATACTCTTTTGGACCTTCTGCATCAGCATTGAATCACATATGAGTCTCTCTCCTGCCCAGATGCAAACAAAATCTATATCTCAAAGTTAAATCCATCCTTCTTCATATTCTCTCCAGTTGTTGCCCTATTTCTCGGTTTTTCCCATCAAAAGTTCTTGAAAGAGTTGTCTAATATTCATGATCTATACTTTCTCACCTCCTGTTTACTCTTCAATATGATTTGAACCTCACCAGACAATTGGAACTCTTTCTGCCAATGTTATTTGTTGCAATAAAAGCTTGACATTTTGGCAGCAATTGACATTGCTAGATATTTTCGTTTGAATGCTTTTTTCCCCTGAGGGTTTTTTTTTAAATAACAGCTTTATTGAGATGTAATTCACATACTATAAAGTTCACACTTTTCAAAAGTACAATTCAATGTTTTTTAGTGTATTTACAAAGTTTTTCATTGATCACCATGATCTAATTTCAGAATATTTTATCACCTCCAAAAAGCAACCCCATACCCAGTAACAGTCACTCCCTACTCTCTCCTCCCCAGGCAAACATAAATCTACTTTCTGACTCTCTGGATTTGCCTATTCTATTCATTTCATACGATGAAATCATATAATATGTGGGTTTGGCTTCTTTCAATTAGCATATTTTGAAGGTTCATCTACATCATAGCATGTATCAGAGCTTCATTCCTTTTTGTGGTTGAATAATATTCCATTGCATGAATATATCACATACATGTTGTTCATCCATTAATTAATTGATGTGCATTTGAGTTGTTTCCACTTTTTGGCTACTATGAACATTCCTGTGCAAGGTTTTGTGTGGATATGTTTTCAGTTCTCTTTGAGTGTATATCAAGGAGTGGAATTGTTGAGTTACATGGGCACTCTATATGTAATTTTTTGAGGAACCATCAAACTGTTTGCCAGAGTGGCTACACCAGCAACATAAGAAGGTTCCAATTTCTCCACATCGTTAACAACATTTGGTATTGTCTATCTTTTTAATTATAGCCACCCTAGTTGGTATGAAATGGTATCTCATTGTAGTTTAGATTTTCATTTCCCTAATGACTAATGATCTTATCTTTTCATTTGCTTCTTAGTCATTGTTTATTCTCTTTGGAGAAGTATCTATTTTTCCCTTCCCTCAGACTTCTCTGATCATACTTTACTGGTTTTCCTCCCTCTTATGTAGGTTCCTCTTCATCCACCCATATTTTAAATATTGATGTTTTTCATTACTCTGCTCCAGATCCTATCCCTAGGTGGCTTCGTTCATCCCAGGAATTCATTAAAATCTAAAGATCAAATATTCCTAAATCTCTACCTCTTGTTCAGTTCTCTTTCCTGATATCCAGATTTGGCTATCCAACTGTCTACTGGACATCTTCATCTGTATGTTCTATAAACATCTCATACTGAACATGGTTAAACTTGAATTCACTGCTCTCCACCTAAACCTCAACCCATTCCTCCCAAGATGAAGCCATTCAGTAGATTACCCAACCCAACATTCTACCTATCTTACTCTTCCCGTTCCATTAACTCACACATGTAAAACATCCAAGTCCACCTTATTCCATCTCTTAAATTCTTGAAATAGGGTCCTTCACTATGTCCCTATTATCAGTGCCCTAGGTCAGCCCTGTTCATTAATTACCTGAACTAATCACAAATTAGAGTGGAAAATACAATAGACTGGCTCCCTTACCACCAGGTCAGCCAATCCTGCCAACATGAACAGAGACTGGCATGCTTAAGGACTACATTTCCCAATCTACCTTCAAGCTGGGCTTTCCACACTGAATTTTCAAGCAGAATTATGTTCCAGGCTAGAGGATAGAAGTAAGTATGATGAAATGGCAGTCACTCAGTTCTCTTGAAAGCACTGACAGGGAAGCAAATTTGTTATCCTGTGGCAGCTTTCCTGGAGATCCTTATGCAATGGTTCTTAAACTTGGCTGTGTACAAGCATCACCTGGAGAGGACTTTTTTTGTTTAATTTTTAATACTATGACTGGGCCCCGCTCCAGGTCAATTAAATACAGTCTCTGGAGGTGCAAGCCCAGCATCAGCACTTTGTTAAGCACTCCAAGGGATGCTGGTGGGAAGCCAAGTTAGGGAAAAATTACCTTGATGTCTAGCTGGTCCCTAACTTCCTGGTTGCCAAGCCCAAGCCATGGTAGCAGCTATTGCTCCTGATTCAACAGCTTTCCTGAGTGTGGCCAAGGCAGTGTGATTCACGAATGGGAGGTTGTGGCAGCAAACGCAGCAGTTCATTGGCCAGCCAGCATGGCAATGTGACTTGTGCAATTGTTTCTGGAAGCTCAGACTAGAGTCAGCTTCTCCAGCCCTTCCAACAAGTCTGTAAGCTGCTAAATACTCTGTAATAAATCCCTTTCTGCTGAAACTGGCCAGAGATTGTTCAGTTGTCTGCTACTGAAACTTGACCAATACAGCTACCTAAAATTCAAATCAAACCACATGACATTCCTGCTTTAAATAATTTACTGGTCTACCCTGTTTTTACATTTAATCTAAAATGCTTTTAAATGACTTACAAGGTCTTTTGTGATATGGCACCTGCCTTTTTTTAAGGCATGTTAGAAACATGCATTAAAGTAATTTAGAAATGCATAGCTTCATTGAGGAAATTAATCTTGGAAGAATTTCTTGAAAGGAAAGATTTGGACATATGGGCAACACTAGCTGTACATGAATATACATCACTGCATCTTATATTATTATTTTTAAAAACTGTAACAATTCCATGGATATTATCAGTAGTAGTGAAGTGAGAAGTGTTTTCGTATACTCATAGGGTGAGTATTAGTTAAAAGAATCTCTGTGTGATAGTCTTGTAATTGGTTTCTTTTTTTAATTTTTATTTTATATTGGAATATAGTTGATTAACAATGTTGTGTTAGTTTCGGGTGTACACCAAAGTGATTCAGTTATACACATACATGTATCTACTTTTTCAAATTCTTTTCCCATTTAGGTTATTACAGAATATTGAGCAGAGTTCCCTGTGCTATACAGTAGGTCCTTGTTGGTTATCTATTTTAAATATAGCATTTTGTACATGTCAACCCCAAATTCCCAATCTACACCTCTCTCTCACCTGTCCCCCTGGTAACCATAAGTTCATTCTCTAAGTCTGTGAGTCTGTTTCTGTTTTGTAAATAAGTTCATTTGTATCATTATTTTTAGATTGCACGTATAAGTGATAAATGATATTTGTCTTTCTCTGTCTGATTTACTTCACTCAGTATGACAGTCTCTAGGTCCATCCATGTTGCTGCAAATGGCATTATTTCATTCTTTTAATGACTGAGTAATATTCCATTGTATATATGTACCACATCTTCTTTATCCATTCATCTGTTGATGGACATTTAGGTTGCTTTCATGTCTTGGTTATTGTAAACAGTGTTGCAATGAATATTGGGGTGTATGTATCCTTTCAAACCATGGTTTTCTCAGGATATATGTCAAGGAGTGGGATTCCTGGCTCATATGGTAGCTCTATTTTTAATTTCTTAAAAAACCTCCATACTGTTCTCCATAGTTGCTCTAACAATTTACATTCCCATCAACAGTGTAGGAGGGTTCCCTTTTCTCCACACACTCTCCAGCATTTATTATTTGTAGATTTTTTTTGATGATGGCCATTCTGACTGGTGTGAGGTGATACCTCATTGTAGTTTTGACTTGCATATCTCTAATAATTAGCTGTGGTGAACATCTTTTCATATGCTTCTTGACCATCTGTGTGTCTTCTTTGAAGAAATGTCTACTTAGGTCTTCTGCTCATTTTTTGATTGTTTGTTTTATGATATTGAGCTACATGAACTATTTGTAAATTTTGAAGACTAATCCTTTGTTTGTCGCATTGCTTGCAAACATTTTCTCCCATTCTGTGGGCTTTTTCATTTTCTTTATGGTTTTCTTTGCTGTACAAAAACTTTTAAGATTAATTAGGTCTCATTTGTATATTTTTGTTTTTATTTCCATTACTCTGGGAGGTGGATAGAAAAAGATACTGCTGAAATTTATGTCAGAAAGTGTTCTGCCTAGGTTTTCCTCTAAGAGTTTTATAGTACCCAGTCTTACATTTAGGTCTTTAATCCATTTTGAGTTTATGGCTGTGTATGGTGTTAAAGAGTGTTCTAATTTCATTTTTATCATGAAGCTGTCCAGTTTTCCCAGCACCACTTATTGAAGAGACTGTCTTTCCTCCATTGTATAGTCTTACCTCCTTTGTCATAGATTAGGTGACCATAGGTGCATGGGTTTATCTCTGGGCTCTCTATCCTGTTCCATTGATCTTTTTTTTCTGTTTTTGTGCCAGTACCATACAGTCTTGACTACTGTAGCTTTTTGTTATATCTTCTTCTTGGATTGATTCCTTGATCATTATGAGGTGTCCTTCTTTGTCTCTTTAACAGTCTTTATTTTAAAGTCGATTTTTTCTGATATGAGTATTGCTACTCCAGCTTTCTTTTGATTTCCACTTGCAAGGAAAAATTTTTGCATCCCCTTAGTTTCAATCTGTATGTTCCCTAAATCAAAAGTGGGTCTCTTGTAGACAGCATGTATATGGGTCTTTTTGTATCCATTCAGGTAGTCTGTCTTTTGGTTGGGGTATTTAATTCGTTTACCTTTAAGGTAATTATCCATATGTATCTTCCTATTGTCAGTTTCTTAATTGTTTTGGATTGTTTTTGTAGGTCTTTTTTTCTTTCCTTCCTCTTTTCTTCTCTTTTCTTGTGATTTGATGACTAACTTTAGTGTTGTGTTTGGATCCGTTTTTCTTTTTTGTATGTGTATCTTTTGTAGATTTTCAGTTTGCAGTTACCATGAGGTTTTGATGTATCAGTCTGTATATAAACAAGATTGTTTTAAGTTGCTGGTCTTTTACTTTCAAATGCATTTCCAATATCCTGCATTTGTGCTCTCCTGTTCTCACAATTGCCAGTTTTGATATCATATATTTGTGAGGATGATTTCCAACATTTACTCTATGTTTGTCTTTACCAGTGAGCCTTTCCATTCGTAGTTTTCTTGTTCTAGTTGTGGCCTTTTCTTTTCTGCTTAGAGAGTTTCCTTTAGTGACTGTTGTGAAGCTGATCTGGTCATGCTGAATTCTCTTAGCTTTTGCTTATCGGTAAGTTTTTTTTATTTCTCCATCAAATCTGACTGAGAGTCTTGCTCGGTACAGTATTCTTGGTTGTAGTTTCTTCCCTTTTATCACTTTAAATATATCATGCTACTCCCTTATGGCCTGCAGAGTTTCTGCTGAGAAATCATTTGATAACCTTATGGAGTTTCCTTGTATATTGTTTATTGCTTTTCCCTTGTTGCTTTTAATATTTTTCTTTGTTTAAAATTTTTGTCAATTTAATTACTATGTGTCTTGGCATGTTCCTCTTTGGGTTTATCCTTCCTGGGACTCTCTGTGCTTCTGGACTTGGGTGACTGATTCCTTTCACATGTTAGGGAAATTTTCAGCTATTATATCTTCAAATATTTTCTCAGGTCCTTTCTCTCTCTTCTCCTTCTGGGACCTCTGTAATGCAAATGTTGTAGCACTTAATGTTGTCCCAGAGGTCTCTTAAACTGTCTTCATATTTTTTTTCATTCTTTTTTCTTTATTCTGTTCCATGGCAGTGATTTCCACCACTCTGTCTTCCAGGTCAATTATCTGTTCTTCTGTCTCAGTTATTCTGCTATTGATTCCTTCTAGTGTATTTTTCAATTCTGTTATTATATCATTCATTTCTGTTGGTTTGTTCTTTAACACTTCTAGGTCTTTGTTAAACATTTCTTGTACCTTCTCTATCCTTGCCTTCATTCTTTTTCTGAGATTCTGGATCATCTTCACTATCATTATTCTGAATTCTTTTTCTGGTAGGTTGCCTATCTCCATTTCACTTAGTTATTCTTCTGGGAGTTTATCTTGTTCCTTCATCTGGGACATATTTCTCTGCTGTGTCATTTTGTCTAACTTTCTGTGATTGCAGTTTCTGTTTCACAGGCTGCAGGACTGTAGTTTTCCCTGCTTCTGCTGTCTGCCCTCTGGTGAATGTGGCTATCTAAGAGGCTTGTGCAGGCTTCCTGATGGGAGGGATTGGTTCCTGCCCAGTGGTGGGTGGAGCTGGGTCTTTTCCCTGTGGTGGGCAGGGCCATGCTCTGGAAGACTTGAAGTCACTTGTCTGCTGATGGGTGGGGCTGTCTTCCCACCCTGTTGGTTTTTTGACCTGAGATATCCCAGCACTGGAGCCTACAGACTGTTGGGTGGGGCTAATGGCATCCTCCGGGAGGGTTCATGCCATTGAGTACTCCCTAGAACTGCTGCTGCCTGTGTTTTTGTCCCCACAGTAAGCCACAGCCACACCCCTGCCTCCACAGGAGACCCTGTAACACTAACAGGTACATCTGGCTCAGTCTCTTATGGGGTCACACTATCTCGTTGTGGCTTCTTCTTTGTCTTTGTATGTAGGGTATCTTTTTTGGTAGGTTCCAGCATTTTTTGTTGATGGTCGTTCTGCAGTTAATTGTGATTTTGGTGTTCTTGTAAGAATGGATGAGCTCACTTCCTTCTACTCTGCCATCTTGAGCTAATCTCCTGTTTTTGGTTTCTTATACTTTATTCTTATTTCACATTTTTTTTCGAAGAACATGTATACGTCCATCAGAAAAAAAAATAAAGACAGTTTCACTATAGGAGGAGGAATTTTACATTTATAACAGACAAATCAAATCAAATAAGCAGCCCTCCTTACAGAGCAATGCCCTAACAAGTCAGAATTCTTTCTGGGTGACTTAATGGACACATGCTCTCCATTGACAGTCTCCTTTCATGCAAGCCACTTTGGTCATTGCTATGGCCTTTCCAATGTAGAGAAGGTAATTGGAAATACTATAAGGACATGGAGATATTCAAATATCTTGTAAACTGTATTTATCTGCTTTGTCTGTGGGTTAAAAGTAAAAGAGTCTAAATAAAGAAGAAAGGTAAAAGCAGGCCTCAGGAAATTAGGAGAAATCATCAATAATTCTGCTATCTGCTCTGCTTCATCTCTTACATTAATAGCATGTGTTATACCAAAAGGGAACACAATTTGGTATTGACTAATGCACATACTGATAAAAAAACATCATCAAAACATGTTCCCAGTCCCTAGCATGCACCAGGAGCCATGGGAAGAGCTTTAGAAAATGATAAATACCATTAAAATTTCATAGAGTATCTCATCTGGTTCCTTCAATATCCCTGTGTGATGGGAATTCCTGCATCATCACGTTACAGGTAGGAAAACTGAGGTTCTGGAAAATTAAGTCCCTTGCTCAGGTAAGCATAATTCATAAGTAGCAGGCCAGGTTTCTTAGCTAGCTTTTACTATTCATTTAAGTTCTTTTCTATGCAGCTTACTTAATTTTATTAATTCTATTTTATTGTGGTAAGAACACTTTACATAACATTTACCCTAATCAAATTTTAAGTGTACAATACATATTGTTGACCATGGGTAAAATGTTGAAAAGCAGATCCCTAGAGCTTACACATCTTGCTTACTTAAAACTTTATGCCTAGGGCTTCCCTGGTGGTTCAGTTGTTGAGAGTCCGCCTGCCACTGCAGGGGACCTGGGTTCGTGCCTCGGTCCGGGAGAACCCCACATGCTGCAGAGCAGCTGTGCAAATGAGCCATGGACACTGGGCCCGCGCATCCAGAGTCTGTGCTACGCAATGGGAGAGGCGACAACAGTGAGAGGCCCGCATACCGCAAAAAAAAAAAAAAAAAAAAAAAAACCTTTATGCCCATTGATTAGTAACTTCCCATTTCCCCAGTCCCTGACAACCACCTTTCTATTCTTTGATTCTGTTAATTTGACTATTTTGGATACCTCATATAAGTGGAATCACATAATATTTGTCTTTCTGTGACTATCTTATTTCACTGAGCATAATGTCTTCAAGATTCATACATGTTGTCACATATTGCAGAATTTTCTTCTTTTGCAAGACTAAAATATACCACATTTCCTTTATCCATTCTCTGTCAATGGACACTTAGCTTGTTCCCACATCTTGGCTATTGTGAAGAGTGTTAAAATGACCATGAGAGTGCTAATATTTCTTTTTTTTTTAATTTTTGAAGTTTAAAAAATTTTTTTATACAGCAGGTTCTTATTACTCACCAATTTTATACACATTAGTGTACACAGGTCAATCCCAATCACCAAATACATCACACCACCACCCACAGCCTGCCATGGCTTTCCACCCTTGGTGTCCATACGTTTGTTCTCTATATCTGTGTCTCAATTTCTGCCCAGCAAACCAGCTCATCTGTACCATTTTTCTAGGTTCCAAATATATGTGTTAATATATGATATTTGTTTTTCTCTTTCTGACTTACTTCACTCTGTATGACAGTCTCTAGATTATTCCATGTTTCAACAAATGACTCAATTTTGTTCCTTTTTATGACTGAGTAATATTCCATTGTATATATGTACCACATCTTCTTTATCCATTCATCAGTCAAAGGGTATTTAGGTTGGTTCCATAACCTGTCTATTGTAAATAGTGCAGCAATGAACATTGGGGTGAATGTGTCTTTTTGGACTATGGTTTTCTCTGGGTATATGCCCAGTAGTGGACTTGATGGATCGTATGGTAATTCTATTTTTCGTTTTCTAAGGAGCATCCATACTATTCTCCAGAGTGGCTGTATCAATTTACATTCCCAGCAACAGTGCAAGAGGGTTCCCTTTTCTCCACACCCTCTCCAGCATTTGTTCTTTGTAGATTTTCTGATGATGCCCATTCTAACTGGTGGGAGGTGATACCTCACTGTAGTTTTGATTTACCTTTCTCTAATAATTAGTCATGTTGAGTAGCTTTTCATGTGCTTCTTGTCCATCTGTATGTCTTCTTTGGATAAATGTCTATTTAGGTCTTCTGCCCATTTTTTGATTGGGTTGTTTGTTTATTTAATATTGAGCTGCATAAGCTATTTATATATTTTGGAGATTAATCCTTTGTTCATTGATTCATTTTCAAATATTTCCTCCAATTCTGAGGGTTATCTTTTCATCTTGTTTATAGTTTCCTTTGCTGTACAAAAGCTTTGAAGTTTCATTAGGTCCCATTTGTTTATTTTTTTTTTATTTCTATTACTCTAGGAGGTGGATCAAAAAAGATCTTGCTGTGATCTATGTCAAAGAATATTCTTCCTATATTTTCTTCTAAGAGTTTTATAGTGTCTGGTCTTAAATTTAGGTCTCTAAACCATTTTGAGTTTATTTTTGTGTATGGTGTTAGAGAGTGTTCTAATTTCATTCTTTTAAATGTAGCTGTCTAGTTTTCCCCGCACCATGTATTGAAGAGATTGTCTTTTCTCCATTGTATATCCTTGCCTCCTTTGTCATAGATTAGTTGACCATATGTGCGTGGGTTTACCTCTGGGCTTTCTATCTTATTCCATTGATCTGTGTTTCTCTTTTTTCTGCCAGTACCATATTGTCTTGATTACTGTAGTATAGTCCTAAGTCAGGGAGTCTGATTCCTCCAGCTCCTTTTTTTTCCCTCAAGACTGCTTTGGCTATTTGGGGTCTTTTGTGTCTCATACAAATTTTAAGATTTTTTGCTCTCGTTCTGTAAAAAATGCCATTGATAATTTGATAGGGTTTGCATTGAATCTGTAGATTGCTTTGGATAGTAAAGTCGTTTTCACAATATTGATTCTTCCAATCCAAGAACACAGTATATCTCTCCATCTGTTGGTATCATCTTCAATTTCTTTCATCAGTGTCTTATAGTTTTCTGCATACAGGTCTGTTGTCTCCATAGGTAGGTTTATTCCTAGGTATTTTATTATTTTTGTTGCAATGGTACATGGGAGTGTTTCCTTAATTTCTCTTTCAGATTTTTCATCATTAGTGTATAAGAATGCAAGAGATCTCTGTGTATTAATTTTGTGTCCTGAAACTTTACCAAATTCATCGATTAGCTCTAGTAGTTTTCTGGTGGCATCTTTAGGATTCTCTATGTTTAGTATCATGTCATCTGCAAACAGTGACAGTTTCACTTCTTTTCCAATTTGTATTCCTTTTATTTCTTTTTCTTCTCTGATTGTTGTGGTTAGGACTTCCAAAACTTTTTAAAATAATAGTGGTGAGACTGGACATCCTTGTCTTATTCCTGATCTTAAAAGAAATGCTTTCAGTTTTTCCCCATTGAGAATGATGTTTGCTGTGGGTTTGTGGTATACGACCTTTATTATGTTGAGGTAGGTTCCCTCTATGCCCATATTCTGGAGAGTTTTTATCATAAATCGGTGTTGAATTTTGTCAAAAGATTTTAATGCATCTATTGAGATCATTGTATGGTTTTTGCTCTTCAACTTGTTAATATGGTGTATCACATTGATTGATTTGCATATATTGAAGAATCCTTGCATCCCTGGGTTAAATCCCACTTGATCATGTTGTATGATACTTTTAATGTGTTGTTGAGTTCTGTTACTAGTATTTTGTTGAGGATTTTTGCATCTATATTCATCAGTGATATTGGTCTGTAATTTTCTTTTTTTGTAGTATCTCTGTCTGGTTTTGGTATCAGGCTGATGGTGGCCTCATAGAATGAGTTTGGGAATGTTCCTTCATCTGCAATTTTTTGGAAGCGTTTGAGAAGGATGGGTATTAGCTCTTCTCTGAATGTTTGACACAATTCACCTGTGAAGCCATCTGGTCCTTGACTTTTGTTTGTTGGAAGATTTTTAATCAGAGATTCTATTTCATTACTTGTTATTGGTCTGTTCATATTTTCTATTTCTTCCTGGTTCAGTCTTGGAAGATTATAACTTTCTAAGAATTTGTCCATTTCTTCCAGCTTGTCTATTTTATTGGCAGGGTTGCTTGTAGTAGTCTCTTAGGATGCTTTGTATTTCTGCAGTGTCTGTTGTAACTTCTCCTTTTTCATTTCTAATTTTATTGACTTTAGTCCTCTCCCTCTTTTGCTTGATGAGTCTTGCTAAGGGTTTATCAATTTTGTTTATCTTCTCAAAGAACCAGCTTTTAGCTTTATTGATCTTTGCTATTGTTTTCTTTGTTTCTATTTCATTTAGTTCTGCTCTGATCTTTATGATTTCTTTTCTTCTGCTAACTTTGGGTTTTGTTTGTTCTTCTTTTTCTAGTTCCTTTAGGTGTAAGGTTAGATTGTTTATTTGATATTTTTTCTTTTTTCTTGAGGTAGGCTTGTATAGCTATAAACTTTCCTTTTAGAACTGCTTTTGCTGCATCCCATTGGTTTTGCATCATCGTGTTTTCATTGCCATTTGTCTCTAGGTATTTTTTGATTTCCTCTTTGATTTATTCAGTGATCTCTTGGTTATTTAGTAACATATTTTTTAGCCTTAATGTGCTTGTGTTTTTTACGTTTTTTCCCCTGTAATTCATTTCTAATCTCAAAGCGTTGTGGTCAGAAAAGATGCTTGATATGATTTCAATTTTCTTAAATTTACTGAGGCTTGATCTGTGACCCAAGATGTGATCAATCCTAGAGAATGTTCTATGTGCACTTGAGAAGAAAGTGTAATCTGCTGTTTTGGATGGAATGTCCTATAAATATCAATTAAATCTATCTGGTCTATTGTGTCATTTAAAGCTTCCGTTTCCTTATTAATTTTCTGTCTGGATGATCTGTCCATTGGTGTAAATGAGGTGTTAAAGTCCCCCACTATTATTGTGTTACTGTTGATTTCCTCTTTTATAGCTGTTAGCAGTTCCTTTATGTATTGAGGTGCTCCTATATTGGGTGCATATATAATTATAATTGTTATATCTTCTTCTTGGATTGATCCCTTGAACATTATGTAGTGTCCTCCCTTGTCTCTTGTAACGTTCTTTACTTAAAAGTCTATTTTATCTGATATGAATATTGCTACTCCAGCTTTCTTTTGGTTTCCATTTGCATGAAATATCTTTTTCCATCCCCTCACTTTCAGTCTGTATGTGTACCTAGGTCTGAAGTGGGTCTCTTGTAGACAGCATATATATGGGTTTCATTTTTGTATCCATTCAGCAAGCCTGTGTCTTTGGGTTGGAGCATTTAATCCATTCACATTTAAGGTAATTATCGATATGTACGTTCTATGACCATTTTCTTAATTGTTTTGGGTTTGCTTTTGTAGGTCCTTTACTTTTCTTGTATTTCCCACTTAGAGAAGTTCCTTTAGCATTTTTTGTAGAGCTGGTTTGGTGGTGCTGAATTCTCTTAGCTTTTGCTTGTCTGTAAAGCTTTTGATTTCTCCATCGAATCTGAATGAGATCCTTGCTGGGTAGAGTAATCTTGGTTGTAGGTTCTTCCCTTTCATCACTTTAAGTATATCATGCCACTCCCTTCTGGCTTGTGAAGTTTCTGCTGAGAAACCAGCTGTTAACCTTATGGGAGTTCCCTTGTATGTTATTTTTCTTTTTTCCCTTGTTGCTTTCAATAATTTTTATTTGTCTTTAATTTTTGCCAATTTGATTACTATGTGTCTCGGTGTGTTTCTCCTTGGGTTTATCCTGTATGGGACTCGCTACACTTCCTGTACTTGGGTGACTATTTCCTTTCCCATGTTACGGAAGTTTTCAACTATAATCTCTTCAAATATTTTCTCTGGTCTTTCTCTCTCTCTTTCCCCTCTGGTACCCCTATAATGCAAATGTTGTTTTGTTTAATGTTGTCCCAGAGGTCTCTTAGGCTGTCTTCATTTCTTTTCATTCTTTTTTCTTTATTCTGTTCCACAGCAGTGAATTCCACCATTCTTTACTCCAGGTCACTTATCCGTTCTTCTGTCTCTTATTCTGCTATTGATTCCTTCTATTGTAGTTCTCATTTCATTATTGTATTGTTCATCCCTGTTTGTTTGTTCTTTAATTCTTCTAGTTGTTTGTTAAACATTTCTTGCATCTTCTCAATCTCTGCCTCCATTCTTTTTCCGAGGTCCTGGATCATCTTCATTATCATTATTTTGAATTCTTTTTCGGGAAGGTTGCCTATCTCCCCTTCATTTAGTTGTTTTTCTGGGGTTTTTTTCTTGTTACTTCATCTGGCACATAGCCCTCTGCCTTTTCATCTTGTCTATCTTTCTGTGGATGTGTTTTTTGTTCCACAGGCTGCAGCATTGTAGTTCTTCATGCTTCTGCTGTCTGCCCCTGGTGGATGAGGCTATCTAAGAGGCTTGTGCAAGTTTCCTGATGGGAGGGACCGGTCGCTTATGTTTCTTTGAGATCTTGATTTCAATTCTTTTGGATAAATATTCAGAAGTAAGATTGCTGGATCATATGGTAGTTCTCTTTTTAATTTTTTGAAGAACTTCAATACTCTTTTCTAGGGCTGTTGCACCAGAGATGAAAGATTTGTGTATTGAAAACTACAAAATGTTGATGAAATAATTTAAAGAAGACACAAACAAATGGAAAGATATTCCACATTCATGAATTGGAAAACTTAATATTGTTATGATGCTCATTCTACTCAAAGCAATTTACAGATTCAACATAATCTCTATCAAAATTCCAATGGCACTCTCACAGAAATAGAAAAAACAATTCTACAATACATATGGAACCAGAAAAGACAACAAGTTGCAAAATCTATGATGAGAAAGAAGAACAAAACTGGAGGCATCACACTTTCTGCTTTCTAAATATATTAAAAAGCTACATTAACCTAAGTTTTGAAAGGAAAATTCACAGAAACTATCCAGGTCTTAATGCCAGGTCTGCAAGTGGGAGGAGGATGGAGAAGCTGGGGGGCGAGGAAGGGCTGAGGGAAGAGAATAACAAAGGAAATTTTCAAGGAAGTGAGTAGCATGGAACAGAGGAGGCCCCACTCATCACTTCTTTACAAAAGAAAATTTGGAGAAACATGCCCTTTTGGGAAACAAATTTAGTGGTTAACACAATGTCTGTGTTGTGTACACATCCATTCCACAGAGAGAGGAAAAAACGCCTTCTCTTCTGTTGGTTCCAGGGAAGGTCATCCTAAACCGAGGGATCAGCAAGCATCACTGTGTCTTCTTCTTCCTGCCAGAGTGTGTGGAGCTCCCTATACTGCTCATTTTTAATTGAGAAATTCAACTTATAGTAAATTTCTACTTTAAAAACATGAAATGGTGCTGAAGTAAGTAAGAAATACAAGAAAAAGTAAATTCTCACCTCCAATTCCTTCCCCACTCTACCACCTGCATCTTTTCTCTAAAGGTGACTCTGTGGAACGGTAGCATTGTCCCTACACAGTTGAGGTTCCTGCCCAGAACAGAGCCTCCCTTCTGTACTTCCAGGAATTAATTTTAAAGAAACACACACAGGTACATCGTATACATGGATGTTCACTGTATCGTTGTTGGTAACTATAAAAAATTGAGGGAAAAGATGCCCATGAATAGGAGTATTAAATAAATTATGGAAGAGCCATACCATGGAACAATAAACAACAATTAAAAATAAGAAAGTGGACTTACAACAGGAATGTTTAGAAATAGACTCCTAACAACCCTTCCTCATTAGGGTCCTGGTTCCTGTCTGGGAGGGAATTTAAGTTTGGGGAGTTCTGGGAGAAGCCTTTTTATCCTAAACAGCTAATAATAGTGCTCTTCAACCCTAAACATTAAAGGGAACTGAAAAAAGTGAAGTGACAGTACACCTGACAATATAAAAAGTAAATGACCCACATGGATTGAAGGAGGCCAACACAATAAAACTCTGCTAGTAAGACATCTAAGTTATTTTTGCTACCGCCTCTACTATTTTGCTAGTGTTCCATCCAGGCATCCAAAATATTCATGCTCTCTCTCCCTTCCTGCTATCAGCTCAAAGGCTGATCTGAAATCAGTCATTTACAGCTTAGTGGGAATATGTTGCAGAGCCAATATAGGCCTGGCAGGGGCCTATTTCCAGAAGTTCCTGGGCTAGAGAAGTACATGTAGCTAAAGTATTTAAAATAATTGTGCAGTGGAATTGTTTTCTGCTATTTCCCCCATTTTTAGTATTTTTATTACAAGTGTATGGTTTTCTGCTACAGAGGTCAGTTGTGTTTTTGAGGACTAACCTGACAAGATAAGGATTATTTTCTAATATTGATCAATGGGAGGATGTGACCAAAATTTCAAAATTCCTAACATTCACATTAGAAAGAAATCTGTTTCTAAATTTTGAACTACATGGATGCTAAATCAGAAATTAAAGGTGGTTAAACACCATGAACTGCTCTCAAGTAGATATTTTTGCCTTTGGAGCAGGGGTCTGAGTGTCATTGCTGAAGATAATGGAAAACCACTGAGGTCATGAGGAAGAGTGACAAAATAAAAGTGACAAAGAAACTCAATTTGTTAGTGGAGTGTAGAATGGACTCAAAAGGATAGAGGTGGAGGCAAGCAGATTAGAAAGCTCCTGTTGTGTACAAGTCACTAAAATGCATATTTTACACATCTAACCTCACTTATTCATCACGACAATAATCTGCCATAGATATTTTGATACTTATTTTACAGATGAGAAGACTGAGACTCAAGGAAATAAAACAGCTCTCCTAGTATCACATTGTTATTAAATATCAGTGCCAATTTGAGGAAAGAGAGAATATAGAATAAATTTATAACCTCTTAAGGCCTGAGATCAGTTACTTTGATGATCCTCTCTCTAGAACAGTGCTTCCAAATTGGCTGAGCATTGCAATCACTTGAAGAACTTTTTAGAATACCTAGTCCAGCATTGCACACCAGAAAGATGCTGATTATCAGTCAAGTTTGGGAACCTCTGTTGTCATCCAGATGATCTTCTGGTCATTTTACTAAAAGAGAAACTAGCGCAAGGGATGACTAATTCAGCATTAGACGTATTAACTTTGAGATACTGGCAGGGCACCCAGTAGAATCTCTGCATAATTTAGTTGGAATCATGAGACTAGAGCTGGGAAGAAACATCAGGACTAGAGGAATACATTTTGGAATGATCTGCATGGAGGTAGTACTTGGAGTCATGAAAGGTCTCCCAGGAAGAAATGGAGGGGGGAAGAATAGATGCTGAGGACAGAGCTCTGATAAATAGCCACAGGGGTGGAATGGGAGGAGGAAGAAACAGATAGACACAACTGAGACATTCTTCTTTAGATAGAAGAAGAACCAGGAAGATAAAATGCCACAGGAGTCAAATGAGTGGAGTCCAATTCTATAAGCATTAAAGGTAATAGTCATTAAGGAAAAATTTAGATTTAATAATTGAAAAGTTACTGACAAACCCTGAGATTATTATTTGGGATAGAAGGCAGGCAAAAAGGAGTTGATGAACTTGGTGAGAAAAGGAAGGAAGCAGATGTAGGGTTCAGGGAAGTCTGGCTATGAAAGAAAGGGAAGAAAAAGTAGCAGCATCTGGACCACAAAACTCAATGGAAGGTGTTTTAATTGTTATTGTCATTGGAGTATTTGGTGCATGCTAAGTAAGTGTGAAAGCATAATATTAAATTTAACTATAAAACAATTTACCCAAACCCAGAGGAAGTATCTCCAGTTCTAAACAGGGCTTGGCCATGTTAACAACAAATATTTATTGAATTTGGTATGTTAAATTTGACTAAGAGGTTATCAACAGGATTCAGTTTAAAGTTCAAAAATAAACTTTGGGATCATGTTGGGATCAAACCAGAGGAGAGGTAGTTCTGGGGTTCTGTACCTCATGTTTAATACTTCAAAGATGTGTAAGTGCAGCAGTCTGCTTCAAAGGAGGGGAAAAAAGGCAGACAGCCTACCATCTCACAAAACTGTTGACAAAAATTAAAGTATGTATGTGAAAGTGTCCTATAAGCCGCAATAGCTGTTATTCATAAATTTGGTTTAAGCCTATGTGATGAGATATAAGACTAATGAGGGCAGAGAAAGTCTTTAATTCACAGCTCTAACCCCAGTGGGTAGAACAGCGCCTGGTATGTAGTAGACACTCACTCGTTGCTTGTCAATGAATAAATGGTCATCTCTCATATTAAAATAAGTTAAATCAATAGAAAATTTTGTTGAATGATTTAATCCTACTCCTTGAAATGTCAGACTATCCTTAGAGGAATTTAATTTAAAGGTTCTGAAAATAAGATAGAGTCACATATACAAAAGGGTGTTTAAAAATTGAGATGGTAGAACACACAAATCAATCCTCTAAAGATAACCTCAAGACCTATGTCCCTAGTTCATTGCCATTAATACTTGAAAATCAACTCAAGCATCATCTCCTCCAAAAAGCCAGCCTTGACTCCGCAGTCTGGGTTAAGTACTCACCACACCCCCGAAACAGATCCACCACACCCAGAACTTCTGTAGTACTGTGGGAATATTTCTTTCATAGTACCTTTCCTATTGCTTTGAAAATCACTTGTGTCTTCCCCACCAGTCTTTAAGTCTCTTTAGGTCAATAGAATTGTCTTATTCTTCTTATAGTTGCTAATTCCTAACATAGTATCGGGCACTTAGTAGATGCTAAACAAGTTTTCGCTGAAGTGAACTGAATTTGTAAAAGACCTTCATAGATGGTATCAGTTTTATAACCTGATTCACTCATGCATTAGCTTTCAGCCAGTTTTTCAGCTAATCCCTGTTCATACCTGGAAGGAATGATAACATATCACTTCATAAAGACTTTCAGGACCACTTTCAAGTTACCAAATGTCATTTTAAAAGAATTTTGATCAATACTAGTTTAAATTAGATATCAGAAAATCCAATGCATACGTAAGTGTTTGCAGTATTTATATAAAGCTAAATTCAACAATTTCATCAATTTCCTTTCCTCCATTTAGCCTGACATTTCAGCTGATATTCCTGAACTGCTGGGTAAAGCAAATGCATTTCAGTTAGAGCCAGTGTCTCCTGTGAGATTTTGCCAACAGGTGCTCCAGCTTCTTCATTCTATGTACTCTTTCCCTTTACTTGCTGGATTACTAGAACTAGAATTCTGTATTAAAGAATTTACTGTGATGCTCTAAAGACTGATTTTTACAAATAAGCCTCTTTTGGATTACATGCAAAATGAAAATTTAAGGACCAACTGCACCCCCAGCATTGTATGAGAAGTGGTCAGTAGACAGTGTCCTGATGTTTTCTTTCCTACATCTTTCCTCAGTACTGAAATTCTGGGGGAAAAAAAGATATTCCAGGAATGCATCTTTATGTTCACAACTCTTACTATTCCAAACACATAGAAAATCCCACTCTAAGAAAATATAGCATAACCTTTTCCTTCTGAATATGACGTACCAGCCTAAATCCATATATTCCAAGTCTCTTTGGTAAATATACACTTTGTGTTACCCATCTGTGCAACTGCCATATATTTTTAAAGCCCACAGTTCACAGAAAGCTGTCTTAGAGAAACAAACAATGGAAAAGTATAGAAATATCTGATTTATTTCTCTGAATAGGAACCTCCCCAGAAGAAAGTGTACTACAATATCTTCAAGGCATGTGGTTTATCTTTGGGGGAGGAGAGTGAGTGTGAAGAAGGCATCGTTTTCCTGCAGTCTTAAATGGAATCTCTAGTTATATTTGCAAAGATAAAACGTATTTATGATTCTCAAGATTTTTTGAAAGTTGGCTTTGACATGTACTAATTAACCTTAACTCCCTGGATACTGCTTCATTCTTCTTTACCCAAGAAATTTGCATATAGGCTTCACTGGCTAATTTCAATTGTTTCATTATCTCCTGTGCTTTTCCCTCTCTCACATCTCCTGCCTCAACAGAACAAACATTCTTGCACATTTTATTTTGTCTTATTCAGATGAACTTCCCCAACTATTATTACTCTGCAGCAGCCCCTGCTGGTAAAAGACATCATCCAATTTATCTGTCCCTTCTCAATCAGCTGTTTTTGTCAAGCCTGGTGGTTAAATCCCCAACGAGCTATGTCACAGTCTAACCCTGGTGACCCACAGGCTCAGCAGAGCCTGGAACAGGGCTGCCAACCATCTGCAGGGGAGCAAATGTGCCTTGTTTCCAGTGTGGAAAGAACGCCAGAGGAATGTATAATTTTTAGGTGTCTTTATTTCCCTTGTTTCTAGAGCACATAAGGAAAAAGGGGATTTGAAACTGTGTGTGACTAAATGATAAAGGAAAATCAATACAGCAAAACAGACCACCAGAAAATCTTCAGTTGAAGCACAAGTTGTGACATGATGTCAAAGAGGCATTCTTTTCACAGAGAAGGCATATTAAATTATGCGAGTGCTGACTGCTCTTCCAAGGCCTGTTGATAGATACTTAGGAGAGGAAAATTTTCCTTTCTGGTTGACCTTAAAAGCTGTCTTATCTCAGGTCTTAAACGTTTAAATGTGAACATAAAACATTTTTTCATTGATCCTAGAAAAAAACATATTCTCAACCTGTCCTCTTTAGTTGTGGCTTATCAACTGTCCATGCATATAGAAAGATCTATGTGTGTATAGATAGGTAGATAGATGTATAGATATATTAATTCTCAGCTAAAGAATAAATACATTTATCATTCAGGATGATAGAATTAGAGTGGAAAACACCCAGGTGATTGCAATTTGTTTTGCCATGCACCCATGGAAACTCCCTATAGCGGAAAAAAAAAATAGAACAGGCAGGTTATGATAATAGGATATATCTGTTTTTCCTCACATTTGTCATTATATTTAAGCCAATCTTCCCAAAAAGTGTAAAATGTATACATTCGTAATAGGGATACAATTCCCCCGAGACTGAGATGCATGGGAAAAAATGCTGTGGAACTAATCTACAAGCACATGTAACAGAGCAAACAAGGCGTTGATTGGGAGAAATAAAAAAGAAGAGAACAATGCGAGACAGGAAACAGGACACAGAAGACAAACCGATTTAAAGATTTGGAGTATGTGGCTATTTTGGTATCAGGAAACCCAGCTTTAAAAGGAAGGGTGAATAAGCCTAAAACAATGGGAGATGCATTATTTTTGTGCGCAATCTCAACAGGAACAACATCCCTTCAAAAGAGACACCTCGGGGTTACTTCTAATTCAATAAGTTACTTTTATTTAATAGCAAATAACACCACCAGGTGTGCCAGTTACCAGGAGACTGTTAACCAAGCCAGGTAACCCAGATGGATGAGGTTTCTCAATTAGCACTATCACACAATGGGCACACTAGGGCACCCAAGGCCAACAAAGCATGATGGTTGAGAGTAGAATCTATTTGAATGAAATAGAATAATCCCAATGCTTTGTTCTTCTATTTGAAAACCAAAGTTGTCCCCAAAGAGCCAGCCTGATATAACAAAGCAGCGCAATCCAGGCTGAAATAACAGAAACCTCTTAGGCAAAGCTGCTAAATAGTTGTACTTTTTAAAGCAAACAGACAAAAAAAAAAAAAAACCAAACAAAACACTGTATGTTTCCTCAATACAAAAGATAAACTATCAAGTTGTGACAAGGGGCTTTGACTTACGGCAAACCTTGACTTCAAGAATCAGTGTGCAGATGAGAAACTGTTAAGTCATCTGACCTTTGTCTGTACTCTGGTTGGCAGACACCCACAAAAATACTACCCAGGAAATATCACTCCCATAAAGCAATGCAAAACGTCACTAATGTATTACTGTATCTGGCAAGGGGAACACTCCAGAATTTATTCATTGCTAATGAATTACCAATAGGAGGAGTATATGTATATGCCTTTGTGACTTGGGGGGAAAGGCCATGAGGGCCCAGCTTATTAAATTTTGTAAATCATAAGCCTTGTCTGAAAATGCAGAGCACTGTAGCTGATTTAGTTGTTGGCCTAGAAACTGTGCTGTTAGGACCATTAAACAGGTCTAGAGTTTAAGTTGCACAGTAAATTATACTCAAAAGAAACAGACAGAGATTTTGCCTCATGTTTTCTGTCTGTGAAGCACAAACCAGCTGCACCGCAGTGGCCCTGTGAGATGGTATCAGATTTTTACATGAATATGTCAAGCTAGTGCACCTTGGTTGAGCTCACCTGAGAGGACTGCGGAGTCCTCCTGTGAATTTTAATGTCAAAAATGGAGAACCAAATTAAATTAAGCTTTTCCTATTTGAAACATTTTCACAGCTGGAATAGATACAGACAATACTCTTTTTAGGTTATGCCAGCTTTTACAGTCACTTTCAACAAATAGCCATCATTAGAAATAGCAAGGACAATGCAGTTGATCGTTTAAAAATAAAAGGTTGTCATTTTGATTTTTTTTCTTAAAAGAAATAATGAATTGCCTATAGCCACTATGACTGAAACACCCCTTTAGAGGCCACAAATAAATGAGGCCATAAAGAAAGCATAGTCATATGTCAAAGAAACCTGATCCAATTAATCATTCTTTGTAGTAATTCTGTCACAAAACTTTCTAACATTTTGTTTCTATTGAGATGTAAACCCTTAGCTGGTAGTTTGCAGCCTATTCAGTTAATTTTATATTCATTTTTCAAAATGAAGGATAATTTTCCATACAAGACTAAAATTTTGAAAGTTCCTAATGACCAAGTTATAAATAGCCAATTATTTCATAAAAAGTGGGAAACAATTATTTTCTGAAATGTAGAGACTAAAGAAAAATGCTTTGGAGTATGTAATATAACATGAGTATTTATATTTTGAAAAAGGATTACATTCTATAATTGTTTCATAAACATTTAATTGGCTAAGAATAAATATCAAAACTGACCCTGTTACATTCATATAATCTGGGAGTATGTTTTTCAATCATCATAGAAAGAAAACTATGCTATTCAACATCACTTTTAGAATGGAGCCCTACATACAGTAGACACTCAAAAATGTTGGTTGAAGATAAACATGATTCTGCCCATTCTACAGACTTTTTAAACATAAAATTCTGACTTAGTTTTCCATGGTAAATTAGGTGAAACCAATCATCATTGGCAATTTATATCTACAAAGCTCTCTTCAGGGCAAAAGAAAATTAGTGTCAACCATTTATTGAGGTCTTCCTACCATCCCCAAGATTCTGTATACATAGAACTTCACAATGTAATACAACAGAACATTGCTTGCTTAAATTCATTAAAAAAAGTTTTTCCCACTCGGATACTTTTTATGTTAAGACACAAGAATCTAGTTTGGAAGATATGATTAAAATGTGGTTTGATATCAATAGAAGAAGGAAAGGGTGGAAATCAATACTGCAGGAGCTAATAAAGACAAATGTTCTGTGATTCACCAGGGAAGAAATAATGGATGAAAAATTGAATATGATTCAGCAGTGTAACAGTGTCATCAAAAGGCAAATGCTATATAGGATTGTATTAATAGACATATCATGTAAAACAAGCAAGGTAATTTTTCAGTAGCAGTAGTTCTCAACACTATCGGTTAGGCCAAAATTAGAAAAGCGCCTGTTCTTTGACCACAATCATTGCATAAAGTGTTGTATAGAGTTCACAGGAGAACAAAAAACAAACACAAAGAAAAATAAATGAATTAATATGGATTGTTAGGGAGATAGATACATAGACAGACAAACTATCAGACGCAAAGTTTAGAAAACCAGACTTGCTTTCAGAGATCAAGAGAATTAAGTCTATGTTCAGTCAAAAGCAAAGCCAAAACCAGCTAAGAGAGGACATAATTACTATAAAACCAAATACACAAAGGGAACAAGATCCAAAAAGAAGATAGGGACAAGTTGCTTTTATTAGGCAGTGATAGAACCAATAACAAATGGATTCCAGTTGTTTCAGACAATGATTTACATTAAACAGAAAGGAAAATCCCTAGCACATAGACAGGCATGCAATGATTCAATGGTATGCCTGGGATTCCAGTCACTGGACGTATTCAAAATAATCAGGATACTCTTTCATTCAAAAGTGATTTGGTTAATGAGTGCATGGCTGAACACACCTTCAAACATTTATAGTTGTTTTGTGTGCTATATAATATGACATCTAGTCAGATTGCTTACCAGCAAAGTTGAAAGAAACAGCTGAGGAAATTCAAACTAAAGTTACAGATTCCAAGGATCACTGAATCCCCACTTTGTCAAAAATAATCTCAGAATAAAAAGATAAGGAAAATACTAGCTAATTTTATTGAAAATTACTATATACCAAGCCCTGTCCTGTATTTTGTACTTATAAAACCTCATTTAGTATACAATCATATATACTATTATTATCATATTACTATAATTATCTCCATTTACAAATGAGAAACTAAAGTATAGGGAGATTAGGTAATTTTGCCCACAAGTTCCCACAGTCAGAATTTTGAACACCATCAGTCTAGCTGCAGGGCCTAGAAGGCTATCCTGACCCTCAGTTACCTAGGAATATAACACAGACTCAAAAGCAATAAGTAGAATGGGCTAAGATGACAGCTAAGTAGAATGGGCTAGCATGACAGTATCAATAGGTAATGACAGTTGGAGACTAAAGAAATAAACTTACGACGAAGAAGAGAAAATTTAAATTAGGAATAAGAAAAAATTTACACTTAATTAATGACATTAAGATTAGAAAACACATTTTAGAAGGCTAAGGAATATTCTCTCTAGACTTTCTAAAATTCTAAGTAGTTTAGATTTTCTTTTAGTGACGATTTAGTGAAATTTCTTTTGGATGAAGAATATTACATTTAGTCCTCCCCAACTCTTTTATAACATATGATTTATGTAAATCATAACATTGCTTGGAAACATTACACTAGAGGACTTCTAAGGAAATATTTAATTTCTAATATAGATTAATTTAATATTTAATTTCTATCTAATATAGATTAATCTAATTAACAGAGACAGCTGGCTACATAACCATACCACCAAATTTTGCACCTCTTGGGTCCCATTGAAAGAACAGGCAGTTAAAAATGGGAATAGAAAAGCAATCTAGAACATAGTCATGATTATGACAATGACCTAAATTGTATCACTCATAGTGTAAGCATACCAAATTTGGAAACATTATTAAAAAATGTATTCATGATATAAGAAAGAATGTCTAGCTGCACAACAGACACTATATTAATGCTGCTTCTTATAAAAATCCAATGATTATAACTAGTTTCTTCTTGCCTTAGAGCTTCCAGGTATTTCAATACGCCTTGTTCTTCTGTTTCCTTTCTTTCTTTCCCCCTTCCCTGAACTGGTCTCATTGAAAGCATATTTCATTTCTGATCAAAACAATGAGCCTACAGGTGACATAGGACTTCCTCCTTCAACTCTGATCTCCATTACCACCTTGAACAGGTACGCAGTAGCACCAGTTCTACTGGGAGTGTTTCCCCACCTGTCCCATTATTCTGTTCTTTCCCACTATCTAAGGGTCTTTAAGGGCATTTAGAACAACATTGTATTCTTTCATAATGGGTTCATTCATCTGTCCCGTGTGGATAAAATTGCATAACTGATTTAGGAATTTTCTCAATAAAACTCTTATGTTGGAGATTAAAGCTTTCTGTCCAATACAATTTTTAATTCTCACATATAATACTGGTGAATTCATGAATTGAACACTAGAGTCAAAAATAGCATGCTTCCTCTGGATCCTAAATCCTGAACCTTCTCAAAAAAAAGAAAAAATCAGTAGCATTCTTCATAAAAAATGTTGGCTCTTCACTGTCCTTCATTGACTATCCACTAATTGACAAAACACTGTTTACACCTAGGAAGGTTTAGGACAGATAGGATTGGTTCAAATATTGGTTCTGCTACTTACTAGCTGTATAAATTGACAACTCTGCACCTATTTCAGCATGTTTAATGGGAATAACTTTACTACTTTACTTATGTTGCAGGATAACTGTGAAGATTAGAGATGAAATCAAATTACTATGATATCATGCATGTAGCAGATACACAATGAATGATAGCTTTCAAAATTATGTTTATAGTCTAATTACATGTTAAAGTGCATTAGAAAGCCAAAGAATGTTCTAAAAGAAGGCAACGGATTTTTATACAGAAAATCTGAAAGTTGGGATTAGAAGTGTCCCTCCCAATCTTCCATTTCTGTGGACCTACCTTGTACCTCCATGACTTCTATAGTGATGGAGTGGTTTTAAGAAGACAGAGCCCCAAATCCCACAATTCTTCCATCAGAGAATCTCAGAATTTGTTTGGTGGACTGGGCTTCCAAATAAGGTTTTATCTGATAAAAACTTTCTTTTAGTAGAATAACCTAGGAAGCTATGTGAGATGTCAAAAATTCAAACAGATATTTTTCTAAATTCTTAAGAGTTGAGGTACTAAACAATTTTTTAAGTATATGAAAAAATGCACAACTTTGTCAAATTCAGGGGTCCCTAATGTTAGAAGGAAAAACATCCTGCATATTTTAAGAGTCAAAGAGATGCAAATTGCAATCAAGAGGTGTAGCCCCCTGAAAGAGGATTATAGAGTAATTGGACTCGTGGTGTATCTGATTAGCTGTGGCTTTAAGTTGTGAAGTCACTGTCACATACAATATATAAGAGTCAGTCCACCTTATCTACATCACAGGCAAAGAATCTGCTGCTTCCTGAAAAGAACTTCTGATTGTTAATAACTTCAGCAAACTGAGAAGGCAACCAAAAATATCCCTCTTGAGACAGCCACTCTAAAGAATGTTTGAGGCAACAAAACTGCATCCCCCAAAGGAAACATTGTTCAAGCCATGTATATTTAGAATTAAATATAGGGTATTTAAGATAATTGTGTGTTCATTTATTTATCCATTCATTCATTCAAAAGTATCTATTGACTATGTGCTAGGGCCAGGTACTGTTCTGGGCACTGTGGATACATTAATGAGCAGAACAGAAAAAGTCTCTACCTTTGTCACTCTGCCTTCTGGTCAGGGAATAAATATAATAAACATAATAAATGAGTAGAGCTGATGATGCCAGTGCCCTGTTTACATTTCCTCCACCCTCATGGGTTGAAGCCTATTAATTGTGAATAAAAAACTGCAGGTCTGCCTGAGCTGCAGGAGCACAGTCCTCTGACACTCAAGAAACAGCAGAAATGAGCTTTCAAGTCCTGAAAAGAGCCCTCATCCAAAGACAGAAGTGGTGCTGGGTGATACACAGCCCAGCTCCTCACCTCTTGGTGGCAAGCAGTTGAGCCTCAGCTGTCCACCAAGATAATCTGCTGATAACCTATCTCTCCCTGACCCACTACCCTACTCCTCTACCTGTTTTTCTTGGGGTCACCTCCCAAATAAACTACTTACACTCAAATTTTGTCTCAGGATCTGTTTCTAGAAGAACTTGTCTGTCCTAGGCAACAAGTACATTACATAGTAGGTTAAAAGGGGATACACGCTATGAGAAAGCACAGAACATATTAAGAAGGATCTGGATTAAAAGGCAAGGGACAAGGTGGTGGAAGGCATTTGAACAAAGACTTGAGGAGATAATAGGGTAAACCATGGGGATAAAGGGAGGAAAGCTAATGCAGAGTCCCTGCAGCAGGAGTACGCCTTGTGCCTTCAGGACTTTGGAAGAGACCATTGTGACTGCAATGGAGTGTGTGAGGGAGGGAGTAGTAGAGTATGGGATATGAGTGAGGTAACAGCTGTAGGGAGGTATTAAAGATTTTATAAGCTCTTATAAAGACTTTGGGTGTTAGCCTAAGTAATAGAGTGATATGGAAGGATTTGAGTGGGGGAGTAACATAATCTGACATTTTAAAATCTTTTTAGTTATTGTGTTGAGAAAAGACTGTAGGAGGTAAAAGATAGAAGCAGGGAGAACAGTTGGACATCTATTACAAAAATACACACAAAAGTCCATCAACAGGGACTTCCCAGGTGGTCCAGTAGTTAGGACTCGGTGCTCCCAAAGCAGGGGGCCCCAGGTTCGATCTCTGGTCAGGGAACTAAAGCCCGCAAGCCACAACTAAAGATGCTGCATGCCGCAGCTAAGACCCAGCACAACCAAATAAATAAATAAATAAACAAATATTTAAAAAGAAGAGTCTATCAACAGGTGAATGGATATATAAATTGTGGTATTTACATACAATGGAATATTATTCAGCCATAAAAAGGTATGAAATACTGATACATACTACAAAGTAGGGTAAACCTCAAAAATATTATGCTAAATTTTAAAATGCCAGACACAAAAGGTTACATACCGTATGATTGCATTTATAAGAAATATCCAGAATAGGTAAATCCATAACGACAGAAACATACTAGTAGTTTCCAGGGGTTGGGGGAAGATGATTTGGGAAGTAATTTCCTAACGGGGACAGGGTTTTACTTTGAGGTGATGAAACTATTTTGGAACTAGATAGAGGTGGTGGTTGACAACATTGTCAATATACAAAATGCCACTAAATTATTCACTTTAAATGGTTAATTTTATGTTATGTGAATTTTATCTCAGTTTTAAGAAGAAAAATCTAAAAAGGGGGAAAAATATGTGCAAGTGGGCTTCCCTGGTGGCGCAGTGGTTGAGAGTCCACCTGCTGATTCAGGGGACGCGGGTTCGTGCCCCGGTCTGGGAAGATCGCACATGCCGCGGAGCGGCTGGGCCCATGAGCCATGGCCGCTGAGCCTGCGCGTCCGGAGCCTGTGCTCCTCAATGGGAGAGGCCACAACGCTGAGAGGCCCGCGTACCGCAAAAAAAAAAAAAAAAAAAAAAGTGCAAGAAATTATGATGGCTTAGACCAGAAGGCTAGTAACAGAGGTGTTGAGAGTGGTATGATTCTGGACATATTTTGTAGGTGAAGTCAAGACAATTTCAGGACCAAATGTCAGTGTGAAGAGTCAGAGATAACTCCAAATTTGGGGGCTTGAGCAACTATTAGTATAAAGTTGGCATTTATAGATACAGAAGGTTGCCATTGGAGCATGGTTAGGTTAGAAGATCAAGAGTCCAGTTCTGAATATGTTAAGTTTAAGAGGTCTGTAGATAGTCAAGTGGAGTTTGAGATTTCTAACCTTATGGCAAAGAGTTAGAATCATATCCATTGTATTATTATGTTCACTGAGCAATGAGTCAGTAAATATTTGGTATTTTAAATATGTGTTGTGTTTAAGGGAATTCAGCTTATTGGAATAACACATCAGGCTTGTAATTCTGAGTCAAAATGTATAACCAGAATTTAAATATATTGATGATTTTAAGTGGAAATTTTGGTTTTATATATCAGATCACTTAAAAAAACAAACTTTTTCATATTTGTAATTTTAATTTATTAGACTCTTAAGAAATAAAATTCGTGAAACTTGCCAATGATATCATTGACACAGTTAAAAAGAAAATATTAAATCTGCTAATGAAGTTTAAATGATTTAGAGGTATATACACTTGCAAACAGATCCAAATGTTATTCAAAGACCTTTAAAAGTTATTGTAGGCTTACATAGTAAATTTTGTAAAATAAAACTAAAGGCTTAAGGAAGAACTAGGTTTTTAAATCTCTAACTTTAATAAGTTGACTATTATGCCTTAAAAGCAAGTTAACTACTGAATGCTTTTTTTTCTACACCTGAGGGCATCAACAAACACATTTAATAGCTTGCTCTGATGGAAAATGAAGAGGTCTGAATGTCTACTTTCTGAAGACCAAGGAAATTAAATGTGCTACATAAAATTTCAAGGCCTAAATTTCCAGATATTTCCTAATATTATTCATGTCTAAAGGGAGTCATGGTTTAATTGTGAGTTATTTTGGAAGTTTGGGCAATCTATGTTGCATGTCACGTTATTCAGGAAAATGCTTGGAGGCCCAACTTGTTAAGGTGTTTGATGCCTTTTATTACTGCTGTTGTTTTAACTATTCCACACAACGTGTCCAAAATTCCAATCCAATGTACTTTGTGACACAATAGCCCTGTGCATAGGAGAGAATGAAGTTGCTCAAAATGTCCCAATATGTCACAACCAAGGCGACAGCAGATACAGTCAGTGAGCAAAGGGAAGAAGTTACATTTGAACATGTGAAAGGTGCCACATTCATTTTTTTCTAGTTCATTAACATATCCAGATAGAGATCACAGCAGAAGTTTAAAATATTAAGAAGAATTTGTGGATACATATAAAACTGTGCTGATTAATTTTTTAAATTATTGTGTATAAGTAATACTGAGCTCTATTGGATTACAGCTATTTCTAAGTTTATAACAAGTGGAGTTTCACTGCGCTTACTCTTTATGGACTTATTTTAATAGTTTAAGGCATCTGAAATTTTGGGTTGCTCCCATAAGTAGAATTAATTTAGGTGGTTTGATAACTGATTATTTATGAGGCCAGTTGGAGGTAGAGTAGTGATATTAAAGTAGAAAATCAGTTTAAGCAGCTGAAGTTTCCAGCCAAGCTTTCCGAATTAGTTTAATTCATTAGGTAATTCCTCATTCCCCTCTGAATTTTATCTTTTGGGGACAGACTATCCCAGAATATTTTTAAAAACAAGAGTTAACCACAGAAGAGTAGAACATGCAATTTTGTAGAACTTAAGATATATGAAAAGATAACCTATTAAAAATTATCAGTCCTATCTGTCATTTCTTGTCCAACTCATTTGGCTTTATATTTAAAAATTTTACTAGTGTATTTCCAAATCTTAACTCTAAATATAAATGTTTATCTTTTAACTTTGTTTAAAAAAATTCTTGCCCATTTTACAAATTCATTTTTTGCAAAATTAGGAAAATACAAGAATGTTTCAAAAAGAAAATAAAAACTTCTCACAAATTTACTACACAGACTCAACATTTTGATGTATTTCTTTCCAGGTTTCCTTCTGCATGTACATAAAGACTTTATTTTTAAAATTTGGATTATATTTTTTATCCAGTTTAGCTTCTTTTCTTTCCTAGGTAACTTCACTTTGTGGACATTTTCCCAAACTTATAAAGATTCATGAGAAAAGTTTTTTAATGGTTATATAGTATTTCATTGTACAAATGTATCCTAATTTATTTAACCATTTCCCTATGGTTAAGTATTCTGATTACTTATTACTAAATAACAACCTAATTAATACTTGAAAACATGTGTGTGCCAACAGAATAAAAATTGACTAAAAATATATATTATAGGGAAGTTCCTAAAGAGTTAAAATATTATTTCTTATTTTTAAAAATCTGTTCTATTATCCTTCTCCTTGGAGATACATTTGATTGTATAATTTTAGTACTTATACCTATTCTTTGATTTTCTTCTTTTTGCTCATAATTGAATATATAGTCAGCTTAATTCTATGGGTCTAATGATTCTGAATTGGTGACATGCTAAGTTTTCATTTTTATCTCAGCTATATATCTACAAATGTTTGAGAGATTTACTTCTGATTACTTGTATCAGCATTTTGCTTTTTCTGTTTTCCAATATATTGTTTGGAAATAGTGAAGACAATCCAATGTGATATTCAAACAATTATACAAACACTGCTATTAACACAAACCTGTCATCACTATCAAAGCTGAAATGGTAGCTGGCATTTCATCTGTATATACCAGCAGCAGAAAGCAACTATAGCTCACCAGCCTAAGGAAAAAAAAAATATATTGGAAAAACATGAGGGCTTTCACAGGACCAAAGGGAAGTCAGGATGGAAACAGGAAGCAGGCAGCTCCACAGGGTCCCTGTGACAGGAAACACTAGAAGTTTGGCCCTGGCACTGCTGTGAGTAGAATTAATAAAATCTTTTTTTCTTACATCGTCACACTCGAGGTTCAATTTTCCCAGAAGAAAGTGTCCAATTGGGCAAGTTGCCCTTGATAGTACTGGGGGTGAGAAGAAGGATCTGGAGGGAGGAGCCTACAAGGATGTTTTGGATTCTCTAGTGAGCAACCAGGCACATGGACTCACCTTTACTTTGTTGTCACAAGATGAAGGAGAAGGAATTCCTCAATGGGAATCAGGGTGCACTTAGGAAAAAAGGAAGTGAATTCTAGACTGCCAACTCCATGGGGCAGGAATCTTTAGGTTTCTTATCCACTGATGCTACATATAGTAGGTGCTTAATAAATATTTGTTGAATCAAATAGAACTGGGTAGGCAAAAAAAGAAGAAAAGAAAAGAAATGAGGGAGGAAGGAAGGAAGGGGGAGGGAGGGAAGAGAAAGAAAGAAAAAGGAAAGGAAAGGAAAGGAAATGAGAAAAACTAAACTTAATTCAGGGTGAATACTTCCTTAATAAAATAAAGAGCTAAGCTAGATGACACTTTCGCTTTTCAATATGAATAAGGAGTGACTCTAAAGCAACGTGATTGATTTTCCTGGATGGCTTGCATATTGACTTTGAAGGCAATTTTCAAAAGGAAGCTCTAAAATGGTCTTAAGCAATGGCAGTAATGTTGGTGTAATAGAGAGCTTCTCTATGGGGGCACTTTAAAGGACTCATTTAGATGTTTAAGTCCTGGTAGGTAGGCTTTTAAAAAATTCACTTGTGATTACACATTGCACATTTTCTATAAACTAATTGGTTAAGGAAAGCAATATAAGGTAATAAGAAAACTAAGAGAGGAGCAGGAAGAGTACTACTCTAAACATGGTAGGTTTAATAAGATTTACAGATCCAGTATAATTTGGGGACCTAAATGATTTCTTAAACACATGTGTAAGACCTGCTAAAAGCTATACTAATAGTTACCATATATCTAATATTGACTAGGTATAAGGTACTTATACATGAAATTACACCTATACATTAAATTATCTATAATACTTATAACATCCACCCAGCTAAATAGATACCATTGTTCCAATTTTACAGGTAAGGAAACTGAGGGTCAGAAATTTGAATTGTCCAAAGTCTTGCAGTAAAGAAAAACAAAGCTGTGATTTGAACCAGTCTGTTCAGGGCCCCATCCTAAGTGTGGCACTGAAAGCAACACTCTCCAAAAGCAACTGAGCAAATGAGGCAACATCCCCTGTTCTCCTTGAAGATATAAACTTATGAGCATATTTACTCCCTACCTGCATCTCCAAAACGTTCTCACACAAACCATTTAATATATTTTCTAAATGATGCTAAAGTCAAGCAAGCATTTAATGTTATCAAACCCATCTTTCCATTTTTTTTCTTTTCAACCCAATTTATCTTTAAATTTATGTTTAGGTTTACAAATCTAATCATGTATTTAATATATAATACTAATTTTCAAAATCAAAGTGCCTGAAACATTACCAAATAGATGGATAGTGATGAACTTTCTCTTAAATGAGAACTTCAGCATATGATTTGCATTTGCACCAAATTCTTATTTTATGGAAAAAAAAGTACTGTTTTCTATAATGACCAAGGAATAGGCCTAGAGATATCCTTTGTAAAGACTCCTTGATGCCAGAGCATATCAGCATGAAAAAGTAATAAAAGAGAGCTCACAGAGATCTAAAAAGTTTATGGAAAGAACAACTACTTCATAATGAGAGTTTCCAGATCACAAAGTAGAAAGAAGAAATCCAACTATAAATCTATATTCAGAGTACAGCAGAGGAAATAGGATATGAGATAATTTCTGCCTTACTTTTTGAGCAGCGCAGATCTTATGAACGGAGGTGGAAGCTATTCAATAACATTTATTGAGAGGCCTCGTTCAGTGCTTTCCACGGGTGGGCAGTCAATAAATCTTATCTGGAGATGATATTTATGCAATGATAATCAGTCTACCTCAGCATAGCAATTTGGGGGGAGAATATTGTCTGTAGCAAGGTTAAGCCTTTTGAAGTAAAATGATAAAAGTAAGGGCAAAGACCAGATGTGGAAAGTATTCAAAAAAGAAATTAAGGTTTATGCAATATTTGCATAAGCATTGGCAACTACAATTTAGAAAAGTAAATGCATTTTCAGAAAAATTTGAAACACATTTTGGTAAATGTAGGGAAAGCATTAAAATTAGACATGATTCTCCACCCCCACCCCAAACTTCACCAACCAACACATATTTATTTCCTCATTCAAACAACGAAGACACAGACACAGAAGAAATTTGACCTTTGTTTCAGGGCAGAGTGGGATCAGTCATATACAACTGAGCCCTTTTATCTTTGTTTCTTGACTCTATGTAGACTAAATTAACAAGTTATAAACACGATCCCTAGGGTTTTGCCACACAAAATATCAAACTAAATAATTTCATACATTGACTTAATGGTTTGGTTCACCTGTAAAAAATAATTTAAACATAGAGTTTAAAATGGTTGATTTTAATTGAGAATCTTTATGTTCTTTGAATGAACTAAAATTAAGTACCTCATTTCAACACACACACACACATGCACAAGAGCACTCTCAGTGGACACTCAGGTGCTAGTATATGAGCTGGTCTCGTGTTTAGAAAAAAAAAAATCCCAAGCCATGCTGACAGTTAATGTAGAAAAAAATCTATACTTTTTCCTTATGAAAAATTTATTTTTACATAATTTTGTATGGAATTTTAAAATAATAGAAATTTCAATTATTCTTTTTTTCTATCTAGTAAGAGAACTCTAGTTTGAGGAATGAGTTATGGTGAGAAATAAAATGAGGAGTAGAGAAGGAAAAAGCTGCTATGACAACGTTTTTCTAATTAGGTGGCACGTAGAGCTATTTCACTCCATTCACCATAAAGTTATACAACATGCATGTTTTAGAAGTTGTTAAAGACTCAAAAATAATATGTAAGGTTAAAAATATAAATAATTGGAGCTGAATCTGTCACCTTAATAGTCTAATTTCTCATTTAATGTTTGTATGATTAGTAAGAAGGCAAGCTACATAGCAGACAGTACACTCCGTTACAAACCCAAAAAGGAAAAAGATAATTGACTGCAAACTTCAGGTTACCCAACCACTCAAATCATTTCTATGTTAGGGTCTAATTTTAGTTTTCTTAGACGTGTCTATATCCTCCTTCTTTGTCTTGTTCATAAACCCAGTCTGAAGCTCTGTGGCTGGCATAACTCCCCGAGATTTCAGCAGCCGGCTAGGAACAGTAACTTTTACCTGATCTTTTCTTTTTTTTTTTTTTTTTCTTTTTGCGGTACGCGGGCCTCTCACTGTTGTGGCCTCTTCCGTTGCGGAGCACAGGCTCCAGACGCGCAGGCTCAGCGGCCATGGCTCACGGGCCCAGCTGCTCCGCAGCATGTGGGATCTTCCCAGACCAGGGCACGAACCCGTGTCCCCTGCATCGGCAGGCGGACTCTCAACCACTGCGCCACCAGGGAAGCCCTACCTGATCTTTTCTTATAGAGAATGTGGGGAAGCAGAAAACACAGGCTGTTCAGTTAGCAGAGACAATGAAACCTAAAATAGATCTCTTTTTCATAGTTGGAGGGGATATGTAGATGGGGCAGGCAAGGGAAGTGTAAGAGGCAAACTTGTCCCCAGGAGCTGCCATCAGCCAAACAACCAGGAAGATAAATTGAAAATAAGAATAACTTCTTTTCACTGGGGCTTCTCATTTTCCACAAACTCCTCTCTGCATCCATATTGCAACTTCATCTCTGACTTCCTTCTGTAAGGAAGTCTGTTGTCACAATTCAAACGAACAAAGTTTACAGTAAATCTTTACAAAAAGACAGCTGAAGCCTTGGGAGCAAGTCGCTCTGAAAACCTGGAGAGGACAAAACTTCACAGTGCACAGAGACCAAATCAAATAAATTACATATTTGTGCCAGTACCTTTTGGAAACATATTGGACTTCACACGCACACACACACACACACACACACAAATTAGAAAATTCTGAATGTGTCACACTTTCCTCATTAAGCCTGACATAAGAACATATGTGCGCATACATGCATGAGTGTATGTAATGTGTGCGGGCAGGGGGGAGAGAAAGAGAAAGACAGAGAGAGAAGGAGAGAGACAGAAAGACAGAGAGAGAGACAGAACTGTAGCAAAACCCATAGAAAGAACCCAAAGGAGATGAAAAAAGTTTTTTTCCATTCTTTGTAATGTTCAAGTACTTAGGAATTACTATATCAGGATATACCCCATTCAGGCAAAAAAAGTTTCATGTTAGAACTTTGGGGAAAATCTTTTGGAATAGGATTCTATATGAGTCTGGTTGAATTAGAGGTGGTCAAATAAGGAGCATAAATTAAACACCAGTCAAATTTAGGAACATTGGCTAAACAAGGTGCAGACAAATAAGGTGTACAGCAAGAATTTATTAAATATCCACTCTTCGTCCATTCAACTGTCATAAATATTTGTTGAGCACCTACAACATTCCAAATTCAACCTCTGCTTTCAGTGAGTTCACAGATAACCTTATCCAGGTGACCAAAGGTGACACTTCTGGGAGTCAGGCAGCAAGGATCAGAAATTCAGGCTAAAGAGAACAAAGAGAAAAATCAGATACCTGGGCAGAGGAACGAAGCCAAGAGAACCTGGGCCCTCAGACCAGTTGATCTGCCTCGATTAGCAGAGAGATGCTCAATCTCAATTCAGGAAGGCTCCTGAATCGCAGATGGGAAACTAAAGTGGACCCAAATCCTATACAATCTTCTCCTCCCGTGTCAGTCCCCATATCCCCTATTATCACCCCCACCCTCACTTCCATCTTTGTACATTTCTGCTCAAACCCTGTATTTTAGTACAAAAAGACTGTTAAACGCATTCTTTCTGACCATCTCCTGCCTCTTCTCTGCTCTCACTCTTCACCCAGATGATGGAACCAATTTCAGATCTGCACATACAACACGCTCTTTCATTTACATGCTTCTACCCAAGCCTCCATGTGACAAGTTCTCACACATGCTAGGCATTGTGCCAAGTGCTCAATGTGAATTGCTCATGTAATCCCCATGAAGAGGCTACGATGGTTATTATTCTCTCCCAAGGAAAACCGACAAGGAAACCGAGACTTAAAGAGTTAACTTACACAATAATTCACAGCCATGAGTTGAGATGAGGTCTGAAGCCTTGAAACCTGCCTCCAAAGTCAATTTCATCATGAGTCAGACCATTTCACACTAACTCCTATCCCAAACAAACTTCCTCACTCCATCATTTGACTTCGATGCTGTTTTCTATATCCCCTAAATAACCTGTCATTTCTCTGTCACAGCACTTATCACACTCACCTTCATAGATCCATTTACTTGATTGTCTTTTCTCCAGTATCTAGAATAAGCCCACAAGCCCCTTACACTTGCAGAATTTAGCCCAATGCCTGGTATTTGAAAGGTAAACAATGAAAGTTGTTGACACTCAGGAATAAATAAATGTCATGAGGTTATGAAATCATGAGAATTGGAAGGATTAAAATATAAATTCATCTAATTTCCAAGCCATTCTTCTTCCAGTGTACCATACTGGCTCCCAGCTAATTGTGGATAAAAGTGGAAACAAAATTGTCCATTCTGTCATCCTTGAATTAAGAGAGTGGGAGAACCAGAGTTAAAATCTACTGTTTCTTATATCTGGCACACAACAGGAGCTCAATAAAAGTTTGTTGAATAAATAAGCCTGGTCCTGGTGTATAGGTAGCTGCTGACTCCTCACATAGGTTGACAGTGAATGTGTTACTCGGACTGTGATCTGTAGACCAGTAGGATTGGCAACAGCAGGGAGCTTGTCAGAAATACAGAATCCCAGGCCCTGCCCTATATCTTCTAAATCATAATTTGCACTTTATCAAGACCCCCAGGTGACTAGTATACACGGTAAATTTGAGAAGCTCTGCTCTAGAATGTATGCTGTGTATGGAGATGCGGTTCCCACCCAAGGGACTTGCAATTTAAGTTAGAGAGAAAAATTCTCCCAGTCATAAAATACAGTAGATTAGCACCATAAAAACAATATTAATGTGAAGGAAGAACAGCATTGATGTAAACTGAAAATTATAGAGAAGAAAATAATGCAATATTTCAAGGAGCTCTTCTTAGGCAGAAGACACAGAGCTCTCAATACAGGTGTTGACTGCAAAAGTTTGGTAGTGAGCCTCCTGCCCAGCACACCTGCCTTTAAATCATAATGAAGACAGATCTCAGAAAACCCATGTGGTTGGCTTCATATTGCAACTCAAGAAGAAGACTTGTATAATGGACAAGGAAGCAGGATCTGGAGGTAAACAGTCTGGGTTCAAAACCCAGCTCAACCATTGACCAGCTCAACAATCTTGACATTGGGCACACTGGTTAAACCTCAGGACAATATGGGTACCTAACTCATAGAGTTGTGATGAGCATGGGATGAAACGATCCCTGAAAAGCACTTAGCAGAATGTCTGACACAAATAAGCGCCCAATAAAAATAATACGTAATTACATAAACAAGATAATTCTTGAAATACATAGGCAACTGGTTTGCTTTGGCATGGCTCCCCTGCCCTGATAGGCTTGATGGGTAGCCTGGGTTGTCCCATCCCTCTTTCCAGCTCCCCATCCCCAATGTGATCGCTTGGCTCCTAATCAGGGCCCATGAGCTAGGGTGCAGTTGAACCCCTTAACCTTATACGAAAATGTTGCATACAGAAGTATTTGTGCATATTTCTTCAAAAAAGTTCATAGCTTTTACTAGATTTTCAAAGGCATTGATGGCCTCAAAAAGTCATTAATCACTATTCTAAATGAGGTGGGATAGCATGTCAAAAGCAGGTAATAACAACAGACTTGAATTCGGTCCTGACTTCATGAGTTGAGTGACTCTTCTAAGATATCGTCTCATCTTTAACGTGGGGATAATAACACCACCTTATTAATATCGTTTCCTGTGAGGGATTGTGTAACTGTCAAGTGAGATGCTGTATGAAATGGTACCGTAGCTGTAAAAGGCTTCCAGGTGTTAGGGACAGCTGTTATTATTAGTGATTTCTCAAACATCTTCTCCCACTCACTCCAAGGAACTGTGTTCTCAGGAAACATCCCCCTTTGAGATCCACAAGTCAGGTAAGCTGGTTAGGAGGCTTCAGTGCCCACAGCTTGTGCCCCTGCGATGTTTATAAGGATGGAGATGGCTGAGTGAAGCAAGATGGAAACAGCAGCTGGGGTGAGTGGTTACAATGAAATGTTGTTTAAGCAGGAAGAGGGGTTGGTGGCAGCGTCTGGCTTGGCTGCCATGGGTTGCTATACTTTGATCTCTGGACAGATGTCTCAGGCAGACATGCCCAGATGTGTCTTCCAGCCAGCGCTGTTTTCTCTTCAGCAACACATCTCCAGGCAGCCTTGCTGTGACATTTCCATTTATCAACAACAAAAATGAGTGGAATACAGAATGAAGAAGTCAAAAGATTCTGCTTCTTTAATTAAAAGGGGTCAAAACAAAGCAGTATAGAGAAAAGGAAGGAAAACAAGCTACATGAGTAGATGGGGACATAAGCCTGGCTTTGAACCTAGACATTTCCACAGTAATCAAGTGGATTGTCAGGAAGCCATGAATGTATAGCTGAGGTGCAAGTAAAAATGAGACTGCGAGGGGTATGATAACAGTCCTACATCGACAAAAATTTCATCTCATAGGACTCTTGTACAGGACGCCGACAGTGGGCTAGCTCTGTGCTGAGCACAAAGACGGCTTCAGAGTTTTTAAAGATGTGTTACAGTCTTCGTCGGTTCTTGAACAATTCATTCCAATCAACCAGTCTTTCCCAGCTAGCATTCCTTTTGAATTTCAGAAAGGAAAAGGCAGGTTCTCTGTCTTCCCCTTATTGATTTCAAATCAGAAATAAGGATATTAAATCAGTTAATGAAGAAATGACATAGGAGAGCCATGTTTTTTAAAATGTCATATCCTTGATAATATGGAAAAATAGGATGATGTTTGTAGTTCCCTGTCTCTAGGATTGAATCATGTTTGGGTCAGCCCATGACCATATATAACTGATGTCCATGGCCTGGCATTTGTTTGCATTTCTTCTCTCTGAGCTTTACTGCTTGAACAGTGCTAGTAATGAGAGGAAATGTATTTGTCTCTCATAACTGTCAGAGATGACACAGAGAAGCAAAAGGAATGTGGACGGTGCTGTTTTGTTTCTAATTAATGAGGGTTTTCAAGCATTTGTGTAAAAAAAGAAGTTGACATTCAAAGGGTCGGAATCTATTGCCCTTTTCAATGTTTTCCTTTAAGGAAAAAGAAGACAAATTTTTATGTAAAGAAAATACTGTGTGTGCAATTCAATGGAAATGATAGGGACAGCCAGAAATGAAATACAAAAAAAAAAAAAAAATCATCCAGGTACCATAAAGCAATGCATAGCTGAAGGTACCTTACTACTTTGTATCATACCTTCTCATTCTGAATAACTACTGTTATGTAATATGAATCATTGATGTTTAATAATAGAAATAACCACAGTCAGATGCCAAATCAAGGAGAAAAGATCTGCACTTTGAAAAAAAGAACTCTCTTAATATACATGCCACATAAACGTTCAGAGCTTGAGCTCTGAAAGGAATCCTGCAGTGGGGAGCTATTGAGAAAAGCAATTCTGAGCTAAAGAAGTGGGGGGGGAGGGGGCAGGTGGCAAATCTAGTTACAATTCTGGCTCTTTCCCAGTTGAAGTAAGTGACACTATGAAAGTACATCTAGGCCTAGCTCTGTGTGTGTGTATACCACCACACACAGACACCCTTTCTGGTTGCCTAGTAGCAGCTGGCAGAATTCAGTGGGCAGTGTGTCCATCCATCAAATATACCTACTGAAGTGTCTAATGAGAAGAGAGCTCTGTGTTACTCATCTTAAGGGAATAAAAAAACAAACAGGGCTTCCCTGGTGGCGCAGTGGTTAAGAATCTGCCTGCCAATGCAGGGGACACGGGTTCGATCCCTGGTCCGGGAAGATCCCACATGCCATGGAGCAACTAAGCCCATGAGCCACAACTACTGAGCCTGCACTCTAGAGCCCATGAGCCACAACTACTGAAGCCCGTGTGCCTAGAGCCCATGCTCTGCAACAAGAGAAGCCACCACAATGAGAAGCCCATGCGCTGCAATGAATAGTAGCCCCTGCTCGCTGCAACTAGAGAAAGCCCACACGCAGCAACAAAGACCCAACGCAGCCAAAAATAAATTTAATTTAATTTAATTTAATTTAAAATTTTTTTTAAATTTAAAAAAAAAACAAAAAAACTAGACTTTATATCTCAAAGACAAAAAGCAAAACAGAAGAATATCTCTACAAGGTAACATAGCAACAAATAGAAGGTATTCATATTGCAAAGCGCAAAGTCAAGAAGTAAAGGGATGCCCAATACAGTGTTTAATAATTACCATAAAAAGAAAAGAATATACTTGTGATGCAGATGTGGGTTCAATCATTTATGTCTTCCTGAAAAAGGAGAGTTTTTAACAGACAAGGAGTAATGGAGATCTATGAGAATTCACAGGTGAATGGAACATTCTGTTACCATACCCAGAATTTAACTAGCCACAAGTAACAAAAAGTTGTGATGGACAGCAATTCAAAGCAATGGGGATTTCTTTGTTTCACATAATAAAAAGCCTAGAGATAGGCAGCTGCTGGTATTAATTCTGCAGTCTCAAAAGATAAGAGCTAGAATTTCTGTGATTTGAGGGATCTTCCCTCTTGATCACAAGATAGCTGCTGCAGGTCCAGTCATTGTAACTTCATTCAAGGCAACAATAAAGCAAAGAAAGGATAAAAGGGTGACAGAGGATGGGAGGGGAGGAAAGGAGGAATGACTAGTACTCATGGTATATGTAGTATATGCCACTTTTACAAGGAAAAGTAAAAGTTTTCCCCAAGCTCCCAACCCCCCTGCAGACTTCTACTTGTATCTTATTAGCTAGAAGTGTTTCTCAGGACAACACAGGGATTCTGACAATGTGAGCCTTGAGTTTTTCCAGTCTCCAGAATGGCTGGCAGAAAGAGCTGGAGAATGTCTAATGATCTACCAAAAATTGGTGCCTGCCACAATTGGACAGACAAATAAGAGAACATATACAGGTTATGGAGAGATTCACTTTCAGGACTGAAACTATCTAGATAGTATTTTGAAAGATTTTACAAAGCACCCAAAGAAAGCATAAAAGTAAATTGTGGGTAGAAATAATATCTAGAATATCTTGCTTACAAAAACATTCACACCCTTATTATACACTTTCACACTTTTATGCACTGGAAAATTTCTATCCATGACAGAAGATCAGCCATCTCTGAAACAGGATATGGCAGTAATTGACCATGCTGCACACAGGAATTCTATGACACAGGTTAAACAAGAAAAGAGAAGCCACTTTCACCAGAGCGAAGCTACAAAAACTGGTTGTTAGAATAGAATATATCTACTTAAAGCATCTCCCACTGAAGTTCCACATTTCACCTCTCTTCTCTGGTCTGTTATCAAACAAGTGACCTCTGTTTTTTGTAGCACCTAGGCACTTTGTCTTGTTTGGGGATGTTTTATTTAATTGCAGACACATCCTGCTGGGTACCCTTGTCCTGTTACCTGAAATGAGGAGGAACTGTAGGGGGTTTTGCTCTCTGCTTACTCCCTGTCAATGAAGTCTTTATGCATTGGGACTTTTGAGGCTCTCCACAACCCCATGATTTGAAGTATTACTATCCCTATTTGAAAGTTGAGCAGCCTGAAGCTTAGAGAAGTAAAGTTAGATGACTGAGAAGGAACATCATAGAGCAGCAGCCTGGTGCCAAACCAAGACCGTCAGACCACAGAGCCTGCTGTGGTGCCTCCTGAGCACGCTCTGATTCTGGAAGTCTAAGAGACTAGCCAAGAACTAGCAAACTAGCAAAATTTCTGCATTATGTTAGATGTTGAGTAAGTGAATGAAACCAATTCTACTCTGGCCTCAAAAGAGAGAGTAAAAACAAATGAAATATTTTCCAACTTTGAGAGCACCAGGTCAGTTTGATTCAAGCCACTGTGGTCATCTGAAAGCCATTCTATGGTTCAGAGAAAGTAGCCATGGCATGCTGGGCATGCCAGTAGTTAGGCATGCTGGGAGGTCCCCGACTATTTTCAGGACATGAGGTAACAGAATCCCGTGGAAAGCGTGAGAACCAAACAGTTCTGAATGTAACTCCTCATTCTAAGTATCACTAGCCATTGTCCTCAGTTAATAGCTGAGTTCTCTGAGCCTGCTTTTCCTCTTGCGTACAATAGGGTTCATAATGTCTACCCAGTTGAAGTAATGTATGCAAAGCACCTTGCATAGTGCCTGACACAGACAGCTGGTGCTCTAGAAGGAGAGCAAACATGGGTGCTTGAGCCCTCTGTTAGCACCATGGTCTCCATGTGATGATACTCCACAGGCCAGGGACCTTTCAAGGTATGACCCCAAAGTGGATGAGGGAAACAGAGTCAGCAGGACAGTTCTCCATGCCCCTGCCAGCCCAGGACAGGGCAATCTAGGGCTCAGTGCTACCTAAAAAGCACATTAATATAGTATTGGGAGAGTTTGAGCACACAGGAATGTGATAGAGAGAAGATGTCAGAGATTAGGACTACTGAGAGATTGGAAGATGAAAGGGAGACCCAAGAGAACATAAGGCTTGCTAGCTGCATTTACCTTTTCCAAGTTACCTCGGTTTGGTTTCCTCATCTGTAAAATGGGGCTAATTGATAATAATATATTCCTCATAGGGATGTTGTGAGCTTAAAATGAAGAAGCACTTAGAACAGTATGCAAGGGCTTCCCTGGTGGTACAGTGGTTAAGAATCCGCCTGCCAATGCAAGGGACATGGGTTGAGCCCTGGTCTCGGAAGATCCCACATGCCACAGAGCAACTAAGCCCATGCGCCACAACTACTGAGCCTACGCTCTAGAGCCCACGAGCCACAATTACTGAGCCCGTGCGCCCCAACTACTGAAGCCTGTGTGCCTAGAACCCATGCTCTGCAACAAGAGAAGCCACCACAATGAGAAGCCCATGCACCGCAATGAGGAGTAGCCCCAACTCGCCGCAACTAGAGAAAGCCTGTGAGCGGCAACAAAGACCCAGCACAGCCATAAATAAATAAATAAATAAATTTTTAAAAATTAAAAAAACAAAACAAAACAACAGTATGCAAAAAAAGAAAAAAGATCTTTTACCAGGAAGATCACATGCTCCACAATTAAAGAAGGTGAGGTTTTAAAGCCTTAGAATTTCATAAAATTATGTTACTCCCAACAGCAGAGTGGAGTGGAGTGGAATTGTTAGTGTGAACTAGGAAATGGGTGAGCAAGCAGTGAAAGCCTGGCAGTGGAAAGCCAGAGATGAGCCAGAGTTAGAATGGATACAAGGGTCAAGCCAAGTTTTGGAGGGGGTTGTTTTGGAACAGGGTTTTTTAACCTTGTCACTATTGCTATTTGGGGCTAGATAATTCTTTGTTGTGGGGCTGTTCTGTGCATTGCAGAATGTTTGGTAACATCTCTGTTCTCTACTCACTGGATGCCTGTAGCCCCTCCCACCCCCAAGTCTTGACAATCAAAATTGTCTCCACACTTTGCCATCTGCCTTCAAGGGCAGGGAAGGGAGAGAGGAAGGGGCTACAAAATCACTCAATTGAAAACCACCGCTTTCTAACGCAGAGACCACGGTATGTGTTAAACCACAAGGAAAGAAATATATAGTTTCCATTTCCTGTCATGTCAAGCTTTTCTGTTTCATATCAATACAGAGGAAAAATGCCAAAATTTCAAATGGTAACAGGAAAAGGGAAAATAGCAATGACTGTCAACTTGAAAGGATGGGAATCAGCAGGTTCTTTATTGCTGTTTTTCTATGCAATAGTGCAAGACAACTGGGGGAAAGTATTTAACTGTAATTTTATTTAATTTAAGGATATGACCAAATTAAGAATAAATAATCTCTATTTACAAAATAGAAAAATTTGTATTAGCTTGAAAACAAATTTCCAGTCAAGAGTTTTGAAAGAACTCAATTGGCTTACAGTACCCTTACTGTCTGGACAGAAAGAAGCAATGAATATGACAAGAAGTCCTGATAGCTTTAGTTTGTCTTTTGTTTTTTTCAGACGTGATGCACTTAGAGTCTTTCAATTGCTCTTACCTCCCGGCTTTCTTTCAATATGAAAGCTTTAGCATTCAGTCATGAAATACTGCATCCCAGTTGTTCCTTTTTTTTTTTTTTTTTTTGATGTTGGGGGTAGGAGTTTATTAATTAATTTATTTATTTTTGCTGTGTTGCGTCTTCGTTTCTGAGCGAGGGCTTTCTCTAGTTGTGGGAAGCGGAGGCCACTCTTCATCGCGGTGCGCGGGCCTCTCACTATCGCGGCCTCTCTTGTTGCGGAGCACAGGCTCCAGACGCGCAGGCTCAGTAGTTGTGGCGCACGGGCTTAGTCGCTCCGCGGCATGTGGGATCCTCCCAGACCAGGGCTCAAACCCGTGTCCCCTGCATTAGCAGGCAGATTCCCAACCACTGCACCACCAGGGAAGCTCAGTTGTTCCTATTTTTAAAGAGATTCTGTAGAGTTGATATTTGTATAGTTTAATGTTTTAGGCAGAAGTTCAAAAAATAAATAATTCAACCCCATATCTTTACTTAGTCACATATTAAAGAAATATAATTTATAACAAACATCTGCTTTCCAGTAATAGAGTAACAGACGGCAAAGAAAATTGGGTGTGAGAAATGACATACACTCATGCATTTATGTAATTAAACCTTAAAAGAATAGCTGAGTGATATTTTTCTTCTAATGCCAATCCAAGAATTAATAACACTCAAGTTAGCGTCAGGTCTTATAAAAGTACCATCTTAAACATAATGACCTGGTCCAATGGTAACACCTGTTAGTTCTCTTCCTAGACAGCTCTCTGATGTACATGCTGAGGTGACACTACAGGGAAACAAAACAACTGGTCAGCTCAGAAGGGGGGAAATCAATACAATTGATTATTTGGCATTGTGAACACACCTCTCCAAAAAAGGTGATCACATTTAATTTTCACTTTCCAATTGTTTGCTTTAAATTGCTTTTATAAAAATTTACAGGAAATTACTATAGCGATTGCTCTGTGTTATCTTTATACCAAAATGTATGATGTTTATATTTTCTTCTGCCTCTTATCAAGAAGAAATAATGGATATTTGAAAAAGTATTTGCTGGATTATCTGAAAAAGTCACCAAAGATAAGGACTTTAATTTTAAAAATAGCCATTAGGTTAAAACCAATAAACTCTGGTGTAGAGCATGTTGCAAATGAGGTCAAACTCTTGAGTTAATTCTGAAATAAGCTGTTTATTTTGGTTTTGTTCCATGACTATAGATTGTAGCTTCCAACCAGGCCAGCCAAATCAAAACCACAGATGTTAATCCAAGACTACTCTGTAGTATAAACGAATCAATTCAAACCCGTGACCGTTACTGGAAAAACAACTCAAAATATACAGACCCACCCAACATGACTCAGTAATGGGGAAAAAATCAACCAGTAGGCCTGGTTCTTATGGTTGATCAATAATGCTACCTTCATTTAGGGGGAAGAAAACCAATATATTTTCCAGTTTGAATTGCAATAAACAAAGGGAAGTTCTACAATTAGCTCAAACTCAACCAAAGATTACTAGTTACAAAGTATCTGTGCCTCTCTATGAATCAGCAAGGTCAATCTGCAGACATGGCCTATAGATTCGCAGTTAAGTTACAGCCGGCCTCAGTCACTCTTTTAAAACTCTTATTAAACAGGATTTGAAATGCCATTTGTTGAGAGATGACTTAGATTATAGGGTTCCAAATGGAAAGAAAGTTATAATAGAGTAGGAAGGTAGAGCATCCATATTCTACAGAATGAAGTTTCAAATGACCAAAAAAACCTTTACTGAAAACAGTGAAGATCAAAATTCCATTCTGTACCATAAACACTAAACCCAGAAATCTCACCCAAACACTTGAGTCTTAAAGCAAGCTGACAATACATAATGTTTTGAATGCTGCAAAAGGATGATGATAAAAACAGAAAAGAAGTTTTTAGTGTCGATTAGAAAACATCTTGGAAATGACTTCATCTGTTGTTGATAATTAATTTTGAAAAAAAAAAGACAACCATATTATCTCACCTTCGAGTTCTTGCAAGTTGTTCATTCGTCACATTACTTTTATGAAAACAAGATTAAATAACAAAAGCATATTCTGGTATTAGGGATCCCTTTATAAAAGCAATCTTAGCATCCAAACAGTTTCAACCCACTTTCTCAACTTACTACATTTACATCTTTAATGTTCACCATAAATGTTGCTTAAAATATTAAACTCAAGGCAGTATAAGAGTCTGAAAAGTCAATTTGTGTTTCATATATCTTGTTTATGAAAGCATAAAATTAGAAAATACGTTTTCAAAAACATATTCAAAATGTATGATTGAAGCAAAGAAATAGAAGTTGAGATGATAGATAGGTAATCAGATGGCTTATGTTCAGCCATGCCAGAAAATTGAGCTGTGACCAAATATTTATTGTTCTGTTACAGAGCTCTTTTTAGTCAAGCTGTCTAAATTTGCTCTCCATCAGTGGTTCTCCACTTCTGTGTATATGTAGGAGGGGAGAGGATGAGGCGGCAGGGTAGGGGACTAATGGGGAGGACATGTCAAATGCCCAACTGCATAGTTCCTCTCAAATAGATCTGACTCTGTAAGTCTGAGGAGATCTTGTATAGACCTGTATTATAAGTAACCCAGACGACTCTGATGTAAGTGGTCCATGAATAATACTTACATTAAGAAATATTGCAGCCTTCTGCTTAACACTTGAGAAGCCTTGCTTACATCCTTAATACTCTCTACCAAACACTCTCAGGAAGGCACATTCCTCATAAAAGGTTCCTCCCTACTTCTTACCATTTCCTTGGGGTGTCTTTCCAGTCTCTGCCTCCCAAATCTCCTTGAATCTCTCCCTGCATCATTTCCTTCCACTTGAAACTTGACAATTTGGACTGTCCTTTACTTCCTGAAACTGCGCTTGCCTGATGTGAAGATTCTAGTTCCCCTGTAAATGCAATTTTCTGCAAGGTACAGACAGTTCTGTTCTTCTTTCAGCGTAGCTGCTATCACAAGTTTATGACATTCTTATTTTGAAAAAGGCAGAGTGGTGTAAGACAAACAACTGGGAAGCTGGAGTCCAGAAACTTAGGTTTGCATTTTGATGCATTTTGATGCTGCTAATTCTGACTTAGGATGTTGGGGAAGTCACTTTATGCTCTGAGCTCCAGTCTCCTCACCTGTAAAATAAATCAAATAATGCCTAACTCTTAGGATATAAGTTAGGGTTAAATGAGATACTGTCTGGAAAAAGTCCTTTGAAAATGGTAATTTCCTATAAATTTGGGAAATTTTTGCAAAGCAAGAGAAAGACCTGCCTATGATCATTTTGAAATCCTTGTCTCATGTGGAACAAAATATGGAACTTCTAGCTACTTTTTCATGAAGGATAAAAAGCATAATCCCTTGATAATAATTTAGTTCTTTAGACATCAATAATGCTAACTCTTTAGTGATCCAGAAACCAACTGTTCTAGATATTTTCCATTTTTCACTTCCTTCCTTTCTTCCTCTGTCCTGCTTTGATGCTCAGGAGTTGGTTCCTGCAGACCACATCTCCTGGAATCTCTTGCTAGCTGCTTTCTGGGTGGTGTTGGCCAACAGAAGGACCAGCAGGAGATGGTTGGCAGGATAGAAGCTGGGCTGTTTCTTCCCTACTCATTCTGTTTTCATACCATATCTGTGGTGGCAACTGTATCCACTCACTATGACAGCAGCCCTCTCCCTCTACAATTCCAATGCTCACTGGGTTCCAGTTACATATTTCCTCCCCTCAGTCCCTCAGCCCAGGGTGTGAAATAGGTTCCTGCTTTCAGCCCCTGAGTGGAGCACCTGTTCATCCTTCATTCATTCTCATTTGATCCCAGCCACCACACCCCTAAAAGTATGCCTTTTATTAAAGTCTTCTCGTTTGAACCATCGGGAATGAATTCTGTTTCTTGCAGGGACCCTGACTGATACACCAGTATAGTAGTAAACCAACTACATGCATGGAATTTTTGAAGGACATGGATTTAAGTTCATTTTTATGATTAGAGTTTTTTGTTATTGTAGAGTATCTTCCATCCTCCTGTTCTTAATCATAAACAGACATTACTATTAATATTGAATCATTTGCCTGGGCCAACATGGTGAAAAAGATTATTGCCCTAAAGCTAAATAGAAACAAATTCTCTCTCCTGAAGAATCTCTCTGAAGTTTCTATTACCATGGTGGTACTTTGGCTTTGGAGTGTATTTCTTTTCTTTCTTTGTTTTGTTTGAATGACAAAGAAATGGAAGTTTTCTATGGAGTGGTGGTATTTTTTCCTGTTACTAAGGTGGGGTGAGAAATGATCTCTTCTTTTTAAATAAATGTTTATAAGTTTTTATGTGCATTAGACTCCCTCAATATTTTTACGGAGAAAAAAAATTAATGAAGAAGTTATTAACATTGGAAAATAAGCTATCTCAATTACACAGTAACTTTTTCTCAAAGGTTTTCTTAATATTTATATATTAACATCATAATGACTCAATACAATTTATACAATTTGCAGCCATTATTGTGAAAAAAGATCCCTTAAAATAATACCTCCACCTTACAGACAGATTTGACATGCCATAATGACTCATGGAGAGCCAAATGCAGGATTACATGATAAGCCAGAAGCTGTGTCATGGTCTACCAGGCCAGGTAAGTAATACACATTTCGTAAAGGAGCCAAGTAAATAGTTACAGAAACAGGAAAGCCTCTGTAGAGTAAATTGCGCTCAGGCAATTTTTAAAATATGGATTATGGAAGATTCTCTTCTCTCCTTTTCTCTAGGCTTACCTTTTTAATAAGAACAAAAGTAAAACAAATGTGTGTGCACAAAGACACAGAATACATTCTAATAACTTCAGGGACTCTGATTTAATCTACTGAAGATATAGTTCAGAGTAGAGAAATGACATCTTGAGACCCCTTCATTCTATCTGGGTGTTACAGCTGAGACGGGCCTGTGTGAAGCAAGCTAAGAACAATATGTGCTGTTCTGATGCCCGAATATTATAGGTGCAGGAATAACTAGCTTGCAGAGCTTCAAAGAGCAGAGACGATTTCAACCTTAATAACCTCTGTGGCATTTTTCAATTTTCCAGGCTGCCAGTCAAATGAATGCATGTCTGGGGTCGGAGAGGAGACAAGAAAGGGAAGAGATTAACCTCTGAGATCCATGATATAAACTCCATTGGCTAAAACTGGTCATGTGTTAGAAACCAAACATGGATAGCGATAACCCTCTCTATACACTGAGCTCAGATGTTAGAACAAAGGTTCTAGGAGGGAAATTGGGATCTTCAGTGTTGCCTGGCTGAAATAATCATGGAATGTTAATCATTCTTATTTTCTTCTTCCCATAGATCGAAAGCAACCCCGCAGTCTCCTCCTGATCTTCAAGCTAATTAGTTCAAGAGATGGTTCTTAAAAAACCGTTGAGCGTCTTTTCAAATGAGAAAGGCTTGCAGAAAACTCAGACCTGCCCCTGCCCAAACTCCTCTATCTCACCAAAGTGAGCAAACAAAACTCTTGGTCTGGCACCTTCCTCATACACAACCCTTCCTCAACCTTGCTTTATCCGTCGGGAAATTAGAAACTCCCCCAAGAGGTGAAGATCTCCTAATTATGGATGCTCTAAGAAAGCTAAGATTGCTACTATTGCCAAAGAAATACAAATTATACGCAGAATGAACTTGCTCAAAAGAAGAAGCCATTGTGCAGATGTCTCACCACACCTTGACTTGTTTCTTACATTTTCTGGTATCAAACACTCTCAAGTTTTCTTTCAAAGTGTATCTTGAGACTCTGCTTTTACATTCAGTGCTCCTCCCAGAACTTCTGTGCAAGCACTGGGCATTCCAAAAATAAGACGAGGAATCACCCACTTCTGGAATAAGGGTCCATGAAACTAGGGAAAAACCATGAGGAATAGTCTGTTGATTCTGTCAGAAATCACCAGTCCCAGCCCTTGAGTTTGGGATAGTGTCACCATGATACTGCCAAGGGGCTGCTGACTCCAGGGCTGATTTCACCTGAGCTGATCCTTTTTCATTAATTCATCTATTTATCTATTCATTTATTCAACTGTGAAATATGTAATTTGTAGATATGATGTACAGAATTCTGTGACAGACACTAAAGAGAAATAAAAGCAGTCCAAAACATATATATCTTGCTAAGGAGAGTCTGCCCCACCTTAATCTACCTGTTTTGTTGTTTTTGTTTTGTTTTTTTGGCCAGGCCTCACAGCATGAAGGATCTTAATTCCTAGACCAGGGATTTGAACCCATGCCCCCTGCAGTGGAAGCATGGAGTCTTAACCACTGGACCACCAGGGAAGTCCCGATGTAGCTTAGCTCTTGTCTGAATAACTATAAGAGTGTTACACCTAGCCTCCCTTACCCACCCAAGCACACTTCTAATCCATTCTCCACACTGCCCCCAGGCCAGTAATATTTTCAAATGTAGCTCTGCTGTGTCTTACCCTCACTGCAAGATAAAGACTGCACAAGGTCCCTAGAAATATTCAGCCTTATCTTGCACCATTGTTCCTTTACATATGAGCTTCTTCCATTCTGGCTTTCTTTTTTAAATAAACTTTTAATTTGGAATAATCATTGATTTGCAGAAAAGTTGCATAGGTAGTAAAGAGTTTCCATACACAACTCACTCAATTTCAGTTTCCCCTAATGTTACCATCTTATGTAACTATGATATGTTTGTCAAAACTTAGAAACTAACATTAGTACATTACTATCAACTAAACTCCATACGTTATTTAGATTTCACCAGTTTTTCCATTAATGTTCTTTTTCTATTCCTGGGTCTAATCACCCTTCCCTTCTCTTAAATGCTTATCCCATCATACAGCCATTATGCATGTCATTGTATCACTTAAAATATTCTCTTACCCTCACTCTTCCCCCCAGCTCTCTTTGCTATGTGGTTTCTACTCATTGTTCAGATCTTAGCTCAAAAGTCACTTCTTCAGAGGACTCTCTCTAAAGCCTGAATCTAGGGCTGGTTTCTGTGTAATGTGCCTTTATACAACTACGTGCCCTTCTTTGTAGCACTTTTCTCTTTGATGTGATTATTTAATTTTGTCCCTATCTGCCACTAGGCTCTAAAGACCATGAAAGCAGAAAGCCTGTCTGTTTTTCCTAATCATTGTATTCCCCAAGTCTTAGCACGGTGTGTGGCATATCATATGGACTCAAAGATTGTACTGAATTAATAGATGGATAAAAGAATGAAAGAGAAGAGTTAAGTGATAATAGGAGGAAGCACATTATAGAACATCAAAATGAGTGACCCAGACAATACAGATGATCACAGAGCTTCAAAAGAGGGAAAGATCAAAGTGAGAGGCAGAATTACAAGAAAACTTCATGACAATAGAGAGTGGGACTTTACCTGGACCTTTTATTCATGCAATTAACAATTACTGAGTATTTACTAAGTGCCAAGCCCTCAAAATGTTTTGTTCATTTTAAGCAAGGAAATGGTGTGATCAGTGTGACATGTTGTAAAAAACAATGGAGCAATATGGAGGATTGACTGAATAAGAAAGAACCCAGAAAGTTTTAAAAAACAGTTAAGATAATAATTCAGCTAAGAAATACTGAGATCTCAGACTAAGGCAAATGTGATGAAGAAAAGGAAATACTGAGGAGGTCAATTCAACAAGCACTTGGAGATAACAAATACTAGAAAAAGAAATTCCCAGCAGGTTAAATAGCAACAAGAATGAGTTACAAATTAAAAATTAACATGGATATTTGGAATACAGTGAGAGTACTTCCAGGTTGAAGTAAAGGGCTCATGATGGAAGCTATGGAAGAGAGACTTGGATAGATAAATTCTGCTTTTGAAAAGTCAAGGAGATTGGACTTTATTCTATTAGTAATGAGTCATTAAACAATAATGACATGATGAAAGTGAGATATAGGATGAAGAAAATTTAGACAAAGGAAGGCTCATTGAGAAGCTGCTGAAGAAATCTAAGCATTTGCTTTAGAGTGTTAGCGTTAGAAATAAAGAGGAAGTGGCATCCCTATAGCATTTTTTAAAAGAAGATTGATTTACAAGTACCTAAATCAGCATCCAGTGTATTGATAGTATCTAGGGCAGAGTATTTTATCCTCGTTTTATTTGACTTACTCTTCTTTATGGAGAAAACATCCTGGAAGACTAGTAGGTTTTGAATACCCATCAATATTCATTGAAAACCCTTTATATGACAAGAACATGGAGCATACAAAAAAAAGTACATATGTGGTCTTCCTTTGAAGTATCTTTTTTAATCTTAGCTTTCAGGAGAAATGAATATATGTGATATACTTCTGTGGTCATGTTCCTCCAAGATGACCCCCATGATCTCCACCTCCTGGCATTCACACTCTGTGTAGTCCCCTCCTGTGTTGTATTGGGCTTGGTCTGTGAGACCAGTGACCTAGAGCAGAAGTGATGGCTTAGCATTTCCCAGAGTACATATAAAAGACTGCATCTTCTGTCTTGGCTTTCTTTCTCTTTCTCAGATCACTCACTCTGGGGGAAGTCAGCTGCTGTGTCATGAAGACATTCAGGTCACCTGTGAAGATGCACGTGTGGTGGGAAGGGAAGCCTCTGGACAACAGCCAGTGAGGAACTGAGGCCTGCCAACAACCACATGAGTGAGCTTGGAACTGGATTCTCAGGCTCCAGTCAAGCCTTGATTCAACTGCAGCTGTTGCCAACAGCGTGACTGCAGCTTGAGAAAGTAAGCCTGAACCACCCAGCTAAGATGCTCCCTGTTTCCTGCCCCTGAGAAACTGTGAGAGACAATAAATGTTTGTTGTTTCAAGCTGCTAAATTTGGGGGTAATTTGTTACACAACAATAGATAACTAAGGCAACTTCATATTACTAAACATTGAAAACTAGCAAGGAAATCATGTTTCCATCTTTGTCCTCGCTGCTAAGAAATGTAAGCTAAATATGATTCTTGATTTTGGTTGCTTTTCTCAGTCTATAGTTATTGATTTATCTTCTTCCCCCCACCCCTTTATTTTTTGTTTCCTATCCTTTGTCTTCTGTCCACTGAATTTGGTTTTATTCTTCTTACTCCTTTATTATAAAGCTCCTAAAGTCTTTTTGGAAATAGATGCAGGATAAAACAACAAAGTAAAAATAGCAGACATTAAGATAGGGTTCCAGCTGCCATCAGAGAGATCACAATCTCATGGGAGAGAAAAGAGACCAAGTAATGTGACACAGTCTATTACTAGTGTTCAACCACACAGAGATTGCTGTTAGAATTCCAAGGAAAGGGATACCAGAAAAGTTGTATTTTAGGTCAAGTTCCCCAGAAGCAGACCTTGAGATAGGATTTGCATTACAAAAGTGCCCTCAAAATAAACTGTTAAGGAAATGAAGAAAACAGGACAGGGAAAGGGAAAAAGCCAAGCCAGGAAAATTTTGAAAGTCTCATGGAAGATGGTTTCAACCTGATCCTATATGATAAGTCAGGAATATGAGAACGGCTTAGAGAGAGAGTCCTGAGCTTCCGTACTTCTGTACCCATTGGCCAAGGGCCTCTGAAAGACAGGGAAGCTCCCAGGCACACCAGCTTCTGGTGGGACCCCTTGAACTGCAAAGAAGTGGCTGCAGTAGCCTGAGGGAAGTGTTCAAAAGACAGCTGCAGTTGTCAGCAGTCAGAAGAAAGAACACGCTGAAACCAAGTGAGAACACAGAAATGGTGAAGAGATCTGAGGTCGTCTGCATAGAGCACCAAGGTCTGCTCTATTAGGGAAAATTCCATTCAAGGAGAAGGCTCATCACCTGTAAGGAACCTTATGGGATAGCTAGAATTGGGATAGACACGAAGAAGAAAGTATTTTACAGAATCTGAGATGACTAACCAATTATAAAACAGGTAGAACCTCTTGGGAACTCTAGAATGATTCAATATTATAACTTAGACACTTAATTCTATTTCTAATCCCAAGGCGGGATCTTAAGCCCACCTCTTTTGGGGGTTATTAAAACACAATCATTTGTCTTTAGAAAAGAGCTGGTGAAAGGTTAGAAAAATCTCATGCTTCTTCTAAACCTTAGACATGCTATTTTTCACCCATTCTGTTTCTAAAGTACAAATACAGCATAAAACTCTGAGCTAGATCTTAAATAAGAAGAAAGCCTGGTGGAAGAGGATGAGAATCCCTAAAGTGTTTTAAGACTCCCTCTTCTATTATTATCATTATTCCTGGGCTGCTAAAATTTGGAGACCACTTCAAATACAAGCTATTTAATAATATGTCTCTTTCTCTTTCTCTCTCTCTCTCTTTTTTTTCCAGAATTTATCACTAATAAATAAAGTGTTGTAATAGCTTTTCCTCCTATATACACTTTATGATATAGTCTAAATTTATCTGGAGTTGAGCATGAAGGCATAAATCACTAAGCCCCTGCTTGCCTGATCAAGAGCCTATCTTCTAGAAAAATCAGATCTCCAGGGGCTACTGTTCACAGAAACTCTATTTTCTGGCTCTCCGTCAGGGTTGCAGACACCTCTCCCCAAGGATTCGTCAACTGCCAAACAAAGAGGAAGGCAGGTCAATGATACCAAAATCTGCAGCTTCAGGAGCTTCTGAAGTCCTTGACCAGAAAAAAAATAATAATAAAGAGAGAGAGAGAGAGAGAAAGGAAAAACATTTTCAAAGGAACAAAAACACATGGTCTTAGAATTCATAGGCTACGTTCTAGAAAGGAGACTCTCAGAACCCCATAACAAGCAAGTTTCTGGGACTGTAATGATGGGCTACCAACCAGCCTAGGTAGGTACTGATCATTATTGTTTTATTAGATACAGTCCAGTTTTGTGTGCTATTCTATCATTTTGACAAAAGGATTTCTTCATGACATCTTTTGTCATGTTATCCTGACTTAAATGTGGATGAACCATACTGAATGATTCACATTTACAGAATGTAGGCTCTGCCTTCTAACTGAATATTTCTCTTTCAATTTGACCCCAGATACCCTTGTACTTTGGCAACACCAATTTATAGCACAAAATGTTAGAATTCCAACCCAAAACAGGAGCCATTGCATTGAGGGTTGTCACTTATATTATAGGTGAGAAAGCTGAGATTCAGAGAAGTCATATAAACCTGCTTAAGGCCAAGCAAAGCTTGTAGTAGAAGACCAGTTACTTGTCTCTCTAGCCAAAGCTCTTCCAGATATACCACAGTTCAACTAAGAAGGTTAAAGATCAATTTAAACTCCAAAGTGGTGCTGTATAAGGACTTAAAGAATCTTTTGAGGGCGAGACATAGTGCAATGAAAGCTGGATAGATGAGACAAAAAACAAACTCTATCACTTCAGCATCGAATGAGAGAAGGCTATCAGGCAAGGCCACTTAACGGCTGGATAGAGGAAGAATGAAAACAAGCTGGGGACAAAGGCAGGGTAAGTATGGCAAGTGGAGTGGGCTGAGCTAGGTTTTTCAAGCTTCCTGTGGATCAGCTAATTTGAATAATTCCGTGGGTTCCCGGGTATAGGGGCTGCCCTTGTTGTCTGGCATCTGGCTCTGGGGCAATTACGGTGGGTGCATATTAGCCCTGGAGTGTGGAAGCTCCATAAGGGAAATGGTTGGGATATGGACTTGACCAGTTCTGAGAAGGGGAACTGACCAGCCTTTAGCCATGGGTGAGCACAGCATCTCCAAAACAATTACAAGTGTTTATGAAAAAATAGAATTAGCCCTGGGCCAAACCACAGATACTCACAGAAGCAGCTGCGAAAAAATAAACAGCACCGTTAAGAATCAAAAGACCTGGGTTTCAGTCCTTCTGTCACTCATTTGCTATGTGGCTTTAGGCAAGTTGTTTAACTTCCTCTGTATCCCAGGCTCTTCATCTGTGCATCGAGAATTCATATAATTCACCTTACAGGATTGTGGTGGAGATTAAATATAATAATGTACATCTAACAAATACACATATTTCATATGTTTATGTAAAATATAAGGTCGTAAACAAAGGGATTTTCACCCTAATCATAGATATCATTCAAATGTAATGATATTAAAATATTTTTTAACATCTTTATTGGAGTATAGTTTCTTTACAATGTTGTGTTAGTTTCTGCTGTATAACAAAGTGAATCAGCTATATGTATACATATATCCCCATATCCCCTCCCTTTTGCATCTCCCTCCCACCCTACATATCCCTTCCCTCTAGATGGTCACACAGCACTGAGCTGATCACCCTGTGCTATGTGGCTGCTTCCCACTAGCTTTCCATTTTACATTTGGTAGTGTATATATGTCCATGCCACTCTCTCACTTTGTCTCAGCTTACCCTTCCCGCTCCCCGTGTCCTCAAGTCCATTCTCTACGTCTGCGTCTTTATTCCTGTCCAGCCCCTAGGTTTGTCAGAACTTTTTTTTTCTTTATTTTTATTTTTATTTATTTATTTATTTATTTTGGCAGTATGTGGGCCTCTCCCTGTTGTGGCCTCTCGCATCGTGGAGCACAGGCTCCGGACACGCAGGCTCAACGACCATGGCTTACGGGTCCAGCTGCTCCGCGGCATGCGGGATCCTCCCGGACTGGGACACGAACCCACGTCCCCTGCATCGGCAGGTGGACTCTCAACCACTGCGCCACCAGGGAAGCCCCTTTCTTTATTTTTAGATTCCATATATATGTTAGCATACAGTATTTGTTTTTCTCTTTCTGATTTACTTCACTCTGTATGACAGACTCTAGGTCCATCCACCTCACTACAAATAACTCAATTTCATTTCTTTCTATGGCTGAGTAATATTCCATTGTATATATGTGCCACACCTTCTTTATCCATTCATCTGTCGATGGACACTTAGGTTGCTTCCATGTCCTGGCTATTGTAAATAGTGCTGCAATGAACATTGTGATACATGACTCTTTTTGAATTATGGTTTTCTCTGGGTATATGCCCAGTAGTGGGATTGCTGGGTCATATGGTAGTTCTATTTTTAGTTTTTTAAGGAAGCTCCACACTGTTCTCCATAGTGGCTGTATCAATTTACATTCCCACCAATAGTGCAAGACGGTTCCCTTTTCTCCACACCCTCTCCAGCATTTATTGTTTGTAGATTTTTTGATGATGGCCATTCTGAGTGGTGTGAGGTGATACCTTATTGTAGTTTTGATTTGCATTTCTCTAATGATTAGTGATGTTGAGCATCCTTATAATGATATCAAAATATTTTAAAGGACCATATTCTTATCACTACATATACCTACAATCCTTCTAATTCTCAGAGAGTGTCTTTTTACTACCAAATAGACAGAAGTATAAATTGTAGATTCTTGATATAATAGATCAAGATAGCTCCTTCCAATGTGTTGTGCTCTATTGCCTCAAAATAATAAACTGACAAGACAATATCATGCATCATATTAGTGGCAGCTTATTCAGTGAAACTCCCAAGGAGAGGAATCTGCAGCTCACAGACAGACGCTAGGTTTCATCCTTTGTTAGCTCATCCTTCTTTGTAAACTCCTGAATTTCACAGAGTAAGAAAAATCTTAACTTATAATGATCAGAAAAAGGCATGATTCATGAAAACACTCCAAGTTCTTGGAAACACAAAACTATAAAATTATCAGGGGTAAAAACAAGATAAAAATAAATCATTTTGAACTTAGAAGGACTAGTTTGGGGTAAAGATTTATAAGGGGTATCTAGGAATGGGAGTCTGACTATAAAACATTCAGAGTTCTTTTCCAGACTTCAGAAGTTCTCAATGATTCTCAGTTCATTTTTCTCAGGAAGCACAGTTCTTTTGATATCAATAAAAGAGACTCAAATTGACCTCACCGCTGAGTCTTTCTCATTAAAATTTCTTCCCTCATCAGAAATGGGTGGTAGAGCAGACCCCCAAGGAAGGAAACGGTCTGTCAGTTAAAACCCTTGTTCACATTCTCTCAAGAGCTAAAAAGTGTTTTCCAGGAAGACCTCAAACACTTCCAAGAGATAGAGCTTTTCTTTTGTGTCCTTTCTCCACAGAAACAAGACACCGGTGAATTACTCAACTACATATATTTTCAAAGCATCATAGTGTGTGTACTTTTAAAATGCCTATAAAGCAATAGTCTGCGTAGTGCAGTTCCCAAAGAGTATCACTTCTAATGAAGTCCAGCCCAAACAGGAATTTCCAATCACTACTCACAAACCCCAAGTATTAACTGTATCTGCTTACAAGTGCATAAAACCTCTCATCATGTGTATACTTGTCTATTCCATAACCTTGAAACTCCTGGGAGCCTCCTGCTACCCTATTCCAAGTTCATGTACTCTCTTACCACTCTCCTGTTTACGAAGAATTCTCCTCCTGTGTCAGTGGCCAGAATGAGGTCATATAATAGGGAAGAACATATCTGACTCCATATTAGATCTATTTCTTTTGCTTTAACGTTGGTATTCTATTGCTTTAGCTTTAGTTAAGAATGTTGCCTATACCCTGAAATGTACAGGCTAGACTATTCTCAAGGCTCTGACCTTTAAGGGTGTAACACTTTTCCATTCATATAGAGATAACAAGTTGCAGAATAGCAAATAACATTTGTCTTGTTGGAGGTTTACAGGAACATCTGACCTGACCTACCTGGACAGCTATAAGAGCAAAGGATTCCAACACCAAGAAGTTTGCAACAACCAACCACACCCCATCCCCTTTCAGCATAAAAGAAGCCTGAATTCTGACTTGGGTACGATGGCTCTCTAGGATGTTAGTGTGCCATCTTCTTAGACTTTCCGAATAAAGTCATTATTCCTTGCTCCAACACCTCATCTCCTGTTTTATTGGCCTGTCATGTGGCAAGCAGAACAAGCTTGGACTCACACATCCACTTCTGGTGACATATCCAGCCACTGGTGAGGGGAATTAGACTACCACACTTGGCTAGGACAAGTCAGGGTTTATTGCTGAATCATGTGGGAAGGGGTGGGCACTGAACACATTAAGTTCTAAAATGTCCATTGGTTAGGAACCCAGCAGGGTCTGTTAGCATTGTCATTTCCTGAGTACTGCATTTAGCATTTTAATACAATATTTTATTTTATCTTCAAATACTCATGAGCTATTTATTACTATTCTCATTTTACATATGAGAAAACAGTTGTGGAAAGAATCAATACTATGCCTAATAGATCAGTGATATGCCCAGTGTCACAGCATTTTTCATAGTGGAGCCAGAAACTACAGCTAAGTTTGATTCTAAAACCTTTACAATTACCTAGCGTGCTGAACTTTTCAGTAAAAACTTCAGCAGCTATGATTTCTGTTGAATCATCATAATAAGTTGCTGTTGAATCATCAATTTGTTTTCCTTGGAAGTTCTTGGCAAATAACAGATGAAAGATACTGGGCTTGGACACTTCTTAGTTATCCCCAAACCAGCTCAGTCAGATTCACCTATGTTGAGATTGTTCAACAAAACAGCCATATGAAAAAATAGAGAGAACCAGAGGCTTGCCATGAAGCTCTGAGAACAATAGAGTTATTAGGAAGAAATACCAAAATATCATTGATTCGCTGGAGAAAATATTCCTGTTCTGATCCTCACATGCTGATACTACAGATGGACCCAGCTTAGCTGAGGCATGCTCTGTGCTTCAGCTGTTTACTTAAGCAGCACCAGGGTTCTCAGAAATAGTTGCCATGCCAACCAGCTCCAGGACTATATATACATTCATGACCAGGGCTTATTCTTAGGGCTTTGTTACCTCTCTTTCAAAAGTTTGAATCTCTTATTGCTAAACTGCTTGCATTCATGCATTACAGTCTCTGATAGTCAGGCGGTTTCCTTTTCTCCAGCAGGTGAAAAACCCAAGTGGAGGTTTGCAGCTTGTGCAGAGCAATCTTTTGACGCCACAGTTTTATAGTCAGGGACCAGACTGCTCTTTTTGCCCAAGCCTCTGAAGATTTGGTGTTTAGATGATAAAGGGCAGTGCCTTTTGTCATCTATTATTAACTGTCACATGTGTGCATTACCATGGAAGTTCTCAAAGGGGAAGTAAAGTGTGATTTTGAGGTACTATGATCATCGTGCTTTTTAAATTTCTTTGCCGCATTTTTAATGAGGCACATTTCAGAATAGCATCAGCCAACAAATTTGGCCAATCAATCCAGCTCATGTCTCCTGTTACTGCTGCATTTAAATAAACCTGCAATGTTGAAAGCTGAAGAGAGAAAGCTCTTTAATTACCTTTTCTCCTGTTTATGTTACTTTGATGGTTTTGTTCAAATGCATCTGAATTTTCAGTCTGTTTATTTTCTAATTATTGGATGACTACATGCAGCACTGCCATTTCAATTAGATTCTGATGGCTGATAAAACCACTGTTGACAGGGAGTACACAAATGAATTTGGGTAAACCAGATTAGTGATGTTTGTGTTGCTGCATTTAAATAAAACCAAATATCCTGGTAGCAATGTGATCAAATGTGAAAAAAAATATATAAAGAAAGAAAAAGCAGTACTGTGAGAAATCAAGTTTTCAACAGAGAAGCTGTTTCCTGTTGAGACATCATTTTAAATCCTCAAGTGTGCCGCCACTTCTTCAAACAGATTAAAACCCCCCAAAACAATCATATAATCTCTTCTAACAAGAGGTTTGTAGCTAGACAGATTGCTTTAAAGGAGAAAGAAGTAGAAAGTCAAAATCTAAATACTGATAATACATGCTAAATCGATCTGAATTGATAAGGTAGAGAAAGCATGGTGATAAAGCTTAAGAGGTTAAGACTTTATGTTCACCCAAAAGATCAATACCTAGGGAGGAAGAAAGCTTGGAAACATTTCCATCTCCAACTAACAACTGAAATATACATAGCAGAGGAGGCAAAGAAGAAACAGACAGGCTATTTCCCCAGGAACAGACCCTGCCCCAGCGGGGCTCAGGCTTGCTTTGTTATCGATGTAATAACTGTGCGAATGATAATCTTGAAGTGCTAAAATATTTGCAAAAAGGAGTGGATATCTGCTGTTTCTCTCAAGTCATTAAAGCAAAGCCAGAGAGTTTAAACAAACCAAACCATGTGTAGTTGGCCAAACTGAACAGAAACTAACATCCGTGCAGGGTGCGTCACCCGCCATGCCCTCTGCTCTGCGCTGTGCCATGAAGCAGCCTCCCAGCTTGGAACGTGTAGCCCACCTGACTGCTCAAGGGAAGAGCTGGGATAAGAACCCAGGAGTGACTCCAATGCCTTTGCTCTTGGCCATTTGGCAATGACAGGTTATCTAGTTTGATTTCATCTTATAAAATATTCACTTATTATCTACTATTTGCTCTTCCTTTCCCTCCTCACTGAGTGGGATCTGAGGTCTTCACCAGGAAAGCTCAGCCAGGATTGGAAGTGAGCGAGAAGTACTGCTTACCATCTACGTGTTCACAAACAAAGCCTGATGTTAAGTGTCTGGGAGAACAAAACCCAGAATGGTTGGCTACACTTCTCACCTTTCAATCAGATGTTTTGATATAATAGACTAATAACAGCTAACAACTATATAGAACTTTCTATATACCAGGCACTTTCTTAAGCCCTTTATAGAGAACTCTTAGCTACTAAGTAGAAGAGCCAGATTCTGACCTAGGCAGTCTTGCTCCAGAGTCCATGCTCCTGCCTGACAATATTTCCTGAGCCTGAGAGGATGACTGAGTGGGCATGTGATCTTGCATCATGCATATATAAGTGGTGCTTGCATCTAATTGTATATCTCTGGTCCGCTGAACAGTGAAACAAAATTGCTTTTCTATTACCTGTTGTTTTTCTTGATTACTGCTACTGATAGTTGGCTTGATAAAAATGTGTTTCTAATTGTTATAATGTATAGAATTTCTAACATTTCCATATGCCAAGCTTATGAATAATATATTTATACCCTGCTTCACAAATAAATTGCCTATATTCTCTACTTTCACACTGAAGGAAACAGCTCTAAGAAACTAACATCTACTTGTAATGCACTCTATACCTACTGTTCAAATGTATACAGCATTTCATTTGGTCCTCACAGCAAGCCCATGAAGTATTATAGGTGTTATTCTCTCAGAGCGAAAAGGCAAGGAACCAGGCATGGGTAAATGAAAGACAATAATCAATGGGATCCATTCTGAAAAATAAAAGAATAAGTTGGAAAAATGATAGATGCTGTGACTGAAGAAGTTGACTTGCCCATAATGACTGTTGAATAAGTCAGACAAACTGCTTAAGATCCTAGGGAGGCTAGGCAGAGGCCTATTAGCCCAGAAATTACAATTATTGTTTTTTGAATACCATACCATGGACTGTGGGGAGTTAGATAAGGAGAACCGAAGTCTCTAACTTTAAACGACTTATAATTTGACGAAGAGATATGCACATAAGTCCATATAAATAAGAAAAAGATTTAACACAGCTTCATCGTTTTGGGTTTTTTTTTTTTTTTTTTTTTTGCTGTGCAGCTTGTGGGATCTTAGTTCCCTGACCAGGGATCAAACCCAAGCCCCCTGCACTGGACCACCAGGAAATTCCCAACACAGCTCCACCTTAGCTCCCAATAAAATATTGATACTTGAAAAAAATAACTGTCTGCTAATCTAATATCCACTAGATTACTTACAGGATTATTGCAAAAGAAAGAATTAAAGTTATTATTGAGAAAAGAATAAAGAGCACAATGAAATCATTGAGTAAGATTCTTGAACAGATGGAGAGGATTTCATGTTGATGGGTAGGATAATGCTGTAGGTGGAGGAGCTGTTGTAACTTAATTGCTGCTGGAAGTTAGAAGTCATGTTAATAAAAATTTCCATTGTATGAACTCAGGACCAAGATCTGAAATGAGAGTAATGATGGAGTTTGAGTGTAGCACATTCTTATCCAGCCAGTCTAAGAAGTTGGAAGAGTAAGCACTGTACTCTCTTGGTTTCTTGTTCAGTAGTAAGGCTGTGTTGGAGAAAAGGAAAGTTTTATAATGATAAAAATTCTAAGGACTTCCCTGGTAGTTCTGTGGTTAGGAATCCACCTGCCAGGGCAGGGGACACGAGTTCGAGCCCCGGTCCGGGAAGATCCCACATGTCGCGGAGCAACTAAGCCCTTGTGCCACAACTACTGAAGCCCGCACACCTAGAGGCCGTGCTCCACAACAAGAGAAGCCACCGCAATAAGCCAGTACACTGCAACGAAGAGTAGCCCCCGCTCTCTGCAACTGGAGAAAGCCGGAAGACAGCAAAGAAGACCCAACATAGTCAAAAATAAATAAGTAAATAAAATAAATTTTAAAAAATATTCTATACTGTATGTCTAACATGAAGATTACTGCCTTTACCTGTTATGATCTTAGTGGCATGTTTTTATACTGGTGAAAGACAGAGCTTATTCATCTACTCTCTTATTTGACCCCTCCCTCTTACCTTCCCTCTCAATAAACATCACACATCTACGATAAAAAAAACAAAACAAAACGAATCCCAATGGACTGGGTTAGGTTGTACATGCGAGAGCTGTCTGGGGAAAAGAAAGAAAGTTGACTCTTATCAACATGTTATGACAGAACCAGGAAGACATCCCACCATAAGTACCCAGGAACTAGACCCAGAGGTTATTTCAGGGGTCACACTAAAATAGCTGCTTTTCTGCTTTTAATTTCAATTACATATGACAGTTTACCTCAACATAACCTACAGATAAATTGTGATTCAGAACCTAAGAAGGTATAAAATGTTACACATCTTATCAGAATTTTGTTTACTACAGATTTTATAGTCTTACTGTTAAGTAGTGTATGGCCTTAAGACACTATGCCAATTTCTCTGAATATCTTTTTCTTCATCTGTAAAAGATGGGATTGAATTGGGAAGAGATATAAACTCCAAAATCAGCTAAAACTGGAGTTCTAGGCACTGTGACATAATGATCTTGCAGCACATTGTATTACACTGATGTGCTTCACCCCAGCTCTTCTTTCATCGTGTGATAAAGGGATTCTGTCCAGTAAACAATACTACTGCGTAATACTTGAACTCATAAGCACTTATTTTTGTTGTATTATTACCAGCATTTTTTTAATATTCTAAAAAATGCTTTTTTCTTTGTCATCAAATATAGTAGTTTCTTCACATTGAATTTTCAGAAGAAATAAAGATGGAGAGTTTTCAGAAAGGAGAAAGATATATTCTGTTTCAAGTCAGTTTCATCTTTTCAGTCTTACATTGCATTTTAAGTCTCACATGACATATTGATAATCAAACTTCAAAGTATCTAGGAAAAATTCAAATCATCCCCTTTCTCTCCTCTTCTACTCTTTTATTAGAGGAAATGTAACAAAGGGAGGTGAGAAGAAAAGAGAAAAGGAAAGGAGAGGAAACTTTTCAAGATTTTGGACTGTCACTATCAAAATAAAAGTTCTTACAAACACCTTCCCTGTAAACAGAAGGAGTTGAGAGTCTAGCCCTTCTTGAGAACATGTTTCTTGCCCTTCCTCCTCTGTGCTGCTTGCTCTGTCCACAATTTTACCCCTGCTCTCCTCTCTGTAATCTCTCCACTCGGCTCTCTTTTCTTTGTGCTGTCCCTGCCCCCAGCATCTCTTCTGCTCTGGCCCCTTTGGCTGTCTCCAAGCTGCCTCTGCTCCTCCGTTATCCTATTCTATTTCAGTAGCCCTTTCCATGACCTCCTCTGCTCCCCCTGCCCTCCACTCACCCTTGTGATCTTTCTGGCCTCCCAAGCTTTTCCTATGATCACTCTCCTTGGTTTTTCTCTGATTTCTCTGCCCTCTCTGGCTTTCTCAACTTTGTTTAGAACTCAGAAAACCTTAAAAGGTTCAGAGATTAATTTCAGTTTGGATAAGCACCCAAACTTGTGAGTGCTTACGCTGATTCTTTACTAAAACTTTGGATCTAAAATCTTACTGGGAAGGTCGGCCTTATAAAAGTTCAAGTTCTTGGAATTTTATCAAGAGAATAATTTCCCCTCAAATACCAGCCTTTCTGCTTCTAATTCTGGGTATGACGAAAAGAGGGCCATTGTTTACTATGCACAATTTATCTTCTTTCATGGGAGGTGGGCTCTATACATGATTAGAAATCCCAGTAGGGCACTGAGGAGAGACCCAAGCAAACATATTTTTATTCATTCAGTAAAGGTTTATTAAATGCCTGCTACATGATAGAAGTGCAGGAAACTGTGCTTTACTTCAATCTCAATGAAATAATCATAGACTTACTTTTCATAAATACATTTTATAGACTGTATACTTTGTGACCTTAAATTAGATTACAAATGTCAAAAATGTTACTGTGTAAGTCTCCCTACTACTCTTGCTTCACTGTCTAGAATTTAAAGATTAGATATTGTTATTTACTTTCTTTACCTTAAAATACATATTTCCATTAACTCTATCACAGAGCAGGTTAGGTGCTTTTAATCAAAAGTTTTCACTTATTCTGTTACCAAACAAAGTTTGTGTGCCCAATGTACAGTGAGGCCAAACAAAGTGAAACATCAGAGTTTGGAGCAGAGAAAGGTTTATTGCAGGGCCAAGCAAGGGGAAGGGGGGCGGGTGGCTCATGCTCAAAAACCCAAAGCTCTCTGATGGTTTAGGGGGCAGAAGTTTTTATAGGCAAAATGCGGGGTGAGGGCTGCAGGGTATGTGACTTTCTTCTGATTGATGGTGATGAGGTAATAGGGTGGTGCTCTAGGAATCTTGTGCTCCGTCTCAAGTTGCCATCCTCCACCTGGGTGGGGGCCTTAGTTCTGCAAAACAACTCAAAGGTATTATTATGTATATCCCTTGAGGGGGAACCAGAACCCTGCCCCAAAGCTGCACTACTGTTTCTTGACTTCTTCTCCCTTGTCTCTGCCTCCCCTTACTTCCCTGATTAGCAATTGTTTGAACCTGCCCTTTGGAACTCAGGGAAGATCAAGGAGGCTGGATGAAGCCTATTTCCTACAAACAAGAAGCAAGGGACACAGAAAGGTTTTGACCTGGGAGCCTCACAGGGTCCTGCTCTGCTTCAATTCTCCCTTTCCTGGTCAAGTCCTTACCATAAAGAATGAAAAATGAATAGGATGAAATCATAATTCTTTTTGCTTGATGTCTCCGTCCACTATTTAGTATATTTCTTTGTTTAGCTTTTATTTTTACATTTTTTATGAAAGCTGGAAAACTGAATTTTTATAGTCAACATCAAGCTAGATTGCATAATCTGAAAATATCTGAAATATTGAGCCAAAAGGTAAATTCTATCTTCTGTCCTACTTATATATGGACATTTGCTCCTGTATCCCTTTGTTATAGGAGTCCCAAACTGGAGATTCATGGGTCATGTCTGCCAAAAGATGTGTTGTATTTGCCTGTAAAATATTTTTTAAATCTGAACATGAACTCTGTAGCAGACTGATAATCTCCACTTTGCCATAATCTCCAGTAATATCCAGTCATCTACTTGTGAAATCATGGACCTCAGATTGAGACTTGAACCCACGGACCAAGACTTGAACCTAGGCAAAACCCAGATTGGGACTTGAACCCACCTTCTTTTAACTGAGATCACACACTTAGTCTCAGGTCTTAATGAAGTTCAGGTTCTTGATGTCTCATCGCAGAAAGAATTCAGTGAGAGACAAAGTGATACGTAAGAAGTGGATTTATTTAGAGAGAAATGCACTCCCCAGATACAGTGTAGGCCATCTCAGAAAGTGAGAGCGGCACCAAGGTATGGGGTTGTCAGTTTTTATAGGAGTGGGTAACTTCATAGGCTAAAGAGTGGGAGGAGTATTCCAGCTATTTTGGGGAAGGGGTGGGGATTTCCAGAAATTGGCTCACTGCCCACTTTTTGACCATTACGGTCAATTTTAGAACTGTCATGGCACCAGTGGGTGTGTCATTTAGCTCACTGATGTGTTATAATGGGCGTATACTGAGGCTCAAGGGCTAGTGGAAGTCAGTTCGTCTACCATCTTGGACCTATTTGGTCCTAATCAGTTTATGTCAGGTTATGTCATTCTTTTAAAGGTTGTGCCCTGCCCCCTTCCCTCCTGTTTTGCTTGTTCTAGTTCACACATTTATATTACTCACCTAGTTCCATATGCATTTGTATTTATGATTCATAGCTGAGTGTAAAAAGGAGGTGAGATATGGAGGGACATGAACTTTTGATAATAGCGCAATACATCCTAACAATAGGTTTGCTTGAAATGTAGTGAGAAAATGCAAACTTCAGGGCTCCTTCTCCCATACCTTCTCTGTATGGATGAAAAAATAAGGTGAACTAAAGAAAGGAAGCATTCTATTTTCTTGATAACTCCCAAGAGACTCTTCTACAGTGTTTGGGATGAGTGAGCCTGCATTCTTAGGCGAATTCTCTTTTAATAGAAGCTAGCAGGAATATTCACTTTCTCCCAAACAGGGGGATGTTGCTTTCCAGTGTTAAATTTTATTCAAGGATCAGGAAGATAATATTGATAAGTAAGCCCTTAAATAAAATTGAATAGATTATCAGGGTACCTTTTATGGTATGGTAAGGTAATGCCTGAGTACAAAAGGGCAGCGAGATTACAAGAATTTGTCCATTTCCTTAATTCTGGCAGAATTGTACCTACATAGAAAGTGTCACTGACAATTGCAAGTTCCTTCAGAAATCAAGGGGCCAGAAATAAGTTGAACCTACACTGGATATGCTGCTTCTCAACTTGCTCTATATAGTCACCTCACTCGAATTCTGTATCAGGATCAAAATTATGTTTCTGTATGGAAGGAGGGCAGAGTAGTATACAGTATAGGATTAATTTAGCCCAGATTGAGGTTTGACTTTGCCCTCAGCTCCTGGGAAGTAATCTCTACACCTTTAGAATGTCCACTGATAAGAGTGTCTTTGTTGGTGGTGGGGGTGGCGTGGTTGAGCCATGCTAGATAATCTATACTAACGAAGTGACTTATGGTGGGGAGCTTTGTCCACATGGCATCAGCTCAATCTCTGGATGGGCTGGAGACTAAGGTCAGCCACATGGACAGTCAACTATGTCTATATGACTGAGCCCCAGTAAAACTCTGGACATTAAAGATCAGGTAAGCTTCCCTGCTGGCAGTACTCCAGGTGTTGAGAGAAATAGGCACTGTACACACAACTCCACTGGGAGAGGAAAACTGGGTTCTCCATTCCGTATCTTCTGAACACTCCCTTTGCAACTCTTCCCTCTGCTGATTTCATCTGCACCTTTTCACTATAACAAACCCAAACCATGAGTATAACAGCTTTTCTGAGTTCTCCAAGTCTTTCTAGTGAATTATTGAACCTGTGGATGGTCTTGGGGACCCCTGAAATTGCAGGTGGAGAAGGTCAGAGGGATGGGGGAGAATCTATAATGCTTTAGAAATTCTGCAGTAACTTTCTAAGGGTTCTAGCCCTATAAAGCCAACTATTGTCAGAAGACAGAGCTCCTCAGACTTTCAGCCCTTATCCAGCTCACAGAAATAGGGTCTAGGCATCCAAGAAGGGTAGCCTGAGCTTCTCAGCAACAACATATGGATTCTTCTTCCTCTTTCCAATGTAAGCCCCACCAAGAGAGAGAAAGAAAATCCAGCCAACTCACCTTTCCTTCATTCTCAGCATCTTATTCGATAAGTTTTCCTAAACCTGCTTCTCAATATCATCTGATTAAGGAAAAAGATAATTATGATATTAATGTCTTGCTTCCCAACACTGAGTGAAGTCACCAGCATTTAACTTCACACTTCAAAGAAATGGGTACCAGTGTACCAGACACCTATTATTCAAATGCAAATCTCAGAGTGAGACTGAAAACTCAGTTTCTTTTCATTTCTGACTACAAAGAACAGATGGCATTTTCACTGAACTGATCTCAAATTGCCTGTGGGACTGGAGTAAAAACACAGGTATGTGTATAGATCCACCTTAGAAAGTAACAAATTATATTTGGAAAAATATACATCTAGACTAATTCACTCCTGATACTAATAACATGCTGCCAAACACTGGAAAAGTTTTCCCCTACCTATAATTTTCCTTCTTAGTATAAAGTTCTAAGCCCTAGAGCAGAAAAATAGGAAGCCCAATGGTGCACACCCAGGGTTTCCTCTCTCCTAGTATGTCTTCCGTACTATAAACATAGGGCAGGGCACAGCCAATGTGGAACATGGTACAGACACCAGGGCTGCTACAACGCCGACTCCTACTACTTACAGAACGGTTTTCAAGTACCTGTCACTGTGCTGAGCACAGCCATTATCTTCTTCCATCCTCCCAACAGCCCTGGAAGCAGAAGGTGTTATTCTTCCCATTTTATAGAGACGAGGAATCCAAAGTTTAGAGAGGTTCAAGGGCCTGCCCAAGATCCCAAAGCTAGCAACTGCAAAATCAGCCTTCCACCCCAGTTCTGTCCACCTGAAAACAGTTTTTTAATCGATGCACATTCGGCACTCTAGTTAATTAAAGACTGATGCTAGCCATTTATCTTATGGATCATTAATGGATTGCCAATATTCAAATAATTAAAGTACAGTAAAATACCCTTAAGATTGAAAGTACTCAAATTATACAGAATATAATGAAATTTTTCTTGGATGCTTCAGATGATACTTTAAGCCCTGCTAACGTCTCAGGTGCATCTTCCTGCAGAAGAGTGATTGTGCTAAAGAAGTGTAGGTCAGAAGAATAACAGATAAATCAGCTTCCACTTACATATAATCACTACCTTAATTCTCATAAATACTTTTGCAGAGTTCATAATGTAGTGATCTACTAACTTTTTTCAATTCAACTTAACAAATCTTTATCTAGCGCCTTCTTTGTGCCAAGCCCCATGGTAAGCTCTGTGCAGCCGTAATAAGTGTGATATAATGCCTGTCCTTAAGGAGGACACATTCTGACTTTGGAACAGTATATTATCCCCCTTGCAATAGAATTGCCTTATCAATATTTAATTGGCTATAAGTGGAATATTAACAGCAACAGATCTACATTTTAAAAAATAACAATTGGTATGTCCACTGATTTGTAAAGTGGCTACTATTTTTCTCTTCTCCTCTCCTTCATGTTATCTATTTCAATGAGCTATAACTTTACCTCCTATGTCACCCAAGCTTATTTTGAAACTCTCTCTCTCTCTCTCTCTCTCTCTCTCTCTCTCTCTCTCTCACACACACACACACACACACACCTTACTAAATAAATCATTTGATGGTGGTATTTATGGTATTACCTAGCATCTATCACTGCTGCATATTCACAGGGATTTTGCAAAAATCTCTCATGACTCTTGGGAGGGAAAAGGAGCAGGGAACAAAGGCAGAAGAATGAGAGGAAAGAAGCATAACCTTCCCTTTGGCAGATGTCTGAGAAAAGGAGACCCTTTATGAGATCACTGCATCAAAGGGAAGTAAGAAGTTTCCAGGCTGCCAGTCACAAAGCCACCAAAACTCACTTTTAATGAAAAAAGAAACTGTTAACTCCTGCACTGTTGTAAAATACTTACCAAAGACACCTTCCCTGCTAAGTGCCATTCATTTCAGGAGTGAAATGCTGTAACAGAGAAAAATGCCCAGGGCAACTGGGAACGGGGAACTGTGTGGTTCAACTGTCCCTGTAGGGGAGGGAAAGCGTCTCTTTCCTTGACAGCTACCCCACTTAACTACTGTGCAGTCAGCTCTACTTGGCACCAGTGAAAATTCAGCCTTCCAGTAGATTCCCTGCCATCTGCCTTATGACTATCAGCCTACAGTCAACACACCTTGAATGCTTAAAATCCTCAATGACCCCAAGGGCTGCCTTTTGGGGGCAATTAGAAGATCCATGGGAAGAAAATCTTTACTTTGCCACTTGGCTTCAGTTTATGAATTTAATTGAAATTCTGGAAGACAACATTCAACTAAACATTATTTCCTGATTTTTTTTTCTTCACCTTGTGCTTTTTTGGTATCCACAGCCAGCAGCCATGGAAGCTGAGGGAGTGACAAATGGCCATCAGGAAGGCTTGAGTCTCCAGAAAATCAGCAGAGATTTTATTCAACTAACAAGGAGGAAAAAGGAGAAATGAAAACAGAAACAAAATAAGCTCAGCTTTTGGCCCCAGGGCTCTACCAGGTATGTGCCAATTTATTCACCCTGAAATCTGAAGAGATTCCAGATGGAAACATTTTCATTTGTTTTATTATTTCTTTACTTTATTGGGATATTTTATTTATTGGGATTTTTAGTGGTTACTACTTAAAAGTTTCCTTTACAGGGCTAAGAAAGAAGCAAAACAATTACCCAAAATCTATGGAGGAAAGAGAAGTGTTTACTCACTTAGATCACTGGAGTATGGAGTATATGTCTCAGTAAAGCCAATATCTGCTTTTCCAAAATGTATTTTTCCACAAGAAAAAAAAAAGTTTATTTTTTTTTGTACAAAACACATGACTGGGCTTGAGTACAATCAAAACATGTCTTCCTGATCCATTTGAGTCCTAGCTAAATGACCAAAGCTAAATGACTATTCACCAGTTCAGTCCAGGACCTGAAAACTTAAATAATTGCTTGTAACTTCATAGTCTGTAAAGTCTTGTGAACAGTGGTATAGATGGTAGAAACAGTTTTTTAATCCAGCTAGTATTATCCTCCCCACGGTTACGTTTTTATCCCTGGTTATTTCTGTCTAGTTCCTCTTGTTGAATGATTCCTCTAGATTTGGATTAATAGACACCTTAAATTTCTTCAATTTAGATCCACATTAATTAGATTCATAGCTCTACTCATTTTCCTATGCACACACTTAAAGAGGTCATAAGCCCAAATATAAATAATGCCTCTGAACAAATGCATTTTTCAATACTGTATTTAAAAATACACTAAAGCTGAAACAAAAGCTTCCCAGTTAAAATAGAAAGTGGTGAAGTTTCAACCAAAAACATATTAACCATTTAACCATACTGTACCTGTGTTCCAAGGACAGTTTTTTTAGCTTCTTAAAGACATTTAAAAATGCAATTTAAATTATTTTGTAGCATCTTAACGTGGTTTTCAATCACTTCCATTTGGAATTAAACTTAAATTGACTTTACAATCAATACTCATCTCCCTTTTTTCCTAGATTTTTTGGAGACAAGAAGTAATTCTCTATGTTGCAAAGAAGAGTTTTAGTTGCATTAAGAATTTCTGTTCTGAAGAGAAACACAAATACCCTATGATATATCTTATATGTGGAATCTAAAATATGACACAAATGAACTTATCTATGAAACAGAAACAGACTCACATACATAGAGAACAGACTCGTGGTTGCCAAGGGGGATGGGGTTGGGGGAAGGATGGAGTGGGAGGTTGAGGTTGGGGTTAGTAGATGTAAGCTATTACATATGGAATGGATAAACAACAAGGTCCTACTGTATAGCACAGGAATTATAGTCAATATCCTGTGATAAACCATAATGGATATATATAACTGAATCACTTTGCTGTGCAGCAGAAATTAACACAACATTATAAAACAACTATACTTCAATTTAAAAATATTTAAGTAAAAGTATTTCTACTCTGTCAGAATCTGAATCAAAAAGAACAAGCATGGTACCTTTTTTTTTAAACTGAAAAGTGAGTGAAAGATCCCAAGTGTATGGCTCACACATCTCAACTCTCAGGTCAGGGTCCTGGAAGAGCAAATGGTGTTTTTCCAGCCTCTAGATCCCTGTTGCATTTGCTGGGATTCTCTCATTAGCAGTTTATGGAAGCTGGAAGTGAGTTCCATAGCCATGACTGATGCTTTGAACTCAATAGGTTTCTTTGGGGTAAAATTTTACACCAGGGTTCCAATTAGAATCTAAGGCTGATTACTTACATTTATAGACCTCCGGTCTAAATCCAAGCTTTCCTCATCACTGAATCGATGTTTCTTCACTAGATGATTGATTGTGGGAGCATTTAGTGGTTCCTCCCCAGAAGTCTTCTTTCTATTGCTTTTGGGGAAGCTCCAATGGCTTTGCTTTAGCAAACAGAGAAACTGGCTACGAGGTAGCTCTGGAGCCTCTCTGCCTCCATTTATAACCCAACAGCACCACTTACCAGCATTGCCACCTTGAGAAATTTGCTAATCCTCTCAAGGTCTTAGTTTCCTTATATATTAAATGTAAATACTTAACAATACTGGTCTTAAAGAGTTCCTTTGAAGATTAACTGTATAAAATATTACAGCATTATAGTAAGTACTCAAAATATGGGATATTGTAAGCTATTATTATATATGTTATATATGTATGTTAGGTTTTTCTGGTTCACTGGAGTCTCACTGGGGTGTAACACAAATTATAGCATAACCTAACATGCCCTTGAAAATCTCCCTAAGGTAGTATGTACTCTTTTGGGTACAGAGCCTTGAAAAGACACAGCATCTATATCAAACACGGTTGGTGCCCTGTTGATATCCTTACTGCATGCAAACACCTGCCAACTCTCTGCTCAAGGACTTTTCATATGTCTGTGGGCCCACCCTCAGCCCATGTTTAGGGTCAGCCAGAAGTCTGGAGAGTTAATGCCTCTCAGAATCTTCAACAAATGACAAACAAGCAATTGATAGGTAAATGTCACTTATTCCTTGGCCATCAGTTGGGACAAATGAAATATGTTCACACTGTCCTCCAGAGTTCCCTTGAGGGGCTGAGCTCCAGATATCCTCAGAGATAACTGTTCAGAGGACACCTTTAATTGTCTTCATCTCCTTCATTCACTTCTCTATTCTCCCAGTATTTCCTGGGATGACCTCCCATACACATCACTTACACTTGAATCTTTGTCTCTAAGTCAGCTCCTGGGAACCCAAGAAGAGCTCTCAATAAAACTGTTATATTTTCTTTCAATAAAATGTGGAAATAAATTGTTTCTTTTTGGTTGAGGACCTAGTAAAGTAACTGACTTGGTTTGAAGGTTATACATTACTTATATGTATTTATATTACTTATATGTATGTGTGTATTCTTAAAGTTGAAATCATAGTGGAACTCAGCAGCGTGGTTCTGCCTTTCCCCTCCAACTTCCAGAAGTTTCTCCATTCTTCTGAGAGGTTCCTTTAGAATATGGGTCTTGGCTCTCCTTTTTCTCTTCTATTCTTGAAAAATTGCAGTAGCTGGGGCCAAACCAGAGACATAGCTTTGCATTTCTGGGGAAGGAGGGAAGGCAAAGCAGCATCAACAGAGGGAATATTAGAACTAACTAGGAAGAGAACAGTTGAGGGGTTGGGGAGGGGGCTTGGAGTGGCATGTTGGAACCTGAGTAGAGCATACATAGCATAAAGATCAGGGTTTCTAAACACTATTTGTTGCTAAAAGGAACGAGGGCTGATTCTAGGGCTGATTCCTGGCTTCTAGATGATCTTGTGCCAAGGACAAAAAGAAGGGCTCCAGGAATAATGGGGCTGTGTCAACAGGATACAGAGGTCATCTTGAAGGGGCTCCTACTTGTAAATCTGGGACAATTTGAGCATCAATAGAAAACTATGTAGCAACAAATTATAACCATTCAACAAAATAGAAATCTGTGAGTTCATACTGATCTTAACTAATGAATTAAATTTGATGAAAAACAGGTTATTTAAAAAATCTTGAAGCACCTCCCACATAAAACACATCTTAATTACAAAGGGAAAAAGAGTGACATTACTGTGAAGAATCCTGGCAGACACCAACTAACTCAAATGTTCAAACTTAATATAACTAATAACGGAACAAATCAAAATTGTGCACCACCACGTGATAGAATGCAGTAAGAAGTTTACTGCTGTGATATTCCTGCTGAAGACACATAACATGAAAATAATCAGGAGGAACTATTAGTAAAAGGCAAAATAGAAGAACATTCCACAAAATATCTGACATTCAAAAATGTTAAGGTCATAAATGTTGAGGTAGAACTGAGGAACTTTTCTAGACTGAAGGAGACTAAGAGATATGACAGCAAAAGGCAACATATGAGACTGGCCTGGATTCTTCCCATAATGGACATTATGGGAAAATTTAAATGAGATCTGAAGGTTAAACAGCAGCAATCTTAATTTCCTGATTTTGGTGTACAATTTGGTTATATAGGGAAAAGTCCTTGTATACAGGAAATACACACAAAAGTACCACGTAGGCCACTTACTCTCATATGATACAGAAAAAGAAAAAGGGGGGGGTGTATATTCACTAGTCTTATAATTTTTCTCTAAATTTGAATTTTTTTCTAATTTGGTAGCCAGGGAAAATACCTATAGATACCAATATTTAAAGATCCTTCCCCTGCCCCCCAAAATTCAGTTAACCAGAAGAAAACCTCAGTCAACAAGCTCTATCAACAAAATGCAGGTTTCATCAGGTTTTCAGTACCTCACCAAAGTGTGAATAATCAACCAAATATCATTAAACTCTTTAGGAAAGCTTACACCATGCCCAAACAAACCACCAAGGGACAAAGTAATCCAGACAAAAACACACATAAGAAAAAGAGAACATTGGTTCATTTTTTTTTAAACAGTATCTGTGGGGCATTCACAAAGTCACCACATAAAATAGTGGAGGTTTTTTGAATAAGTTCTCCCATTTTCAACACAAAATTCAACTTTGCCTACATTCTTTTGACATACTCTCCCAGAATAGTTGAAATTTACTAAAGCAATCACTGATGGCTGTTTTAAAGAGAGCTGATGGAGCTGACAATCATTGAAACTCAAGTAGTAGTTTACTACCTAGGCTTTAGAATCAGACAGACTCTGGTTTGAATCATAAATCTGCCAATCATATTGGATGTTCTTCTTCCTGATTCTTCTTTTTTCATCTGCAAAATGAGGACAATAATACCTACCCTCACTGTATGGTTGTGAAGAGTAAATGAGATTATATTCACAACTTTGCACATTAAAAAGTACTCATCAAGTGATGCTCTTGATAGTACTTTTATTACTCACCATTAGCTGTTCATAGTCTCAAGATAAATAGGTCTTCCTTCTGGAAGAGGCCCTGAGCTCATCATTTGTCTCAATCATGTTCTGTCAAAGAAATGTCCATGGCCAGTTTCTACTGGTCACTCCACTCTCCTCGTGACACCCATTCCACCAATCAGTATCTATGTCCCAGTTTCCTAATTATTAAACTGTTGTCTCTCAGCGTCAGACCCTATTTTCTATACTCTGTTTGGCAACACAAGGGCTGAGACTCTAAAAACCTTCCTCTTCCTTTGCCAGCAGCTCCATGTTAGTCTCTGACACAAGGGGATGCTAGAGGGAAGTTCTTCCTTCCTGTTTGCATCCTGCTTTCATTTTGGTTTTCTGTTGTTGCTTGACTTTCCTCTTCTGTGTCACTCTGACAGCTTTTCTTCACCCTGATGGTTGGTTCTAATGTAGTCGTTGATCTCAGTCTACAACACTCAGAGAACCAGCCTCAATACACGACTCAGAGGCTCTGCAGAGCCCCTCTCACAGCCACTCAGTGTTAATAATCCCAATCTCTTCCCTCTTCCTGCCGTCCTGGGGTTGTGCTTAGTGTTCCCTTTCGACCTTTTCATTTCTGCAGTACCTGGTAACAATAGGTATCAAATAGTTCTCTATTTTAAATTCTTTCTATTAAAATAATGGGTGTGTATTTTACCTCCTGAGTGGACTCTGAGTGATACACATGGGTTGTACATCCTTCTTAAAGTCCTCTTTAGACTCTATCCCAGGATCCCTTCTGGGAATAATCTTGAGCCATAAGCTTAGTCAGTTCTGCACCAACCTACTCAATATAGGCATTTCTCAAATAACTTTGATCTCCATGACTGTTCAGGCTAACCATGGCTCTCTGTCAAAGCAACACTTGTCACTACATCTGATCTTTCCATTCACGTCCACTGGCCCCTTAGAGACACATGTGTTTTACCTGAGTGCCACTAACCATTTACCTTCACTTCCTACCTCCCACCGAGATCACCTGTAAACGTTTTTTTTTTTTTTTTAACATCTTTATTGGAGTATAATTGCTTTACAATGGTATGTTAGTTTCAGCTTCACAACAAAATGAATCAGTTATATATATACATATATTCCCCTGTAAACGGTTTTTGACTCAGGCTAGTAATGTAGCTGAGAAAATTGTTGAAATCAAAGGTAGCAGAGAAGGATAGACAGACCCATACGTATCATGTTTTTATCACATATTCTGCCTCTCTTCCATTTCTCTTACCTCCAGGTCACTCCAAAAAAGCCATCAGTATTTTCCTCAAACATCATTTTCATCTTAGCACTCCCTTCCTCAAGCAGGTACAATGACTCCCTATTGCCTACCAGATCAAGAAAAAACTCCTAAGTTAGACCCTGGGTGTCATTAAGGTGGCTTCAACCAATTAGACTGTAACAGTCTGTAGGTATTCCCACTGGGGAAATGGGATGTGTGGGAAGTGGGCCTGGGGTTCAGCCACTCTCAAAGCAAACACTCTGGAATGTGGTGTACTGGGGAAAGGACAGACGAGAAGCCATAGTCTCCATGGAATGTGGTAAAGCCCAAGAGGGAATCCCCCCAGAAATGGAGCAAGTCTTTTGGAAGAGCTTGAAGTGCTCCTCACCTCAGTTACATGCTGTCAGGGGCCACAGACATCTTCAAGACTATTTGAGGGCCAGGAAAACTTCATTCTTTGACACCAGAGGTTGCTATGCCCCTTTGTAGAAGGCCATTTATGTATAGTAAATTGAGTCCTTTACCTGCATTAAAAGAATTTGAATATTTTACCTGTTTCAATGGGTGTTTCCATCAACCACACATATCCACCAGATAAGTTTCTACGAAAAGACTGTTTAAAAAATGCTTATTAGGAAGACGAGGGGAAGATGGTGGAAGAGTAAGACGCGGAGATCACTTTTTCCCCACAGATACACCAGAAATACATCTACATGTGGAACAACTCCTACAGAACACCTACTGAACGCTGTCAGAAGACCTCAGACTTCCCAAAAGGCAAGAAACTCCCCACGTACCTGGGTAGGGCAAAAGAAAAAAGAAAAAAAGACAAAAGAATAGGGACGGGACCTGCACCAGTGGGAGGGAGCTGTGAAGGAGGAAAGGTCTCCACACACTAGGAAGCCCCTTCCGGGCGGAAACTGCGGGTGGCGCGGGGTGGGGGGGGGGTAAGCTTCGGAGCTGCGGAGGAGAGCATAGCAACAGGGGTGCGGAGGGCAAAGCAGAGAGTTTCCCGCACAGAGGATCGGTGCCGACCAGCACTCACTAGCCCGAGAGGCTTGTCCGCTCACCCGCCGGGGCGGGCGGGGCTGGGAGCTGAGGCTCGGGCTTCGGTCGGAGCGCAGGGAGAGGACTGAGGTTGGCGGCATGAACACAGCCTGCAGGGGGTTAGTGCACCACGGCTAGCCGGGAGGGAGTCTGGTGAAAAGTCTGCAGCTGCCGAAGAGGCAAGAGACATTTTCTTCCCTCATTGTTTCCTGTTGCGCGAGGAGAGGGGATTGGGAGCGCTGCTTAGAGGAGCTCCAGAGACGGGCGTGAGCCGCGGCTAAAAGCGCGGACCCCAGAGACGGGCATGAGACGCTAAGGCTGCTGCTACCGCCACCAAGAAGCCTGTGTGCGAGCACAGGTCACTATCCACACACCCCTTCTGGGGAGCCTGTGCAGCCCGCCACTGCCAGGGTCCCGGGATCCAGGGACAGCTTCCCCGGGAGAACGCACGGCGCGCCTCAGGCTGGTGCAACGTCACTCCGGGCTCTGTAGCCGCAGGCTCGCCCCGCACTCCGTACCCCTCCTTCCCCCCGGCCTGAGTGAGCCAGAGTCCCCAAAGCAGCTGCTCCTTTAACCCTGTCCTGTCTGAGCAAAGAACAGACGCCCTCCTGCGACCTACACGCAGAGGCGGGGCCAATCCAAAGCTGAACCCCGAGAGCTGTGAGAACAAAGAAGAGAAACGGAAATCTCTCCCAGCAGCCTCAGAAGCAGCGGATTAAAGCTCCACAATCAACTTGATGTACCCTGCATCTGTGGAATACATGAATAGACAACGAATCATCCCCAACTGAGGAGGTGGACTTTGAGGGCGAGATTTATGATTTTTCCCTTTTTCCTCTTTTTGTGTGTGTGTATATGTATGCTTCTATGTAAGATTTTGTCTGTATAGCTTTGCTTCCACCATTTGTTCTAGGGTTCTATGCATCCGTTTTTGTTTTTCTTCCTTTTAAAAAAAAATCTTTTTTTCGTAATTATTATTTTTTATTTTAATAACGTTATTTTATTTTATCTTACTTTATTTTATTTTATTTAATCTTCTTTCTTTCTTTCCTTCCTTCCTTCCCTCCTTCCTTCCTTCCTCCCTCCCTCCCTCCCTTCTTTCTTTTCTTTCTTTCTTTCTTTCTTTCTTTCTTTCTTTCTTTCTTTCTTTCTTTCTTTCTTTCTTTCTTTCTTTCTTTCTTTCTTCTTTTGCTCCCTTTTATTCTGAGACATGTGGATGAAAAGCTCTTGGTGCTGCAGCCAGGAGTCAGTGCTGTGCCTCTGAGGTAGGAGAGCCAACTTCAGGACACTGGTCCAGAAGAGACCTCCCAGCTCCACATAATATCAAACGGCGAAAATCTCGCAGAGATCTCCATCTCAACACCAGCACCAAGCTTCACTCAACGACCACCCAGCTACAGTGCTGGACACCCTATGCCAAACAACTAGCAAGACAGGAACACAACCCCAGCCATTAGCAGAGAGGCTGCCTAAAATCATAATAGGTCCAAAGACACCCCAAAACACACCACCAGACGTGGACCTGCCCACCAAAAAGACAAGATCCAGCCTCATCAACTGGAACATAGGCACTAGTCCCCTCCACCAGGAAGCCTACACAACCCACTGAAACAACTTTAGCCACTGGGGACAGACACCAAAAACAATGGGAACTACGAACATTCAGCCTGCAAAAAGGAGACCCCAAACACAGTAAGATAAGCAAAATGAGAAGACAGAAAAACACACAGCAGATGAAGGAGCAAGATAAAACCACACCAGACCTAACAAATGAAGAGGAAATAGATAGTCTACCTGAAAAAGAATTCAAAATAATGATAGTAAAGATGATCCAAAATCTTGGAAATAGAATAGACAAAATGCAAGAAACATTTAACAAGGACCTAGAAGAACTAAAGAGGAAACAAGCAACGATGAACAACACAATAAATGAAATTAAAAATACTCTAGATGGGATCAATAGCAGAATAACTGAGGCAGAAGAACGGATAAGTGACCTGGAAGATAAAATAGTGGAAATAACTACTGCAGAGCAGAATAAAGAAACAAGATTGAAAAGAACTGAGGACAGTCTCAGAGACCTCTGGGACAACATCAAATGCACCAACATTCGAATTATAAGGGTTCCAGAAGAAGAAGAGAAAAAGAAAGGGACTGAGAAAATATTTGAAGAGATTATAGTTTAAAATTTCCCTAATATGGGAAAGGAAATAGTTAATCAAGCCCAGGAAGCACAGAGAGTCCCATACAGGATAAATCCAAGGAGAAATATGCCAAGACACATATTAATCAAACTGTCAAAAATTAAATACAAAGAAAACATATTAAAAGCAACAAGGGAAAAACAACAAATAACACATAAGGGAATCCCCATAAGGTTAACAGCCGATCTTTCAGCAGAAACTCTGCAAGCCAGAAGTGAGTGGCAGGACATATTTAAAGTGATGAAGGAGAAAAACCTGCAACCAAGATTACTCTACCCAGCAAGGATCTCATTCAGATTTGATGGAGAAATTAAAAACTTTAAAGACAAGCAAAAGCTGAGAGAATTCAGCACCACCAAACCAGCTTTACAACAAATGATAAAGGAACTTCTCTAGGCAAGAAACACAAGAGAAGGAAAAGACCTACAATAACGAACACAAAACAATTAAGAAAAAGGGAATAGGAACATATATATCAATATTTACCTTAAATGTAAATGGACTAAATGCTCCCACCAAAAGACACAGATTGGCTGATTGGATACAAAAACAAGACCCATATATATGCTGTCTACAAGAGACCCACTTCAGGCTTAGAGACACATACAGACTGAAAGTAAGGGGATGGAAAAAGATATTCCAGGCAAAGGAAACCAAAAGAAAGCTGGAGTAGCAATTCTCATATCAGAAAAAATAGACTTTAAAATAAAGACTATTAGAAGAGACAAAGAAGGACACTACATAATGATGAAGGGATTGATCCAAGAAGAAGATATAACAATTGTAAATATTTATGCAACCAACATAGGGGCACCTCAATACATAAGGAAAATACTAACAGCCATAAAAGGAGAAATCAGCAGTAACACATTCATAGTAGAGGACTTTAACACCCAACTTTCACCAATGGACAGATCATCCAAAATGAAAATAAATAAGGAAACACAAGCTTTAAATGATACATTAAACAAGGTGGACTTAATTGATATTTATAGGACATTCCATCCAAAAACAACAAATACACATTTTTCTCAAGTGTTCATGGAATATTCTCCAGGATAGATCATATCTTGGGTCACAAATCAAGCCTTGGTAAATTTAAGAAAATTGAAATTGTATCAAGCATCTTTTCCGACAACAATGCTATGAGACTAGATATCAATTACAGGAAAAGATCTGTAAAAAATACAAACACATGGAGGATAAACAATACACTACTTAATAACGAAGTTATCACTGAAGAAATCAAAGAGGAAATCAAAAAATACCTAAAAACAAATGACAATGGAGCCACGATGACCCAAAACCTATGGGATGCAGGAAAAGCAGTTCTAAGAGGGAAGTTTATAGCAATAGAATCCTACCTTAAGGAACAGGAAACATCTCGAATAAACAACCTAACCTTGTACCTAAAGCAATTAGAGATAGAAGAACAAAAAAACTCCAAAGTTAGCAGAAGGAAAGAAATCATAAAAATCAGATCAGAAATAAATGAAAAAGAAATGAAGGAAACGATAGCAAAGATCAATAAAACTAAAAGCTGGTTCTTTGAGAAGATAAACAAAATTGATAAACCATTAGCCAGACTCATCAAGAAAAAAAGGAAGAAGACTCAAATCAATAGAATTAGAAATGAAAAAGGAGAAGTAACAACTGACACTGCAGAAATACAAAATATCATGAGAGATTACTACAAGCAACTCTATGCCAATAAAATGGACAACCTGGAAGAAATGGACAAATTCTTAGAAAAGCACACCTGCCAAGACAGAACCAGGAAGAAATAGAAAATATGAACAGACCAATCACAAGCACTGAAATTGAAACTGTGATTAAAAATCTTCCAACAAACAAAAGCCCAGGACCAGATGGCTTCACAGGCGAATTCTATCAAACATTTAGAGAAGAGCTAACACCTATCCTTCTCAAACTCTTCCAAAATATAACAGAGGGAGGAACCCTCCCAAACTCATTCTACGAGGCCAACATCACCCTGATACCAAAACCAGACAAGGATATCACAAAGAAAGAAAACTACAGGCCAATATCACGGATGAACATAGATGCAAAAATCCCCAACAAAATACTAGCAAACAGAATCCAACAGCACATTCAAAGGATCATACACCATGATCGAGTGGGGTTTATTCCAGGAATGCAAGGATTCTTCAATATGCACAAATCAATCAATGTGATACACCATATTAACAAATTGAAGGAGAAAAACCATTTGATCATCTCAATAGATGCAGAGAAAGCTTTCAACACAATTCAACACCCATTTATGATAAAAACGCTGCAGAAAGTAGGCATAGAGGGAACTTTCCTCCACATAATAAAGACCATATATGACAAACCCACAGCCAACATCATCCTCAATGGTGAAAAATGAAAACATTTCCACTAAGATCAGGAACAAGACCAGGTTGTCCACTCTCACCATTCTTATTCAACATAGTTTTGGAAGTTTTAGCCACAGCAATCAGAGGAGAAAAGGAAATAAAAGGAATCAAAATCAGAAAAGAGAAGTAAAGCTGTCACTGTTTGCAGATGACATGATACTATACATAGAGAATCCTAAAAATGCTACCAGAAAACTACTAGAGCTAATCAATGAATTTGGTAAAGTAGCAACATACAAAATTAATGCACAAAATTCTCTGGCATTCCTATACACTAATGATGAAAAATCTGAAAGTGAAATCAAGAAAACACTCGCATTTACCATTGTAACAAAAAGAATAAAATATCTAGGAATAAACCTACCTAAGGAGACAAAAGACCTGTATGCAGAAAATTATAAGACACTGATGAAAGAAATTAAAGATGATACAAATAGATGGAGAGATATACCATGTTCTTGGATTGGAAGAATCAACATTGTGAAAATGACTCTACTACCCAAAGCAATCTATAGATTCAATGCAATCCCTATCAAACTACCACTGGCATTTTTCACAGAACTAGAACAAAAAATTTCACAATTTGTATGGAAACACAAAAGACCCTGAAGAGCCAAAGCAATCTTGAGAACGAAAAACGGAGCTGGAGGAATTAGGCTCCCTGACTTCAGACTATACTACAAAGCTACAGTAATCAAGACATTATGGTACTGGCACAAAAACAGAAAGATAGATCAATGGAACAGGTTAGAAAGCCCAGAGATAAACCCATGCACACATGCTCACCTTATCTTTGATAAAGGAGGTAGGAATGTACAGTGGAGAAAGGACAGCCTCTTCAATAGGTGGTGCTGGGAAAACTGGACAGGTTCATGTAAAAGTATGAGATTAGATCACTCCCTAACACCATACACAAAAATAAGCTCAAAATGGATTAAAGACCTAAATTCAAGGCCAGAAACTATCAAACTCTTAGAGGAAAACATAGGCAGAACACTCTATGACATAAATCACAGCAAGATCCTTTTTTACCCACCTCCTACAGAAATGGAAGTAAAAACAAAAATTAAAAAATGGTACCTAATGAAACTTCAAATCTTTTGCACAACAAAGGAAACCATAAACAAGACCAAAGGACAACCCTCAGAATGGGAGAAAATATTTGCAAATGAAGCAACTGACAAAGGATTAATCTCTAAAACTTATAAGCAGCTCATGCAGCTTATGCAAACAACCCAATCCAAAAATGGGCAGAAGACCTAAATAGACATTTCTCCAGAGAAGATATACAGACTGCCAAGAAACACATGAAAGAATGCTCAACATCATTAATCATTAGAGAAATGCAAATCAAAACTACAGTGAGATATCATCTCACACTAGTCAGAATGGCCATCATCAAAAAACCTAGAAACAATAAATGCTGGAGAGGGTGTGGAGAAAAGGGAACCCTCTTGCACTGCTGGTGGGAATGTGAATTGGTACAGCCACTATGGAGAACAGTATGGAGGTTCCTTAAGAAACTACAAATAGAACTGCCATATGACCCAGCAATCCCACTACTGGGCATTTACCCTGAGAAAACCATAATTCAAATAGAGTCATGTACCAAAATGTTCATTGCAGCTCTATTTACTATAGCCCAGAGATGGAAACAACCTAAGTGTCCATCATCAGATGAATGGATAAAGAAGATGTGGCACATATATACAATGGAATATTACTCAGTCATAAAAGGAAACGAAGTTGAACTATTTATAATGAGGTGGATGGACCTAGAGTCTGTCATACAAAGTGAAGTAAGTCATAAAGAGAAAGACAAATACCATATGCTAACACATATATATGGAATTTAAGAAAAAATAAATGTCATGAAGAACCTAGGGGTAAGACAGGAATAAAGACACAGACCTACTAGAGAATGGACTTGAGGATATGGGGAGGGGGAAGGGTACGCTGTGACAAAGCGAGAGAGTGGCATGGACATATATACACTATCAAACGTAAAATAGATAGCTAGTGGGAAGCAGCCGCATAGCACAGGGAGATCAGTCCCCTGCTTTGTGACCACCTAGAGGGGTGGGATAGGGAGGGTGGGAGGGAGGGAGACGCAAGAGGGAAGAGATATGGGAACATATGTATATGTATAACTGATTCACTTTGTTATAAAGCAGAAACTAACACACCATTGTAAGGCAATTATACTCCAATAAAGATGTAAAAAAATGCTTATTAAATAAATCTATGATGGCTATCTTAAATAAACAAACAACTACAATCTTTAGTTCTTTGGGTGGTCACTCTTTTGGTTTTATTACATTATATAAGGTTGGCCAAAAAGTTCGTTCTGGTTTTTCCCTAAGATAATATGTTACCTACAAGGAAAATTATCTATGCCTAATTTATAAGTTTTAAAGAGATTGTTCAGGTTATTTCTATATGATTCTAAATAGCCAGCTAAAATTAGAAAATTCAGTCAAAAGTCTGCATTTCTGATCTACATGATATCAAACACCTAGATATTTAAAGATACCTGGATCATTGGCATATCTTATAGATCAGCCTAAGGAAGAAAGATAATTAGGACATGTAAAACACATTTCCATATTTTTTAATGCTCCTACTGAATTTTTACTTAGCTAATTATGATTTGGCTTTAATGTTAAATATTATGCTTGGGTTTTTTTTCTTATAAGTTGACTTGGTACTAAATTATCCTAATTTTAATGTGTCTGTCACGACTTTAAATATATTTACTGTCATTCATTTCACTTCAATGTTTCTTCTCAGTTATGCTCTTGCCATTTACTCTGTTTTAGCTGTTTTGTGATATGGCATATTTCAAGTTTTTTCACTCTATTTCTTGAGGATTTATAATTTTAACAGCTTGATTTCTTAGTTAATGTTACAAATCTCTCTGATTTCAGGAATCTATAAAAATACTGAAGGCAAAATGAGGGATATAAGCACAAGAAAGTTTCTGTTACCTAATTTCACCAAAAAATGAAGATTTGATGAACAGGGTGGGGGTGGGTGGTACTGCCTATTTAAATCCATCCGTGGCCCACATTCTGAGCTTCACATGTGGCACATTACAAGACATTTTATATTTTTTGCTTATTTCCATGAAATAAAATATGTTTACTATACATATACTACTGAAACAAGAGTTTATTCACACTTGAATGTAAAGAACATGCTTCTCTTGATGAGTCATCTGGAGGTGGTAAATGTAAGTAGCAATGTATTTATTTTTGTAAATGTCCTTTAACCCACACTGCTGGCCAAACTTCAGGTTCAGCCTCATTTGATAGGCTGCTTTAAGAAAAATAACTCTCACTTAAAAATAAATAAACATTGACCATCAATAACAATTTCTTCTATTTATATTTCCTTGGAATACATCATATCTCATATAAATGAATTTAAATACATTCTCAGATTACTAAAATGCCACTCATTCCAAAAGTCCTTTGGAACATGCCTACCCCAAGAATACCAAGATGCACTTAGAATAAAATCCAAACTCTTTAACCCTGACCGACAAGGCCTTGCCTGATCTGTCAATTGCTCATCAATTATTACTCCCTTATTTAATATATCCCAGCCATACCAATCTTCATGTTACATGACTTGCAATGCTCATTTTCCCCTCAGAACCCTTGCATTTGCTGTTCCCTCTACCATGAAGGTTGTTCCTCCAAGTCTTTGGATAACCAGTTCCTTCTTATTCAAGTCTTACCTCAAATGTCACATCCTCAAGAGGTCTGCTCTAAAATTCTAACTGCTCTCTACTCCATTTCCTTGGATCATAGCATTTATCTGTATCTGACATCAGGTATTTTCTTGTTGTCTGCCATAGGCTGAGTCTCTGAATAGCCTCATTCTTCCCTGGGGCTTCTCCTCCATCCTGACCATCTAAGTGTGGTCCTTAGATTCTCTCCAGGTTTCTGATTTGTTTTCCCACTCTCTGCTGGGACTGGGGGCTGCCTCAAATCTTGACATGTTTATGTTTGACCCTGATGCCTGTCTTCCTCCTACCAGCACCTTCTGTCTCAGAACTAGATGTGGCTCCCTGTACCCTCATGCCTTGTTTTCACAAAGGGACCTTCCTTAAAGTTATTATCTTTAAGCTAAACTCACTAGATCAGAATCTTTGGCTTGGACCTAGGAACTTTGGTTGAATATTCACCTCCTTAAGAAACAGGCTGAACATGAAGACTGTTTTCTTACTCCTCCAACATTCCTTGAGATGGTAAATTTTCTTGACTCTCTCGTATTTCTTGACATTTACAGGAACTTCATTTCCGGAAATAAATGATTTCTCATTAATTTTATCAGGATGCCAAAATATGATTCATGCAGCTTAATGCAAGCAACACATGGTACAGTGAGGTTGCATGAGTCTGGGTTCAAATCCTAGCTATACCATTTACTAGCGATGTGAACCTGGAGATATTTGTCAAGATCTCTGAGCCTTGTCCTCCTAGGTATAAAATGGGGGTAATAAAACAGTCTTCCTGAAAAGGTTGTTGTGAGGATTCAGTGAGATAATGTGAAGTGTTTATATCTGTGCCACACACACTCACACACAGTGGAGGTACAGAATGATACAACCCTATGGAGAGGAATTTGCAATATGTAACAAAACCACATGTGTATTTTACCTTTTGGTCCAGCATTGCACCTACAAGTACACTTCCACAAGTAGAGTACAGCATAGACACAAGGTTACTTGTCAAGGCTTTGTTTGTGATAGCAAAGTATTGAAAAACATCTAAATGTGCCACCGCAGAACGCTGATTGACACAATAGAGCACTATGCAGTTGTGAAAAGAGTGAGAAGTACTTGTATGAACTGATATCAAGGGATTTCTATGATGTACTAAGTGAAAAAAGCAAATGCAAAAGAATATTATGATATATATGTAAAACCTTCATCATAAGACAGAAAATCAGAAATATGTATGTATCTACATGCATATATAGAAACACATACATATACATATGCATGTATACCTATGCAAATATTGATACACATATTCATATGTAACTTTTTTGCTCACTTTTGCAAAATGAAATATAGGAAGAATAAACCAGAAACTAGTAAAAACAACAACCCATAAGTGGTAGATGGAAATTGGGAGAAAGATAGAAATAAGGTTTCTCTGAATAGATTTTTTTTATGCAGTTTTGCCTTTTGAACCATATGTTTTACATATTCAAAAATTAAATTTAAATGAAAAAGGATTTACAAAAAGCAAGCTCTAAAATTGAATACAAACAGAAAAAAATGAACTTAACCATATATCAACTTGATGATATAACCACAGAGAGAAGCAGAATGTTTTGAACACTGTAGTCTTGACAATACACTTGGTAGGACCTTATCAGGCAAATCCAGATTGTGAGACTTTCTATAGGGTGTCCGTCTTGGAATCTTCAAAAATATTAATGTTAAAACTGAAAAAAATAGGCAAGAGGGACTGTACTAGATAAACAGGTACCAAAGAGACAAGATAATGAAATATAATATGTGATCCTTTCTTGCGTCTTGAATTCAACCACAAAAAATAACCATAAAGGACATTATTGGGACAGTTGGGGGGAATTTGCATATGGACTGTAGGTTAAAATATATCATCATATCAACGTTAAGTTCCTTGGATATGATCATAATAAGATGTTTTTGTTCTTAGAAAATATATGCTGAAGTATTTATAGATGAACTGTCATGATTCTACATGAACCTTACTTTCAAACTTTAGGCAAAAAGAAAGACAGAGAGAGGGAAAGCAAACGTGCAAAATGTTTATATTACTCTTTCAACTACTCTGTAGGTTTGAAATTATTCAAAATAAAATTTTGGGAGGTAACCTCCAAAACAAACAAACTAAAAGTGATCTGTGCCTGCTAGCTATTACTATCTCTGATTCTCCCAATCTGGGAGGCTGTGAAAAGGAAACCTGGAATAAATACATATGGCTGATAATAAAAAAGAAATCGTGTACTGGGATCTATTTTCAGCTTACTGAAGCATGTCAGTTGATACTTATTCATTTCCCATAACATTTGCCCAAACAAATAAAATTGCTCCAACTTTTAAAAAAGGAAGTGAGACTGTCTCCAAGCCTCCCTGGAAAGAAGCAGTTAAATCTTATCATTATTTTGCCTCCCTCTTATTTAGTGATGTGCTTTGGTGGAAACTCAAGGGGAGTATAGTTCCAGCCAGCCTCTGGGAAAAACGCAGACAACACTGTCTCTCGCCCCTGTGAATTACACTGGGGGACATGCCGCTGCTTCCAGCCTGCCCATCTCAATTATGATGACAAAGCATCAGGCCAAGAGGCAGACCCCTGGGTAGTTGGGTCTATATTATTTCAGATTTTAAATACTGAAAGCAAGACAGAAAACCTTTCTCCTAGATAGGGAGTGGGAAGTATAATTTACAATAGATTAAGCTCCCCTTATCTGGGGGCATTTAAAGATCTATAGGACCTTCCTTTTAAATTTCTGGTACACAATTGACCTAACAAAACACCTTTACACACTCCTAAATTACATACTTTTTAAAAGTCTTTTTCCCAGATATATAATATTTGCCCCACAAGATGATGAAATGACAATTTGCCACTGGCCTTCTATTTTTCTTTCTTTCAAGACTTAAAAGCCTGTTTCATTTCTATTGCAGGATTGTGTCCAGGTATAGAGAGACACCCTTTGTAACTGGTTAAAAGCTACAGAAAGGCTCTATTGAAACAAAATGCTGCTCATATCCCGATCCATGCCAGTAGGAATAAATCGCACAAAAGCACCTAAAGAAAACCGTTTTATAGTTACTACTGTGGTACATTAGCTGACAAGGGAGAGATGCTTACATTTATAGATTTTTTTTTCCTTTTGTAGAGGCAGAATCTATAAGCAGCTGAAGAATTGTGTATTATCACCGCTGGAATTTGAATTCAGCTAATGAGAACTAAGAGCAAAAGGAAGATGCCTTGTGAGGCTTCTTGGTCTTGGCACTGTACATGGGCCATAAAATTAGGCTGCCTTGCTTCCCTTCGGGACTATAGCACCTCTCTGCAAATGTATTTCAAGATTCCATTTTCACATGCATAAAAATATTAAAATATGCACCTCCTTAAAGCGTGCATCCTAAGCTAATTATGAAGTTGAAGCTATCAATACCAAGGTAATCTTATGATATCTTATATTTACATAGTATTATGTACCTCTGTGCTTGAGAGCATAGTCACAGACATAATCTCACTTAATCCTGGGAACTCTGTGAGGTAGATTGAGTGGTTCATCTTTCCATTATGCAGTTAAAGCAATGGAACAAGACATTCTCAATGCTGAAACTTTATGTCTACCATTTATCAGAACTGAAAAACTCTGACTTGAGAAAGAGAGGAAGAAAGAAATATTCAGCTCTTTCACTTACTAGTTGTGTGGCCCTAGACAAACGACCCAACTTCTCTGAGCTTCAGTTTCCTCAGCTGCAAAATAAGGGAAATAATACCTACCTCTTAAGAATGGTTTGATGGTTAAATAATTTATTTTTGAACTTACACTCAAAAATGATAGCTATTTATTTATTGACTCATTCAATAACTATTTTAGTGTTTTTAGCATTTGACAGACAAGAAAGATACAGATCTAGAGGAAGCAAGTAATATAACCATACTCTTAAGATACAGTGCTAGCCTTCATGAAACTCACAGACTTGAAGGTTGGTATACATTTAAATAAACCATTAGAATGTAGTGTGATATTATGGAAAGCCTACAAAGGCCACCATGGACAGTGTGAAGGTTTTACACTGCACAGTCCAGGGGGCAACATTCATGTCACAGTGTCTGTGAGTGATGACACTAGCGTTGTGTAATGTACCACCTGAGAAGCCATCCACAGCAATCCTGCTAGTAACAGACAAAGGTTAATAATAGCTTCATAGAGGTAACATTTAATCTAGGCCATTCCAGAAAAGAGAAAAAGTGCATGAGAATATATGAAATGAACATGGAATTGCAAGACCACCATTGCCAAAGTAGGTGGAGTACACATATGACCAAAATATGAAGTTGAAAAGATAAAAAGAGACCATGTGGTGAAAGGCCTTGTAAACCATGCCAGATGCAGTTAACTCTCCCATAATGTGGGGATTAGGGGCGCCAACCTCCCACACAGTCAAAAATATGCATATAACTATAGTCAACCCTCCATATCGTGTTCCACATCCTCAAATTCCATGAACCGCCAATCGTGTAGTACTGTAATATTTAGAACTGAAAAAAAAAAAGCTGCATATAAGTGGACCCACACAGTTCAAACCATGCTGTTCAAGGGTCAACTGTAATTTGTACTTTACTCTCAACAACAAAGAGCTTTAGTGTAAATATATGACTGCTGCCTTAGCGTACCTCTCCATTTCCCATCAGCCTCTAATGTCCATTTGGAGATAGTTCCAGGGATTGTCCAAACAAAATGAAACCCAAAAATGTTATTGATAATGCTGAGACCACTGTACAGGATTCACTGTGGCTAAGAGGGAAGACAGCCTTAGAATGAAGCGGACACTCTGGCAGGTATACTGGAGTGAGAAGAAGAAACCAGGCTCCTGATGACTACATTGAATCCCTGGGTCCAGTCTTGTCTGAAGTCCACCTACTTTGGGATCTTTGGTAATGTGAACCAATAAAATTCTATTTATTACCTAAACCACTTTGAGTTTTGCTGTTTCTTTCCACCAAAAGATTTTAACTAATACAAGTGCCAACAAAAGACTCTAAGCAAAGAAGTAGCATAATTGTATATACATTTTATTAAAATATTACTGGTAGGAACTGGGAAAAGAATGTACTAGAAGAGGCCAGAAGTCAATAGAATAGTCTTTCACCAAAGTCCAAGCGAAAAGGGAAGACAAAAGGATGAGCTGTATATCCTGTCATAAAAAAAAAATCTTCAAGGAATATTTTTCACAGTAAAACCAAATTGCAAAAAATTTTGTATAATATAATCTTGTTTAATTTTTAAAACCTTCTTTATTTATGTGCTTATGTGTCACTTCACATTTTACTACTATATTCTGCCTGAATTTTTTAAAATGAGAACTCTTAGTTGTATAATTTAAAGAAAGAAAATTTAAGAAATAATGACCAAGTGACTCGACTCTGTGGCCTTGAATGGAAAGGATGAATTTGAAGGACATTTAGAAGTCAATCTATCTAAAGCCATCCTTTTAAGAAAAGTTCTAGCCCCACCTCATACATGACTCTTTTCTGGACTACCCCTTCCCAGGATGATCTTTCTCCTTTTAACTCCTAATATTCTCACTCTCTAGATGATCATTCAGTCTTTCCCACATTCTGCCTTGTACTGAAGATTAACTTTTTATGAATGTATTGATATATCTTCCAAATGGTTATAATCTCCAAGAATCTTGGTTTATGCTATTTTTATAGCTCCACTACGCCTAGCCCTGTGCTTTGTATGTTGTAACTATTCAAATATCTCCTGGTTTGCTGGGTGTTCTTTCACACCCAGTGTAGAGAGGGCACTATACTGCCCTCTCTATTCCACATTCCCCTACCAAACTGCAAGCAACCCTTGACCAAACAGGCCTGGAAATCTCCTGAGAATGCTTCTGTCCTGCAACATTAGAACTCTTCCAAGTTCTAGTTTTAGCACTGCCTCTGTATTACCAAAAGGCCTTGGGAAATTGTCAGCTTCAGTGAGTCTCTTTCTGTCTTGTAAAAACCTTCACAGAAATATCTGGAGAGGCCAAGATTAAAAGTCAAGATACAGGGCTTCCCTGGTGGTGCAGTGGTTGAGAATCTGCCTGCTAATGCAGGGGACACGGGTTCGAGCCCTGGTCTGGGAGGATCCCACATTCCACGGAGCAACTAGGCCCGTGAGCCACAACTACTGAGCCTGTGCGTCTGGAGCCTGTGCTCCGCAACAAGAGAGGCCATGATAGTGAGAGGGCTGTGCACCGCGATGAAGAGTGGCCCCCGCTTGCCACAACTAGAGAAAGCCCTCGCACAGAAACTAAGACCCAACACAGCAAAAATAATAATAAATTAATTAATAAACTCCTACCCCCAGCATCAAAAAAATTTTCCATCAGGCAGGACAATCACATACTTTGCTAAATAGCTTTGGCTGGGTCTGTAACTAACCAACAACATCCCTTTAAAAAAAAAAAAGTCAAGATACATGGGACATCCTTGGTGGCACAGTGGATAAGAATCTGCCTGCCAATGCAGGGGACAGGGGTTCGATGCCTGGTCTGGGAAGATCCCACATGCCATGGAGCAACTAAGCCTGTGTGCCACCACTACTGAGCCTGTATTTTAGAGCCGGTGTGCTGCAACTACTGAAGCTCACGTGCCTAGAGCCCGTGCTCCACAACAAGTGAAGCCACAGCAATGAGAAGCCTGTGCACTGCACCCAAGAGTAACCCCCGCTTACTGCAACTAGAGAAAGCCCGCAGCAACAAAATCCCAACGCAGCCAAAAATAAAAATTAAATCAAATCTTAAAAATAAATAAATAAATTTTAAAAAAACAGTGTACATACACCTTAATTAAAAAATACTTTATAAAAAAAAGTCAAGATACTCAGAACTTGTGAAGCACAGAAGGAAAAAGCTGGCTGGTGCAGGAAGACAACATTGGAGAAGCAATAACGTATCTGAAGGAAGATAATTAAAGTACATTCTAGAGAAAATACAACTGATAAAGACATCCATTTGAGAAAAGCAATAGGACAAGAGGACATAGCTAAAGGCTTTGCACCAGAACCCATGATCCAAGTAAATAAGTTGTCCTCAAATGACTACAACAAAATCACAAACAGATTTGATCTGGTTGTGTTTTGTTGTCAAGGTCATTTACTCAATAAGTTCATTTAGTTTCTATATTTATGAAGCACTGTGGTCAGTACTGAGAAGACAGTAATAAGATAAGCATGATCCTGCCCTCATGAAGCTTTAGTTCTAGTGAAGGATAAAGACAAGTAAACAATCAACTGCAATACAGTATGATGAGTGCAGTATTGGGAGGGCACCACTCACATTGTAGTCTGTGTACCTGGACATTTACATTTTTCCCTGAAGGACATTTTCACAAACCGCAATGTGGGTAGTGCTCTGGATAAGAAATATAATGGGTGTTATGGATTGAATGTTTGTGTCTCCCTGAAATTCATATGTAAAGTCTCAACTCCTAAGGTGATTATATTTAGAGACAGAGACTTTACGAAGGTAATTAAGGTAAAATGAGGTCACATGGTTGGAGCTTTCATCTGATGGGATTAGTGTCCTTGTAGGAAGAGACATGAGTGGAGAGAGCTCACAATCTTGCTCTCTCCTCACCATGTGAGGACACAGCACGAAGGTGGCTGTCTACAAGCCAGGGAGAGATCTCCCACCAGAAACCAATCCTGCTGGACCTTGGTCTGGGACTTCCAGCCTCCAGAAAATTTCTGTTCTTTAACCACCTAGTTTGTAGTATTTTGTGATGTCAGTTCTAGCAGACTGATTCAATAGGAAAATCACAGAGCATTATAGGAGCACCTAACCCAATCTTAAGGGTTTATAGAAGTCCTCCCAAGAGAAAATGAAATTTAATACCAGATCCAAGGAATGAGTAATAGTTAGCAAGTCAAAGGGAGAGTTGGTAGAGGGGCTGGGGGAAGGTGTCATGTGGAAATGTTTCCCAGGCAAAGAGAGGAGCAGATACAGAGAACAAGACACAGTCACGGTCCACACTGAGCGAGAGGGGCGCAGCTGTAAAAGGATTAGCAGGACACAGTCACACAGGTCTTTTATAAACCTTCATAAGAAGTTTGGATTTTACCCACAGATCTATAAAAATGCTATAATATTCCTAATGTCATGAAAATTAACAATAATTGGAATCATTTGTTCTATGTAAAATAATTTGCAATCTGGAAGGAAATTTTCACTTCTCCAGTTTTTCAAACATTTTCTCAGCACCACATGGTTAGCCGTCAGTGACATTTGTTTAATAAATGATGGGTTTAGGCTTTTTCTGAGGTTATTATGATCCTCATCTTACCATTGCAATGTACCCACGGTTCCAAATCAAAGGGTTTTTTAATGACCTCTTATTGACATGGTAAAAAAGCCTTTCTCTAAAGAAACCCATGTAATAACTGCTTAAAATTCAGGCTTGCAGTCAGATTGCCTCCTAAAATTCAGCCCTGGCATCACCAGATCAGCCAACACAGTGCTGGATTTGGGAAGGTCAGGTTTAAACCATCCACTCTGGCCTCCAGAACAATTCTGTATTCTTACTCCTCCTGCAAGCTGCCGATCCTTGGATGAGTATTACCACTACCATTTTACATTTCTTATCCTTCCGGAAAACAATAGCTAAACATCGGAGCATGAAATAATATTTTGTTCTGGGGTCTGCTGAGCATGTCAGGTCAAATTCTCCTGTTTTTGGCCTTCAAGTTGTTTTGTGAACTCCCCGAATAGCATTGCACCATATTTCGTCTTCAGGAAAACAGACATTTTGAAAACAAGAGTTGATGGACCTTGACAGCCAGCTCCTTAGCATGGGAGATAATTACACTCTGACCTTGGGGTCCTTGCCCTTCTCCAACTTCCTCCCACAACACTGTGAACTCAAGGCTGCTGGGAGTCCACTGCCTACTGGACATACCTTAGTCTCAGCATTTGGAGAAGATGGCCAGCTCTCAGAAATCTTGAAAATACTTTTTCATACTGCCCATTTTTTAGTGTGTATCTGATGCACATAAAAATCTCAATGTGATGAAACTAAGAATTGGAGCCATGGGATGAGGAAGCCATATAAACTCAGGTTAATAACGTGAGCAAATCCCCACCCCAATACAGTACCACTGCTGATTGAGCTGGTAGCAAGAAGTCATTTGGAGGAAAGGTGTTTCTGTGATCAATAATCTTTGAGCATCCTATTCAGAAATATCAGGCTTTAGAACTCAACAAAAGAGTCTTCCTGAGAAAGCAATGGGACACCCAAATTGCTTCAGAAACAGAGATGTCACTAACCCTCCTGAAACTCTAGAGGAAGGTCAGCGAGTGCAGCTCACCTGAATTCTTCACCACTCTGTGTAAAGATGGCTTTGGCCAAGTCATTGGATCTATTTCACATAGAAATAATATTAACCACCTACTCTGCCTGAATAACTGTTCTCACCTCAGTGTGGGATTCACTCTTCTAGAATCCTTACAGGTGCTTTTCTTACCTCTGGGGCAGCTACCAGCCCCTTTACCACCAGTAATGGACAGCGTATCTATCGGTCACTTCTTTATTTTCACTTGTCTTTGTCTGCTTGTCTGTCTTAGGTCAGGTTTGCTGGAAACAGACCCTGAGACAGAGACTTGCACACAGTTTTTTTTTTTTTTTTTTTTGCACACAGTTTTATTGGGGCATGCAGTTAGGACCGACGTGCACATGGAAGTGAAGAACAGAAGTGAAGGAAAGGGGTTCGCGGTAAGAGGAAGGAGATGAATTGAGATGTAGTCACACTGGGGGCCAGACCTACAGAGAGCACTGAAGCTAGCATGGTCCTTCAGAGTTGTCCCAGTTACGGCAAGGGAGCTGGGGCTTTATATTCCTCAGTTGACAGGTTCTTAGGTGAGGGCTGCTCTAGGAAGTGATCCTGGCCTTGGGTAAGGCAGCTCCAGCAGATAGAGAGTGATTCCTGGGGAGGGGCTCAGCTGTGAGTCTTCAGCAGCAACACCCCCAGAATCTGGGGGACTGGTGTCTTTCACTGGAAGGGGGCGTGGATGCTGCTCCACAGCACTGACCACACCCCCTCACCCGATAATTTGAGGAGCAGCGAGGGATGGAGAGAGTCTGACTTAGGGTGATTAAGTCACATTTTCTCCCCTCTTATTTAGGTCAGCATCCCCTTTTCATTCCTCCTCCCTCCTAAACTCTGGTGGTATGTTAAGGAAATGCTCCAAGGGGGCTCTTGTTTCCACTCCTCCAAAAGGATCAGACTAAGGCAGGCAGCTTAGGCCAAGGGTCTTGTAGTTTTAAATTCTGCAGTGCTTAGATAGGTTTAAATACATTATGTAATATTTTTTACAAAAGGAAATTTCTAATACTCACTTCTAATTTTTCTTGCTAGCTTTGAAATGCAAAACGCACAGTATTTCCGCTACATTCTGGTCCAATGAATTTTTGTCCACCATCCAAGAAGGCTTACAGTCATTGTTTCTATGGGATAATGTGTATTGAGTTCCAACTACTCAAATCAAAAGAAGTCTTGGAACATTGCCAGCTGGGGACTGCCACACAGGTAGTGGCTGAAATGAGCACATCATAATTGTCAAACCCTTCAAACACACAGAGGAAGAGCAACCAGCCGATTAGAAGCTGAAGTTGCTCAAACTCATGCTGGAGGGCCAAAATATAGTTCTCATCAATTTATTCCCAACAAATAAATCCAGTAACACACACTCCAAAACAAGGTAGGCTATCTCTAGAGCTCACACGTTTTAATGGAATCGCACTTCATTTCTGGAACAAACACATCTTGCCCAAGCAGCTCAGCTCTCATTACCAACAGGGTCTGGTCACTGCTCCCTCCATCGCCAGCATGATCCCCGTCATACGAAGGAAGCTGGCGTGAGGAAGGATCAGGGCTGCAGCCTGCAGCTGGGAAGGCGGGCCTGCCCCTGTCCCAGCCTCTGCCTGGGACTCCCTCCGGGCTGCGGGGCCTGAAATGTCCCTTTAACTCTCTTTGGCTCTTTTACCTGTGAAACAGGCCGCAAACAGCCTTTTCCAGGAAGACTCAATGTTCATTCAACGTAATCAAAGAAAAACCCGCCCTCAAGGGAGACACAGAGCTCAGAGCAGTTTCTGAGGAATGACTTACTTTCCTCCTCAAAGGGGGTTAGTATTTCTGAGGTTCGAGGCCCTCTGATTCCTTTGACAGCGATGTTCATAATCGCCAGCTCTCCGCTGGCAGGGCAGCACCACCGAGGAAAGCCCGGTGTGAGATGTGCCCAGTGCAACGATGCCGGTTAAATAAGTATCCTTCATCATCTCCCAACAGTCAAGGAGTTTCAAATCCTGTCAATTCATCCCACGTGAGGGAGATTATGTGATTTCCATGTTCAAGTGCCCCTGTGGTTTGATTTGCATAAGCAAAGACTTTGGGGACATGGAAACAAAGGATCAGTGTGAAGGACCGGAGCGCTGTTAGCATAGAGCATTCTGATTTCCAGACAGCGGGTCCAGCAAACCACTGGCACCTTCCCCCACCCCCACCCCCCACCTAACCCAATCTAGGATTTGAAGATTTCTCATCTACTATAAGGAGAGAGGTTACGGAGCTGAGGTTTACCGGGAAGGCTGTCTTCTTAAGCACAATAATTTCTTTCCTTAAAGGGCTCCCTTCCTCCCACCACCTCTTTCTCTTCTGATGTTCATTCCAAGGCACAAATATTCTGCCTGATAATACTGGGAGAGGCAGCCACAACCATTTCCAACACTGCAGAACACAGAGGGGAGCTCTGTCTTCATCAACACACACACACACACAAACACACAAATGTATTTATTTTTATCCTGTTTTTTCATCCACTCATGGAATATTGATCCAGCAACACCTAATAAAAAGGACATTGGTTAGGAAATTTGAAGACTTGGATTTGTCCTGACTTTGCCACATTAGTTATCTGGGCAACTCACCTATGTCCTCTGCAACCCAGTTTTCTCCTCTCTAAAATAGAAGGGATGGACCTGAAAACCCTTGGATTCCTTCCATCCCTAACATAAGAAAAATTAATAAGACAACCCAGTGCATGGTCATAGCAGACAGACTGAACAACTGGAATGTAGGGGCTGAAGGCCAAGGGGAGTGTCCCAGAAGCCCCACCTTAAGTATGCTGTCACCTGTCACTTTAAGAGTTTGTCACCTACCATCCTTGAGCTAGTCTCTACTTCTTTGAAAGAATATCAACAAATGTGTCTTAGGAGTGTTGGGAAAGTTAAATATAGTACTTCTATGTGAAAAGCACTTTGCAAATTATAAATGCAATACACTGCTACTAATGTGTTAACTCAGGTGAAATTGAAATTCCAAGTACTAACAGCAGGATGTTGTCAAACAGTCCTTTAACCCATTGGTTTTCAGGGGAGTGGACTTGGGAGTGATTTTACCTCCCAGGAGGTATTTGGTAATGCCTGGAGACATTTTTTGTTGTCACAACCAGGAGCAGAGGAGAGGGGCTATTGGCATCGGCAGGACAGAGGCTGGGGATGCTTCTAAACATTCTGCAAGATCAGGACAGTCCTTCGCAACAAAAAATTATCCTGCTTAATAGTAGGCCTAATACTCCAAAATCATCCTAAACAGTGGCTGTATGTTTTCCCGGGAAGGAAGACAAGTCCAGTCAGAATGGACCACCAATACTTAGATCCTGTGAATATACCTAGACTCCAACAGAGTCCTGTAGTCCCATGACAGAGCTCCAGCTAAAAGCAATTTCCTTCAAAGATTTCATCACCAAGCTCTTAGCTACAAGAATTTGGATGGAGGTTGTCCTGTGACCAAAACGTACCATACATGGAAGGGCAGGAAAATCATGAGCATGTGAATAAGTATGGAAAACATAAGCTCTCTTTTTCATTGTGGTCAGGGGAAGAAAGTCAAATCTCTGTAACACATTTATTACATGTAATTAGGCAATGGGAGCTGGGGAAAGAATATATGCAGATTGGACAAGGCATCTGGTATACTGTGGGCTGAACTCACTGAGCAGCTCATTCTCTCTGGAAATCTACCAATCTAAAGGTCTGCTGTGAACAGACAATATAAGAGTTTAAAATATCTGCTATAATTGATATTTCTTTCAGTTACTTTTTTAAAAAGAGATTTGATGACTAGCCAGGTGTTACAGAATTTGAAGCGTGAGTAGTTCTACTGAATGTCTGTTGAGCATTTGCACTAGAAACACTGCTTGCAACCCAGGCTGAACAGTGAACATGATTCTGTTGGATCTTTAGTGGGCTGGTAGTTTTAGTCTCCAACTGGTTCAACACCTCAGATGGAGAAAAATAAATAATGAAACCAGAAACTTTTATTTCACATTTAAACAGCAATATTTTTGACCCAAAGAAAAAAATAATTTTAAATGCATTTGACTTATTTCTCACCATAATGCCTTAAGGAGGATGTTACCATAAATGGGGAAACAAAATTGTAAGGAATAAGAAAGCTTTGAAGGTAGGATTAGAACTCAAAACTTTTAAATCATTGAAACTCATGGCAACGGTTCTGAAATGCAACAGTTACCTTCTCTATACCTTCTCCTTAAACTTGACATTTTCCCGTTCCGTGTTACGCCAATATGTTCTCTAAAAAGCTTTTTTTTTTTTTTTAATCACAGTGACTTGGTAGGTGAGGGTATTGCAGTGCTGGCCATTCCCTCTTGACTTGTCACGTTCAGACCAGATTTCAGTCCTTGGGCCTGATGTTAAGGTCTCTGACACCTCTGACCACACTGAGAGTTCTTCCTTTACCCTCTTGAAATGTTGGTGCAGGCACTGGCACTGACTCTCTCCACAGAGATGAAGAGCCTGGAAGTGAAATCGCATAGTGGAGGTGAACACCTTGTAAAACACAGAGCAAAGGCATGATGGTTTTAAGGTGAACCAAGGTCACTGCTCCTGGGAGTTTGGTAAGGTGACATTGACAACACCTTCAGAAGCCCTGGTTTTGTAGTACACTGGTCATTGAGGTCTCTTTGAGAGGAAGTAGCTGATTAAGATATATGCAGATAACATTCCAGATTTTTCCTGGGTCTGAATATAAACTTGGCTGGCCTTTTTGAAATGGCAAAAATCTGTCAAGTCACCAGGCTGCCATTTTTTAAATTCCTGCTACAACGAACTAAGTGGCACCTCCCAGGATTTACCCCATGTTCAAAACTTGTTCTTTTAATTAAAGGATAAAACAACCTGATAAAACTCTAAGAATATAATTTAGGTTCTAGGAGACTCCAACTATTGGGGGTCTACTTTTGTCTCTGTACTTCCCTTAGGACCTAAGTTAACTCTTAAACTTTTTAATTAACAGTTTATTATAAGAAATTCGTAAAGGTATTATTCTCCTATCATCCTGTAACATGCACGCAAACATACACATTTTCTTTGTAGAGTTCACTTTTGAGGTTTCTGGTTAAAGACAATCCCAGCTTCTAAAAGGCCTTCTTTGGTTTGAGGCAAAGAGAGACGAACAGCTCAGGAGGTGCCTCTCAGAACCTGTAGGTCATTTTTATTAAGGATGGGGAGACACAGGAATGGATGAAGGTAGAGGGAAGGAGATTATCTTCCATAGATGTGTATACGTTCAAACTGGAGGAGAAGTTCTCAGTGGTGCATAGGTTAAGGAATCTTAAATAAGTGTCCAAGGAGCTTTCCCTGAGAAAGCAGTACTACCCCTGGTAGGATCACCTACACGGGCTGGTTTTGTCAGCACAATTGGAAAAGAAGAACCTCAAAGCCAATCCTCTGGGAGAACAATAGCCTGACAAAGAGATACAGGGAGAAAATTCTTCTTAGTGAAAATGATGTTTATTCAAAAATACTTCCAGAAGCTATCACACTTCAAGGAATAAAGACATTTTTTTTCTTTCTATAAGGAGGAAATTGAACCAGTCGCACTGTTAGAGCAGTGGTAACAAAGGAAGCTCAGCCAGACCCAAGATGTGGGCAGGTACTTATAAGACCCTCAGGTGGAGAACCTTCAGGATGGCGGAGGAGTAAGACATGGAGATCATCTTCCTCCCCACAAATACATCAAAAATACATCTACATGTGGAAAAACTCCTACAGAACACCTATTGAAAGCTGGCAGAAGAAATCAGATGCCCCAAAAGGCAAGAAACTCCCCACATACCTGGCTGTGTGGCTGACAGGGTCTTGGTGCTCCAGTCGGGAGTCAAGTCTCTGAAGTGGAAGAGCCGAGTTCAGGACATTGGATCACCAGAGACCTCCCAGCCCCATGTAATATCTATCAGTGAGCGCTCTCCCAGAGATCTCCCTCTCAACGATGAGACCCAGCTCCACTCAACAATGAGCAAGCTTCAGTGATAGACACCCCATGCCAAACAACTAGTAAGAAAGGAAAACAACCTCAGCAATCAGCAGAGAGACTGCCTAAAATCATAATAAGATCACAGACACCCCAAAACACACCACTGGATGTGGTTCTGCCCACCAGAAAGACAAGATCCAGCCTCATCCACCAGAACACAGGCACTAGTCCCCTCCACCAGTAAACTTACACAACCCAGTGAACCAACCTTACCTACTGGAGGCAGGCACCAAAAACAACAGGAATTATGAACCTGCAGCCTGCAAAAAGGAGACCCCAAACACAGTAAGTTAAGCAAAATGAGAAGACAGAGATATACGTATCAGATAAAGGAGCAGAGTAAAAACCCACCAGACCAAACAAATGAAGAGAAAATAGGCAGTCTACCTGAAAAAGAATTCAGTGTAATGATACTAAAGATGATCCAAAATCTTGGAAATAGAACGGAGAAAATACAAGAAACATTTAACAAGGACCTAGAAGAACTAAAGAGCAAACAAACAATGATGAACAACACAATAAATGAAATTTTAAATTCTCTAGAAGGAATCAATAGCAGAATAACTGAGGCAGAAGAACAGATAAGTGACCTGGAAGATAAAATAGTGGAAATAACTAACACAGAGCAGAATGAAGAAAAAAAATGAAAAGAATTGAGGACAGTCTGAGAGACCTCTGGGACAACATTAAATGCACCAACGTTTGAATTATAGGGGTCCCAGAAGAAGAAGAGAAAAAGAAAGGGACTGAGAAAATATTTGACAAGATTATAGTTGAAAACTTCCCTAATATGGGAAGGAAATAGTCAATCAAATCCAGGGAGTGCAGAGAGTCCCATACAGGATTAATCAAAGGAGAAACATGCAAAGACACATATTAATCAAGCTATTAAAAATTAAATACAAAGAAAAAACATTAAAAGCAGCAAGGGAAAAGCAACAAATAACATACAAGGAAATCGCCATAAGGTTAACAGCTGATCTTTCAGCAGAAACTCTGCAAGCCAGAAGGGAGAGGCAGGACATATTTAAAGTGATGGTGATGAAAGGGAAGAACCTACAACCAAGATTACTCTACCCAGCAAGGATCTCATTCAGATTTGATGGAGAAATTAAAACATTTACAGGCAAGCAAAAGCTAAGAGAATTCAGCACCACCAAACCAGCTTTACAACAAATGCTAAAGGAACTTCTCTAGGAAGGAAACACAAGAAAAGGAAAAGACCTACAATAACAAATGCAAAAGAATTAAGAAAATGATAATAGGAACATACCTATCGATAATTACCTTAAATATAAATGGATTAAATGTTCCAACCAAAAGACATAGACTGACTGAATGGATATGAAAAAAAGACCCATATATATGCTGTCTACAAGAGACCCACTTCAGACCTAGGGACACATACAGACTGAAAGTGAGGGGATGGAAAAAGATATTCCATGCAAACGGAAATCAAAAGAAAGCTGGAGTAGCAATTCTCATATCAGACAATATAGACTTTAAAATGAAGATTATTACAAGAGATAAAGAAGGACACTACATAATGATCAAGGGATTGATCCAAGAAGAAGAAGATATAACAATTGCAAATATTTATACACCCAACATAGGAGCACCTCAATACATAAGACTAATGCTAAGAGCCATAAAAGGGGAAATGGACAGTAACACAATCATAGTAGGGGATTTTAACACCACAATTTCACCAATGAACAGATCATCCAAAATGAAAATAAATAATGAAACACAAGCTTTAAATGACACATTAAACAAGATGAACTCAACTGATATTTATAGGACATTCCATCCAAAAACAACAGAATACACTTTCTTCTCAAGTGCTCATGGAACATGCTCCAGGATAGATCATATCTTGGGTCACAAATCAAGCCTTGGTAAATTTAAGAAAATTGAAATCATATCAAGTATCTTTTCTGACAACAATGTTATGCGACTACATATCAAATACAGGGAAAAAAAACTGTAAAACATAAAAACACATGGATGCTAAACAATATGCTACTAAATAACCAAGAGATTACTGAAGAAGTCAAAGAGGAAATCAAAAAATACCTAGAGACAAATTACAATGAAAACACGACGATCCAAAATCTATAGGATGCAGCTTAGCAGTTCTAAGAGGGAAGTTTATAGCAATACAATCCTATCTCAAGAAACATGAAAAATCTCAAACAAACAACCTTACCTTACACCTAAAGCAATTAGAGAAAGAAGACCAAAAAAACCCAACTTAGCAGAAGGAAAGAAGTCATAAAGATCAGATCAGAAATAAATGAGAAAGAAATGAAGGAAACAATTGCAAAGATCAATAAAACTAAGAGCTGGTTCTTTCAGAAGATAAACAAAGTTGATAAACCATTAGCCAGACTTATCAAGAAAAAAAGGGAAAAGACTCAAATCAACAGAATTAGAGCTGAAAAAGAAGTAACAACTGATACTGTAAAATACAAAGGTTCATGACAGATTACTACAAGCCACTATATGCCATTAAAATGGGCAACATGGAGGAAATGGACACATTCTTAGAAAAGCACAACCTTTCACAACTGAACCAGGAAGAAATAGAAAATATAAACAGACCAATCACAAGCACTGAAAGTGAAACTGTGATTAAAAATCTTCCAACAAACAAAAGCCCAGGAACAGATGGCACCACAGGCGAATTCTATCAAACTTTTAGAGATGAGCTAACACCTACCCTTCTCAAACTTTTCCAAACTATAGCAGAGGGAAGAACACTCCCAAACTCATTCTACAAGGCCACCATCCCCCTGTTACCAAAACTAGATAAAGATGTCACAGAAAAAGAATACTAAAGGACAATATCACTGATGAATATAGATGCAAAAATCCTCAACAAAATACTAGTAAACAGAATCCAACAGCACATTAAAAGGATTATACATGATGATCAAGTGGGGTTTATCCCAGGAATGCAAGGATTCTTCACTATACGCAAATCAATAATTGTGACACACCATACTAACAAATTAAAGTATAAAAACCATATGATCAACTTAATAGATGCAGAAAAAGCTTTTGAACAAAATTCAACATGCGTTTATGATAAAAACCCTACAGAAAGTAGGCATAGATGGAACTTACCTCAACACAATAAAGGCCATATATGAGAAACTCACAGCCAACATCGTTCTCAATGGTTAAAAACTGAAACCATTTCCACTAAGAACAGGAAAAAGACAATGTTGCCCACTCTCACCACTATTATTCAACATAGTTTTGAAAGTTTTAGCCACAGCAATCAGAGATGAAAAGGAAATAAATGGAATTCAGATTGGAAAAGAAGAAGTAAAACTGTCACTGTTTGCAGATGACGTGATACTATACATAGAGAATCCTAAAGATTCTCTCAGAAAACTATTAGAGCTAATCAATTAATTTGATAAAGTAGCAGGATATAAAATTAATGTACAGAAATCTCTTGCATTCCTATACACTAATGGTGAAAAATCTGAAAGAGAAATTAAGGAAACACTCCCAGATACACTGCAACAAAAAGAATAAAAACCTAGGAATAAACCTACCTAAGGAGACAAAAGACCTATATGCCAAAAACTATAAGACACTGATGAATGAAATCAAACACAATACAAACAGATGAAGAGATATATCATGTTCTTGAATTGGAAGAATCAACATTGTGAAAATTACTATACTACCCAAAGCAATCTACAGATTCAATGCAATCCCTATCAAATTATTAATGGCATTTTTCACAGAACTAGAACAAAAATATTCATGGTTTGTATGGAAACACAAGAGATCCCGAATAGCCAAAGCAATCTTGAGAAAAAAAAAACAGAGCTGGAGTAATCAGGCTCCCAGACTTCAGACTATACTACAAAGCTACAGTAATCAAGGCAGTATGGTATCAACACAAAAACAGAAATATAGATCAGTGGAAGAGGATAGAAAGCCCAGAGATAAACCCACGCACCTATGGTCACCTTATCTTTGATAAAGGAGGCAAGAATATACAATGGAGAAAAGACAGCTTCTTCAATAAGTGGTGCTGGGAAAACTGGACAGCTACATGTAAAAGAATGAAATTGGAACACTCCCTAACACCATACACAAAAATAAACTCAATATGCATTAAAGACCTAAATGTAAAACCGGACACTATAAAACTCTTAGAGGATAGCTTAGGGAGAACACTCTATGACATAAATCACAGCAATACCTTTTTTGACCTACCTCCTAGAGAAATGGAAATATAAACAAAAATAAATAAATGGGACCTAATGAAACTTAAAAGCTTTTGCACAGCAAAGGAAACCATAAGCAAGATGAAAAGACATCCTCAGAATGGGAGAAAGTGTTTGCCAATGAAGCAACTGATAAAGGATTAATCTCCAATATTTACAAGCAGCTCATGCATCTCAATATCAAAAAACAAACAACACAATACAAAAAATGGGCAGAAGACCTAAATAGACATTTCTCCAAAGAAGATATACAGATTGCCAACAAACACATGAAAGGATGCTCAACATCACTAATCATTAGAGAAATGCAAATCAAAACTACAATGAGGTATCACTTCACACTAGTCAGAATGGTCATCATAAAAAAATCTACAAACAATAATTGCTGGAGAGGGTGTGGAGAAAAGGGAACCCACTTGCAGTGTTGGTGGGAATGTAAATTGATACAGCCACTATGGAGGACAGTATGGAGGTTCCCTAAAAAGCTAAAAATAGAGCTACCATGTGATCCAGCAATCCCACTACTGGGCATGTACCCAGAGAAAACTATAATTCAAAGAGCCTGGTACCACAATGTTCATTGCAGCACTATTTACAATAGCCAGGACATGGAAGCAACCTAAGTGTCCATCGACAGATGAAAGGATAAAGAAGATGTGGCACTATATACAATGGAATATTACTCAGCCATAAAAAGAAAACAAATTGAATTATTTGTAGTGAGGTGGATGGACCTAGAGTCTGTCCTACAGAGTGAAGTAAGTCAGAAAGAGAAAAACAAATATTGTACACTAACACATATATATGGAATCTAAAAAAACCAAAATGGTTCTGAAGAACCTAGGGGCAGGACAGGAATAAAGATACAGATGTAGAAAATGGACTTGAGGATGGAGTGGGGGAAGGGTAAACTGGGATGAAGTGAGAGAGTGGCATGGACATATATACACTACCAAATGTAAAATAGATAGCTAGTGGGAAGCAGCCGCGTAGCACAGGGAGATCAGCTCGGTGGTCTGTGACCACCTAGAGGGGTGGGATAGGGCGGGTGGGAGGGAGAAGCAAGAGAGAGGGTATATGGGAATATATGTATATGTATAGCTGATTCACTGTGTTATACAGCAGAAACTAACACAACAATGTAAAGCAATTATACTCTAATAAATATGTTAAAAAAAAAAAGAAGCCAAAGACCCTCAGGTGTAGTTTGTGGTCTCTGCTGGAGAGTGAGGGATTCCAGGAAGACAGATGAAACAAACGTTCCTATAGTGTCTGTCTCAGAACAACAAGAAAACTTCCTGAGATCAGAGCATCCTGGAACATGCCACCTCACCCTTGCTCAGATTTTATATCGAAACTAATTATCAATATTCCATTTGACACAAAAGTGTTTTAAAATAGAATGAAACAAGCTTGATTAAATATGAAACGGCAAGAAGGTATATGTAATTAACTTCTGTTCCCTTTGCTGATAACTTATCCTATGTGGTTCCCTTTGTTCCTCAAATCTAAAATTGTCATATGGATCAAAACAAAGTCTTCTTTTAAAAAAGACTTTAAATAAATAAATGAAGAATCTGTTTAAAGAAATATATTCTGAGATACACTTTTTTAGTTTCCTCAGTCACTACCCTGATATTAAGTCAAAGTTACACATACTCTCCTAGTGAAATGCTTAAGATAAAACAAGGTTTAATAAATGTTTCAAGCTTATCGGTGAACAGTCACACTTCTCCCTCTTTTCATTTACTACATTTTTCCACATAAGGAACGCCATATCTGATCAACCATTTTAAAAATAAACAAAGCTCTGTGGGTGGCTGATCTCAGATTGTGTCTGAGATTCATCTTTGTATCGGTGCTAATCTGTGTTGTCGTCCAGTCTTGATGCTTCCCCAGCCTCCAGTGGAAGGCACTCACGTAGGAAACAGAAGATCCATTTTTCAATTGTCCCAGAAGGTTCTTTCTCAACATGAATGCTTCCATGAGTAGTTTATATCCCATTGACTATAACCCTATTACCTCTATTGGGAACAGATGTTGGTATGTTGTAAAAAACTAATACTCATCACAAAAATTTCATTTAGATCATTGTACATGAACACATAGAGATAAATGCAGGGCTAAAGTAATAGAATTCAAGAACATGGAAAAATTCAGAAATAGCTTATTCTTGCTATGCACTTTATCTTCTGGAAGTAAAAGCAACAAACTGTGCCAAGAATTGATTGGGAATTAATTATAAAATTCTCTGACCTAAATCAAATTATAGATTATGTGAAAATAGAATTATTTCCATACATTGCAAAATTATACTTTCCTGAGTATATCTGTTTTACTATGTAGTATTACACACTTTTTCAATGGCACTCTATGCTAATCATTGTCATTTATTTTATACACATTTTTAGCTCAACTCTACTTATAAGGACACTTAGGATTCCAAACATGCACAGTTTTATGGAAAAATACCATTTTTGATATATTGCCCAGTAGACACTGATAATGTCAAATCTTTTGAGAAGCTTACCAAATAGTGGTAGATTTTTTAGTTATGATTAAAGTGAAACAGAATGCCTATTACATATTGACCAACAAAGAGAGATTGTTGGAAGATTCCAGAACAGTGAGGTGCTATCAGGGGGTGTTCTTAGATGTCCACCAAAGGCCGTTCATTACTTAAGGCCAGGAAAGATTTATGAGGCTGCAAAAGGAACAGAGTGTAACAATTATTCAAAAAGGATATTTGAATTTAGGTATCAAAAATTTGAACAGCCTTAGTTACACGATATTTGACAAGGGAAATGTCACTGTCTTTATTTTTGAGTCCTTAGAAATGAGTTTGAAACTTGGAATAAGTATAAAATCATCAAAGAGGAGCTCAGCATCTCTTAGTAGGACTGTCCCAGTTCAGCCATGCTGTTATCCGTATGATGTTGTAAAAATTCAAATAAAGATTGAAAGTGTTTTTCCTCACCTGCTCCTGTCTGGTAAAAGTACTCATGAAGAACTTAAGGATGAGAGCCATACTCAAGTGGTAGAGAATTATGTCACAGAAGTTAATTTTTTAGAATTAAAATGGGAACTAAGATATCTGAAACAACTCCCTTGTTTTACAGATATAAATATTCACACTTGGAGAAGGTGAATATTTTTTCTAAGTACACGCGGTGAATCAGTGGGAGGCTGTTAAGCTTGAGGGTGGGTGCTCTGGAATTGTACTGCCTGCTGAGCATCCCCCTTCCATCACTTGGTGACTATGTGACCATAGCGTGTTTCTTTATTAATCTTTCTAGGTTTCTATTTCAATTTCTTCATCTGTAAAATAGACATAATAATAGCAGAGTGGAAGCCCTCTTATTCAATGTCATAAAGACAACAGTATCAAAATTTCATTGTAAGCAGTGATACATTAAAAAATACACAATAAATTATTTATTTTAACCTAAAACGTATTTATTTTATTTATCCATCTTTCATGTAGGGCCAAGGCCTTTTCTTTGAGTACAAGCCATCCTACTTTGTTTCCAGTCATCCATAAAGGTTCCATTCCTTCAAAGTACAGCAAGCATTTTAAAGACATTGTAAGTCCATCTAAGCACAGAACTCTTAGATTTTTACAGTTACCAAATGTATAGCTGTAGTCTTACCTGTACCTAATTCAACACCTTTTTGAAAACTATATCATATTGATTGAATCCTCCCAGTACATTCAAGTTAGTTTTTATAAACATAACCTTCTTTTCTACTGGGATTCTTACTTCATTGAATTGTGTTATATTTAATAAAAATATGTTTTGTTTTAACAAGTGCAACTGGTATAATCAGATTTGGGTCCGAATATCTCTGACTCAATAAAATGTACCTTGATTTAGAGGAGCAATGGTGGTCAGCTTCCTGAAGATGTGCCTTAAGTACGTCAGTGTGTTTTACAGATGATATGGAGAAAGGTAAGTAGTCTTCTCAATCCAGGTGGCCAAGGAAACTTGTACTGAAAGTTCACAGAACAGTGCCAGTATGTTAGTTATTCAAGTTTAGAACTCATTTCTCCTAACTTCTTGTCAAGTGTCAGGAAGGGGAAATTTCTCCCCTACTCCTCTTGAGTTCTTTTGGCTGGTCTAATAATTAAATTGATCAAGACAGATTAACAAGGGAAAAAGAATAATTTAATTCATATGCACAGAGCTCTCATAGAAATAGGGCCCCCGAAGTGACCAAAGTAGGCTGTTTATATATCATTTTTAGACAAAGAAAAAAGTATTTATGAAAGGGACTGTGCTTCGGGTAGCAGACTAATGAAGAAATAACAGTCTGTTTATACAGCTTTCTTAGCCTTGAATTCCCTAACTTTGTTGATAAGAATGCTTTCTATCCTCCTGGTATAGGAAGGAGGCCTTCACATGGGAGATTTATTTCCTGCTTTTAGGGGAAAGTTGGGGGGTAAGAGTGTTTTTTACATATCATTTTTTTTAACCAGCTGTTTCTCATTTAACTTTAATTCAAAATAATAAGTATGCCATTGAGGTATGTGTTGGGGCGGCCTGCCCTTGGCCCTAACACAGGAGATAGATTGATACTTGTAGGTAAATATTCTTCTTTCCTCTCCACATTTTTTTTCACATTGGCATTCAAAATTAACTTTGACTCTCTATTTAGTTACATTAATAAAAATTACTACTTGATTACATTATATATCCAAGGTTTGTTACAATAGTAAAGACTGGTGATTAACTCTAGAGTCATGCTAAATACTGTTCCCATAAGAAAAATGTTTTTATTTTTTTAAGAGTTAGTTTCTATTTTTCTCACAATTAAGATACATACAGTTTAAGAGTCAGATACCGTATGACACTGATTCAAGTCTGCACATTTACCCACATTTTAATATCTTGGAGATCTGGATGCCTTCTTACTGTCCATGACATCTCATAATTACCATGGACCAGGTGGCAGTCATAACATATGACGCTGCCTGGACATTTACACTCCTTAAACGTATCAACATCAAAATGCAGAAGTGACAGCAACTTGGAAGAGAATCACAGAATCAATAGATCAGTCATTTGAGAAATCCCGCGTCACTAGTGATCTCAATGGCCCAGAGAGCCATACAGTGGTATGGAAAAATACAAGTACTGACAGCATTGAGCTGAAGTAATTCAAAAGAATTTGAAGCTTTAGGAATAATATCCAATTCATTTCACTTACATTTTTGTTTTACATGTATTCACAGGAGGGATGTATGATCAAAAAATACTATGTCAAATAAATATAAATGAGCTCTTTCATTAATATTATATAAAGATTAAAATGATCCTGACAATAGTGCAGTAACTAGTACCAAAGTAGCACTCCCATCATAAATGAGTGTAATAATGGGGCAAATATATGAGGCAACTTGGTTCCGGTACTGGACTACAAACAGTATAAGGCTGTGCACCCTGAAAAAGGAACTCAGGATGTGAGTCTCATTCGTAATAGCCCAGCTGTCTGACTAGGGACAAATTCTTGATTACAGTGCAGTGAGCTGGAGTCCAAGCAGATCAAGGCAATTTATCTGAGCTGAGGAGCCAGAGATCAGATTTGGGGCAACTGAAGCAGCTAGAATCTATAGGACCAGGACGCCAGAGGCAGAAGCTGCATGGAACTTTAAAAGTTTGAATGGGGTTTCCTCATGCACCACATGACAAAAAGCTGTGCTGTGCATGGTCAAAATGATATCACATGAGGCTTGCCAGAGAGCAGCTGCTACAGGGTTCAACCTGGAAAAGAGATATTAGTGGTCAAGCAGTGCTTGTTAAAATGTCACTAGCACTTTGGATATCCTCCAGGGCAAAAAAGACTACCCTTTAGAAGTAAAGCCTCTGTCTTACTCCATACCCACCCAAACAAAACCTAAAACCAAACTCTGACAAGATCAGCTAGAAGACAGAGTGCAGAAATTGAGTCCCATCAAGAGGAGGTTGGAAAACACCTCCAAACACCTTTCCGAACATCTATCCTGACAAAGCATATAACTAAGGCTAAGGTTACAAAATGCAAGGTGATCAGCCAATAATTGAACTGACTGCTAAAATAAAATCAACATTTTCCAGAGTCTCAACAATGTACTATCAAAGATGATGGCTATAAAACCAAATCCAGGGACTTCCCTGGCCGACCAGTGGTTAAGACTTCACCTTCTAATGCAGGGAGTGCGGGTTCGATCCCTGGTAGGGGAGCTAAGATCCCGCATGCCTCAGGGCCAAAAAAACAAAACATAAAACATAAGCAATATTGTAACAAATTCAATAAAGACTTTAAACAAACAAACAAACAAATCCATAAAGAAACAAGAAAACGTGAGTCATAGTCAGTAAAAAAGCTGTCAAGGGCTTCCCTGGTGGCGCAGTGGTTGAGAGTCCGCCTGCCGGATGCAGGGGACACGGGTTTGTGCCCCGGGCCGGGAAGATCCCACATGCCACGGCCATGGCTCCGGAGCCCGTGCTCCGCAACGGGAGAGGCCGCAACAGTGGCAGGCCCGCGTACCGCAAAAAAAAAAAAAAAGCTGTCAAAAAAAAAACCATTCCCAAGATGACTCATATGTTTGATTTACCAAACAAAGACTTTAAAGCAGCGACTATAAATATGTTCAAAGAGCTAAAGAAAAATTGTTTTAAAAGTAAAGGAAAATATGGTTGGTCGTAATAAGTAAATAGGTAGAAAATCTCAGAAGATAATTTTAAAAATTTTAAATATAAATTGTACAACTTAAAGTAGAACAACTAAAATGAGAAAATGGGGTTAACTGCATATTAGAGTTGGCAGAAGATTTAGTGATCTTCAAGATATATGAAGAGAGATAATCCAATCTGAAAATCAGAAAGAAGAAAATACTGAAGAAAAATGAACAGAGCCCCAAGAGGTCTCAAGTGTTACAATTGGAAAATGATAGATGATAGATATAGACAAAATAAAGAAAGGAAGGGAGAGAGGGAAGGAGGGAGAGAGGGAGGGAGGGAGGGAGGGAGGAAGCACATAAAGATTTGAAAAGAGAAATGGAGAAGCAGAATTATCTCTGTTTACAGACCATATGATTTTCTCTACATAAAATTCTTAAGGTATCTACAAATTTTTTTGAAATTAATATGTGAATTTAGCTAGCAAAATTTAATACACAAAAATCAATTGTATTTTTATACACCAACAACAAACTGGAAAGTTAAAATTAATTGAATAAATTTAATTTAAAAAGTACATGATCTCTATACTAAAAACTATACTGCATTATGGACAGACATTACAGTGGACTAACTGGAGAGATATACAATATTACAAGTTCAAGTTCATAAACTGGAAGGCTTGATATTATGATGTTCATTCTCCCCAAATTTGAACTACAGATTCAAGCAATCTCACTTAAAAGTCACAGCAGTAGAAATTAATAAGCTCATTCAAAAGCTGATATACAAATAAAAGAACCTAGAATAGTCAAAACAATTTTAAAATTAAAGAACAAGCTATAATAATTACACCATCTCATGGTAAGACTTACTAAAATTTACACTAGTCAAGACAATGCAATAATGGTGTAATGATAGACAAAAGTATCATGGAAATAGAATAGAGTCCAAAAACTGATATACATATATGTGGCCAATTGATTTTTTACAAAAGCCAAAATGTCATCAAATAAAGAAACATATTCACTTCATCAAGTGGTGCTGAAACTACTAGATACCTGTATAAAAAAAAAAATGAATCTTGACCGCATCTGACACCATATACAAAATTAATTTGATAAAATTCATACCTAAATTTAATAGAGAAGACAATAAAATTCCTAGAGGAAAACATAGGAGAAAATCTTTGTAAACTTGATATAGGTAAATATTTCATAAACAGAAGACAAAAAATAATTGATAAGTTGGACTTCATCAAAATTAAAAATCTCTGACAGAGCCGGGATCAGGGTGAGGCAAGAGCAGCCAAATCATGCACATTCAGAGTCAGTCGCTGTCTTTATTTAAAAGTTTGATATTTTGTTCATCATGAACTTTTTATACTAATTTTAATTTTTAAACTATGAGATTAAAATAGTATTTATCTTGATTACTTAGTTTTTTGGCATCCCTTTAAACTTGTGCTTGAGACAAGTGGCTTACTCTCCTCACACTAGTCCTAGCCCTGATCCTGTCCTTCCTAAATTTTGAACTCTGTATCCTCAAGTCAGTGGATCCGCAGGCTTGCTTTTGGTTCCCCCTCCCTGCTGTGTAGCTGGAACACCCTTTCCAGTCAGTAAACTGGGTCAGTTACAGAAAATACCTCATTTGTTTTCCTTCTCCAGGAATCACTGTCCAAGTACCTATCTTCCAATGGGTGAATATCATTTTTTCATATGTTTTGTCCAATTTTCTAGTAGTTTAAGAAGGGAGGGTAGTTCTGGTCCCTGTGTTCCATTATAGCAAGAAGTACTTGCAAGAGTTTTGAAACGTATTTTTATCTCTAGTGTTTGTATGTTTAAAGTTCAGTGAATACGGCAAGCTCCTCAATATACCTCAATTTTTACCGATTTAGAAGAGAGGGTTATCAAAAAAATTTTTTAAGTATTATAATTTTTAATCTATATTAACATTTTGCAGGTGGCCTGGTGACCATTGATTTTTATAATGCTGACTTTATTTTTAAGTCTAAAAATATTTGGTAATTACTTGTAAGAATGCTGTGGGAAGTACACTGAACCAAAGTTATGGACAATGTGCAGATGTGTGACACATGACTGTCTGTAACAGGATCCACAATGAAAGAACTGGAAGTTGCTAGGTTTAGTGACTGACATTGAGGTTATTTCTATCTCATATGTGGAGATGTATTCCATCTGCATGAGACAGGCTAGAAATAAAGAGAACTTTTATACTTGTCTCTATTCCTATGAAACTTTGAAAGATGTTTTATCTTTCCTTCCCAAAACAGGGATAAGGTATTAGTTCCAAGAATGTGGACTAGGCTCAGAGGAGGGAGGTCAGTTGCTCTCAAACTGCAGGTCTCTGGGCTAGAACCAGGAGAGGCAGGTGGGAATGGCCAAGAGGAAGAATGAAGTATTCAGATTCCTAAGCTATGAAATGAAGACCAGAGAAACCAGCCACAATAAGAAGGTCTGAATTCGAGAGCAGGAGGTTAGAGGCAGCAGCTTGTATATCCTCAGACCTGAGAGTGGATGGAACAGCTTGTAATCTAGCAATTTCTGTCCCTCCATTAGTGGGCATTAAATACTTCATCCAGAGGGACAGAGCATTTCATTCTGTTGTGATCAGCAGCACGCATTTACTAAGAGAGAGCAGTAATTATACAACAACAACAGAAAAGAAATTTGTGTGCATAAATTATCTCCCTAAGGCATAAGACATTATTTAGATTAGTTTAGATTAAGAAAATTATCTTTTTACTTCCTCTTACTGACCAGACATAGAACAAGTTTTGGCATCTTCTAACACTGCTGCAATATGTTTACTGCAACAGAAATGTGAAAGAAACTGCAACTCTGCAAGGTGAAAGAGGCCCATTCATTATTTTTCTTTTTTTGATTTTTGAATTTTTATTCTGAGATTCGGAAAAGAAATTTACAATTGTCAGATTAATTTAGAGATTGTTGAAGTACTTAAAATCATGGTTAACATTACTTCTGTGATATTCCTTGTGCCATGCCAATTACTCAAGATGGTTTCTTAAAAGATTGAAATAGTACAGTATATCAATGAACTTTATTTTCTAATTCTTGAAACTTCAATGTAGACCTGTGGAGGAATGTACAGTCAGGCCCATGGATGCAGAGGGCCAATGACACTAGTTATTTTACATAAGGTACTTGAGAATCTCCGGATTTTGTTATCCACGGGGATGGGTGTTTGAGGATGTCCTGGAACTGATCACCCGAGGATACTAAGGGACAACATAAAATTCACTCTCCTAGCATTTAGTTAACTGGCTTTTGGAATGCATCTAGCATAGTCTCTCCTGGTTGTGAAGTGTGGACAAAGGAACTAGACAGACTCGAGGGTGTTTGAGGGATGACCATGGACAAGCTCTTGGATCCCCGTGAGCCTCTGTTACTTCTGTAAAATGGAGATTACCTTCCTTACTTCTTAGGGTTGCTCAAGAAACATGTCATTGTCCGAGACTTTCCGGGGTGGCCAGCCTTCAGTTACAACAAAGTCTGCTGACCTAGTGGAGCTATGAAAAGACAGGGGGTCTGAGTATTCCTTTGTAGACTATAGTAATTTGAATCTACCACCAAAGTTAAGTTGGTATTTATCTTGGACTAATGGAAAAATTAGGCTTCAGTTTTGTAGACCAATAAGTCAGAAAATGTGCCTGGTTGCCTTTTTGTTCCTGTCTCTCCTCTTCGTTGAACTTTGTGAAACTTCCTTTCCTCCCCATGACCAGACCATTGTTGACTTTTCTCTCTTATGTATGGGAGGTCCCACAAACTGCTTCTCGCAGTCTGCTGTTTATCTTCATTACTCTGTCTTTAGAGAGATCTTTCTTGTTGTTAGAATAATTGAGTGCAGAGAACTAGGAAGCCATTTTCAATACACAGTACTTTGAATGTGGTTCAAATAAATTGAGGCTCCTTGGTTGGCAGCTCTTTTTAATGTAAAAGAGCTTGAGACTGCAGTACTACATGGTAAATGTGACATGGGATCCATCTCTTCTGTATGATAATGACTCTTTTCATCTGTATCTCCACCCCAGATCCCTCTTTTGAACCTCGTATGTCCAACCTTGCAGGACACCTCCAATAGGATAGCTTAAAGAAAGACTGTATCCAATCTTTCCTGAAGGTCAAAGCAACTCATCATTTCTGACCCAGTACCCAGGGGAAAGCAGTAGCAGGTCGGCTATGAGGCACTGGAATCTGCAGGAACAAAACCTTCCTTCCGAGGCCCATTCATTCTTAAAATCATTCCATGTTCTCTTCTCCCTGCTGAGGCTGCCAGCCACCTGCCAATTGTGATGTATTTTATGATGTAGATGGAGGGAGCTAGACAAGGATCACCAATTAATTTCCTTCCCAACAAACGACAAAACGTATCATGAAATTGGTGACCACTGGGTCTTGGCTTCTACCCCAAAGGCAACAGTTTCTCCTCTTTGGCAACTACTTTAAACTTGGAATGAAATCAGCAGTTCTTGCCCCTATGGCCACAACTATCTAAGTCAGGTCTGTAAATAGAATGTTTGGAAAATATGGTAGAGATCCTCTGATCCAGGCCTCCCAGCTTAGACAAGCTAACTGAGGCCCAAGAAGTTATATGACTTATGCAAAATCAGCATAAATCAAAGATATGCAACTCACACATTTATCCAGTTATTATAGTCAGGGATACCTTTCTTACTTGCCTTACCCTGTCTACACAGTTTAAAGATAAGTCTATTTTTATTCAAATTATGAAACTAGTTTGCAAATATGTGGTCAGTCTTCTTTATAACCAGAGTAAACTAAAACTTTTAACTTAATAAACAATTAAATAAAATTCAATAAGTTGAATATTTTAAAAGATCAAGAAAAACTCAGGTACTAATTGCATTAACAAACACTTGAGTGTTTATAATATACAAGGTGCTGGGCTAAGTTCTAAGGAGGCTAATGGGGCAAATGCAAAGAAATTTAAGGTAACCTCCAGCATCAGCTATGTATTGCTGCCAAAAAAAACAAAACAAAACAAAAAATGAATCTGAGCAGGTTAAGACAACAATTTATTATATTTCAGGATTTTTTTTGAATTTTATTTTATTTCTTTTATATACAGCAGGTTCTTATTAGTTATCCACTTTATACATATTAGTGTATATATGTCAATCCCAATCTCCCAATTCATCCCACCACCACCGCCACCCCCGCCACTTTCCCCCCTTGGTGGACTGACCAGGCAGTTCTGCTGATCTCAACTGGACTCTGGGGCTGCAGTAGGCTGGTGGCTTGGCCGGCACTGGGTGCTCTGATGGCTTGGGGTCTAAGTGGGAATGTCTAAAGTAACGGAGATGGCTGGACCTCTCTCCACTTGATCCTTCATCCTGGGCTTCTTCACGTGATGGCAGAGCATTTCAAAGAAGCAAGAGCAAAACCAAAATCTGCAGTCTCCTTGAGACTTCCACAGCATCAAGTCTATTATGCTCTTCTGTACAAAAGGAGAAAAAGACCCACTCAGATGTAAGTGATGAGGAAAAAGAGGCTTCATCTCTTTGTGGGAAGAGCTGTGAAGGGTTGGTGATCATTTTTAATCCATCACTTCTCCCTATCTCAGGAACTTAGAATCTAGTTGCAGAAATCATAAGTATAAATTGCCACCAGACATAGCATTATTTTACTGGTATGAGTGAGGCAAGTTTCTAATGCCTCTATATGTATCATCTATCTTAGTATTCATTATAATCCTATGAATTATTTTAAGTGATAATAGGTTTTATTAGTAGACATGAGGAAACCTTAGTACCTAAAAGGTTAAGTAACTTGACCAAGGTCATGCTGTTTGAAGGCATTGAATCAGAATGCAGGCCCAAGCAGTCAAATCTAAATCCCATTCTCTTGAACACCACAGTTTGTGAAATGCTGTTAGGGTACTGCAGTAATTTTCTATTGCTGACATAACACATTGCCACAAAGATATTGACTTAAAACAATACAAATGTATTATTTCACAGTAGTGTAGGTCAGAAGCTTGGGTTGCCTTGGCTGGTTTCTCTGCTCCAGGTTTCACAAAACCAAAATAAAGGCTGGGCTCTATATATATATATTTTTTACGGTATGCAGGCCTCTCACTGTTGTGGCCTCTTCCGTTGTAGAGCACAGGTTCCAGACGCGCAGGCTCAGCGGCCATGACTCAAGGGGCTAGCCGCTCCGCAGCACGTGGGATCGTCCCGGACCGGGGCACGAACCCACGTCCCCTGCATCGGCAGGCGGACTCTCAACCACTGCACCACCAGGGAAGCCCTCTATTTTTTTTAAGTTCTTTTTTTTTGTTAATTGAAGTATAGTTGATTTACAATGATGTGTTAGTTTCAGGTGTGTACAACAAAGTGATTCAATTATATACTCTTTTCCAGATTCTTTTCCTTTTAGGTTATTACAAAATATTAAGTACAGTTTCCTGTGCTATATAATAGGTCCTTGTTGGTTATCTATTTTATATACAGTAGTGTGTATATGTTAATCCCAAACTCCTAATTTATTCCTCACCCCTTCCCCTTTGGTAACCATAAGTTTGTTTTCTATGTCTATGGATTTATTCATTTGTATTTTTTTTTAGATTCCACATATGAGTGATATCATATGATATTTGTCTTTGTCTGGCTTACTTCACTTAGTATGATTGTCTCTAGATCCATCCATTTTGCTGCAAATGGCATTATTTCATTCTTCTTTATGGGTGAGTAATATTCCATTGTATATACATATCATATCTTCTTTATCTATTCATCCATCAATGGACATTTAGGTTGCTTCCATGTTTTGGCTATTGTAAACAGTGATTCAATAAACATTGGGGTGCATGTATATTTCCAAATTATGGTTTTCTCTGGATATATGCCCAGGAGTGGGATTGCAGGATCATATGATAGCTCTATTTTTAGTTTTTTAAGGAACCTCCATACTGTTCTCCATAGGGGCTATACCAATTCACATTCCTACCAACAGTGTAAGAGGGTTCCTATTTCTCCACACCCTCTCCAGCATTTGTTATTTGTAGACTTGTTGTTGATGGCCATTCTGACTGGTGTGAGGTGATACCTCACTGTAGTTTTGATTTGCATTTCTCCATTAATTAGCAATGTTGAACATCTTATCACGTGCCTGTTGGCCACCTGTTTGTCTTCTTTGGAGAAATATCTATTTAGGTCTTCTGCCCAGTTTTTGATTGGGTTATTTATTTTTTTAATATTGAACTCTATGAGCTATTTGTATAATCTAGAGATTAATCCCTCGTCTGTCACGTCATTTGCAAATATTTTCTCTCATTCTATATGTTGTCTATGGCCATAGCACCCTGAATGCACCCAATTTCATTTGATCTCAAAAGCTAAGCAGGGTCAGGCCTGGTTAGTACTTGGAAGACTGGGCTCTTACTGGGAAGTTCTGGAAAGAATCTGTTTCCTAGTTCATCTGGGCTGTTGGAGGAATTCAGTTTCTTGCAGCTGAAGGACTGAAGTTTCATTCTCTTGATGGCTGTCAGCCTGGAGTCACTTAGCTCCTAGAAGCCTCTCTCCAGTCCTTCCATGTGGGCCCCTATATCTCAAAGCCAGCAACAGTACATGAAATCGTCCTCACACTTATATCTAACTTTTCCTTCTGCTGCATCTCACCTGGCTACTCTTCTGCCCCTTCTCTCTTACTGCAGCCAGAGAAAGTTCTCTTCTTATAAGGGCTCATGTGATAAGATTAAGCCCTTATCAATCTTATTACAGGTGATAAGATTGGGTGATCCAGGATACCCTCCCTATTTTAAGGTCTGTAACTTTAGTTACACCTGCCAAATTCCTATTGCCCCATAAGGTCACACATCATGGATTCCAGGGATTAGTGTATGGACATCTTTGTAGGTTATTCTGCCTACCACAGGTATTAAGTACTACTGGAGTTCAGAGGAAAATGAGATCATGAAGACTGGGAGGTTGGAAAGTGTTCAGGGATATAAAACAGGAGTTGGCTTTTAAGAGGATGCATGAGACCTGCTCTTTGTGTTGGGGAGGAAGAAATAAATGCCCATGCAGGAGGCTATTCCAGTTAGTAATAAGAATTGCACAAGTAAGGACACTCAGGAAAGTATAAGGCATTTGTAGTAAATGATAATGATTAGAACAATGGATTTGTGGAAGCAATTAGTGGGAAGATATGTTAGAATACAGATTAAGGTCAGCTGGTGGGGAACCATTAATGCCACATAGAGGAATTTGAGTTTTATTCTACAGGCAGCAGGAAGTCATTACGTTTTTTAGAATGAGTGAATAATAAAATGATCTTCTGAATGAATCCAACCAGTGTATAGGAAAGATAGGACTGGGGAGGGCAAGAAGATGGCAGAGTAAATTAGGGGACTATTATAGTCATCCAGTTGTGCAATAATAAGTGTGGATAGAAAGGAAGGGAAATTGGCAAGAAGTCTCAGGAAGAAAGAAACAGCTGTACTCTAGGATTCATTGAAAGTTGCATGTAAAAGAGGAAACTGTGATGTTAGAGAAATGGTAGAGGGGTGGGACGGGATGAAATCTACTACAAAGAGGAAGGCTGAGTCAGGTTAAGCATAAGTGTGATTCCAGTCTGGGAAGAACAGCTCTGCCCTAACAGGGAGGGGTTGGGGTCAGCATCCTGTTCAGCCTTCATGCCCATGCTTAGGGTAAGAAATGGACTCCCCACTAAGCGGGTACCCACCTGAGTTCCCCTGACTTCAAGAGCCACAGCTCCAGGCACAGAAATGCAGAGACACTTTTCCCCCTGAAAAGTTCCTTTCAATATTTGGAGTTATTTTCCAAACAGTGGTTTAATTAGTGTTTATAATTTCTGCACTTAATGAAAAATTTACAGCTCCATGTTTGCTTCTGAGGATTCTATGTATTTGTGAAAGAACTTTTTTCTTTCTTCCTATTTTTTTAATGCAAGATTTTTATAGACTCAAAATCTTCTGAACTTTAATCTTTAGGAGCATCTCTGCATCTCAGAATTGATGTATTTAATAATAAAAAATATCCCCACTGTACTAGAGGATGGATTAAGAGATCACTCCTGAAGGCACTTCTTAATAGTCATTCTTTGGCAGGCCTGAGATTTACAGGGGCCATCATCAAAGCAGCCATGTAAATGGGGACATATTGACAACTTTCCCACTTAAAGGCAGAGCAAAAAGGATTTATATGCTTCAGCCACAGCTCTCTTGGGAACTCAACAAGGGACTTATTTTGTTTCTCTTTTAATAGCTCCTTTTGGGTACTTTATGGACCAGTTTTCTCATCTCAAGCGTCCAATCCCAAGACATAAATTAATTTTAGATGCACCTGTTATCCACCTTGTCTGCTAAGGCAATATTCACTATTTGTTTTGGTTGCCATGGAGATAATTGACTTCCTGGTGTGGCAGGAGTCTTATTTGGGGGTATTAAAGGGGTTTGGGTCCAAGGATTCTTTAATTTACACACAGTGAGGAAAGCCATTTCATCAATGGAGCATTTGTATATATCACCCACTTATAATTGGAATGATTTTTTTTATCACCTTGTGAAATTTCCCTTTTTATTTTCCATCACTTCCTTTTTTTAAGGTTTAACCTCTACTCTCCAAGGTGCTGACTAAAACCACAGCAAAGGGCAAACAGTCCATTTATTACTGTTGTGTAAGATGGTTGGACACAGCCTCCCAGAAGAATACTATTTGAAAAAACAGCTGAAGAATCTGAGAAAATGGTGGATTATAGAACCCTATTCAGGTGGATGAAGAGGCTACATTTTATTAAGGCAAGAAACACGTTGAATACCAATTCATAAAATCAATCTCCTAGTGATCAATTCGGGCTGCTAAAGATTGGTCCCTCTGGAGTTTATGTACCAGTTCTGAAATTTACAAAGGTGATTGTTGGATTCTGCTGTAAACTGTTAGAACAGGCAGTGTGAAAGTCCTTTTCAAGTACAATGAGAAAAATTAAGAAATGGCAGTTTTGAAACACTCAAAGAGAGGTATACAAATAATAAAATGATAAAATATAACATTTTACACACATTCCCTCTTACCGTCCACATTTTGACTACAACTACAGATCATGAACATTTGCATAACAGATTATAAAAAGACCTTTAAAGGCACTTAAAAATATAACTACCAGAAACATACCATATTTATTGCACTCCACAAATTTGATGTTTGAAAATTATATGATTTACAGTATTTCTACACATATATTTACAACACCCAAAAAAGTCCCTTAACAATTATCCACAGGGCTAATATTTTTGCTAAAATAATTTTTTGTTGTAGTTCAAAAAGCTATTACCGAAAAAAAATTAAATCAATGATCAGCATGAGAATCCTTAGGAGCAATAACAGTGAACAAAACTCTAAGAACCCACTTCAGTTTTTAAGTGCACAGCACAAAATCAATTTGCTATGACCCTGAGAATCAGCCTTCTTCACCACATGACAACAAAAGAAATGGGGATGAAAACAAATTAAAGTATGTTCTTAAAAGTCTTTTTTGCCTTCCAAAGATTTCAGGGTCTCTTTGAGCTGTGAAACTTTTAAAGGCAGCTCTTTGAATGTTTATCAATATCGTTATATATTCTTACAGTAATGGCTTTTAGGCTGACCCTAGAAACTCATGATTCACTTTCTGATTCCCCTTTCATTCTCATTATTGGCTTATTCCACAAATATTTTTTGAGAGTGTATCACGAACATAACACTGTACTAGTCAAAGGAGGGAAAGAAAAATAATTGATGCAATCTAGGCATGCACTAAGGTAAGGATAACACAAGGCAGATAATTGGGTGTATGCATCCAGAAAAAAAAATGCCAAAGGAATCCAAAGTGGATTCCTGCTCCACTGCAGTGTTCCCATACATAGGCTCCTTTAACACTGCTGATTCCCAAAGGTATTTCACATGTGTAGGAGAGGAAAAGGCATTCCAAAGGGAAAAATGTACACATGGAGGCTAGTATGCATGGAGACAAATAATCACTGAGTCTTACATGCACTCACTCGCTGCCCCAACACAGTCCTAAGTTCATTCTATATATTAACTTGTTTCATCTTCACAGTGACATCCTCATTCTTCAAGGAGAAAAGGTACTATTATCATTCCCTCTGTCTAAGGAGAGCTGGAAAAGCACCTTGTGGCCAGGCTGAAAAAGGCCTTCCTTCGATTGCCCTCTCTAGGCTCTGGGGAGCCATATTTTTCTTTTCTTTTTCTTTCCTTTTTTTTTTTTTCTTGAGCAGGGATAAGCTCAACTCAGCTTTGCGCTTTAGAAAGATAACCCTGAAGCAAAGAGGAGCATGGATTGAAAGGGATAAAATTTGGAGGGACTTTTCTTTCAACAAAAACATATTTATAGATAACCCTGTGCACACATACATACCATGCACAAAACTCACATAATACACTGCACACCCACGCACAGCACGTAAATGCACGTATACCACATACTCCAAACACACACATGTACACATGCATACACATACACAACAAACACACACATGTACACACAAATACACATCACAGGCACATATATGTGTACCACACACAGACATTCACACATATCCCACATATACATATATGTACATATACACTCAAACATGGCACAGAACACACCCACTAGCACCACATGCACACATACAACATGTAAACCACACATATATACATCACACACACTCACACACCGACACACTGACACATACTCACAGTCATTCCCTGGCTTCTATCATGAGGTAAATGAGCTCAAAAGGCAATGCTCACGAAAATTACTTTATATCACTTATTTTCTGTTCTCTGACAGACTGGACATTGTCAGCAATCCTGAGCCTGCAGCAAAGAAATGTTGCAAATCTCCTTCATCTTCTATTTCTAATGACCTGACATTAGAAAGACTTTGTGTTTCTGAGCTCAGTGTCCATGCCAGGAGGGCTATCTGGAAAGGCAGCACAAGGGACTTTGGGCAGCACTGTCCTCAGCTACTGCAGATGATGTCCTGGCCACTTATGTCGTAAATTAAGAAAAACCAATACATTTTGGTTTCCCAAGTTTCATTTTGGTTTCTTTTTAGAAATTGTCTGTGTTAAACCTGGAGGAAGTCAGTATATAGACCAAGACAGTGACTCCAGCCTGCCAGGGGATCCCCCTGAGTACATATAGACTAACTTAAGCAGTTTTCTTTATGTCTCATTTTCTACATTTCTTTTTATAATTAACATAATATATAATTTCATCATTTATAAGAATAATATATCTGTATCTATACAAAATAAAAACATTTTTTTACTCAAAATAACTGCCACCTAGTTGGTAAATTATATTCATATTGTGATTCATACTTAAATTTCTTTAAGCCTTCAGGAAATTCTGGAAAGCAAAACATTTTTGAGTGCACGCGACTTAAGTTTCACTTAGGGACCATGAAAAACACATCCTTTAGAACACACGTAGAACATTTACAGGAAATGTGGCCCATGAGATATGAAGCCTCTGTTTGGTCTGAATGGAAGATCACATTTTCATAGTTTTAGGTCAAATTACATCAGTTTCTTTCCAGTTAAAAAAAAAGTGTCATACTAGAATGTAAATATCTTTAAAACCTCTGAGATGTAATATTGTGATCTCTCAGGATAATTTACTGAAGTGAGACCAATAAACTGCAGCAGCTGTAAATACCCAGAGTTGTGCTTAGGAGAAAAGGATTTCCAGAATAAACCATTTGCAGGGAAAATAAAATCTAGCATCCTTTATTTTGAGAACCTACGTTTAGAGCGGAAGAAAAAACCTCCAATATATATCAGTGTAGAGTTTTCACACTTTATCATAAGTATGAATAATTCGAGTTGCTGCAGTAATTTAGGACTTAAGACCAATGTATGACTCTAGGAATAATTTCATTGAAAGAAACAACCAAAGTGATTTCTTTTAGTTTCTTCCCTTTCCTCCCTTTTTCCTATCTGTCAACTGTCCAGTATTATTCTTTCTACAGAACTGCATGCAAAATATATACAAGAAGCATTTACTGAGCCCCCTACTCTTCTAGGTTCAGAATGAGACATAAAACTGCAGGAAGCTTTATATTTGCCCTAAGTGAGCCTGAAGTCCAGCAGGAGGGATAAGACCCTCATGGGAACGCCTAAAAACAAAAGCCCAGTTACGAGGATGAGCAGGGCGGCGCAAACTGCTTTAGGAGCACAGAGAATCACCAGACTGCAGGCTGAAGAAGACATATGCGTAATTCCAACAATGGGAGATGAAATTCCCATTTCAAGGACCTAAAGTTTAAGTCTGTTGAGGGACGTTTTGATGGCAGCAGCAGATGTTTGAGACCCTGTGCTAGAAACAGGGAGAGTTAATGACTACAGGTGGTTATCATACCAAAATGACAAACAACAATAACAAAAAAATCCATAACAACCAGAGTGGCTTCTGCTAGATGTGCTGACATATTTTCAAACACTGAAAAGTGTTGCTCATCAATTATCTTTCAATTTGATTTCCTTTTTCTCTGTATGCTGGTGAAGTGCTTTAATGAACATTCATACCATCTCAGTGGAATTGGGAGATAGTGCTTTTTGGAAAAACAGGTGAGGATGTTGCTCAAGGATATCTGAGTGTTTCTGCCCAAGGGGTACAGCAGTGAACTCACAAAGCCCCTGCTGGACCAGGACAATCACAGTGACTATCAAAGCAAGAGGTTTTTGGTCCCTGGGGAGTTTTCGAAGTGGGATTTTATGGAAGACTCTGTCAGAGGGCCCTCGAGGCTCTTCGTGAGAGTTCACACACATCCCTCCTCTTCCTCCCCTTGACACCTGCAACCTGAATTTCCCACACAGAATCACAGCCAGATCTACAACGCAGAAGAGCCCATTCGATCAGAGGCATCCTTCCCTGCCCCACCAGTGGGGAAGAGCTCCACTGTTAATACTTCTGCTGAAGTCTGAGCCCATAGGTTAAGTAAATACATTAACAGAATTGCCAGCCTCCAGGGGAAACAGCAATCTGCCATTTGCAGAATGCCTATCGTGTTCCAGAGCCTTACATATTCTTTTTTCTCTAAACAATAATCCTGTAAGTTTAGTTACTATTATTCCTTTTTCATAGGCTTCAAAAGGCAAAATAATTTGCCCAAGACCCCATGACAGAGAGTGGTAAGACTTTCTGATCCCAGACCATTGCTCCTCTCTGTTCTGGGACTGGAAATATAACCCACAAGTGAATTATATATTGCAGTCTAAGCAGTGTAAAACCATGGTGATCAACTAGGTATAACTATATTGGGCTAACCCTGAGAGAAACTGAACAAAACCCCTGGAAAGCCCAGACCACATTATTCTAGGTTAGAAGAAGTTGAGGAAGGAGCTCAGACTGGGACATTGTAACCTTAACCAGATAAATGAATTCCCTGCCCACAGGGGCCAGTGTGATGGAACCTTGCCCTCTCTTTTATAAGACAGTATTTTCACAGACACGAAACCCTCTCAGAACCTTAAACTAGGGCTTGATGATTTGCTTGTTCACACATAGTGCCTACTGAAGTGTACTGGATGGAAATCTGAACCCAGGCAGGTTATAACTTCATGACTTTTCCCTATGAGTAGTTAATCTAAAAACCAGAGATTTCAACATGGACGTTCCAAGTTGCTGTGCCATCCCTTAGGAAATAAATGGTACTTATTCAAAAATTACTGAAATCTCATAGACTTGAAATGGGCTGACCCCAAGGCATAGGGATGAACAGAAATGAAAGATGAAAGGATCTGTCCTAAAGAACAATCATCTTATTCTCCTACTGCCTGTGACTTGGAATGAAATAGATCCTAGATTAGGCAAGTTTTCCAGCATCTCATAGACAGCATCCTTTCATTTCTCCTCTTCCTTTTCTTAATTGGCAGTGGTCTCTGTGGAGCGGTTGTGTTCAGAGTAGGATGGGTGTTGAGGTTTATGCGGAATGGAGAGAGATGAGAAAGAGGAGGAAGCAATTAATTCTTTTAATCATTCATTTCACAGTATCCGAGTACCACCTTTGTACAAGCTGGGTATATCATTTAGGAAAATAGTCAACACTCCCTGCCCTTGTGAAGATTCCATTCTAGTGAGGGGACAGATGAAAAAAGAACAAATAAATAAAATGTATTGCATGTTAAACAATAAGTGCTAAGGAGAAAAATAAAATAGAAGGGCATAAGAAGTGTCTGAGAATGCAATTTTACGAGGGGATAATTTAACATGGGAGCACATGTTACTACTCAAAGACTTCTAATTGATGGAATTGTCCTAACCCTGGTACAGTAGACTTAGTTGGTACATTAGTTTCCTAAGGCTGCTTTAACAAAGAACCACAAACTGGGTGAATTAAACAACAGAAATGTATTGCTTCACAGGTGTAGAGGCTAGAAGGCTGGGATCGAGGCATCAGCAGGGCTGGATCCTTCTGAGGGCTGTGAGAGAGAATTGGTTCCAGGCCTCTCTCCTGGCTTCTGGTAGCCACAGGTATTCCTTGGCTTGTAGATGGCATTCTCCCTGTGGCTTCACATTGTCCTCCTTCTGTAAGCATCTGCATGTGCATGTCTGTCTCTGTGTCCAAATTTCTCCTTTTAATGAGAACACCAGTTACATTGGATTAAGGCCCACCCTGATGACCTCATCTTAACTTGATGATCCTAAAGATCCTATTTCCAAATAGGGTTGAATTCACAGGTCCTAGGGTTTAAGAGTTCAATATCTTTGGGGGGAGACACAATTCCAACCATAAAAATTGGTAAGAAATGCTTAAAAAAAATGTAAAGTCCTTACAATAGCACTTGGAGAGAGGAATCATTAAAGGGGTTGATTGCTCTCATCGGGGAATGGTGATGATGCCTGCCTCTATATTTAATAAAGGCTAGTTTCAGCCTTACAAACATTTGTAATGAATTATTTAATGTTAGCTGGCAAAAATATACCCATTGAACAAAGATGTTGTCTTCTGTTGCTATTGGATTTGTCTATAGAATAAGAAAGGAATTAGTGATCTCTAAGGGACTATAGCAACAGAAAAGGACAGGGAAAGGTCTCCTTAGCCAAATCATAGCAACTCAGCACACATTGGGTTAGTACTTGTGCTAGCAGCAGCTCAGCATTGCCTCCTGGGTTCCCTAATAAGCATATTCTCTGTTCACAAAGGGTAGAAAATATTATCAAGCTAAATTTTTCCCTCTGCCGACAGTTAGGGATAATGTGCACCATGTGAATCAAACTGATCACATAAATTAAGACTTTAAAGCACAATATCTGAACATTTCCCAACGGAACATTACTTTTCTGTATAAATTAAAAATGTCTAAAAGGGGGTTTATTAGAAGGAGACTATCAAAGCTTTTTATGAACATGCTTTCTCTTTTGATCTATATAATTTTCAAAAAGTGTTAGACATATCATGATTTCTAGCACAACTGGAATTTTAAATCTAAGAATCAGAAGGAAAAAATGCAAATAGAAAAGACATGATTTTGAAGCCATGTCTATTCTGCTGCAATTAGTCATTAAGCAGAGGAAATGAATTTCAGTAAAAAGCTTGCATTATCTAACACTTTATCAACCAGAAAGCTCCAGAAAAATAGCGTTTCTAATATCCCCCAACACAAATCTTCAATCTATTAACCACAGGATTACAAGAAGGTTATTATTTGCTTTCTTACTGGTTTAGGGAGGAGAGAGAAAATTACATCTTTGCATCAGTGAGCTTTTTCAAACAATGGAGATTTACATGTCAATCTCCTGATTATTAAATATTATCTATGTGATTTTCAACCACATCCAATAGAAAAATAATTTTAGTCGCAGATGATATTTTAGAAATACTAACTATGTACTTTGAATTTACATAGAGCCTTGGAGAAGATTAAAGTCCTTTCAAGGTATGCTTGTGGATCACTGAGCCAGAACAGATCTGAAGTGGTCATTTATTTCCTAGCCCTCTCTTCAAGCATGTCAATATTAAAATATCAAATATTAGCAGACTTTTCACGTTCCATTCTTAAAGAACTCAATCCATGTAAGGCAAGTTAATAGTGCCTCCTTGTACTTGGGAGATTACTAAATAGTAAATATAGTGTTCATAATGAGTCCAGGTTGGTGGCCATGGGAGGTGATGGAAAAATAATCCTTGTTTGAGTGGCAACTAAGGAAAAGTAAAGTCCCTCTCTTTTGAAAGGTTAGTCCGTCAAGTTACTGGACCACAGAATACTCAAAGGATACAAAGTCAAGTATATTACTTTGCTAGGACTTCCATATAAAACCAGAGACTGGGTGGCTGAAACAACAGAAATTTATTTTCTAATAGTTCTGGAGGCTGGAAGTCCAAGATCAAGGTTCTGGCAGAGTTGGTTTCCTCTGAGGGCCATAAAAGAAGGGTCTGTTCCAAGCCTTTCCCCTTGGCTTGCAGATAGCCACCTTCTCACTATGTCCTCACATGGTCTCTCCTCCTTGCATGAACACCCCTGGTGTCTCTCTCTGTGTCCTAGTCTCTTCTTATAAGGACATGAGTTACATTGAATAAGGCCCACCTTAACACCCTCATTTTAACTGAACTACCTCTTTAAAGGTCCTATCTCCAAATAAAGTCATCTTTTGAGATATTGGGGGGTAGGACCTTAATGAATGAATTATGGGGGGAAACAATTCTGCCTGTAACAGCAAAAGATGGGGATCATCTATTGAGCTCAGTGATCATGACTCTACTGTTCATAAAGTTTTGCACATTATTCTTGCTTGAAGGATGAATGCAGGCATCGTCTTTTTTTTTTCTTTCTTTCTCATTAGTCATCAGTTTTATACACATCAGTGCATACATGTCAATCCCTATCACCCAATTCAACACACCACCATCCCCACTCCCCCACGGCTTTCCCCCCTTGGTGTCCATACGTTTGTTCTCTACATCTGTGTCTCAACTTCTGCCCTGCAAACTGGTTCATCTGTACCATTTTTCTAGGTTCCACATACATGCATTAATATACCATATTTGTTTTTCTCTTTCTGACTTACTTCACTCTGTATGACAGTCTCTAGATCCATCCATGTCTCAACAAATGACTCAATTTCATTCCTTTCTATGGCTGAGTAATATTCCATTCTATATATGTACCACATCTTCTTTATCCATTTGTCTGTCGATGGGCAGTTAGGTTGCTTCCATGACCTGGTTATTATAAATAGCTCTGCAAAGAACACTGGGGTGCATGTATCTTTTTGAATTATGGTTTTCTCTGGGTATATGCCCAGTAGTGGGATTGCTGGGTCATATGGTAATTTTACTTTTAGTTTCTTAAGGAACCTCCATACTGTTCTCCATAGTGGATGTATCAATTTACATTCCCAAAAACAGTGCAAGAGGGTTCCCTTTTCTCCACATCCTCTCCAGCATTTGTTCTTTGTAGATTTTCTGATGATGCCCATTCTAACTGGTGTGAGGTGATACCTCATTGTAGTTTTGATTTGCATTTCTCTAATAATTAGTGATGTTGAGCAGCTTTTCATGTGCTTCTCGGCCATCTGTATGTCTTCTTTGGAGAAATGTCTATTTAGGTCTTCTGCCTATTTTTGGATTGGGTTGTTAGTTTCTTTAATATTGAGCTGCATGAGCTGTTTATATATTTTGGAGATTAATCCTTTGTCCATTGATTTGTTTGAAAATATTTTTCCCAGTCTGAGGGCTGTCTTTTCGTCTTGTTTATTGTTTCCTTTGCTGTGCAAAAGCTTTGAAGTTTCATTAGGTCCCATTTGTTTATTTTCTTTTTATTTCCATTACTCTACGAGGTGGATCAAAAAAGATCATGATGTGATTGATGTCAAGAGTGTGCTTCCTATGTTTTCCTCTAAGAGTTTTACAGTGTCTGGTCTTACATTTAGGTCTCAAATCCATTTTGAGTATATTTTTGTGTATGGTGTTAGGAAGTGTTCTAATTTCATTCTTTTACAGGTAGCTGTCCAGTTTTCCCAGCACAACTTATTGAAGAGACTGTCTTTTCTCCATTGTATATCCTTGAATCCTTTGTCATAGATTAGTTGACCATGGGTACATGGGTTTATCTCCAGGCTTTCTAGCTTGTTCCATGATCTATGTTTCTGTTTTTGTGCCATATTGTCTTGATTACTGTAGCTTTGTAGTATAGTCTGAAGTCAGGGAGTCTGATTCCTCCAGCTCCATTTTTTTCCCTCAAGACTGCTTTGGCTATTCAGTGTCTTTTTTGTCTCCATACAAATTTTAAGATTTTTTGTTCTAGTTCCGTAAAAAAATGCCATTGGTAATTTGATAGGGATTGCATTGAATCTGTAGATTGCTTTGGGTAGTATAGTCATTTTCACAATATTGATTCTTCCAATACAAGAACATGGTATATCTCTCCATCTGTAGGTATCATCTTTAACTTCTTTCATCAGTGTCTTATAGTTTTCTGCATACAGGTCTTTTGTCTCCCTAGGTAGGTTTATTCCTAGGTATTTTATTATTTTTGTTGCAATGGTAAATGGGAGTGTTTCCTTAATTTCTATTTCAGATTTTTCATCATTAGTGTATAGGAATACAAGAGAGTTCTGTGCATGAATTTTGTATCCTTCAACTTAACCAAATTCATTGATTAGCTCTAGTAGTTTTCTGGTGGCATTTTTAGGATTCTCTATGCATAGTATCATGTCATCTACAAACAGTGAAAGTTTTACTTCTTCTTTAACAGTTTATATTCCTTTTATTTCTTTTTCTTCTCTAATAGCCATGGCTAGGACTTCCAAAACTATGTTGAATAACAGTGGTGAGAGTGGATATCCTTCCCTTGTTCCTGATCTTAGAGGAAATGCTTTCAGTTTTTCACCATTGAGAATGATGTTTGCTGTGGGTTCGTCATATATGGCCTTTATTATGTTGAGGTAGGTTCCCTCTATGCCCACTTTCTAGAGAGGTTTTTATAATAAATGGGTGTTGAATTTTGTCAAAAACTTTTTCTGCATCTATTGAGATGATCATATGGTCTTTATTCTTCAATTTGTTAATATGGTGTGTCACATGATTGATTTTCATATATTGAAGAATGCTTGCATCCCTGGGATAAATCCCACTTGATCATGGTGTATGATCCTTCTAATGTGTTGTTGGATTCTGTTTGCTATTGTTTTGTTGAGGATTTTTGCATCTATATTCATCAGTGATATTGTTCTGTAATTTTCTTTTTTTGTAGTCTCTTTGTCTGGTTTTGGCATCAAGGTGATGGTGGCTTCATAGAATGAGTTTCGGAGGGTTTCTTCCTCTGCAATTTTTGGAAGAGTTTGAGAAGGATGGGTGTTAGCTCTTCTCTAAATGTTTGACAGAATTCACCTGTGAAGCCATCTGGTCCTGGACTTTTGTTTGTTGGAAGATTTTTAATCACAGATTCAATTTCATTACTTGTGATTGGTCTGTTCATATTTTCTCTTTCTTCCTGGTTCAGTCTTGGAAGTTTATACCTTTCTAATAATTTGTCCCTTTCTTCCAGGTTATCCATTTTATTGGCATAGAGTTGCTTGTAGTAGTCTCTTATGATGCATTGTATTTCTGTGGTGTCTGTTGTAACTTCTCCTTTTTCATTTCTAATTTTATTGATTTGAGTCCTCTCCCTCTTTTTCTTGATGAGTCTGGCTAATTGTTTATCAATTTTCTTTATCTTCTCAAAGAACCAGCTTTTACTTTTATTGATCTTTGCTATTATTTTTTTGTTTCTATTTCATTTATTTCTGCTCTGATCTTTATGATTTCTTTCCTTCTGCTAACTTTGGGTTTTGTTTGTTCTTCTTTCTCTAGTTCCTTTAGGTGTAAGGTTAGATTGTTTATTTGATATTTTTCTTTTTTCTTGAGGTAGGCTTGTACAGCTATAAAATTCCCTCTTAGAACTGCTTTTGCTGCATCCCATAGGTTTTGGATCGTTATGTTTTCATTGAAATTTGTCTCTAGGTATTTTTTGATTTCCCTTTGATTTCTTCAGTGATCTTTTGGTTATTTAGTAACGTATTGTTTAGCCTCCATGTGCTTGTGTTTTTTACATTTTTTCCCAGTAATTCATTTCCAATCTCATAGTGTTGTGGTCAGAAAAGATGCTTGATATAATTTCAATTTTCTTAAATTTACTGGGGCTTGATTTGTGACCCAAGATGTGATCTATCCTGGAGAATGTTCTGTGCACACTTGAGAAGAAAGTGTAATCTGCTGTTTTGTGATGGAATGTCCTATAAATATCAATTAAATCTATCTGCTCTATTGTGTCATTTAAAGCTTGTGTTTCCTTATTAATTTCCTGTCTGTATGATCTGTCCATTTGTGTAAGTGAGGTGTTAAAATCCCCCATTATTATTGTGTTACTGTCGATTTCCTCTTTTATAGCTGTTAGCAGTTGCCTTATGTATTGAGGTGCTCCTATGTTGGGTGCATTTATATTTATAATTGTTATATCTTCTTGGGTTGATCCCTTGATCATTATGGAGTGTCCTTCCTTGTCTCTTGTAACATTCTTTATTTTAATGTCTATTTTAACTGATATGAGTATTGCTACTCCAGCTTTCTTTTGATTTCCATTTGCATGGAATATCTTTTTCCATCCCCTCACTTTCAGTCTGTATGTGTCCCTAGGTCTGAAGTGGGTTTCTTGTAGACAGCATATAGATGGGCCTTGTTTTTGTATCCATTCAGCAAGCCTGTGTCTTTGGGTTGGAGCACTTAATCCATTCACGTTTAAGGTAATTATTTATATGTGTGTTCTTATGACCATTAGTTGTTTTGCATTTGTTAGTTGTTTTGCATTTGTTTCTGTAGGTCCTTTTATTCTCTTGTGTTTCCCACATAGAGAAGTTCCTTTAGCACTTGTTGTAGAGCTGGTTTCATTGTGCTGAATTCTCTTAGCTTTTGCTTGTCTGTAAAGCTTTTGATTTCTCCAGTGAATCTGAATGAGATCCTTGCTGGTAGAGTAATCTTGTAGGTTCTTCCCTTTCATCACTTTAAGTATATCATGCCACTCCCTTCTGGATTGTAGAGTTTCTGCTGAGAAATCAGCTATTAACCTTATGGGAGTTACCTGTATGTTATTTGTCTTTTTTCCCTTGCTGCTTTCAATAATTTTTATTTGTCTTTAATTTTTGCCAATTTGATTACTATGTGCCTCAGTGTGTTTCTCCTTGGGTTTATCCTGTATGGGACTCACAGCACTTCCTGGACTTGGATGGTTATTTCCTTTCCCATATTAGGGAAGTTTTTGACTATAATCTCTTCAAATATTTTCTTGGGTCGTTTCTCTCTCTCTTTTCCTTCTGGGACACCTATAATGTGAATGTTGTTGTGTTTAATGTTGTTTCAGAGGTCTCTTAGGCTGTCTTCATTTCTTTTCATTCTTCTTTTCTTTATTCTGTTCCACAGAAGTGAATTCCACCATTCTGTCTTCCAGGTCACTTAACCATTCTTCTGCCTCAGTTATTCTGCTGTTGATTCTTTCTAGTGTAATTTCATTTCAGTTATTGTATTGCTCATCTCTGTTTGTTTGTTCTTTAATTCTTCTAGGTCTTTGTTAAACATTTCTTGCATCTTCTCGATCTTTGCCTCCATTCTTTTTCTGAGGTCCTGGATCATTTTCACTATCAATATTCTGAATTCTTTTTCTGGATGGTTGCCTATCTGCACTTCATTTAGTTGTTTTTCTCAGGTGTTATCTTGTTCCTTCATCTGGTACATAGCCCTCTGCCTTTTCATCTGTCTATCTTTCTGTGGATGTGTTTTTTGTTCCACAGGCTGCAGGGTTGTAGTTCTTCTTACTTCTGCTGTCTGCCCTCAAGTGGAGTAGGCTATCTTAGACTCTTTTGTAAGTTTCCTGATGGGAGGGACTGGTGGTGGGTAGAGTTCCAGGCATCATCTTATCCAACTGCACAAGCTACAACTTTGATCTGCTTGAATAAAGAAGACTTAGCACAATATGGACAGTTAATGCAGCACTCCCCACTGCAGCTTGTGAAGCTGTCAGCCTCTCCCTTCTGCTCTTGAAATAAAGAGGAAATGCAGTGTGGATTATGAGAGTCAAGGCTTTAGAAACCTCAAAATAGAATACTGGGTCCATTGGGAAATTTTTAAAACCTTGTCTACCACAGTGTCTGATACAATCAGGAGCTATCTGAATAATGTATCTCTAAGTAAGCTGACCTCCATCATACTCCTTCTTGTTTGTATCTTTCAGCAGACATCAACCCCTGTCAGAGCAGAGATGTACCACATTCACTAGATTTCCCCAGTTCTAGCCATGGTAGTAGATACATAGTACTGTTGACTCTCGAACAGCACGAGGGTTAGGGACATTCAACCCTCCACACTGTGGAAAACATACAACTTACAGTTGGCCCTCTGTATAAACCTTTACCCATATCCACAGTTTCACATCTGTGGACTCAACCAACCATGGATCATGTAATTCTGCCATATTTATTACTGACAAAATCCACAAATAAGTTGACTTGCGAAGTCCAAACCCATGTTGTTCAAATGTCAACTCTAATTGAAGCCTGTTGATGAGTGAATATACCTTTTCCTTTAGGGGCAGCTCTAGGGCTACCACAGTCATAGGTGAGGCAAGTTTTAAGCTTCCTGAATCACTGCCTTTGGCTTTTCCAAGTAATCTGATTCAGATTGTCTGCCCATTCTTGATGAAAGAAAGGTAGTCTGAGCTTATCAGTCAAGGGTTTTCACTTTTTTCCCCATTACTGTATGTAGTCTCATTATCTAGCTGAAGGAGACAACTCTAAACAGGATTGACTTTCCATTGATTGGCTTTGCTTCTGGTTTGATTCATCTGAATGGCAATCAAGGAAGGGCCTTCACAAGAGTGCAGCTGGCAGTAAGGGTTTATGTGCTTTTATACTTTACATAATACAGGGTAAATTTTTTTTCTTCTAACTAAACATCTGACATTATCCATTTCACTAAATTTCTCACAAAGTGTCCTCCTAATGAACATGCACTCACTTACAATAAGTCACACAACTGTGACTGAAAGGCAGCCATGTCCATGTGCATTTTTATCGTGGTCTATGCAAATTTAAAGTCTGCATGCCTGCCGGGTCCTGTTTCCTAGTGTGAGGACTCCTAGACACCCCTCATTTGCCAGCATTCCTGGGGAAGAAACGTGGGCCGAGCATTAGAGACCTCTCCCAACTACAAGAGGAATCTCAGTACCAGCACTGCTTCCCCTGGCCCTCCCCTCTCCAGCTTCCTGGAAATGGAGGTCATTCCCCTTTTCTAGAAGACCAAGGGTCCCTGCCCTGCTCTGAGTGTCACAAGATAGAGAAGACAGAATAAGCAGCAAAATAAAGATTGGATGCTGTTTCCAGGAATTCACCCCCATTCTCAGATTACAGATTATCTAAAGGGAAAATTTCACTCAACCAAAAAATCCGTTCAGCTCTGTGAAGCTGCAGATGTTATAAATGGACTCTTTCCTAAAGATCACCAAACCTTGAATTTTTCCTGCCAGAGAGGAGCTGATCTTCATGGATACCCATGTTATTACCAGACATTAAGAAGGAAGGTGAACTCTGTTCTCTCCTCACAAAAGACATTTTTTGCCTTTCCCTCTCCTCTTCCACTGAACCCACTATGTTTACAAGTACAAGCTACGACTCTGGAGATGGAAAATCTGATACTGTCAGCACAAGTGGAACAAAATGAAAAGGGAAAAAAACCTACATCCATCTGGACTTCCATATGTTCTGTAGCCAGGAGGCTAATATAATTCCTTGAATGTTGGTTATAAAGCAATGTGATATGGATAACTGCTGTGCACTGAGCTTATTTAGACAAGTGTTCTTTCTACTCAATAAAATTTGAAAGGATTAAAGTACAATCACTCCCAATTATCTACCCATAATTTTTTCCCTTCTATCAGAGTTTGGACCATACCCTACAACTGGTCCCTCTTTTTATCCCAGTCTGAGTCCCTGTCCACTGGACCAGGGGATAGAGTGTAACAAGATGCATGAATTCAGGGAAGGTTGAGAAGTTGAACATGACAAGGCTGGGTGCACAGCCAGGCCGAGGGCTGATGACAGGTCTGCCTAATGAGTTAGGAGCCAGGCTGTACATAGCCTTATATGTTATGGAATGGATTTCATATTTGAGCAACAGGAACCCTTTGCAGTAATGTGATGCTTTTTGTTTGAAAGAAATAATCCTGGTGACAGTGTGGACAATATGCACAAGAAGAGAAAAAAGATGAGGGGACAATTTGGTGGGATTGCCATGGTCCAGCAAAGAAATATGAAGGCTAAACTAAGGCAACTCCTGTAGGTATGGAGAGGAAAACCCAAGTTGAATGTTGTACTCAGAATTATACACTGTGAAAAGTTACTCTCCTCTTGTCAAAAAACAAAGCAAAAGTAGAACCCCCAAGGAATCCTTCTGGGGATTTTCACAGCCCCTATTATATAAAGAAGAATATTAGGGAGTCTTCACGCTTGTTGAAAAATACTGGGGAAAAAAGTGGGGGGAACCTTAAAATTATACCTTATTTCTTTATCTTATAGGGCAACAGTCATTAATATTTTAATTTCTCATCTTAACGTGTAAGTTGCTTCATGATTTCTAAAACTCATAGTTTTCTGTATCCTAATTTTATTCTGTTACACTGAGTATAAAAACACCTTTGGTGTTTCTTTCTTTTCATTTTTTTCTGATGACACCTCAGATTTCCACCTCCAAAAGCTCAGTAACAGCCTTGACCATGGGCCCTTTAGTACACTTCATAATAAAATTAAAACTAAATAGATTTCAACTTAATGTTTCTACATCCTCTTTTATATATATATCCTTTAAAGTTGGAGACCACACAATGGTCTTTGTGCCAATTATTTTTTAAAAAGAGAGGAGTTTTGCAAGATACATTTCCCCCTAAAAATTTAAATCTTCTGTTAAAATCTGGTCAAAATTATTGCTACATGAAAGAACTGAAAAGAGCCACGATTCAGTGTGGGTAGATGAATACTATTATAATATAATTTACAAAGATTGCACCATGCTAACCAAACTCTCTGTTGTTCTACACTTGGCATAATTGTGTATTCCAAAGGTTTTCACCTGTTAGGAAGGATGGGCCGGCTTAGCTGAACACTGTTTTGTAGGTCAGCAGGTTCAAGGTCACCCCTTAGAAGCACCTTCTGAAGAGCTCCAGAGCATGATGTGAATTAGATAACCATACCAACCTCAGCAGAGCTTGGCACTCAGATGCTCAGGGACCCACAGCCTGGATACAGAGGAGTCTGAGTCTTAGACGTTAGAAGTGGGTGGGATGACAGGATTGTGAGACATGTTTTAAAAGAATTAAGGATTCCGAAAGAGTGGGAGGAAATCGCCTCATGTCCTCACTGAAGCTTCTTGTGAAGCCTGGACACTAACCCACTGCATCAGAGAAGCAGATGTTTCTGATTTCTAGCTTTCTCTTTGTTATGAAAATAAGCACAGGTTAAAAGAGAACTGTGTTTGTTGGACCACGATTTGAAGCACGAATCCCACAGGTATGGGAGAGATGGGAGAAATGGCAGCAGAAGCCCTCACCTGTTTTCTGATGGGCTGTGCAGAAAGACAAGCTCTTGAGAAGTAAACAAGTTTGTCAGTTCACTAAGAAAGCAGCGAACCAGCTGTCACTCTGTTGCACAACACTTAGTCTTTCATTTTATCCCAAAGACACAAAAACAGACATCCAATACCACCTCTCCGTTCTCCTAAGTAATACAATGGAATTGAGATTCTCCAAGTCCACAGAGAAAAAATGTAATTGGAGTAACTAGAATAGGGAGAAAATAAACATATACATATATATATATATATATAAGGGAGAAGTAGTCATCAGCTGCTAACTTAGGATTGGTTTTTCAGTGGGTCTTCCTAATCCTGTCTGGAGTCTTTATAATAAAGGCAGCTTCCATTTTCACCAGTATAAGCCTATATTTCAAAAGCAAATTGGATACCTGCATGAACAAGCAGGCAGTTAGGCAGCTAATTACTGTTTGCAATTCAATTACCTAATTACTGTGGGCAAGTGTAGGGTGTTTGTGCAAGCAAACAGTGCCACCCAGAAATATTGCAGATTTGATTAAGAAGGCTTAGGTGCAAAGATCCGTGTTCACTGCTAGTGCCTAATAGACTCAATAATTTTCCCTCTGGGCCCAGGAAAGTCCAGGTTAAACACTCTTCTAGGAATGGAGTGGGGAAAAGCCCACCTAAGCAGACCTCACAAGCTTCTCCCCATGTCAGGCTGATGCTAAGATGGAGCTCTGCCTCACTACTCAAAGTATGGTCCACCTCGCTACTCAAAGTATGGTCCACAGAGCAGCAGTATCAGCATCTTTTGGGAGCCTGTTTGAGAAGCAGAATCTCGGGCCCCATCTCAGAACTACTGAATTAGAATTTGCATTATTGTAAGATGCCCAGGTGATTCATATGCCCCTGCGTGTTTGAAAAGCACCACCATAGATAGCTGCTCCAGAAACAAGGTTGGCCTTGGTTCTAAGTCTGCAGAGTTAGGTTGGGGGGTGGGGAGGGAAGTGGGGGGGGGAGTGTTATCTTTGGAGGTTTTCCTTTAAAATGAGAGCCAGGATGGTAGAAGATGACCAGTGTTTATTCAGCCACAATGAGCAAGCTTGAAGCTTCAAGAGAAATCCTAAAGAGGAAACCTTTCAGGAATAAATCCTGAAAATGCTAATACTGAGAGTACTCAGCACGTGCCCTGGGAGACAGCAAAGACGATGGAGCTCATTACCCCACTAAAGGCTTTCACGTGTCATTCCATGAGCATTCTCCTCTCATCTAGGATCCGTTTGCCTGGTAATATTTATCTACATCTGGGACTACATGTTCAGCCACAAAATCATTCTGTGAATGTCCTCAGCCAGGACTTTGAGTCCAATTAATCAGTACAATCTGCCTCCACAGAAGAGCAATATAAGAGGACTCTGTTTTGTGGTCTCTGCCAATCTCCACAGAGACTGACCACACTGATGCCCTTACCCAAACGTTGCTGAGACGATGGCCATGCAGCGTCAGGGAGAGGATTTTTCTACTCCCAGAGAGACTGCTTCAACCACCTCATCAATCTTGCTCACTTTGCATGGTGCTGGAACCTGAGAGCATGACATTTTAGGCAAAATGGTGTAGTTTGTCTTCATGATCTAGAGGAAAAGCACTGCACCGGAATCAGGGACCTGACCCCACCACTTAACAGCTGGGCAACCTCGGGCTCAGTCTCATCATCCAGAAAATGAGGGGATTGAATTGGATGGTTCCATTAACTCCCTTTCCAGTTCCCACAATAATGTGTCTTCATCTCTTCATAATTGGGCTCACAGCTTCTAAGCCTACCTCCAGATGCTGCATAGAGCACATGAGACCTTCCATTTCCCAGCGTGGGCCTTTTCAGCTATCTCCCACCTATACTTTCCTACCATGAATCTCATCCAGTTCAGAGCTTCCTTCAGCTATCTGTTCCATTGGACACCTTCCACAAAGCTGTACTCTAAAGTATTAGCAGCTAATTTAAATGTGTGAACTTTCCCATGGTGTATTTAGGCTTGAATGGAGAACTCTTGCCTTAGTGCAGAGGACTCAATTTCTAATACGAAACTTTAAACTTGCTTCCTTGATAAAGAAACTATGGTGTGTCTACACATAGCCAAAGCACTGATCATGAGGCCACAAAACACAATCTGGCTCTTTTTGTTCCGGCAACTGAGGCCCAGAGACATGAACTCACTTGCCCAGGGAGTTGTCAGGATTAGAATGAACATTTCCTGAATCTCAACACTGTAAGGAGGTTCATCTTTTTTATTGTTATTATTATTAAAGCAATTACAATTTGAGGTAAGTGCTGATCAATCAGCATGATCATTAACTTTGTATCTCAAAAGGTCAATGGGAGACCAGATCTCAGACAGGAAATGGTTTTCATCTCAGGACTTCTTCTGTAAAGGAAATGAGAAAGTATCTTTCACAATAATGCGTTACAGTAGTTATCCAAATGAAAGTTAGTGGGCTCTTAAAATCAGTCATTCAATAACCCAAAGGGAAAAGGCAATTGTTGAGAGCACAGAGATTATTACAAGAGACCAAGACAGAGAAAAGGATGCAAGGAAACCTCTGACTGTCAGTCACTGAGGTCAATGACTTTGCATCTTTGTCTGGGGCTGGATTGGATGATCTCTACATTTTTCTCATACTCTGAAAGTATTTTGAAAAAAAGTGTAATAGGTAGGAATAATGAATCAAAAGCCCAAAATGAAGGTTAGTAGGAATAAATAAAACGTCTGATATGTGGATCCATATAAATAACTGTACAAGGACAGGATGAAGTGAAGCCATTGTTTAGCAGCTCTATGATTTTTTAAAAGTCACTGATACCAGTCAATCTCATATGACTTTGAAAGGGTTAAGTTCAAGCAACATTAATATATGTTCATTTGAATATAAATTAAGGAAAATTATAGTCCTCCTCTTCTTGGTTAGACCACATCTAGAGTAGCATTTCATTTTGATACTGCATTTAAGAAGCACGTGGATAACCAGAAGAAAGTGGCCAGAATGGTGAAGGGACTCTGAACTTTGTCCTGTGAGGAATGATAGAAAGATGCAGAATGTTTAGTCTGAGGGGAAAAAAGGCTCCATATGACCTGATGAATACTTGAAGGGCTGTCATTTTCAGGAGGGGCTGGCGTTATTCTGTGTAGTCCCAGTAAGTGGAGTCAGGGTCAGTGCAAAAGAGATGCAGAGGGAGGACTCTGAGAAGTCAGGGGCGTCCAAACTCAGAATGGGTCACCTCAGGAGGTCACTCACCAGAGCAGTCCAAGCCCTTCTGTTTGTTCTTCTTTGGAAAATATCCAAGCATCACATGAGTGGATGAGCAAGGGGACTCTTCCCAACTAAGGGTCTATGAAATGAAGAGAGAAGCTGGACAGAAAGAGAAAGCAGAGATGAGCACGTGCCAGGTGTTTATTACTGCTTTAAATGAAACCATTCCTGTCTAGGGAATAGCACTAAATCACTCATTTTCACAGGGGGATAATTTTAGTCTATTTTGCTAATAGACATAGAAGGCACTTCTACAGCATTACGACAATTAAGGCACTCTTGATGTCACTGATATAATAAGGCTATCACCTATTAGTAAGTTTTATTTTTCGCTAATGAGACACAAATATCTTGTGTTTATAACTAGAAAACTCATTTTTTCTGTACCTAATATGTGAATTCACTACGTGTGCCTTATTTAAGGTTGTCATATCTCATTAGCAAACTGTATTTTTACCTGACCAGTTGAAAACTCATCATGTTAATGGCAACTCTTATTACTTCATGAAGAAGTGTGTTGCCTTTGCTTTGTATTCATTCTAGGTTTCTTTGTTGCTGCCAGTGTAACTATAATTTATTAAGATGTGGCTGTCTTCAGTAGTGTCACCATCTGTGTTATTAATACAAAAGCAAAACAAAATCTGCTCCTTTTATCTTATATCTACCACTGCCACCGCCCCCACCCCCAAATGCAATGATTGTCTTATTTTGACTTGGCCTAGAGGCATGAATTGTTTCCTGATTTTAAGAGCCTCCACTTGGAAAGTGTTTGAAGTTCACCTCTTCTCTATAGACACAAGAGAAATCACTAAAATTCTGACAATACACATCACAATCAAATGTGCAGATGTCTACAACTATTAATTAGCACAGATATTGAAATTATCAGAGAAAAACGTTCCTCCGTGGTTTGTATCACTATAGTCTGTTTTGAAATTGTACTGTATTACTCCCAATAAAAGCTTGGAGACAGAGAAGAAAGATATATCAATTCATAAAAAAATGAGCATTTTTTATAATTAAAACAATAAGCTACTAATTCTTTTTGGGAAAAGGAAAAAAAGGGAGCAGTGACTTTTGGACAGCTAAGGGGTAAAATAAGGCCCCTGAATCCTAGAAAGTAAAGGAAAAGAACCTGTAAGAATGCTGGAGAAAGTACATAAGGGGATGTGAAGACACCAGAGGCCACTTTTTCCTGCTTTTTAGTTTTTCCTGGGTTATAGTGAAGGCAACTGCCAAAGAAAATAGTTATGTCAGCTTATATCTGGGCAGGAGGTAGAAACAGTCTCAAATAAGAGGAGCCCTGGGCCAGTAAGAGTCTCTCCTTTGTAAAGGCCTCTGAAGAGCTACACTATCCCTCGGTAACCCTCCAGAGCCTCCCAAGAAATGTTCTTTGAATGATCATTCTTGGGGAGTTCAGTCCATTAAAGGACCTGGGATTTCAAGCTCATGTTTTTCTCTTGATCACCACTATTTTTACCAAGGTTCTGGCACATGTTAGAAGCCGGGGGGGAAGGAGCAGGAAAGCCCACAACAAACAGGCCACACAACAAGGTTCATGCTCCTAAGTCTTGGAAGCCACTGCCCTTCACTGGACCTCCTCCCCACCAATCATGGTTGTCAGAGAAACCAACTCTCTGTCCAGATCAGCCTGTTCTAACAGCCCACTGTCAGAGCGTTAGTGACCTTTGAAGAAAGGGGGAAAGAATTATTTGAAATAACCAGTATTTCTCAATGCTCTCTGGGGATAGAGGTGGGGGGGGTTATTTTTATATTTTTTATTTCATTTGATTTTTAATACACAACTATGAGTTAGCAAAAGTAAATATCACATTCTCCAATGGACCAATGAAGAAATCAAGGCAAGAAGAAATTGAGACTTTCCATGGTTGTCAGTGTCACTCAACTATGGCCAGTCATTCAAAGGTCATATGGAGATAAACAAAATTAAGATTAGAACCCAGGTGCCCAAATCCCTAATTTAAAGCTCTTTGGTGAAATCAATTTCCCTCTTCCCAACACTATCTAATTCTCTTCAAAAAGAAAAGCTTTTAATTCTGCATGAGTTCCAGAAACTGTTCTAGATTCTGATGAATCAGTTAAGTCCACAGAAACTCAAAACTTTTAAGTTAGACAGGTAAGTCAATAATTACATGATTAGTTCTGTGGATAGTAATACAAGTTCAAAGAAGATGCTACAGGAACACAGTAGAAAAAAATCTCAATTTTGTCTGAGGATGTCAAAGGTAGTAATGTTTGAGCTAGTTCTTAAAATGTAAGAGTTTCCAAAGTAGAAAAGAGGTAAGAAATGTCCTGGAAGAAAGCATAGGGTAAATAAAGGCAGAAAAATATACAGACCACAGGTATTCTAAAGGAATGGTCAATGGTTTAGAGCCACTACATTGGGACTGGGTTGGTAAGGGGCCTGTATGCTAGGTTACTGAAATGGCACTCAGTCCTGTGGGCCAAGGGAGTTATGGAAGGATCCTCTAAAACCAGTGAGTAACAACTGTTATCAACAACCTATTAGGAGCAGAGTTCCAGGTTGCAGACACCACTCTACTGGCATGCTGGCATGAATTGAGAACAGCAAGGGTCCTTTTGCTTATACTAACCTTCCTCCCCCAAGCTGATATCACCATTTCACCTCCCCTTCTACACCATCCAGGAGGCATCTCATGTAATTGAACCTCCATAGAAAGTTCTATGTTTGCAGTGAATGGAGTCATTCATCCAACTACAGGATCTTCACTATAATTGCAGGAAGCTCTCACTGTGGGCTGCATTAGGAGAGCATACTCAGGGCTGGCACGAGGACAATGGGCTGGTAGAGCCAGCTGCTAATGTCATGTCCAGCTTTTATGCACAAAGTGAATGGGAGTTTAAAAAACAGTCAACGTCCATTATCATTGTGATTCATCTTCTTCCCATCAGCACCAGGATGTCTCAGATTAGGTTATCTGGCATTTGGGGAAAAGATCTAGGGCCAGGCTGAAGGGAAGGGGTGTCGCTGAAGAGGCAGGGTTTCCTCTGAGGCCCCAGCTGCAGACACCACGCACCAAGCTGAGAGTCGAGCCAAAGTTGGCCTGAACAAGGGCTGAAAAGGCCTTTATAAAACAGAACAGGGCTTCCCTGGTGGCGCAGTGGTTGAGAGTCCGCCTGCCGATGCAGGGGACACGGGTTCGTGCCCCGGTCCGGGAGGATCCCACATGCCACGGAGCGGCTGGGCCCGTGAGCCATGGCCGCGGAGCCTGCACGTCCAGAACCTGTGCTCCGCAACGGGAGAGGCCACAGCATTGAAAGGCCCGCGTACCGCAAAAAAAAAAAAAATACAGAACGTGAATCCTGGAGCCTCCTGCTCCCAGTAAGAGGAGAATCAGGGAATGGTAGGAACTGACTGTAATTTTCTTTTTCTGTGGTAGCAGAGCAAGGAGAAGTGTCACTAACAGAAGGGAGAGGAAACAGGAGATCTTTATGCTGAGCTGCTAAATTCACTGGAATCTGAAAACCGCAATAGGTTAAGTTCACTTCCGACACCATTTGGCGTTTCACCTTGTGTGTTCAAGAACCTCGGGTGCAAGGATTTTAAAAATACAGCCGTCTCATCTGCAGACAGGGACAGATTGCCTGAAACCTTGGGACTAAACTATGAGGCTCTGAGTGCCTGTATCTGTGAGGGTCCAATCAGAAAAGCAATTTATTGTGCGGATTTGACTTACAAAATTGAGGGAGCTGGTAAATAGTCTCTGCAAAGCTGTTGTTTTTGCATCTGATGCTGGAGCCTGATGTGCAGAGGGCAGGCAGCCCAGAAGGGAAGGTGGATGTAAAGTGGTCAGTGAGGGAGGATGAGCTGGAATCTGGGAACGGTCCCTCACAAGGGCAAACTCACACTTGGCCAGGAGTCAGAGAAGCTGCAGAAGGATTCAGGAGAAGACGGAGCAGTTGTAGACCCAGCTGCTGCCCCTCACCCTGCTCACCTCTGTGTAGGAGTGACAAAAGGACCTGGTGACACTTCCCGGTCTTCCAAGCATAAAAACAATAGGGTAGTTGCTGTTACAGTTGTGCCCCCTAAAGCTTGCACAAAAATATCTCTTGTACCTGCCTTGATTAGAAACATACAAGGAGGGGGATTCTGGGAAATGCAGCCCAGCTTGGTCAAGTCAACATGCTGCAGAGCAAGAACATGCTTTTAGAACTGACTTTGTGATTCTAACTGAACGTGGATGGTGTATAGGTGTTGTGTCCATTTCTTAGGGCTCCTGTAACAAAGTGTCACAATTTGGGCAGCTTAAAACAACAGAAATTTATTCTCTCAGAGTACTAGAAGCTAGAATTCCAAAATCAAAGTGTCAGTAGGACTACATTTCCTCCAAAGGCTTTTCTGGAGCCCGGGGAAGAATCCTTTCTTGCTTCTAGTTTCTGGTGGTTGCCAGCAATCCTCAATGTTTCTTGGCTTGTGGCAGCATAACTCCAGTCTCTGCCTCTGTCTTAAATGACCTCTTCCCAGGTTCTCTGTGTGTCTTCTTCTTCTAGGGACACAAGTCATGCTGGCTTTAGGCCCCACCTTAATTCAGTAAGACCTGATCGTAATGTAACTAATTACATCTGCAGAGACATGGTTTCTAAATAAGGTCACATTCTAAGGTTCTGCATGGACATGAATTCTGTGCGGGACACTATTTAACACAGTACAAATGTCATAAGGGAAAATCTAGACCAGGAAATAAATGGAAATCTTAGAATAGAGAATTCAACCCAAGAAGAGCAGCCTCATTCCAAAGAATCATGTGTTCAGGAATGCAGTTAGGATCCCAGTTAGACACTAAATCTATTGACCTTGGAATTCAGGCATATCTAGAAGACTGAAAGGCAAGCACTTACTGTTTTCTCATTTATCTCATTTATTTCCTCATAGGACATACCATATTCTTATTCAAATTAGAAAATCTAGGCTCAGAGAGATTAAATAATATGACCAATATACAACCAAGAAGCAGTAGTGTGGGATTTGAACCCGAGACTATCAGCTTCCGTAGGACATCTTCCTTCATTATCCACATTGTGTACCAGTAAATAATATTTACTGAGTAAATATTAAGAAACTTTTCTGGACCATCTCTTCCATGCTTACATCCTCTCTGCAGACTCCCCTAACTGCCCTGGATGGAGCGACTTCTTCCACTGATCTCCCACATTTTGATCACAGTTCCAAGACTGCACTCATTCCATTGTGCTGTAATTCTCTATTTGCATATCTGTTTCCTGTCTCCTGTGCCAGTTCTTATCATTGCAGTATTCCTGTGCCCAGCCCAGTGCCTGGCACATAATAGGAACTCAAATCTTAATTGATTAAAGTTCTTCAGAGAAGAAACACTACTTTCTAAAAATTTCTGGGAATGTTGTGTCTATATCCTCCCCCAATACACTATTTTCAGACTTTAGAGACTCTGAACTTTTCTCTTATGCCAAATGAAATACTTCTACTGCAATGCAAATTTTTACTTCTCTTCCCTTTTCTGAAAAGGTATAAAACAGCTAGTCTTCTGAAAAACTTCAGAAAAAGTAGCAAGTAATTTTATGTGTCCATTTTTCTGGTTAATAATCTTACTTCCACAACCTAATTTTATGATATTTTTTGAAAACCTGTTGCCTGTACTTATGAACACACATAAATATTTTTCATTTCATTTTTTGTTTTTAGGTCATTTCAGAAACTTAAAAAATCCACATTAATCCCAGCCATGCTTTGGGTTCTATTTCTTCCCATGCATCTTCTCTATTTCTTGCTACTTTGCTCATTTCTCTAGGAAAAAGCATCTGCCTTCATCAGACTCACTCACTTCCCAGGGAAACAGACCACCATGAAAACTATACCAAAGGGGGAAAAAAAGAGGCAAGCCAAGTTTTGCTCAGGGCCACCACCTAAATTTAGGCTCACTGATTCCCCTGGGCCTTGCAGCAACTAAATATTATTTTTACTTATCTAGTAGCCTTCGGTTTACTCAGGCCTGTATTATCCACAATAGAGGCTACAAGTCAGAAAAGGTCAATTTATTTTAGCCCATGGCCAGCTCTCATTTCCTTAAGTATTTCAATCCATGCCTAGTGAGGTACTAGATCCTGGCTATCAACATGTGCTCCACAGACAGGCAGCAGCAGCATTTCCCAGGAGGCGATTAGAAATGCAGCATCTCTGGCCCTTCCTCAGACCTACTGTGTCAGAATCTACATTTTGACAAGTTTACCAGTTGATTCTTAATGTACATTAATTTTTGAGATGCATATCCCTAGATAATTGGAGGTAACTGTGAGTTAGAAGTAATACAAATAAATGGCATTAAAAAACAAAACAAAACACCTAGGCTGGAATCCTGGCTGTTCTATATTTCTTACCTATGTGACCTTTGGAAAATCACATGGCATTTCTGACCCCCAGTTTCCTCAACTGTTTATAAACACTGTAAAGTAATCTAAGAGTCACTTGCATCAGAGTCTTCAGTCCTACTCTATAACCACTAAATCAGAATTTCTCAGAGATTTACATTTTAAAAAGCTTCCCAGGTTCTTATGCACATTTTAATTTAATGGTCACTGTTGTCAATACATGTAGGGAATAATCTTTTCTATCTTGACATCAATGCTAGTGACATGAGGGAAGAGTACAGTGATTTGAATAATTCTCTCACTAAGTTTGTGTCTGTACTGTGTTTCATCTTCCTTCTTTAGTCTCCATCATAGGTGAAGAAGGGGTAGTCTTCCCTCAAACTGAATCATAGCAGGAAGATTGCTTTATGGAAGAACGCGAAGACTGACAGTCATTCGAAAACATTTCACCAAGACAAAGGCATGTGATGCTTAGTGAGTTATTGTTATTATCAGTGGCTATTCATTGCTCTCCTGATTTGTCTAATACTAAAAAGGTTTCCAGGGAGATGTGGCTTCCTACATTCTCCTTCACAAGATGTTTCTACACCTAGCAGTTAAATAAAACACAGAAAACCGAGCACTCCCTTCTCACTGCTATGCAAGCTTTCCAGATCAAAGAAATCCCTTCAGCAGTCCTATACAATTAAGTTAGAGAGCCGTGATGGAAATCAATATTCGGTAAACCTCTCCTATATGCCAGGCACTGTGCTAGTTATCCTCCTATGGCCTCAGATTCAGAAAGAAAATAAAAAAACAAAACCCTGCAATCTTAAGAGCCAGGGGTTTATTTATTGCATTTTACAGATAATGATGAGAATGAGCATTTGGACACATTACATTCTGTTTTCATACATAGGTTTGATTCTGAGCTTCAGTTAGCTCATTAGAGTCTCAAAAAGAACAAAAACACAAAAACCTAAGAACTAATACTCCAGTGGTGCTTAACTTACAATTCATTCACCATCTAATCCTATTCACAGTTTTCACTCTCACAGTATCATGCAACTTAATTCATGAAATATTGTTTAGTGCTGGCTCTACTCCCTGGGCCCCTGATAGGCAAGGTGAGGGCCGGTTAAGTATGAAATGATGATGACACCTATGAAGACTGCCTTGCATCCTACTCTAGAATGGGATTGGTACAAACAAATGAGCTGATACCACATGAGTACGAAACATTTAATCAGGGACAGACTCTGGAAACTTCCACTGGTATCTGGCTGAGGGGGACAGACCAGGCACAGGAAGGATCTTAACGTGCTGAGATGGAGGGTCGAGCAATGCAGGAGAAAGATCAGATAAGCAAAGTTTGGGCAGCAGGGCAGTTCAGGGTCTATTCAAGCAAACGGGAGTGGCCCCATTTGGTGGCAGCACAGCAGATATGCAGGAGAGACCTGGGAAGGCAGGATGATATCATGGAAAGCCTTGAATGTCAAGCCAAAGAGCGTGTCATATATTCAAAAGGTTTTGGAGCAGAAGAGCACTTGATTAGAGCTGCATTTTAAACATCACTCTGCCAGCTCTGTGTAGAGTGCTTGGAGGAGAAAAAGAGATAGAGGTAGGGAAGGAGGCTGTAGCCAAACCAAAGCCCTTGGATGAGTGAGAATGGAAAGGGACAGCTGATATGAGAAACCTCCATGGAGCAGAATTGTATGCACCTTGCTGGGGACTGAGCAACAGTAGCATCAGAAGGCAGGAAGGGCTGAGAGGAGCCCACCTGTGATCCTTGATGTCAGCTAGATCGACATTTGTACCTCAACTCTGTTCAGCTACCAAAACTCTCTTGAGTCTGAAATCTTATTTGTAACAGGGAAAAATTAACCTTACAGGGCTGTGGTGAGGGGTGACTGAGTGAACTTGTTAAATATCTAGTCCAGAGTGAGCCTGATACCTTGGCTTCCTCCTTTCCCTGTGTTCTTGTTATTTAAAGCACAGGGCATGTTGGGGGACGGATGGAGTCGGGGGTTGGGGTTAGCAGATGTAAGCTATTATGTATAGGATGGGTAAACAACAAGGTCTTACTGCATAGCACAAGGATCTATATTCAATATCTTATGATAAACCATAATGGAAAAGATAAAAAAGAATGTATATGTATGTATAACTGAATCACTTTGCTGTACAGCAGAAATTAACACAACATTGTAAATAAGCTGTACTTAAATTAAAAAAAAAAGAAAAAAAAACAGGGCATGGACCCGCAGCAGCAGCAGTATCTAGAAACATGTTAGAAACGTAGACCCTCACTCCCCACCCTAGACCTGCTGAATCAGAATCTGTCCTTTGACATGATCCCCAAAGATTTTCATGCACATTAAAGTTTGAGAAGCATTACCCTATGCTTTCCATCCAGGTCCCCCAGCTTCTGTCTGACTTCTTAGCTTTGACTCCCCCATTCTTTCCTCCACCTCCCACTCTCCAAGAAAAACTGGGAAAATGAAGGGGAAAAATACCATAAAGCCTAGAAGAATGTCCTCCGACTCTAACGTAACAACATTAATTTTTCTCTTTTGTTAAAACTGTCACTAGAAGCCATTTTTTTTTAATTTCTAAGAAGTGAGTTTCAACAATATTTGAAGAAAAATGACTTCCAAAGACAGATTTAGTTGGCAGTTTTTCTGCTGTGTTTGTGGGGAGTGGGGGCTGTCTCAATATTTCCCTGGTGGTGCAGTGGCTGGGAATCCGCCTGCCGATGCAGGGAACACGGGTTCCAGCCCTGGTCTGGGAGGATCCCACATGCCGCGGAGCAGCTGGGCCCATGCACCACAGCTACTGAGCCTGCACTGTAGAGCCCGTGAGCCACAGCTACTGAGCCCGCATGCCGCAACTACTGAAGCCCATGCACCTGGAGCCTGTGCTCTGCAACGAGAGAAGCCACCGCAATGAGAAGCCCGCACACCACAACGATGAGTGGTCCCCGCTCGCCACAACTGGAGAAAAGCCCACATGCAGCAACGAAGAGCCAATGCAGCCATAAATATATACGTACATACATACATACATAAAAGAAAAAAGCACACCTGCAGTGAAGTTTTTAGATGGGCTGATAAAGGAAAAGACAGTGCTCCAGTGACAGTACTAATACAATTTTATAAGGTAACAAGCAGGACCTGTGGCTGAGAGACGAGAACCTTTGATTTCATGGATTAAGGATCAAGCTCAGTTCTGAATGCCTGTACATTTGGCTACCATTCAAACCAAAGATTTTAGGCTCTCGACACTGAAGCAACAGCATGGTAAAGGATCAAAAGATGGAGATTTCTTCACAAGGGAGGGTTAGTTCAGGTTCTGCCAATGTAGGTATTCTCTGCATAACATCCACAAGCACGGGGAAGTGGCTAAGCTGGCAAGCCAGTGGCTCAAGGCAGCAAAAACAGACATTCTGACTCCAAACAGAAAGGACAGCACCGTGAGCTCTAAGCCCCATGCTTGCAAAGCTGTGTTCATGATGAGAACACAAAAGCCACAAAACAAACAACCCTGGATCAACACCTCAGAAATTCACCAGCATGGATCCAGGACTCCTTACCAGAACAGTCCTCCAAATACTTCTCTGTAAATGGGAAAAACTTCTAGAATTTCCTAACCCTGATGAGAATCTGCAACTGAAAAAACATTCCCTGATTTTATTTCAGTCTAAATAAGTGAGGATGGCATGGATTAAAAAGTATATGCAGTTGACTGGATAGTCTACTACATTTAATATAATTTCTTATTATTAGTGACGGCACCATTATGATAGAGAACAAAGATCTAGGAAGGTGAGATTCTTCGCCACTTAGCTGAGTTCTTAAGCAAGTGGAAAGCCACCTTTTAAGTATCCATGTTGTTGTCAATAATGATTATAGTTAATTTCCATTTATAAAGCAACAGACTGTTCTTACAAAATGTTACTGTAAGGGTAGTAGATAATTCCCAAATGTTAAAACTGAGACAGAGAGAGGTTAATATCTTGTCCAAGGATATACAACTGATAAAACATGAACCTGCCCATTACATTTATATCTTTCTGACTCTCAAATCCTATCTACTAATTCACATTGCCTCCACTAAGTCAGTACACCTTACTGTGCCTCACTTTCCTTACCTGTAAAATGAAGACTGTATGGTCTCCCATGTCATTTTCTACCCTGATATCTTTTTTTTTAACAATTTTATTGAAGTATAATTTCTTTACAATTGTGTGTTAGTTTCTGCTGTATAAAAAAGTGAATCAGCCATACATATACATATATCACCATATCTCCTCCCTCTTGCGACTCCCTCCCACCCTCCCTATCCCACCCCTCTAGGTGGTCACAAAGCACCAAGCTAACCTACATGTGCTATGCAGCTGCTTCCCACTAGCTATCTATTTTACATTTGGTAATGTATATATGTCTATGCCACTCTCTCACTTTGTCTCAACTTACCCTTCCCCCTCCCCATGTCCTCAAGTCCATTCTCTACATCTGTGTCTTTATTCCTGTCCTGCCCCTAGGTTCTTCAGAACCATTTTTTTTTTTTAGATTCCATATATGTGTGTTAGCATATGGTATTTGTTTTTCTCTCTTTGACTTGCTTCCCTCTGTATGACAGACTCTAGGACCATCCACCTCACTACATATAACTCAATTTCATTTCCTTTTATGGCTGAGTAATATTCCATTGTATATATATGCCACATCTTCTTTATCCATTCATCTGTCGATGGACATTAGGGTCGTTTCCATATCGTGGCTATTGTAAATAGAGCTGCAATGATCATTGTGGTACAAGACTCTTTTTGAATTATGGTTTTCTCAGGGTTTATAAGAAATTATATTAAATAATTTTATTAAATAATAAGAATATATTAAATAATATAAATTTAATTAATAATTAAATGATATAAATTTAATTATATGACTAATTAAATATAAATTTTATAAATAAATATAATAATTTATATTTGAATATATTTAATATTTTAATATTAATAAATTTATTTAAATATAAATAATTAAATAATATAACTTTAATTATATTATTAATTAAATATAAATTTAATTAATAATATAATTAAATATTTAATTAAGAAGAAATTATATTAAATGTGGTAGACAATCCAGTCAACTGCATATACTTTTTAATCCATGCCATCCTCATTTATTTAGACTGAAATAAAATCAGGGAATGTTTTTTCAGTTGTCCAGTAGTGGGATTGCTGGGGCATATGGTAATTCTTTTTTTAGTTTTTTAAGGAACCTCCATACTGTTCTCCATAGTGGTTGCATCAATTTACATTCCCACCAGCACTGCAAGAGGGTTCCCTTTTCTCCACACACTCTCCAGCATTTATTGTTTCTAGATTTTTTGTTGATGCCCATTCTGACTGGTGTGAGGTGATACCTCATTGTGGTTTTGATTTGCATTTCTCTAATGATTATTGACGTTGAGCATTCTTTCACGTATTTGTGAGCAATCTGTATGTCCTCTTTAGAGAAATGTCTATTTAGGTCTTCTGCCCATTTTTGTATTGGGTTGTTTGTTTTCTTGATATTGAGCTGCACGAGCTGCTTGTAAATTTTGGAGACTAATCCTTTGTCAGTTGCTTCATTTACAAATATTTTCTCCCATTCTGAGGGTTCTCTTTTCATCTTGTTTATGGTTTCCTTTGTTGTGCAAAAGTTTTTAAGTTTTATTAGGTCCCATTTGTTTACTTTTGTTTTTATTTCCATTTCTCTAGGAGGTGGGTCAAAAAGGATCTTGCTGTGAGTTATGTCATAGAGTGTTCTGCCTATGTTTTCCTCTAACAGTTTTACAGTGTCTGGCCTTACATTGAGGTCTATAATCCATTTTGAGTTTATTTTTGTGTATGGTGATAGGGAGTGTTCTAATTTCATTCTTTTACATGTAGCTGTCCAGTTTTCCCAGCACCATTTATTGCAGAGGCTGTCTTTTCTCCATTGTATATTCTTGCCTCTTTTATCAAAGATAAGGTGAGCATATGTGCATGGGTTATCTCTGGGCTTTCTATCCTGTTCCATTGATCTATCTTTCTGTTTTTGTGCCAGTACCATACTGTCTCGATTACTGTAGTTTTGTAGTATAGTCTAAAGTCCAGGAGCCTGATACCTCCAGCTCCATTTTTCTTTCTTAAGATTACTTTGGCTATACGGGGTCTTTTATGTTTCCATACAAATTGTGAAATTTTTTGTTCTAGTTCTGTGAAAAATGCCGGTGGTAGTTTGATAGGGATTGCATTGAATCTGTAGATTGCTTTGGGTAGCAGAGTCATTTTCACAATGTTGATTCTTCCAATCCAAGAACATGGTATATCTCTCCATCCGTTTGTATTGTGTTTGATTTCATTCATCAGTGTCTTATAGTTTTCTGCCTAGAGGTCTTTTGTCTCCTTAGGTAGGTTTATTCCTAGGTATTTTATTCTTTTTGTTGCAGTGTAACTGGGAGTGTTTCCTCAATTTCTCTTTCAGATTTTTCATCATTAGTGTATAGGAATGCAAGAGATTTCTGTGCATTAATTTTGTATCCTGCTACTTTACCAAATTCATTGATTAGCTCTAGTAGTTTTCTCAGAGCATCTTTAGGATTCTCTATGTATAGCATCATGTGATCTGTAAACAGTGACAGTTTTGCTTCCTCTTTTCTGATTTGGATTCCTTTATTTCTTTTTCTACTCTGATTGCTGTGGCTGAAACTTCCAAAACTATGTTGAATAACAGTGGTTAGAGTGGACAACTTTGTCTTGTTCCTGATCTTAGTGGAAATGGTTTCAGTTTTTCACCATTGAGAACTAGGCTGGCTGTGGGTTTGTCATATATGGCCTTTATTATGTTGAGGTAAGTTCCTTCTATACCTACTTTCTGGAGGGTTGTTACCATAAATGCGTGTTGAATTCTGTAAAAAGTTTTTCTGCATCTATTGAGATGATCATATGGCTTTTATCCTTCAATTTGTTAATATGGTTTATCACATTGATTGATTTGAGTATACTGAAGAATCCTTGCATTCCTGGATAAACCCCACTTGATCATGGTGTAAGATCCTTTTAATATGCTGTTGCATTCTGTTTGCTAGTATTTTGTTGAGGATTTTTGCATGTATGTTCATCAGTGATATTTGCCTGTAGTTTTCTTTCTTAGTGACATCTTTGTCTGGTTTTGGTATCACAATGATGGTGGCCTCATAGAATGAGTTTGGAAGTGTTCCTCCCTCTGCTATATTTTGGAAGAGTTTGAGAAGGATTGATGTTAACTCTTCTCTAAATGTTTGATAGAATTCGCCTGTGAAGCCATCTGGTCCTGGGCTTTTGTTTGTTGGAAGATTTCCAATCACAGTCTCAATTTCAGTGCTTATGATTGGTCTGTTTATATTTTCTATTTCTTCTTGGTTCAGTCTCGGAAGTTTGTGCATTTCTAAGAATTTGTCCATTTCTTCTAGGTTGTCCATTTTATTGGCATATAGTTGCTTGAGGTAATCTCTCATGATCCTTTGTATTTCTGCAGTGTCACTTGTTACTTCTCCTTTTTCATTTCTAATTCTATTGATTTGAGTCTTCTCCCTTTTTTTTTTTGATGAGTCTAGCTAACGGTTTATCCATTTCATTTGTCTTCTCAAAGAACCAGCTTTTAGTTTTATTGATCTTTACTATCGTTTCCTTCATTTCTTTTTCATTTATTTCTAATCTGATCTTTATGATTTCTTTCCTTCTGCTAACTTTGGGGTTTTTGTTCTTCTTCCTCTAATTGCTTTAGGTGTAAGTTTAGGTTGTTTATTTGGGATGTTTCTTGTTTCATGAGGTAGTGTTGTATTGCTATAAACTTCCCACTTAGAACTGCTTTTCCTGCATCCCAAAGGTTTTGGGTCGTCATGTTTTCACTGTCATTTTTACTAAGCATTTTTTGATTTCCTCTTTGACTTCTTCAGTAATCTCTTGGTTATTTAATAACATATTGTTTAGCCTCCATGTGTTTATATTTTTTACAGTTTTTTTTTTCCTGTATTTGATATGTAGTCTCATAGCATTGTGGTCAGAAAATATATTTGATATGATTTCAATTTTCTTAAATTTACCAAGGCTTGATTTGTGACCCAAGATATGATCTATCCTGGAGCATATTCCACGAGCACTTGAGAAGAAAGTGTATTCTGTTGTTTTTGAATGGAATGTCCTATAAATATCAGTTGAGTTCATCTTGTTTAATGTTTCATTTAAAGCTTGTGTTTCCTTACTTATTTTCATTTTGGATGATCTGTCAGTTGGTGAAAGTGGGGTGTTGAAGTCCACTACTATGATTGTATTACTCTCTACTTCCCCTTTTATGGCTGTTGGCATTTGCCTTACGTATTGAGGTGCTCCTATGTTGGGTGCATAAATATTTACAATTGTTATACCTTCTTCTTGGGTTGATCCCTTGATCGTTATGTACTGTCCTTCTTTGTCTCTTGTAATAGTCTTTATTTTAAAGTCTATCTTGTCTGATATGAGAATTGCTACTCCAGCTTTATTTTGATTTCCATTTACATGGAATATCTTTTTCCATCCCCTCATTTTCAGTCTGTATGTTTCCCTAGGTCTGAATTGGATCTCTTGTAGACAGCATATATACAGGATTTCTTTTTGTATCCATTCAGCCAGTCTCTGTCTTTTATTGGTAGCATTTAATCCACTTATATTTAAGGTAATTATCGATATGTATGTTCCTATTAACATTTTCTAAATCCTTTTGGGTTTGTTGTTGTAGGTCTTTTCCTTTTCTTGTGTTTCCTGCCTAGAGAAGTTCCTTTAGCATTTGTTTTATAGCTGATTTGGTGGTGCTGAATTCTCTTAGCTTTTGCTTGTCTGTAAAGATTTAATTTCTCTGTTGAATCTGAATGAGACCTTTGCTGTGTAGAGTAATCTTGGTTGTAAATTGTTCCCTTTCATCACTTTAAATGTGTCCTGCCACTCCCTTCTGGCTTGCAGAGTTTCTGCTGAAAGATCAGCTGTTAATCTTATGGGGATTCCTTTGTATGTTATTTATTGCTTTTCCCTTGCTGCTTTTAATATTTTTTTCTTTGTATTTAATTTTTGATAGTTTGATTATATGTGTCTCAGTGTGTTTCTCTTTGGGTTTATCCTGTATGGGTCTCTCTGTGCTTCCTGGACTTGATTGACTATTTCCTTTCTCATATTAGAGAATTTTTCAACTATAATCTCATCAAATATTTTCTCAGTCCCTTTCTTTTTCTCCTCTTCTTCTGGGACTCCTATAATTCAAATGTTGGTACGTTTAATGTTGTCCCAGATGTCTCTGAGACTGTCCTCAATTCTTTTTATTCATTTTTATTTATTCTGCTCTGTGGTAGTTCTTTCCACTACTTTATCTTCCAGGTCACTTATCCGTTCTTCTGCCTCAGCTTTTCTGCTCTTGATTCCTTCTAGTGAAATTTTAATTTCATGTATTGTGTTGTTCATCATTGTTTGTTTGCTCTTTAGCTCTTCTAGGTCCTTGTTAAACATTTCTTGCCTTTTTTCCATTCTATTTTGAAGATTTTGGATCTTCTTTATTATCATTACTCTGAATTCTTTTCCAGGTAGGCTGCCTATCTCCTCTTCATTTCTTTGGTCTGGTGGGTTTTTACCTTGCTACTTCATCTGCTGTGTTTTCCTCTGTCTTCTCATTTTCCTTAACTTACTGTGTTTGAGGTCTCCTTTTTGCAGACTGCAGGTTTGTAGTTCCCATTGTTTTTGATCTGCCCCCAGTGGCTGTTCCCAGTGGCTAAGGTTGGTTCAGTGGATTGTGTAGGCTTCCTGGTGGAGGGGACTAGTACATGTGTCCTTGTGGATTACCCTGGATTTTGTCTTTCTGGTGGGCAGGACCATGTCCGGTGGTGTGTTTTGGGGTGCCTGTGACCTTATTACGATTTTAGGCAGTGTTTCTTCTAATGAGTGGAGTTGTGTTCCTGTCTTGCTAGTTGTTTGGCATGTGATGTCCAGCACTGTAACTTGCTGGTCATTGTGTAGAGCTGGGTTTTAGCATTGAGATGGAGATCTCTGGGAGAGGTTTCACCATTTGATATTACGTGGAGCCAGGAGGTTTCTGGTGGACCAATGTCCTGAACTCGGCTCTCCCACCTCAGAGGCACAGGCCTGACACCTGGCCAGAACATCAAGACCCTGTGCCTTCTTTGTCTCCACCATCTTCTTGTGGCGCCATCACCAGGGAGAGCCCTGTTGTTAAGCTAGGTCTCAGTGTCCTTACCCTGACATCTTTGATTCTCTGTGAGGTTAGGTTAGTCAATTAATATACTGTAAGGTATTGTGATGGTTAATTTTATGTGGCAACGTAGCTAGGCTATCGTGTCCACCTGTTTGGTCAAAACTAATCCAGATGATGTAGTGAAGATATTTTTTATAGATGTGATTAACACTTACAACCAGTTGGCTTTAAGTAAAGGAGGTTATCCTCAATAAGGTAAGTGGGACTTATTCAGTCATTTGAAGGCCTTAAGAGAAAAACTATGGTTTCTCAGAGAAAAAGTAATTTTGCCTCAAGACTATAACAGAGAAACCCTGCCTGAGTGTTCAGTCTTTTAGACCACCCAGCAGTTTTGGACTCAAGATTCCAATTCCTACCTGAGTTTTCAGTATACCAACCTGCCCTATAGATTTAAAGCTTGCCCCTACAATCTTATAAAACAGGTCCTTAAAAAAAAGAAAAAAGAAAAAAAATATATATATATATGTTTCCTGAAGGTTCTAGTTCTCTGAAGAACCCTGACTAAGTGACAGGAAATAATTTGTAACTTTTAAATACAGTGTTTCTCAATCATTTGGCCTAGATGAAAGCACTAAACACAATCAAAATCAGGTATGTAGAAGAGTAACATCAGCAACATGAAAAAATTGATCTGGGGCTTCCCTGGTGGCGCAGTGGCTGAGAGTCCGACTGCCGATGCAGGGGACATGGGTTCGTGCCCCAGTCCGGGAAGATCCTGCATGCCGCGGAGCAGCTGGGCCCATGAGCCATGGCTGCTGATCCTGCGTGTCCAGAGCCTGTGCTCTGCAACGGGAGAGGCCATGGCAGTGAGAGGCCTGCATACCACAACAAAACAAAACAAAACAAAAAAATTGATCTGCCCCCAGATTGATCTTGGACTTCTGAACCTTCCGAATTATGAGAAATAAATTCCTGTTGTTTATAAGCCACCCAGTCTGTGGCATTTTTTAATAGCAGCCTGAAAAGTCTAAGGTAAAAGACAAAGAACTACAAGACAGAAAACAATTAACAAAATGACAATAGTAAATCCTTTCCTATCAATAATTACTTTAAATGTAAATGGATTAAACTCCCCAATCAAAATACATAGAAAGGCTGAATTAATTAAAAAGCAACAAACAAAATCTTATGTGCTGTCTACAATGATTCATTCTACATTTAAGGATACACATTGGCTGAAAATGAAAGGATGGAAAACATATTATGTGCAAATGGTAACCAAAAGAAATCAAGAGTGGGCATAATTATATCAGACAAAATAGACTTTAAGTCAAAAACTGTCAAAAGAGACAAAGATAAAACATTATATAATGATAAAAGGGTCAATCCACAAGAAGATATAACAATTATAGCTCAACATCAGAGGTATATATACCTAAATACATAAAACAAACATTGACAGAACTGGAGAGAGAAATAGACAGCAACACAATAATTGTAGGAGTTGTCCATACCCCACTTTCAATAATGGATAAAATATCCAAACAGTAGATGAATTAGGAAACAAAAGACCTGACTAAGACTAAATGTCAAATTGTCCTGGGATTTCTCTGGTGGCACAGCGGTTAAGAATCTGCCTGCCAAATGCAGGGGATGCAGGTTCGATCCCTGCTCTGGGAAGATCTCACATGCTATGGAGCAACTAAGCCTGTGTGCCACAGCTACTGAAGCCCGCATGCCTAGAGCCCGTGCTCTGCAACAAGAGAAGCCACCACAATGAGAAGCCCGTGCATCACAACAAAGAGTAGCCCACAGCTGCTGCAACTAGAGAAAGCCCGCATGAAGCAACAAAGACCCAATGCAGCCAAAAATAAATAAATAAAATAAATAAATTTATTTTAAAAAGAAGAAATATATCAAATGCCCCTAACAGGTATATATAGAATGCTCCACCCAACAGCAGCAAAATACATGTTCTTCTCAAGCACACATGGAGCACTTCTAGGACAGATCACATGTTAGGTCACAAAACAAGTCTTAACAAATTTAAGAACATTGAAATCATACCAAGTATCTTTCCAGCCACAATGGAAATCAATAACAGAAAGAAAACTGGAAAATTTGCCGTATGTGGAAATTAAACTACATACTCTTGCACAGTGGAACAAAGAAGAAATCAAAAGGGAAATTAGAAAATATCTCAAGACAAACAAAACACACAACATACCAAAACTTATGAGATGTAGCAAAAGCAGTACTAAGAGGGAAGTTTATAGGGATAAAAGTCTATATTAAAAGAGAAAAAAAATCTCAAGTAAACAACACAACTTTACAACTCAGAGAACTAGAAAAAGAAGAACAAACTGAGCCCAAAGTTGGCAGATGATAAGTAATACTAAAGATTAGAGCAGAAATGGAAAATGGAAAAACAACAGAAAAAGTCAACAAAAATGAGTCCATTTTTTGAAATGATGGACAAAATTGACAAACCTGTAGCTAAACTGACCAAGAAAAAGAGAGAAGATTCAAATAAATAAAATAAGAAATGAAAGAAGTTAATAACTGATGCCACAGAAATAAAAAGGATGATGAGACAACTATAAACAATTATACTCCAACAAATTGGATGACCTTGAAGAAATGGTTAAATTCCTAGAAACATACAATCTACCAATACTGACTCATGAAGAAATAGAACATCAAATAGGCCCATAATTAGTAAGAAGATTGAATCAGTAATCAAGACCCTCCCATCAAAGAAAAGCCCAAGACCAGATGACTTCACTGGTAAATTCTACCAAACATTTAAAGAAGAATTAGCACGAATTTTTCTCAAATTCTTCAAAAAAACTGAAGAGAAGGAAACACTTCTAAACTCATTTTATCAGGCCAGCTAATGCTGATACTAAAGCCAGAAAAAACACTATAAGGTCAATATTCCTGATGAATATAGGTTTAAAAGAATCCTCAACAAAATACTAGCATACAAAATTCAACACACCTTACAAGGATCATACATTATGACCAAGTAGGATTTATCCCTGGATGTTCATGTTCAACATATGAAAATAAATCTATGTGGGTGATACATCACATTAACGGAATAAAGAATAAAAATTACATGATCAGCTTTATAGACACAGAAAAAGTATTTGATAAAATTCAACACTCTTTCATCATGAAAAGACTCAACAAACTAGGAATAGAAAGATTGTACCTCAACATTTTAAAGGCCATACATGAAAAACACACAGCTAACATCATACTCAACAATGAAAAGTTCAAAACTTTTCTTCTGAGATCAGGGACAAAACAAGGATTCCCACTCTCTCTGTTTCTATTCAACATAGTACTGGAAGTCCTAGCTAAAACAATTAGTCAAGAAAAACAAATAAATGGTAGTCAAATCAGAAAGGAAGAAGTAAATTTATCTCTGTTCACAGATGACATAATGTTGTATGTAGAAAACCCTAAAGATTCCACACATACACACAAAAAGTAAGGACTAATAAATGAATACAGAAAACTTGTAAGCTACAAAATCAACAAATAAAAATCAGTTGTGTTTCTATACACTAGCAATGCATAATCCAAAAGGAAATTAAGAAAACAATTCTATTAACAATAGCATCAAAATGAATAAAATACTTGGGAATAAACTTAAGCAAGGAGGTGGAAAAGCTGTACACTGAAACCTACAAAACATTGCTGAAATAAATTAAAGAAAACACAAATAAATTGAAAGACCTCCCACATTCATTGATTGGCAGATTTAACATTATTAAAATGTCCATACTACCCAAAGTGATCTACAGATTCAATTCAATCCCTATCAAAACCCAATAGTATTTTTTACAGAAATAGGAAGAAAAATCCTAAAATGCATATGAAACCACAAAAGACTCTAAATAGCCAAAATAATCTTAAGAAAGAGTAAAGCTGAAGGCCTCACACTTTTTGATTTCAAAACATATCACAAAGCTACAGTAATTAATACAATATGGTACTAGCAGATAGACAGACATATAGATGAATGGAACAGAATAGAGAGTCCAGAAATAAACCCATGCATATATGATCAACTGATCTTCAACAATGATGCCAAGAATACTCAATGGAGATTGCATTATTTCTTCAAATGGTGTTGAAAAAAACTGGATAACCACACACAAAAGAATGAAATGGGACCTTTATCTTATACCATACACAAAAATCAATTCAAAATGGATTAAAGGCTTAAATGTAAGATCTAAACTCATAAAACTCCTAGAAGAAAACATAGGGGCAAACTTCTTGATGTTGGTCTTGGCAATGGATATGACATCAAAAACACAGAAAACAAAAGCAAAAATAAATAAGTTGGACTATATCAAACAAAAAAGCTCTGCAAAGTAAACAAAACAATCAAAAGGGTAAAAAGGCAATTTATGGAATGGGAGAAAATATTTGCAAACCATATATCTCCAAAGGGATTAACACCCAAAATACTTGAAGAACTCCTATAAGTCAATAGGAAAAAATAATAATAACCTGATTTAAAAATGGGCAAAAGATTTAAATTAAAAAAGACATACATAGAGCTAACAGGTATATGAAAGATGTTCAACATTACTAATCATCAGAGAAATGCAAATCAAAACCACAATGAGATATCACTTCATACCTATTAGGATGGCCATTATAAAAATAAATAAATAAATAAAACAGAAAATAACAAGTATGAGTCAGGATGTGGAGAAATTGGAACCCCTACACATTGCAGTAGGAATGTAAAATGGTGTAGCCAATACGGAGAACAGTATGGATGTTCTTTAAAAAATTAAAAATAGAACTACTATATGATCCAGCAACCACTTCTGGGCATTTATCCCCCACAAAGAAGCTAAAATCAGAATATCCAAGAGATGTATGCACTCCCATGTTTACTACAGCATTGTTTATAAACCTTCTAGCCAAGAGGTAGAAACAACCTAAATGTCCTTTGACTGATGAATGAATGAAGATAATGTGGTATATACATACAATGGAATATTATTCAGCCTTAAAAAGAAAGGAAATCCTGTTCTATGCTACAACATGGATGAAATTTGAGGACTTTATGCTAATTGAAATAAGCTCCAGAAGGATATATACTGCATGGTTCCACTTATATGAAGTATCTAAAGCAGTCAAACAAAGCAGAAAGTAGAATGGTGGTTTCAGGGCTGGGGGAAGAGGGAAACTGGGAATTGTTGTTCAATAAGTGTAATGTTTCAGTCATGCAAAATGAAAAAATTCTAGTGATCTGCTGTATGACATTGTGCTTATAATTACCAATACTGTAATGTACACTTAAAAATTTAAGATTACGTCTTGTGTATTTTTTACAATTTTTTTTAAAGGTAGGTATATGTTAAAATTGAAAGTAAAAGCGAACTAGTGAAAGGAATTATAAGACGTGTAATTTTTGACTCTAGACCTACGGCCAGCCACAGTCAAAACCATGTATAGTTTTGTTTTTTGAAATATATTCCATAATTTTCCAAGGCAACTCCCTCCTTTGTCCTTAGGAAATCTTTCTTTAAAATTCTTAACTCCGTCATGAGATATGGCATTTGTGTCTTGCCCTAAGTCTAAATGTTTTATTCCATACTTGTCCATGCCCTTAGGATTCTCTGTGTGCCTTTTCCTCCCTGTACTATAAAATTTTTTAAATGACTCTGAGACTTTACCATGCTATAAACCACTAAAATTCCTTGGTATTGACCAACAGATTGACGATCCTTAAACATCACTATGAAATAACCAACTCAGTCAGCAAGGTAGTTATCAGATTTTATTCTCTTGGTTATGCTTTTCACTTTGTTACCTAGCCCTTGCCTTTCAAAATGCCTAAAATTAGGTTTAGTTTACCTGTGCTAGCTACATGTGGCTAGTTATATCTAAATTTAAATGATTTAAAATTATATAAAATTGAAAATTCCATTTTCTAGTCACACTAGCCACATTTCAAGTGCTCAGTAGCCACATGTGGCTAGTTGCTACTGTGTTGAGCAGTGCAGATATAGAACATTATCGTTACAGAAAGTTCTATTGGACGGTGCTGTTCTAGATCCTTTCTTCACCCTCCAAAAACCCCACCCTTAGGTGGCATATTAGCAGAACACTTAGCCTCTAAATAAAGTTCACTTGTCTCATCTGAAAAGTGAGAATAGCACTTTTCTGATTCAAGAAAGAGGACTGACCCAGATTATTCTGATGTTTCTTACTAGTCTGATAGTCTCATTTCTGCAAACCCACTAAGACTTGACCCTTGGTCAAGAAAATAACCCCATTATAATAATGTTTCTCCGGAAAAAAATCAAATTTGAATTACATCATCTCAACTCACAGCCTCTTTGCCAAGAATATAACCTACTTAAGTGTAGGAACTGCATTCCAACTTCACGAATTCCTTATTCAGTCCAATATGGCAGGTGGTACTTAAATCGTATTTTTTCACACCCCAAGGGGCCTTGAAAACACTGTGGTAAGAGAACCAGCCTCTCTATGAAGGGTCACAGCATTCCTATAAGAAGACATCTGGGAAGCAGAAAATTCATTTAAAAATGCAAACTACATAGTCCTGTAAGTAATTAATTGGGGAACATAAGTTGTATTTGAACTAAAATTGAACCTTTGATTACATTTAATGTCTGGTGGATGATTAATGTTTAAAATGTTTGTTGTTTACTAAACAAGGAATTTGTCTTTTCTTACCATCTGAAAAATCTTGTTTAAAACACTTAGTTTCAGAGATATGATCATTTCTTTGGCACTTACTGGACTGTTAAATTGAATTCATGCTGTCCTTCCACATTTCCCAGCCTACGCAAGAAGTATGAAAATGGGAACGGATGAGCAAAGCCTGGACATGTTTCCATATCCACTGTGTTAACGTTTATTGATGCAAGTCAGCCCTGCACACAGATCTACCACCTGGACCAAGATAAATGGTGAACAGTGTACTTGTTGCTTGGGCAAATTCACTTCCACATCCAAAACAGAAGTTTCCTAACTTGGAATGTTATTCACTATCACTGCAAACTTTATTGAGATCATCATTTTATCTTAGAAACAATTTTATATCAAAAACCCAGATATGGTTGAAAGACAATAGTTCCCAGCGCAGGATATAATAGGAAAGGTTATCAAACCACCCTTCCTTCTTTGCCTCAAATAGTCATCTTTGCTCTAGAGTTTCCTGAGCAGGGAAAATGAACTGGGGGAGGACTGGGTAATTCTCTCCATCCTTCCATTAACCTTCCCAGTCTTCTATGGTGCCAGCTCAACTTGTTGTGTTATTCTTGGCTTCCTGCCTCCTGAAGAACCTGAAAAAAAAAAAAAGCCCCTCTCTCATCCCCAAGTTTTAATAGTTGAGATGTGATCAATAAACATGGATGATGGACTTCAAGTACTGAAAGATTGACCGGTGATATTCAAAAGCTGATTGTAATAACACCCACCACTATTTGTTATGGGGCCAAGCAGTTTATACACATTCTTCTATTTAATATCAATAATCTTTCAGGTGGGTATGATTTACTGTATTATGAGATGAGGAAAATGAGGCTCAAGTTGGCTAAATATTGTGTTCAAGATAACAAAGCTAACACATTGCAGTGACAAAATTAGAGCCCAGGTCACTATGATTCAAAAAGCTTGTTCATTAATATTGCCCAGCTAGGAATGTCCTCCCAGACTCTAGGCATGGACTACCAATTCTCCCATCATGCTGCCTGAAACTGAAAAAGTGGCATATCTCATCATTCTTTGGGCAGGGCAAGATAAGGTTAATTTTAGAAGTCTAATGAGAAAGAATTAAGGTACATCCTGTTAGACAGTCAACATAAGTGGCTCTCATTAGCACAAGGAAAAACCAGTTTGTATGGTCAGCAAAGGAAGCAGCCTCAGCTTTCTTTTGTGATTCTCAGCTGGTTGCCCCTTTAAGTAGCTTAGTCCACATAGTCACATTCGTAGATCCTCTAAATCAAAACCTTTTTTAAAAACACCCATTATTTGGTAGTAATGATTCCTAACTACCAAAGAGTAAGACATACCCTCTCAGGAAAGAACACTGAAGAGGTTTCTCTGAATGCTGGTGAGTTTCAGCTTTTCAAGAGAAAGCCATCTAGAAGAGTGATTTTACACAATTTGTGAATTTTATTCGATTCCAGCAAACTTTTATTGGCACCTGCTCTACATGGGAATTGTGCAAAATGCTGCAGAAGAAGTGTAGAATGAGATTGTTGTCAACTGGAGTTTCACGGTTCATTGAGAAAGACAGATACACACCCAATATGTATAATCTGGCAGACAGTAGTTAAGCTGCAAAATCGATCTCCAAGTAAAATGCAAGAGGAGAGTAGGAGAGGAAAAGAGTGATTCTAATGATAGGCAGGGTAGAGACAAGTCTGAGAAGGGATTGTAGAGATGCGGGCTCTTTGGGTAAATAAAGGCAAGTAAGAGATGGATAGGAACTAACATCCCAGAAGCATAGAAGAAAGCATGTATGCATCTGAGAAATAGTAATAGCCTGGGAAGGCCAAACAGTAGAGTGACTGTGGGGAATCAAGAATATTAAGGGCAATCAGCCTGGGAAGATGTTGGAAGCCAAGTGTATTGCCATAATTGTCAGGCTCCTCCTGTAGACCCTTGCTACTCAGAGTCTGGTCGAGGGAATTCCTTGGAAGTACCGTGGTTAGGATTTGGCGCTTTCACTGCTGTGGCCCAGGTTCAACCCCTAGTCGAGGAACTAAGATCCAGTAAGCCGCCCAGAATGGCCAAAGAAAAAAAAAAAAAAAGAGTGCACTAGAAAGAACAGGAACCTCAGGAACATCTGGGAACTTGTTAGATGTGCAGAAGCCCAGGTCCCACCCAAGACCAATCACACCAGAATCTACAATTTTACAAGATCCCCAGGTGAATCTTTGCACATTATGGTTTCAAAAACACTGCTGAGGACAATGGGGGAGCCATTGATGGTTCCTTGGGAAGAGGAGTAGTCTGATCTTAGCTGTGCTTGGGAAATGCAACTTTGTGAAGTGGTATGGATGGCACACAAATTGGCCATTGGATGAGCAGTTATTCAATGATCACATTCTTTACAAAAATAAGACCAGTTGTCTTCTAGAATAATTATTACTAAGTGATACCCCAGTAGTCATAGCTCCATCACATTTAACTTTGAGGTAACTCGGATATTAATTTTTTTAATGAAATTTATTCATCGCATGGGAAGATGAAGGGAAATCTTCCTACTGCCAAAAGTAGACATATTTTTCACTTTAATTCATAGGTCTGGAATCTATGTAACCATGCTGTTTGATTTTAGATGGTTCAAATCTTTTAAAGCTATCTGAAATCTAATAGCCAAGGACCCTGTAATGTGAGATAAAATTAATCAGGCAGGCTCAGCGCCCTAAATCCAGAATAGTCTGTAGCAACTCTTGGACCCTCCCACTTTCTCCAAACACCCGTTTTGAGATAGCCAGGATAATTTTCATTACCTGCCCAGACAGCTGTGGAGTGTTGTAATTCATTGTTAGATAACTGCAGCATTCCTCCTTAGAAAAGGATACTTATTGTCAAGGATGCAGTTATTCAAAGGTTTAGTATATTTCTTCAACAGTGATGTACCCACCACGTGCAGAAACAGCCTAGCCCTAGAAACCTCAAAGCCAGGCCACAGCTAACATGCTCATCCCTGCTTGGAGGTCGGTACTACAAATACCCTCCCTAGGTTGCTTGTAATCTCTGCTGCTTTAGCAAACAGTCTAAACCACTCCTGTTGGAAAATCCTCTGGACTCCTGAAAATAACTCCTTACTAGCTGAGCAAACCTTAACCCTCCCCTACAAGCAGATAAGAAAATGCCACACATCTAGAAGGCAAGAGGTAGCCAATTTTTATCTTTAAGTATCTCCTCCTTCCACATCCACAGAACAGCCCTGCTATCTTATGATCTTTACTATGAAACTGCAGAGAGGAGAGAAGTGAAAGAGCTAAAAGAAGATAAAATCTCTCCACTCTACGTGTGCGTGCGTGTGCGCATGCATGCACACAGTCATGTGGGAGGGACGCAGAGACGACCACATAAAATTGAAAATCACCTCAGATGACAACGAGGAGACAGGACTTGCAAGACTCTGGGGGCAGAGATAATTAGAGTGAGTAGGTGTGTTGGGTGAGGTCTAAGAGGTTAGACTACGTACTTAGATTACTTGGGAAATGTTGGACTTTAGGTCAGGGGAGGTTCATTGCTACACCACTTCCTGTAATCTAGATATCACAAGTGACAAACAGGACAAATATGAGGGAAGCTTTTATACTCTAAAATCACTTTTTCTATGTTCATAATAACCTCTTATTTGGCACTATTTTCATTTTTTAAGACACCTTAGCATTGGCAAAATGTGTCCAGAGGCAATTAAATCCCTCTAGTTTCTTCTGTGAAATTGATGTTTAATAACTATTTGGGGAGTTTCTCCAAATAAAAAATTCCATTTTTCCCCATTTCTATTTTAAAATCTCTGACAATCAGTAAATTTAGTTTGACAAGTAATGCCACAAGTAAAGCTACTTCCTAACTTCATAAAATCAATCACAAACTATATCCCCTGTAGTAGAGAAGAGACAGCCTTTGTTCATTGGCACAGCCTGGAAGTACCCAGAAACCAGGCAGCAAAGCTCAGCTGGTCCGATGCAGTCAGAAACCTCTCTGAATCCCTATGAGTACCTACTGCAGATCAGGTGCTTTGTTAGGGAGAGGTTGAGAGAAGACAAATAAGGCATAAACCCTGTCTCACAAACCTTATATAATATGAGGGAGGCAATCAAGGAAAGAGTCATTGTAATCCAGGTTTATCACTATAAATCAATACGGGACAGCTACCCACAAAGGGTTGGGAAAAGCTTCTTCACCAATTAGGGGGAAAATCTGTCCAAAATTTAGTTCTTAAAAGTTCATTCTGATGGAGGATTTCAGTCAACCTGGAGATGCCCAGGCAGGGTTAACCAGCTCTGAGAGCAAAAAACAAATATCATATGATATCAGTTGTATGTGGAATCTAAAAAAAAAGATACAAATGAAATTATATACAAAACAGAAACAGGCTCACAGACATAGAAAACAAACTTATGGTTACCAAAGGGGATAGCAGGGGTGGAGGAGGGTTGGGAGAGACAAATTAGGAGTTTGGCCTTAACATATACACACTACTATATATAAAATAGGTAAACAAGGACCTACTGTATTTTTTGTTTCGTTTTTTTCCTTGATATCTCCAATTCCTACTTTTACTACTACTTTCAAATTTGTCTACCACTTATTAGGAATAGTAATACAGTGAAGATTTATTTGACTTAAGGAATAGGCAGGTAGCCAATTGGAGGAGAAAAAAACAATTAAGGGAAACTCAGCTATGCCCCTCAAAAACATATAAATAGCCTGGATAAGTGAGAATTATTTAGTCCATTGTTGTCTTCTCACTTTGTATTGCCTAAGTTATTTTGGTTTTGAGTCTAAGTTATTTTGGTTTTGAGTGTCTTTGATTGTTATCTCCCAGAGAAGAAATCTCTAGTTAGTGAGTTACTTAGTTAGTTAGTTTTTTGTGCATGATGGAGGGTTAAGTTTTATTTCCACAACCTTGAATATGACCATGGATGGATTGCTGACAGTAAAATCCTTTTTTCTTTTTTTTTGAATTTTATTTTATTTTATTAATACAGCATGTTTTTATAAGTTATCTGTTTTATACATATTAGTATATATATGTCAATCCCAATCTCCCAATTCATCCCACCACCACCACCCCACTGCACTTTCCCCCCTTGGTGTCCATACATTTGTTCTCTGCATATGTGTCTCTATTTCCGCCTTGCAAACTGGTTCATCTGTACCATTTTTCTAGATTCCACATATATACGTTAATATACGATATTTCTTTTTCTCTTTCTGCTTACTTCACTCTGTATGACAGTCTCTAGGTCCATCAATGTCTCTAAAAATGACCCAATTTCGTTCCTTTTAGGGGCTGAGTAATATTCCATTGCATATATGTACCACAACTTCTTTATCCATTCATCTATTGAGGGAAATTTAGCTTGCATCCATGACCTGGCTACTGTAAATAGTGCTGCAATGAACATTGGGATGCATGTGTCTTTTTAAATTATGGTTTTCTCTCGGTATATGCCCATTAGTGGGATTCCTGGGTTGTATGGTAATTATATTTTCAGTTTTTTAAGGAACTTCCATACTGTTCTCCACAGTGGCTGTATCAATTTACATTCCCACCAACAGAGCAAGAGGGTTCCCTTTTCTCCGCACCCTCTCCAGCATTTGTTGTTTGTAGATTTTCTGATGATGCCCATTCTGACCGGTGTGAGGTGATATCTCATCGTAGTTTTGACTTGCATTTCTCTAATAATTAGTGATGTTGAACAGTTTTTCATGTGCCTCTTGGCCATCTGTATGTCTTCTTTGGAGAAATGTCTATTTAGGTCTTCTGCCCATTTTTGGATTGGGTTGTTTCTTTCTTTAATATTGTGCTGCATGAGCTGTTTATATATTTTGGAGATTAATCCTTTGTCCGTTTATTCATTTGCAAATATTTTCTCCCAGTCTGAGGGTTGTCTTTTTGTCTTGTTTATGGTTTCCTTTGCTGTGGAAAAGCTTTGAAGTTTCATTAAGTCCCATGTGTTTATTTTTGTTTTTATTCCCATTACTCTAGGAGGTGGATCAAAAAAGATCTTGCTGTGATTTATGTCAAAGAGTGTTCTTCCTATGATTTTCTCTAAGAGTTTTATAGTGTCTGGTCTTACATTTAGGTCTCGAATCCATTTTGAGTATATTTTTGTGTATGGTGTTAGGGAGTGTTCTAATTTCATTCTTTTAAATGTAGCTGTCCAGTTTTCCCAGCACCACTGATTGAAGAGACTGTCTTTCCTCTATTGTATATTCTTGCCCTCTTTATCAAAGATAAGGTGACCATACATGCATGGGTTTATCTCTGGGCTTTCTATACTGTTCCATCGATCTGTATTTCTGTTTTTGTGCCAGTACCATGCTGTCTTTATTACTGTAACTTTGTAGTATAATCTGAAGTCTAGGAGCCTGATTCCTCCAGCTCTGTTTTTCTTTCTGAAGACTGCTTTGGCTACTCAGGGTCTTTTATGTTTCCATACAAATTGTGAATTTTTTTGTTCTTGTTCTGTGAAAAATGCCATGGGTAATGTGATAGAGATTGCATTGAATCTGTAGATTGCTTTGGGTAGTATAGTCATTTTCACAATGTTGGTTCTTCCAATCCAAGAACATGGTATATCTCTCCATCTCTTTGTATAGTCTTTGATTTCTTTCATCAGTGTCTTATAGTTTTCTGAGTATAGGCCTTTTGCCTCCTAAGGTAGATTTATTCCTAGGTATTATATTCTTTCTGTTGCAGTAGTGAATGTGATTGTTTCCTTAATAGATGAAGAGATGAGCCTTCTAATGTGTTGTTGGATTCTGTTTGCTAGTATTTTGTTGAGGATATTTGCATCTATATTCATCAGTGATATTGGTCTGTAATTTTCTTTTCTTTTATTGTAGTCTCTTTGTCTGGTGTTGATATCAGGGGGATGGTAGACTCATAGAATGAATTTGGGAGTGTTCCTTCCTCTGCAATTTTTTGGAAAAGTTTGAGAAGGATGAATCTTAGCTCTTCTCTAAATGTTTGATAGAATTCACCTTTGAAGTGATCTGGTCCTGGACTTTTTTTTGTTGGAAGATTTTTAATCATGGTTTCAATTTCATTACTTGTGATTGGTCTATTCATATTTTCTATTTCTTCCTAGTTCAGTCTTGGAAGGTTATGCCTTTCTCCGAATTTGTCCATTTCTTCCAGGTTGTCTGTTTTATTAGCATAGAGTTGCTTGTAGTAGTCTCTTATAAGGCTTTGCATTTCTGCGGTGTCTGTTGTAACTTCTCAGTTTTCATTTCTAATTTTATTGATTTGAGTCCTCTCCCTCTTTTTCTTGATGAGTCTGGCTAAGGTTTATCAATTTTGCTATCTTCTCAAAGACCATCTTTTAGTTTTATTGATCTTTGCTATTGTTTTCTTTGTTTCTATTTCATTTATTTCTGCTCTGATCTTTATGATTTCTTTGCTTCTACTAACTTTGGGTCTTGTGTATTCTTCTTTCTCTAGTTTCTTTAGGTGTAAAGTTAGATTGTTTATTTGAGATTTTTCTTCTTTCTTGAGGGAGGCTTGTATTGCTATAAACTTCCCTCTTAGAATTGCTTTTGCTGCATCCCATAGGTTTTGGATGGTCACGTTTTCATTGTCACTTGTCTCTAGGTATTTTTTGATTTCCTCTTTGATTTCTTTGGTGATCTCTTTGTTATTTAGTAACATATTGTTTAGACTCCATGTGTTTGTGTTCTTTATGTTTTTTTCCCTGCAATTTATTTCTAATCTCATAGTGTTGTGTTTGGAAAAGATGCTTGATATGATTTCAGTTTTCTTAAATTTACCAAGGGTTGATTTGTGACCCAGGATGTGATCTATCCTGGAGAATGTTCCATGTGCACTTGAGAAGAAAGTATAATCTGCTGTCTTTGGATGGAATGTCCTATAAATATCAATTAAATCTATCTGGTCTATTGTGTCATTTAAAGCTTTTGTTTCCTTTTAATTTTCTGTCTGTATGATCTGTCCATTGGTGTAAGTGAGGTGTTAAAGTCTCCCACTCTTTTTATGTTACTGTTGATTTTCTCTTTTATAACTGTTAGCATTTGCCTTATGTATTGAGGTGATACTATGTTGGGTGCATATATATTTATAATTGTTATGTCTTCTTGGATTGACCTATTGATCATTATGTAGTATCCTTCCTTGTCTCTTGTAACATTCTTTATTTTAAAATCTATTTTTTCTGATATGAGTATTGACACTCCAGCTTTCCTTTGATTTCCATTTGCATGGAGTATCTTTTTCCATCCCCTCACTTTTGGTCTGTATGTGCCCTAGGTCTGAAGTGGGTCTCTTGTGGACAGCACATATATGGGTCTTGTTTTTGTATCCATTCGACGAGCCTGTGTCTTTTGGTTGGAGCAATTAATCCATTCATATTTAAGGTAATTATCAATATATATGTTCCTATTACCATTTTCTTAATTTTTTTGGGTTTGTTTCTGTAGGTCCTTTTCTTCTCTTTTGTTTCCCACGTAGAGAAATTCCTTTAGTATTTGTTGTAGAGCTGGTTTGGTGGTGCTGAATTCTCTTAGCTTTTGCTTGTCTGTTAAGCTTGATTTCTCTGTCAAATCTGAATGAGATCCTTGCTGGGTAGAGTAATCTTGGTTGTAGGTTCTTCCCTTTCATCACTTTAAGTATATCATGCCACTCCCTCTGGCTTGTAGACCTTCTGCTGTGAACTCAGCGGTTATCCTTCTCGGAGTTCCCGTGTATGTTATTTGTCATTTTTCCCTTGTTGCTTTTAATAATTTTTCTTTGTCTTTAATTTTTGTCAATTTAATTCCTATGTCTCAGCGTGTTTCCCCTTGGGTTTATCCTGCCTGGAACTCTCTGTGCTTCCTGGACTTGGATGGCCATTTCCTTTCCCATATTAGGGAAGTTTTCCACTATAATCTCTTCAAATATTTTCTTGGGTCCTTTCTCTCTCTCTCCTCCTTCTGGGACCCCTATAATGAGAATGTTGGTGTGTTTAATGTTGTCCCAGAAGTCTCTTATGCTGTCTTCATTTCTTTTCATCCTTTTTTCTTTATTCTGTTCTGCAGCAGTGAATTCCACCTTTCTGTTTTCTGGCTCACTTATCTGTTCTTCTGCCTCAGTTATTCTGCTACTGATTTCTTCTACTGTATTTTTCATTTCAGTTATTGTATTGTTCATCTCTGTTTGTTTGTTCTTTAATTCTTCTAGGTGTTTGTTCTTTAATTCTTCTAGGTCTTTTTTAAACATTTCTTGCATCTTTTTGATCTGTGCCTCCATTCTTTTTCCGAGGTTCTGGATCATCTTCACTATCATTATTCTGAATTCTTTTTCTGGAAGGTTGCCTATCTCCACTTCATTTGCCTATCTCCACTTCGTTTCTCTGCCTATCTTGTTGCTTCATCTGATATATAGTCCTCTGCCTTTTCATTTTGTCTATCTCTCTGTGAATGTGGTTTTCATTCCACAGGCTGCAGAATTGTAGTTCTTCTTGCATGTGCTGTCTGCCCTCTGGTGGATGAGGCTATCTAAGAGGTTTGTGGAAGTTTCCTGATGGGAGGGACTGGTGGTGGGTAGAGCTGGGTGTTGTTCTGGGGGGCAAGCTCAGTAAAACTTTAATCTGCTTGTCTGCTGATGGGTTGGGCTGAGTTCCTTCCCTACTGGTTTTTTGGCCTGAGGCAACCCAGCACTCGAGGCTACAGGTTCTTTGGTGGGGCTAATGGCAGACTCCAGAAGGGCTCATGCCAAGGAGTCCTTCCCAGAACTTCTGATCCCAGTTTCCTTGTCCCCGTGGTGAGTCACATCCTCCCTCCACCTCTGCAGGAGACCCTCCAACACTAGCAGGTAGGTCTGGTTCAGTCTCCTATGGGATCACTGCCCCTTCCCCTTGGGTCCTGTTGTGCACACTACTTTGTGTGTGCCCTACAAGAGTGGAGTCTCTGTTTCCCCCAGTCCTGTCAAAGTCCTGCAATCAAATCCCGCTAGCCTTCAAAGTTTGATTCTCTCAGAATTCCTGCTGCCATTGCTGGACCCCCAGGTTGGGAAGCCTGACATGAGGCTCAGTAGCTTCACTCCAGTGGATGGACTTCTGTAGTATAATTGTTCTCCAGTTTGTGAGTCACCTACACAGTGGTTATAGGATTTGATTTTATTGTGACTGTGCCCCACCTACCGTCTCACTGAGGCATCTCCTTTGTCTTTGGATATGGAATATCTTTTTTGGTGAGTTCCAGTGTCTTCCTGTGGATGATTGTTCAGCAGTTAGTTGTGGTTCCGGTGCTCTCGCCAGAAGAAGTGAGTGCACATTCTTCTACTCTACCATTTTGAACCAATCTAGGGCCTACTGTGTAGCAAAGGGAACCATACTCAATATCTTGTAATAATGTATAATGGTAAAGAATCTGAAAAAGAATATTTGTATATATACATAAACTTGAATATGTATATGAAATTGAATCACTTTGCTGCACGCAGAAAACTAACATAGCATTGTAAATTAGCTATACTTCAATTTTATTTTATTTTATTTTATTTTTGACTGCGTTGGGTCTTCATTGCTGCATGCAGGCTTTTCTCTGGTTGCAGCAAGCAGGGCTAGTCTTTGTTGTGGTGCACAGGCTTCTCACTGTGGTGGCTTCTCTTGTTGTGGAGCATGGTCTCTAGGTGTACAGGCTTCCATAGTTGTGGCTCGCCAGCTGTAGAGCACAGGCCCAGTAGTTGTGCTACACAGGCTTATTTGCTCCACTGCATGTGGGATCTTCCCAGACCAGGGCTCAAACCCATGTCGCCTGCATCAGCAGGCAGATTCTTAACCACTGCACCACCAGGGAAACCCTATACTTCAATTTTGAAAAAGCATTTAAAGTTAAACTATTGTGTTCTTGCACAAGATGAGCTACCCCAGCACCACATGCAGAATTCAAAATGGATTGAATCCCGTAGTCAGGATGACTCCTGAGCATCTGTAGAAAGTTCTTGTGTGCTAAATCTGTGGTTGGTTCACTGGGAAAGACTAGTTAGTCGGGGTTCACCACTGTCAAGCACTTTAGAATGAGCAAGGACCACAGAGCTGAATGGACTGCCTGGGTTTGAACCTGGCTCCCCATTTACCACATATTGGACCTTCGGCTCAACCTCTCTGTGCCACAGTTTCCTCATCTGGGAAATGGGGATAATAATAGCACCTACTTCATAGAGTTGTTATGAGGAGTAAATGAGTTAATATTTGTATAGTTTTCAGAATAGTGCTTGGCCCTTAGTAAGTGCTTTGAAAGGTTATGTTAAATAAAAGTCAGTATCATGAGCCCCTTCCCCATTCAATGCCTATCAAGACAGGGTGGCGAACCATAATTCAGTGCAGATAATATCTGCTTTTCTATAGATGAAATGACCTTTCTCTGGAGGAAAGAGAGCATCTGTCTGAAGCAGCCTTTCTCTACCAAAAAGATTCACTAGGATTATATTCAAATCATGTCCCCTTCCCTCCAGTGAATGAATGGCATACATTTTCCCAAGACACTGGCCATAGTGGGGCCCAACATCTCCTTCTTGTATGAAATAGATATTCAACCAAAAGTAAGAGGTGGTCTCAAGGGAATAGAGATCTCAAGATCTGATAACAAGTTAGCATTGAACTATAGTCAAATCCTTTATTCTTTCTTCTCTTAAATTCAACATTGAAATTAATTCCATTAATTGGCTTTTTTGTCTTAGATTATAAAATTAATTATCATAAATCTTCTGTTTTTCCTATTGTTCTCCACAGAAGCTGGCAAATAACCTTCCTTCTCTAGACCCCTCAAAAAAATTCTTTTTTAACAATTACACTTAGGCATACACATTATCCTCAGACTGACAGACTTCTACAAAACTAATTTCCCCATCGTCTTATCAGAGGTCTGCACTGAAGCAGCAGCCACATGGAAACTTTATAAGCTGCACAGGGCAAGTAAATGCCAGGAAGCAAAATTGGCTGCCTTTAAGATTTTACACAGACATTCCAAGTCCCAGAGCTATTTCTTTTCCAAAATTTTAATAATTAGTCTTTTTCTTAAGCTTCGACCCAAAAAAAGAAGAAGAAAGAACAAAAGCTTCCTTCAGAGGATATTAGGATTGTATTAGCCTTCTTTGTCTGGCAGCTTAATAAGCTTCCCACTGAGAGGGTCAGGAGCCACAGACACAGCCCCTCCCAGGCTCACTGCAGATAAAAACTCCACTGATACACAGTTGAGTCCCTGACCCGCAAGTTAACACTCCCTGTTTGTCCAGACGGCCATTCTCCTGAGTGCAGCCTGACAATCATGTCAAAGGAGGCTAGGACCTGATCACCAGCCTCATTTTCGATTGTGAGTAAAATCAGGGTTTGAAGCCAGGTCTCTGAAGATCTGGCGCAATGACATGAACTTGGTCCCCTAATAAATCACAGCTGAAATCAGTGTGCAGGAGACCAAATGCTATATGATGCTGCTGGCAAGATGAATTCTATTATAGTCTCACTTGTCCCCTTTTGCCTTGGCTTAAAACTTTCAAAGAAGTTTAATCAGAGTTTCCAAAACTCCATGTTTATCCTTTGTTTAAAAGCAATTTTTTTGTTCTTTTGGGGAATCATCTTACAGATGACCTCAGGGGGAAAATTACATATTTGATATTTATCCTGAGGGCTGTGGTCTCTCATAGGAGCAGAGTTTAGAACAAAGACTATATGTGAATTTAGAAATTCTGAGCAAAGAAAGAACAAAAATTACACATCAAGCCATTTTTGAAAGAGCAAAAATTACATATCAAGTCATTTTGATTTATTTTTAACATTTTACATTTTCTATCTAGAAATGTTGAAAATAAATAATAATGCCTGAAAATTACTATTTACCTTCTGAATTCAGCTTCATTGGAGCAGGTGATACTTAAGAAAGCATTACAAGTAAATATCGAAACATCACAGAAATATTGATGTCTTACCTCTGTTTTCTTCTCAGCAATTTTTAAATGGGCCAAGTGGTATAAATTCAGCATTAAACACGTAAAGCACAAATATTTTTTCTTGATTCTTAACGCAGAGATGTGTACTCACAAAGAAAAATCAATTTGGCAACCTTGTGTGTACACGACAGTTTTCATTTCCCCACTTGCTGAGAAGAAATGCAGACAATGGGCACTGCTGAATGAAGTGACATTTAGAGAATTGTGATTTTTTTTCATTACCACCTTAGTCACACTTAAAATTTTTATTTCAATTACATGAATAAACCTTTCCTACATATTTGAAATCCAACCAGTAAAATTCTTTGCAAGGAAGCAAAATTTTCACCTACTCAAATCACCCTTTTATGCGTATTGTCAAAATGATACATGTAATGGCATCAAAAGGCTGAACAAGTAGAAAACTCAGGCTCTTTGGGCAATATTTACAAATTTATCCATGTCTTCACTTGCCCTAAACTGACTTCTTTTAACCTTAGACTCATGCCTTCTGGATCTAGCCCATCCTTAGTTTCATGACCACATGATTCTAACGGCTGAACTAGAAGCAGCTAATTTACAGTCTCACATCATAAAAGAATCAGTTTTCCTCTTTAAAGAGATAGTTAATCATTGATGGTTATGCCTTCTATACTTAGAATATTCTCTTAGTCATATCCTACAATTTGGAGAGTGAGTTTTGGGGGAAGTAGACTGTCTGCCCTGCTATTTTGCCAGATGAGCACTTTTTCCTAAAGTACCTTCATTTTCCTGAGTAAACCCATTTCTCAGCTTCCCTGATGTGGAGCAACAACAAATACCCCAGCCATCTGGCTTCACATGTTTCATACTCTGGGAAACAAAGGTCTTTTTCAACATCAGGCCCATTTAACATCCATGCCAGACCCTGATCATTATTTCATTTGTTTCTTCAAAATAACCTTGCAGGATTGGTCATCTTATCATATTTTCTAGTTGAAAAAACAGAGTCAGAGAGGTTCAGAGGAGTTAGGCTCACTCAGCTATCAAGAATTTGAGTCTAAGTTGTATAGCCATGTGTAAATCAATGAAGTTAGACACACCCTCTCACCATACACAAAAATAAACTCAAAATTGCTTAAAGACTTAAACATAAGACATGATACCATAAAACTCCTAGAAGAGAACATAGACAAAACATTCTCTGACCTAAATCATACCAATGTTTTCGTAGGTCAGTTGCCCAAGGCAATAGAAATAAAAACAAAGATAAATAAGAGGGACCTAATCAAACTTACAAGTTTTTGCACAGCAAAGGAAACCATAAAATGGAAAAACAACCTACAGAATAGGAGAAAACATTTATAAACAATGCGACCGACAAGAGCTTAATTTCCAAAATATACAAATAGTTCATACAACTCAACAACAAAAAAACAAACAACCCAATCCAAAAATGGGCAGAAGACCTAAATAGACATTTCTCCAAAGAATAAATTCAGAATAGCCAATAGGCATATGAAAAGATGCTCAACATCCCTAATTATTAGAGAAATGCAAATAAAAACTACAAGAGGTACCACCTCACACCAGGCAGAATGGCCATCATTAAAAAGTCTACAAATAACAAATGCTGGAGAGGGTGTGAAGAAAAGGGAACCCTCCTACACTGTTGGTGGGAATGTAAGTTGGTGCAGCCACTGTGGAAAACAGTATGGAAGTTCCTCAGAAAACTAAAAATAAAATTAACATATGATCCAGCAATCCCACGCATGAACATATATCTGGACAAAACTATAATTAAAAATGATAACTTGCACCCCTATGTTCATAGCAGCACTATTCACAATAGCCAAGACATAGAAACAACCTAAATGTCCGTCAACAGATGAATGGATAAAGAAGATGTGGTACATACGTACAATGGAATACTACTCAGCCATAAAAAAAGAATGAAATAATGCCATCTGCAGCAACGTGGATGCAACTAGAGATTATCATACTAAATGAAGTAAGTCAGAAAGAGAAAGACAAATACCATATGATATCACTTATATGTGGAATCTAAAATATGAACCAAATGAACCTATCTATGAAACAGAAACAGAATCACGGCATAGAGAACAGACTGGTGGTTGCTGAGGCGGAGGGGGATGGGGGAGGGTTGGAGCGGGAGGATGGGGTTAGCAGATGTAAGCTTTTATATATAGAATGGATAAATGAAAAGGTCCTACTGTATAGCACAGAGAACTATATTCAATATCCTATGATAAACTATAATGGAAAAGAATATTTTTTAAAAGTATGTTTATATAAGTATAACTGAATCACTTTACTATACAGCAGTAACTAACACAACATTGTAAATCAACTATACTTCAATTTAAAACAAAGAAGAATTTGAGTCAAAGTGTCTGCACCCAGAACTTAGATTCCAGTAAGGAGTCATCTTGCTTCTGTTTCTGGACACAAGCAAAATATAATGGTGAGGATTTGAAGCTAGTATTCAAATCCCACCTCTGCCCCTTCCCAGCTTGGAAAAGTGAAATAAGGCTAGAGATGGACAAGGCCCATAAGACGTTAGTTTGTGAAGTTTAGAGAGTATGTAAAAAACACTTAGCACAGTGCTTCCCATGTAGCGAAGTGTTCAATAAGGAAAGGGCTATCAAAGCATGGCAAGTCCCAAACTGATTTAAGATACTCCAAGTCACAGTAAGTGTCTTCAAGACATCTTTAGAGTTAAGATACAATAGGCTTGGCCAGTTTTTTAGTCATCCAGGGCTTTAATAATAATAATTAATAAAAATATCTTTTATTAAAAGCTTACTACAGCCAAGCACTGTGATTAGCACTTTCTATACAACATCTTCACTGATTCTCACAACCATGCAATGAGCTAGAAATTAAACTTGTTTTATAGATGACAAGCCAAGGACTTGGAGTGGTTCTATACATAGCCGGCTAGTTTTGTGAAGGAGTGGAGCTATAAACCAAAGCTTTTACTATAGTTCTGTGAACTACCCTTTGATTATCTCTGTGGCAGGATATGTAGTTGTTCGTCTAAATGCTACTGTTTTATTGGCTTTTTTTTCTCTGCTACATTAAAAAGATGGAATGAAAACATTTCTACTCACCTCCTAGAAAATGTGAAGATTGAGTTCTCCCTGCCCTCCAAGAAAAAGAAGCTATCTTACCTATTGCTAACAATTTGGGTTCCAAAAATGCTGAACCCAATAATGGGTCATCCACTCTGCAAGAACATAGGAAAACAGGGTTTCAAGAGAGCTGAAGTCCCTCTAAGAAAGAAGGAGAGATCCCTCCAAAATGAAAGTAAGTCAGAAGGCAGCAACTTGGAAGGAGGAGGTGAATAAAAACAGTCACAGGAACAGGAGCCTCATCCCCAAAAGTAAGCCTTACCAAGGACAGCCCTGAGGGCCTGGGTGAAAGGCAAGAGCAGAAGTGGTGAAGAACATCATTCGGAAGCCAGCCTGCCTCTGAGCAAACCCCACTTCCACTTACTTACTTGTGACTTTTGACAGGGGAAGGGGACTTATCCTCTCTGCTACTCAATAGCTACCTCAGTTTTCCCTTCTGTAAAATGGAGATAATATTACTGTCTACGTTATAGGGTTCTGAGGATGAAATGTTAAGCCATTAGAACAGTGCCTGTCCCAGAGTGTGTGCTTAGTAAGTGTAAGTCATTATTTATACAATATTTGCAAGCTCTGGAGTTGGGTGGAGCTATGTCACCATATGACCAAAATAGAGCCTTTGCATGGACGGCACCCACACCCTATGCTCTCACCAGCAGATTCTCTTGTTGGGGTTAGTTCATTCCTAAAGAAGGAGGACATTTTCCCCTCTACTCTTCTAGGTTCTTGGCTGAGATCCCCCATTATAAAAGATAGATGAACAGGAGAAAAAAACCCCACAAGTTTAACAACATGTATACCTCCTGTATACATGGGAGAGACCCAGGAAAACTGAGCAATTCTCCAAAATGACCCAAGACACCACCTTAAATACCATCTCTAGCTAAAGACAAAAGATGCTGGGGAGTACGGGGAAGGCCAGTTACAGGCTGTTACCAGGAAAAGTGCAGTAAACAAGGGCATGGTAGTTATGCCTTCTCCATTGATAAGAGTTTCTAGAGATCTGGTTATCCTCTTCTTCCTGGTACAGAAAGGAAAACACGCTTAGAAATAGACAGTTCCCTTATGCATGTAAATGTCTCTTAGAAAAGGGTAAGGGCTACTCAGTCTTCAGAGCTTCTCCATTGTCTGCTGTTTCTTAAAAATAATCAGCCTAAAATAATCTTTATGCCAAAGAGGAGTATTTGGGGGTAACAAATCCTGCTCCCCCTCATATCCAAAAGTACCCCTGTGGTCTCCCAGCAGGAACAACTCTGCTCTGCCCCTTTCAAATGCCACATGGGGCCACTGTAATGCTGAGGTCAGAAAGCACAGTAAAGTCAGAGCCCAAATGACTAAGAACTGGAACCCCAGTTCCTGGTCCTTCTGCCCACCCCCCCCCCACCCCCACCTCCCCGCCACCTACCACTTAGTTCTATTTTACTCATTTCCCTCATCTGTAAAACAAAAACACCACCCACCTCACAAGATTGTTATGAGTATTCACTGAGATAACAAATAAGAAGCAGCTAGCATAACACCTGACACATAGTAGGTTGTTTAAAAGATTTATTTCCTTTCTTCTTTCCTTAAGCTAAAGACAGCATTTACTAAACACTGTTAAGGGACTAATAATTTAAGGTTAAAAGGCTAATGGGAAGCAGGGAATCAGTTCTAGCATTAAGACACTGCTGCCTATACAATATCTACTGATTTATTCCTTCCCCAAATATTTGTTTCTCATGATGTTTATAGGTCAGAAAGAATGACTTCTATGTAGGAATAAAATGAGGATGACAATAATAATAATTATTAATAATATCTAACTTCAGATCATAGGCAAAGTGCCTTCTGTTTTTTTAATAGAAACATCTATGTTTTTCTCTTTAGGTCCCTAGAAAACGTAATCATAATTTACTCCTGTGTGTTAGGAGGAAATCAGCCCTGCTGCAGTCATTAAATTCATTTAAGTCCACACAACAGAAGGAGACACTCTAGAGGTCCTCTTTCATCGTTAAATGAGCACCTAGGTGGTGTGGACAGAAGTGAAGGAGATAAAGCCACTTTGAGTAATAAAAGAGAAAAAGCACTGATTAATAAAAATTAATCCGATTTTACATATTAATGGATACAGACCCGCCATCTGTTTACTATACCCATTGTGTGACAATGCAAGGAAGGTAATGAGGAAAACTACTGGAAAGGCCCCACGGTTTAAAAGACCAGAAAAGACTAGAAAAAGACTAGAAACAGAGGCTCACTTGAAGGACCGATTATGATGCTACACCTAACTCCTCAGCAGGACAGCTAATTTCTCACACCAATCAGTCCATTGCTAGAAGTGCTGAAGAGGAAAAAAAGAAGTCCCTGCTGCACACTATCCTGTCTTTCCCCAGATTCTAAATCTTCACACACAAATAATTTGCAAGCACAGACATCTCTGAGGTTCGGTGAATTGTCCCTCCCACCTCTCTTTGTTCCCTCAATCCTAGAGGAATGCTCCCAGCAGACAGGAAATGTGACCCAGAAGTGTGGTAGCATGTTTGTGTCTTGTTTCAGGAAGATGAGTGGTTCCCAGTCTCCTCCAGTTGAACTCACACGTTCCATCTTTGATGAAAAATTTAAACAGTCCTGGCTCATTTGGAGCTCTTTGTTCTCAGGACCAGTTTAGGAAACAGCCCTCAGGACACAGCCAGTAAACGGCTTGGTTGTACCCACTGTGCTCTGAGTATGTAACCTCAGGAATCAAGACAAGCTATGGATATTTTCATATTGTGGCTTTTTAGGCAGGATTCCTTGCTACCAACCAGTAATATCAATCCTGATCTAGGTTAGATTTCAAGAATCTATTTCAGTGGTCAAATGCTGGTTAATAGAGTGGATATAATATATGCCCATAGCCTTCTAATTAGTTCCAATGTTTCTCTCTGAGTATAAAATGTCATTGGAAGTATTCTTAAAGAAATAACTGGGAGATATGTAGATAACCCACACAAATATCTATATGTAGCTGGGCTTTACCCAAGTGAACCCAGACAGAAAATGTATCAATATTAACTAATAACAACAATCGTTCATTTACTCTCTTATTGTCATAGGATTGAAGGCTAGGGAAGTCAGGGTTGATTAAAGTAGAGGGTCTTGGGTTCAAACTGATACCAAGAGCACAAACATGCTGAGAGCTGCCACTAGCCAATACAGAAAATGTAGACGGATCCCTGCCCCAACCCTGAGCAGAGGCAGCCCTGTGGGCCCAGAGTTTGTTGAGCAGAAAGGGGGTCTGAATTTTAGATACCACTTGTGACTTCAGTGGTTGTTGTATGTTTCACAAGCAGCACAGTCACAGAGAGCTGCAGCCTCCGTGTGCATAGGGCACCTCCCACAGCAGAGTGAAAGAAGGCATCTGGATGGGTTGGTGCTGGTAATAGGGACTGTCCCACAGGTGAGTCTTCAAAAAGGTAGCCTCTGCCTCTTCCTGTGGTTATTCAAGTGAAAGTGAAAAGTTCTCCCATCCATGGCATAAAAGCAAGCAAAAAATAACCACCATATCTCTTGCCAACCTTGTCTCCTTGACCGGGGGGATTTTGAAGACAGAGGGAATGATCACTTGGTTCTTTGCATCTGTAGCAAACCAGCCTCTCCTTCACTGTTGGATTAATGGTTTGGGACACCTAGTGCTGCCACGAAAAGTGCTAGCACACCAAACACCTTGACACAAGCAGCTCGTGTAGGAATGGCTTTAGTTTACAATCAGATGTAAGACATGTACGATTATATTCTTTAAATACATGGGATATATTTTACCTTTTCAAATGAAAATTCCAACACATTACCATTCATAAATGAAACGAACAAAAAAGTCATAATCAGGAAAGAAGTTAGAACCCGCCCAAATAATTTCTTCTGAATTGTCTCTCTATCTGCTCCATTTCTCTTTTCCCCACCCTCCCAGAGTCTGTGGTTGCCAGCGAGGAAACATGAATGCTGAAGCAAGAACAAAAGGAAAACAGAAACATATATTTATGTAAACTTGTATTGATTCAACTAGGAAGAAACCCCACAGCTTTCAAGGTCTGAGTCACAAATCATTATGACCAGAAATGCTGATGTACTAGGAATACGCAAGGACTTTTGCTTGTTATCATGGGTCAGGCCTGTTGCAGTGCTAGAGTTAAGCTGAAAAACATTAAATATAGTTTTAAGCCTCCATTTATCAGGCGATATTTTGGGAAAGGGAGGACACAGTGGCTGTGAGTCCAGGCTTGTATATTCAGCTCCACATGTAGTCACAGACAGATCCACATTCAGGAAAATCAGAGGGAGGTCTCATTACCTTTCCAAACATGAGAAAACTCTGTTCTTCCCAAGATGACCTGAAATGTTCTAATTATTGGTTATTCCCTCTGGTTGGTGATGCAGCCAACAAGCACGTAGAGTTCAGTGAACCCACAAGTGCACAGCTGTTATCTTTGACTTGTGGCCAAAGCAAAAATTGGAACAGAATTTACCCAGACAAGTATAAAGGCTTCTGTTTAAAGCAGCTATTTTCTAAGTCAGATAAACAGCTTTGAAATGGAGAAGAAATGAATTCTTTTCTAGAATGTCTGAATCAAAGTGAGGTCAACGTCTTGAAGACAAGATGTTAACACAGATTACCCACACAGGCTGCACAAGTCTCCCAAAGAATGAGGCAGCCTCCATGCCTCCAGGCCGCCTGTAGTTCTACCTGTTTCATCAACTTGTTTTTGTGTTTGGAAACAACCTTCTGCATTCAGGAAAGGTAGCTATGTTGATTTAGTTAGTTCATGATATAAAACAGCAAAGGACAGCAAACCACTGTGTTGAAAGCTTCCATGAGCTGGCAGTGGCATAGGCCAGTGACCTCTTTTTCCAGTAGCTTGAGAGGCTCTTATCTGGCAGTAGGAGGGCAGAAAGAAACAGAGTAGTTTCACTTTGGGCTTGCATCAGTGATTCTGCCCTTTGAATTTCCACTAAGAAATGACATTAACAAATACCTCATTTTTTGTAGGAAGCAAAGGGACTGGTAAGAAATAGCTGGTGGGAGAAGCAGGGGAAAATCACCCTCCCTGTTCCTTACACAAACACCACATGCCTATGCTAATCTGGCAATCCATCTTGCAATCACCAAGCAGTACCCAGCAAGGAAGCAATTTGCACGGCAACAGTGGTCCTCAGAGCTTTTCATAGCTTGACGTCTATTGCGGCTGCTTATACTGGAGCAGCGGGTGGGTATAAAATAGCAGAATCTGAGCCTACAGAAGCAGCATCCCAGGGTAGAAGAAGAGATTTTTTTTTTTTCCAGTAGAGCGTATCAATGTACCTGAATGGAGAGCTGGGTCCTGGTGAGCTGTCATCATCAGCAAATCTGTCTGTACTTCCATCTCAAGTGGTCTATTTTGGTGATAACAACGCTTATGCAGCAAGGGTTTGAAAAGCCTGCTTCTCTTGAATCCAAAGGGGTTATGGACCATGTCTGCAGGGCAGACAGCCCTCAGCCTACTCTCAGCTTTCATTCATTCCCAAAATCTCCCTGCACTCTTCACTTGCAGCAGTAGTAAAATGGCACCATTTTCCAAGGCCTTTCAGCACAATGCATCCACACATGATAAGGAATGACCAAGCATCGTGGGCTGTTCTAAAACACTCTATTGTGAAGGTGGTCAGACGCATAATTGGTGTCGACTTCATACTAAGTTGGTCAGGGATAGTTATCAGAAGTCCATTGAACAAATGGATGGGATGTTTCAAACCCATGAGCGTCAAGCTTCTCCAAAAAACAAGATGTGACAGCTGAAGTCATGCTTAACAGAATTGGTTTTAAAATGTGAAGTGGGTTTTAAAAGCAGCCCTGCCTTCATATTGGGTGTGAATGAGGCTTAGCATGAAATATCAAAAGAGGAGAAATCCCTGTCAAGGCGGAGACTCTTACTTTGTTCTCTGTGGATGACAACTAGATACCTCTAGATAATACTTGAAAGTACTAAGTTGTGTGGGCAGCAGATGGGTGGGCGGCCAAGGCTGTGTGAAACAGCATTCCAAGAAAGCAGTTCAGCCAACTTCACAAGCAGCACATTAGGAACAAAGCCTGTAACAATTCCTGACCTGTTGTTTCTCTGGTAATTTGTTCACCAGAAGTCAGCAAGGGAAATCCTGCCTCCACCTTCCTTGGACTGCATGTGTCCTGCTGCTGGTTGTCTGGTTCTTTTACCCTACTTCTACTCAATTCATGGCTTTCTTGTAATTCTCGAACACTGGAGTTGGCAAACTTGTTCTGTAAAAGGGCAGATAGTGGAGATTGGTTCAAGATGGTGGAGCAGAAAGACATGCTCTCACTCCCTCTTTCGAGAACAACAGAATCACAACTAACTACTGAACAACCATCAACAGGAAAACACTGGAACTCACCAAGAAAGATATTGCACTTGCAAATACAAAGGAGAAGCCACAATGAGATGGTAGGAGGGGTGCTATCACAATAAAATCAAATCCCATAACTGCTGGGTGGGTGACTCACAAACTGGAGAACACTTATACCACAGAAGTCCAGCCAGTGGAGTGAAGGCTCCAAGCCACACATCAGACTTCCCAACCTGGGGGTCTGGCAATGGGAGGAGGAATTCCTAGAGAATCAGACTTTGAAGGCTAGCAGTATTTGATTGCAGGACTTTGGCAGGACTGGGAGAAACAGAGATTCCACTATTGGAGGGCACACACAAAGTAGTGTGCACATTGGGACCCAGGGGAAGGAGTAGTGACCCCATAGAAGACTGAACCAGACCTACCTGCTAGTGTTAAAGGGTCTCCTGCAGAGGTGGTGGGTGGCTGTGGCTCACCAAGGGATAAGGACACTGGCAGCAGAAGTTCTGGGAAGTACTCCTTGGCGTAAGCCCTCCCAGAGTACGCCATTAGCCCCACCAAAGAGGCCGGGTAGGCTCCAGTGTTGGGTTGTCTCAGTCAAAACAACCAACAGGGAGGGAACCCAGCCCCACCCATCACAGACAAGTGGATTAAAGTTTTACTGAGCTCTGCCCACAAGAGCAACAGCCAGCTCTACCCACCACCAGTCCCTCCCATCAGGAAACTTCCACAAACCTCTTAGATAGCCTCATCCACCACACTAGAGACAGCAGAAGCAAGAGCTACAATCCTGTAACCTGTGGGGGAAAAAACAAATTCACAGAAAGATAGAAAAGATGAAAAGTCAGAGGGCTATGTACCAGATGGAGGAACAAGATAAAACCCCAGAAAACAACTAAATGAAGTGGAGATAGGCAATCTTCCAGAAAAAGAATTCAGAATAAGGATAGAGCAGATGATCCAGAACCTTGGAAAAAGAGTGGAGGCAAAGATTGAGAAGATGCAAGAAATGTTTAACAAAGATCTAGAAGAATTAAAGAACAAACAGAGATTAACAATACAATAACTGAAATGAAATATACACTAGAAGGAATCAATAGCAGACTAACTGAGGCAGAAGAACAGATAAGTGACCTGGAAGACAGAATGGTGGAATTCACTGCTGTGGAACAGAATAAAGAAAAAAGAAAGAAAAGAAATGAAGACAGCCTAAGAGAGCTCTGGGACGACATTCACATTATAGGGCTGCTAGAAGGAGAAGAGAGACAAAGGACCCAAGAAAATATTTGAAGAGACTATAGTCAAAAACTTCCCTAAAATGAAAGGAAACAGCCATGAAAGTCCAGGAAGTGCAGAGAGTCTAATACAGGATAAACCCAAGGGGAAACACGCTGAGACACATAGTAATCAAACTGGCAAAAATTAAAGACAAAGAAAAATTATTGAAAGCAGCAAGGGAAAAATGACAAATTACATACAAGGGAACTCCCATAAGGTTAACAGCTGATTTCTCAGCAGAAACTCAACAAGCCAGAAGGGAGTGGCATGATATACTTAAAGTGATGAAAGGGAAGAACCTACAACCAAGATTACTCTATCCAGCAAAGATCTCATTCAGATTTGATGGAGAAATCAAAGGCTTTACAGACACGCAAAAGCTAAGAGAATTCAGCACCACCAAACCAGCCCTAAAACAAATGCTAAAGGAACTTCTCTAAGTGGGAAACACAAGAGAAGAAAAGGACCTACAAAAACAACCAAAAACAATTAAGAAAATGGTCATAGGAACATACATATCTATAATTACTTTAAACATGAATGGATTAAATGCTCCAACCAAAACACACAGGTTTGCTGAATGGATACAAAAACAAGACCCATATATATGCTGTCTACAAGAGACCCAAGTCAGACCTAGGGACATACAGACTGAAAGTGAGGGGATGGAAAAAGATATTCCATGCAAATGGAAATCAAAAGAAAGCTGGAGTAGCAATTCTCATATCACACAAAATAGACTTTAAAATAAAGACTACTGCAAGAGACAAAGAAGGACACTACATAATGATCAAGGGATCAATCCAAGAAGAAGATATAACAATTGTAAATATTTATGCACCCAAAATACGAGCACCTCAATACATAAGGCAACTGCTAAAGCTCTAAAATAGGAAATTGACAGTAACACAATAATACCAGGAGACATTAACACCTCACTTACACCAATGGACAGATCATCCAAACAGGAAATTAATAAGGAAACACAAGCTTTAAATGACACAATAGAACAGATAGATTTAATTGATATTTATGGGACGTTCCATCCAAAAACAGCAGATTACACTTTCTTCTCAAGTGCACATGGAACATTCTCCAGGATAGATCACATATTGGGGTACAAATCAAGCCTCAGTAATTTCAGAAAATTGAAATCATATCAAGCGTCTTTTCTGACCACAACACTCTGAGATTAGAAATCAATTACAAGGAAAAAAACGTAAAAAACACAAACACATGGAGACTAAACATACGTTACTAAATAACCAAGAGATCATTGAAGAAATCAAAGAGGACATCAAAAAATACCTAGAGACAAATGACAATGAATACACAATGATCCAAAACCTATGGGATGCAGCAAAAGCAGTTCTAAGAGGGAAGTTTATAGCTGTACAAGCCTACCTCAAGAAACAAGAAAAATCTCAAATAAACAATCTAACATTACACGTAAAGGAACCAGAAAAGAGGAACAAACAAAACCCAAAGTTAGCGAGGAAAGAAATCATAAAGATCAGAGCAGAAATAAATGAAATAGAAACAAAGAAAACAATAGCAAAGATCAATAAAACTAAAAGCTGGTTCTTTGAGAAGGTAAACAAAGTTGATAAACCATTAGCCAGACTCATCAAGAAAAAGAGGGAGAGGACTCAAATCAATAAAATTAGAAATGAAAACTGAGAAGTTACAACAGACACCGCAGAAATACAAAGCATCCTAAGAGACTACTACAAGCAACTCTATGCCAATAAAATGGACAACCTGGAAGAAATGGACAAATTCTTAGAAAGGTATAACCTTCCAAGACTGAACCAGGAAGAAATAGAAAATATGAATAGACCTATCAAAAGTAATGAAATTGAATCTGTGATTAAAAATCGTACAACAAACAAAAGTCCAGGACCACATGGCTTCACAGGTGAATTCTATCAAACATTTAGAGAATAGCTAACACCCATCCTTCTCTAACTCTTCCAAAAAATTGCACAGGAAGGCAACTCCCAAACTCATTCTATGAGGCCACCATCACCCTGATACCAAAACCAGACAAAGATACTACAAAAAAAGAAAATTACAGACCAATATCACTGATGAATATGGATGCCAAAATCCTCAACAAAACACTAGCAAACAGAATCCAACAACATATTAAAAGAATCATACACCATGATCAAGTGGGATTTATCCCAAGGATCCTTCAATACACACAAATCAATCAATGTGATACACCATATTAACAAACTGAAGAATAAAAACCATATGATCATCTCAATAGATGCAGAAAAAGCTTTTGACAAAATTCAACACCCATTTATGATAAAAACTCTACAGAAAGTGGGCATAGGGGGAACCTACTTCAACATAATAAAGGCCATATATGACAAACCCTCAGCATACATCATTCTCAATGGTGAAAAGATGAAAGCATTTCCTCTAAGATCAGGAACAAGGGAAGGATATCCACTCTCACCACTATTATTCAACATAGTTTTGGAAGTCCTAGCCACAGCAATCAGAGAAGAAAGAGAAATGAAAGGAATACAAATTGGAAAAGAAGAAGTAAAACTGTCACTGTTTGCAGATGACATGATACTACACATAGAGAATGCTAAAGATGCCACCAGAAAACTACTAGAGCTAATCAATGAATTTGGTACAGTTTCAGGATACAAAATTAATGCACAGAAATCTCTTGTATTCCTATACACTAATGATGAAAAATCTGAAAGGGAAATTAAGGAAACACTCCCATTTACTATTGCAACAAAAAGAACAAAATACCTAGGAATAAACCTACCTAGGGAGACAAAAGACCTGTATGCAGAAAACTATAAGATACTGTTGAAAGAAATTACATATGGTAACAACAGATGGAGCGATATACCATGATCTTGGATTGGAACAATCAATATTGTGAAAATGACTATACTACCCAAAGCAATCTATAGATTCTATGCATTCCCTATCAAATTAGCAATGGCATTTTTTACAGAACTAGAACAAAAAATCTTAAAATTTCTATGGAGACACAAAAGATCCCGAATAGCCAAAGCAGTCTTGAGGGAAAAAAATGGAGCTGGAGGAATCAGACTCCCTGACTTCAGACTACACTACAAAGCTACAGTAATCAAGACAATAAGGTACTGGCACAAAAACAGAAATATAGATCAATGGAACAGGATAGAAAGCCCAGAGATAAACCCACACACCTATGGTCAACTAATCTATGAAAAGGAAGCAAGGATATACAGTGGAGAAAAGACAGTCTCTTCAATAAGTGGTGCTGGGAAAACTGGACAGCTACATGTAAAAGAATGAAATTAGAACAATCCTTAACACCATACACAAAAATAAACACAAAATGGATTCGAGACCTAAATATAAGACCAGGCACTATAAAACTCTTAGAGGAAAACATAGGATGAACACTCTTTGACATAAATCACGACAAGATCTTTTTTGATCCACCTCCTAGAGTAATAGAAATAAAAACAAAAATAAACAAATGGGACCTAATGAAACTTCAAAGCTTTTGCGCAACAAAGGCAATCATAAGCAAGATGAAAAGACAACCCTCAGAATGCTAGAAAATATTTGCAAATGAATCATCAAAGGATTAATGTTCAAAATATATAAACAGCTCATGCAGCTCAATATTAAAAAAACAAACAACCCAATCCAAAAATGGGCAGAAGACCTAAATAGACATTTCTGCAAAGAAGACATACAGATGGCCAAGAAACACATGAAAACCTGCTCAATATCACTAATTATTAGAGAAATGCAAATCAAAACTACAATGAGGTATCACCTCACACCAGTTAGAAATGGCATCATCAGAAAATCTACAAACAATAAATGCTGGAGAGGGTGTGGAGAAAAGGGAACCCTCTTGCATTGTTGATGGGAATGTAAATTGATACAGCCACTATCGAGAACAACATGGAAGTTCCTTAAAGAACTAAAAATAGAGTTACCATATGATCCAGCAATCTCACTACTGGGCATATACCCAGAGAAACCCATAATTCAAAAAGACACATGCACCTCAATGTTCATTGCAGCACTATTTACAGTAGCTAGGTCATAGATGCAAGGTAAATTTCCCTCGACAGATGAATGGATAAAGAAGATGTGGTACATATATACAATGGAATATTACTCAGCCATAAAAAGGAACAAACTTGGGTCATATGTAGAGATGTGGATGCACCTAGAGACTGTCATACAGAGTGAAGTAAGTCAGAAAGAGAAAAACAAATACCGTATATTAACGCATATATGTGGAACCTGGAAAATGGTACAGATGAACCGGTTTGCAGAGCAGAAATTGAGACACAGAAGTAGAGAAAAAAAGTATGGACACCAAGGGGGGAAAGAGGCAGGGGTTGGGTGTTGTGGTGTGATGAATCGGGCAGTTGGGATTGACATGTATACACTGATGTGTATAAAATAGATGACTAATAAGAAAAATAAATAAATAAAAAATAAACATTAAGAAAAAAAAGGGCAGATAGTGAAAAGGTTAAAAGTCAATAGGCCATTCAGTCTCTGTCACAGCTACTTAACTCTGCCATTGTAGCAGGAAGCCAGCCAGCCACAGACCAGACACAAATGAATGAGTGTGGCTGGGTTCCAATAAAACTTTATTTACAAAAATAATTTGGGGGCCAGATTTAGCCCACAGCCATAGTTTGCAGACCCGCTTCTCTAAAATACTGTATCTTAAACAAAGTCAACCCTGGGAAATACTGTGAATTTTCAGTTCCTAGTCCACATTTCAATAACCTTCTATGGTAAATTGTTAGAGTAATGATTCCCTCCCCACGCCCAATCTCTTTGTGCCTTCCACTAGCCGTGCCTCTGGGCAGTCTCCCCGCATAGTGACTGTTATGAGCTGAATTGTGTTTCTCCAAAACTCATATGTTAAAGTCCTAACCCCTGGTACCTAGAATGTAACCACATTTGGAGATCAGGCTTCTAGAGAGGTGATTATGTTAAAACGATTACGTTAGGGTGGAGCCCTTATCCAAATTGTCTGGGAAGAAGGGACACCAAGGAAGCACATGCAGAGAAAAGATCATGTGAAGAGGCAGCAGGAGGGAGGCCATCTGCAAGCCAAGGAGAGAGGCCTCAGAAGAAACCAAGCCTGCCAGCTCCTCGATCTTGAAGGTGCAGGCTCCAAAACTGTGAGAAAATACATTTCTGTGTTGAAAGCACCCAGTCTGTGGTGTTTTGTGAGTTGAAAGAACCCAGTCTGTGGTGTTTCGTGAGTTGAAAGCACCCAGTCTGTGGTGTTTTGTGAAGGCAGCCTGAGCAAACTAATATGCTGACTCTGGGCCACACATGTGACTCACCTGGGCCAGTGGGGCAGGACAAATACGACACAAGCAGAGACTGGAACAGTGTCTCTTGCTGCACTCGAGATCCCTGCCAGCAACCCTGTGAACAAGTCTGGGTTACTCTGCTGCATGGTAAGAAACACACGGCCAGTCCTCTTGTCACCCCAGCCCACAAGTCAACCCAGAGGCAGCCGCCCACGAATGCAGCAGGGCCCAGCTGAGCTCAGTGGGAGAACCAAAGAACTGACCTGTGCTAACTGCTGACCCATGGGCAACTGTTGGTGTTTTCAGCCACTAAGTTTGGGGATAGTTGTTACGCAGAATATATACCCACTGTGTCTCCATCACTTTCCATGTCTTTTCCACCCCACCACTCAGACCGACCCCCTTGCCTCCAGCTTACTTGGGCCGCTTCAAAGCTGCACTTCCCTCCCCCTCCACACTGCCCAGTAGTTCGGTCCATGCTCATCCGTGCAGGACACAGCTCTCTAGTAGATGGGCATATTCATTTTCTGTTGCTGTGATAATAAATTACCACAAACTTAGCAGCTCACAACCACACACCTTTATGATCTCACACTTCTGTAGGTCAGAAGTTTGACACAGGTCTCCAGGTTAACATTGAGGTGTCGGCAGGGCTATGCTCATTTATCGGAGCCCCCAGTGGAGACCATGTTTTCCTGCTCATTCAGATTGTTGGCAGAATTCAGTTCCTCGCTTCTAGAGGACTGACAACCTTGTTCCCTTGCTGGCTGTCAGCTAAGGGCCATTCCCAGCTTCTAGAGGCCACCTACATGTCTTAGCTCCTTCCTCCATCTTCAAAGCCCCCAAGGTGATGTCCCTCTCATACTTAGAATCTCTCCTGCATCTTCGTCCATCACATTTCTCTAACTCCAGGTGGAAAAGTTTTCTGCTTTTTAGTGTTCATGGGATTAGATTGGACCTACCCTGATAATCCAGGATAATCTCCCCATCTCCATAACTTTTATCAACTTCTGCAATCACATCTGCAGAAATTTCTTTTGCCACATAGCATAGCATATTCACAAGTTCTGGGGATTAGGATGTAGACATCTTGGAGGAAGGTGGGGTCTGTTATTCTGCCTACCAGTTAACAACCTGTGGCAATGAAATCAGAGGCTGTAGTTCTTTACCAGCTCTCAGTTACGATGGGAATTTTTGAAAGGCTAACTCCAAACTCTCAATGTGGCCACCTCCCCACCATAACCACCATCACAGCCACTCCAGTGCTTCTACATCATTTATTTATTCTAGAGTAGTCTTAACCCACACCTCCTCCATCTATGTAGCTCTTATACACACTTAGTTGGAAATTAGGGTATATGGACCATGACTCCCTGAACACAAGGTTTTTAAGAATGTTGTCTGGATTCCCTTATGTCACTGTCTTGGGCAAATGAGCTCTAACAGGTAGTCGTTTTTCTAGCCAACTGCTTCAAACTCTATTAAGCTTACCTCTAAGGTTGTGTGCAGGAAAAATGCCAGTGTTATGAGCAATGTCACAAGTTCCTACCCCTCTCTACTTCGAATTTTGCAAACTGGTTTATTGCAGTCAATTAGAGCTACCAGAACCTGTTCTATATCAGTTAGGATGACTTCAGCTGCAAGAAAAAGAAACCCTGATTTAAACTGGCATACACAATATGAAAAATTACTATTTCATGTTACAAGAAGCACAGACACAGATCAGACTTCGGGGTTAGTTAATTCTGTGGCTCAAAAAAATAATTGAGGTCAAATTTTGTCCTCTCTCTCTCCATCCTATCATTCTTGGTGTCATCAAGCTGGTAGCAAGGTGTCTGCTGCTCTTCCTGGCATCACATACAATTGTAACATCCAGAGGAAGAAGAGAGATCGCCTCTTCCTGCGTCTCTATCTTTGTTGTGAGGAAACGTTTTCCTACAGGTTCCCCAGTAGACTGCCCCCTGGTTTCATTAGCAGAACTGACCTCATTTTAAAGCAGGACATGGGAAGGAGAACATGTCACTTCATCAAGCCCTTCCCTGATCAGCCTTTTAAAATAACAACTGCTCCCCAGCACCATCTTCCTACATCCCCTTCTGGCCCTGCTGAGGCCCTATTTCCCTCCTTAGTCTTTATCACCATGTGTTTTGCACTGTTATTTGTACATTTTCTTTTCACACATACTATAACATCAACTTCATTGTGTCAGGGATCTGGAACTTCCTTATTTACCTAAAACAAGGCATGGCACATAAGTTTCCCTCAATATTTGTTAAACAAATGTGATACCCCTTGAACCAGTCAGGTCCTTGGAGCTGGAGGTAAGATCCACTTCCCCATTTGGCTGCAGTGGGGTGAGCAGGGTACTGAACAAAAGTGAGTTTGTGTTAAGAGTAGATAGGCAGTGAATGTTAGATAGGCAACTGACAGCCTCATTTTTAACCCCATTTCCTCACCAGCACCATCACCTATTGGCCTGGGGAACTTTGAAAAGACAGAGACTTTGGTCATAGTGAATCTTAAAGCGGTTTACTGGTTTCAGGTAATCTTCCAAGGAGGAAGGACCAGACTCATAGAAGCTTCTCTTCACAGATCCATTTGTCCTAGCATCCTAGCATGGTTTGGGGTAGAAGGGAAGATTACTGATGTTATCAAGTCCACTGACCTTTATTTAATCTTTTGCTACTTTAATATTTGGAACACTTTATATATTTTACCCATATAATTCTGAGGAAGCAATCAAACTAAAGTTTACATAGTAATAAGAAGGGGTTTTATCCTGGAAATAATCAGGATAATCTAAAGCAGTTAGTTGGGACAATAAAAGGAACTAAGGAAAGCCATTAGGCTGGTGTCTGGCTATTCAGACTACTCCACTAAGGGAAGCCTGAGCAGAGTTTGGAGAAAGGCAGCAGGTGAGCCTATTCCTTGCATGTGGCATAATTCATAATATTCCTCATCACATTCTGCTCTCGGAGGTCTTGACAGCCACAAGGGAGGGAAACACCAGGTCTCTCAGGCCTCCTTCTGGAGGCCCCTCCCTCAGAGAGGAGCCAATATACTCACTGCAGAGAGATACCTGACAAGCACCTTGTGCATGCCAGTCCTAGAAACCCCTTCCCACTCTCATTCCCAAAATGTTTCTTTGTCCTTGCAAAGAAAACAAAGGGGCTATGTGGTCTGTTTATCCGGAATCATTAGAGGGGGACAACCCTGCGACACTGTGACCCAACCTAACCCAGGCTCAGAGTCTTCTTCCCACTTGGACCTATTCTGCCTAAATAATGCCTCTTATCCCACTTAGCTCTTGCCATCACTGCCTCTCCCAAGGCTCTGCTCCTTCAGGGGGCTACTTCCCTCCCAAACCAAAGACAACTGTGCCCAATTTCCTCCCCTGGATCCTCAAGCTGCTTCTTGAAATTCCTTATGGTCTCTAGAACCAGCTCTTCTCAAAGACACCCTCTGAGGAAACCCTAATTATAATCAGTGTTTCCATTATTTATTTTCTTGCTCAAATTGTTCCAGCTTTGGGCATTAAGAGTCCCTTCAGGTTAACTCCTCCTATGTCCTTACAGCAAGCATGCTTCCTTTTTCTAGCACTTCCTTGTGCCGCAAGATGATCCTGGTTAATCTTGTGTTTTCCCTGCCCTACCCCTGAATCAATCACTTCTTTATGAAGCTCTGGTTCCTTTTATTGAAGAACGGTGTTCAGAAACCAAGATCTGGACACCAGGCATACTCTGCTATTGCAGTGCCATTGCTTCTTAGGCCTTCTCAGCAGACAGAGCTAGGAAATACCTGTGTGTATAATAACCCATGCGTATACACATATCTGTATTTTTGAATCCATCTGTGTGTGTGTGTGTGAGTGAGTGTGTGATATATATATATATATATATATATATATATATATATATATATATATATATGTGATATATATATATATGTCCATGAGTTTATACTGATACCTCTGATTCCAGGCCAACCTTATAGGTTTTAGCCTTCCCCCTTCCTCCAATAATGATAAACCTGGTTTAATGTCTACTTTATTACTTATAAGTGAATATATGACCTCCTTTGTTCATCTCTAGTGTATACATGAAGTGTTTCAGGATTTCTAGCCCATGCCCCTGTTAGAAGCACATTTACTAACTAGATTACAGCATTTGTATACAGTTACTTTTGTCTTTAGTCTTCCAATATTCAGTCAGAATACTCTTTTACAAAGTTACTTAGGTTCACTCTTTTCTAGCAGTAAGATTCTTGACTGAAGGCTTCTTCAAGCAACCTGTGTCCCTTCTCATAGGCATGGGACCCTTTCTTCACTTACATATGACCTTAGAGCATTGGGTTTTGACATAATGATCCCTTTTCTTCTAGAGAGCAGGCACATTTAAACACACTTCTGAGGTCCTACTTTTAGATCCTTAGCCTAAACAAGTGTCAAATATATATTGTGCCAGATCTTTACATGTCTTCTTTACAAGATTAAACCTCTTAATTAAAGATGGAGAATGGGCTTGAGTCTTGTGTAGATTGCATTTATGCTTTATTATTTTTCTATACAAAACTTTGGATGCCTGAAATGATCATTATAAATTTCTTTTTATTATTCTAAATTTGTATTATACCCTTAAGTGGTATATTGGATTGCTATAGTTCACAACCTCCAGCCATAAAATACAAAGCAATAAAATCTTCTAATTAATGCACACATATGCAAAGTTTATAATGAAATGCAAAGCTATAATTGGACCCAGTTCCCCATCTTACACAAAATAGCAATAGCTATGAACTAGGGGGAAAAAGAGCTGGAATATTCAGCATTGAAGTTGAATGATTATTTACAGTAACTTAAAGAAAAAACATTATTCCAGATTTTAGAGAGAAGAAATAGCCATAAAACCAAGAAGGAAAAATTTGTCTCAATTTATCATTACACAGGAGGATAAGGTCTACTATACTCATGACACACCAAGGTGGGGGAAGACTGTAGCCAATTTATAGATGTGGTAGCTAAGGAAATAAGCTCATCTACTGACTATAATCTGCCCACATATACTCCTACATACAGCCAACACACACACACACACACACACACACACACACACTCCTCTATGGGGAGCCTTAAATTCCCACTTCCTTTTGAGTTTTTGTCCTACATATTTCTATACATATATTATGTCTCTTGCTGCAAACACAGTTGTTCTATCTTTGACTACACGTTATCTCCAATCATGACTTCAAATGACCCACAAATACACTTTTCACAAATAATTTGTTTCCAAATTCTAAAACACTGAAAATAATAATTTAGGAGTTCTGAACTTTACATGAAATGGAAAAAATCCCACGTCATTACGTTAATGTTAGGACCTAACTGACCAAAGTTGCTTCACCCTTAGTCTTCTGAATGAACACAAACTGTCACCACCATCCCTACAGTTGCCAAAGCCAGATCCTGGAAATCATCCGTCATTCCTCACTCTCTCTGCCCTGGGGCACATTAATCCACCAATAAGTTCTATTAGTTCTATCTCCAAAATGCAGCATGAATTCTTCTACACCTTTCAGTCTCTACTGTCGCAATCCTAATCCAGCCTACTAACAGTGATTAGTTGAACCACTGAGGTTGTCCCTTAACTGTTATCCCAATATCCATTTTTCCCACCTTGAATCCATCCTCTGTACTGCAGTAAGTGAGTGACTTTTCACAAATATTAACTAATAATATTACTCCTTTGTTTAAAGAATGTTAAAAGTTTCCCATTTCCTTCTGGGGACTCATCTTGCCCCACATTTCACTCAGTCTCTGAACTCATGCCCATAACCACCCTTCAGTTCCATTCTGCCTTTACCCATCCCTCCCACTCTACACCTAGTTAGTTCCTACCCATCATTCGTATTTCAACTCAAATGTCACTTCCTCTAAAAACTCCTCCCTAACCTCACAGAGTAAGGCAGGGTACCTCTCATCTATTGTCAAAACACAATATGCTTTTTCTTCGTAACACTGATTATAACTGAAATTCTACATTTGTTTCAAAAATTATTTAATTACTCTCCTTCTACCCCCATTGGACTATCAAGAATTATGTCTACTTGGGTTCTCTCTAGCATCCTGAGCAACAAAGAGGGTGTCTGGCACTTAGTAGGTGGTCAATAAATATTTATTCAATGAATTCTGGAAAGAAAAGGAATAGCCTGAATATATAGAATTTTCACTTTTGTCTTATTTATCAACTGTCAACAGCAGGTGAAATAAAAACCCTGTCAGCGCACGTGAATCTCCTACTGTGATCCCTGAAGTTCTGCTGAGCTCAAGACAGATGGAAACCCTGCAGCAGTCTCATAGAAGGGCTCTCAGGTATGACCTGCATACAAAGTAGGGAGCAGGAAAACACTCCAGGGCAGAAAGCCAGCAGCCTGTTGACATCCATAAAATACAAGGCCAGCTCTGGCTTTGACCCTCTCGGGTCCAGTAAAACATGGTACAGATGGAGAAAAGGAATGGGCTGATTTCTTGGAGTTATTCCAGAAAAGCTGAAAATATGACCAATATTTGAATATATGACCATTTATCAGCCACTCTTGTATGACCTAATAATGTGCGATCATCTTTTTAGTCTCAAAAAGCAGGAGACTAAATGTTTCAATGGTGATTTTTCTTCTTTCTGCCATTTCCAGGTGACATATTTTAGTAAGATATTTAGTAAATATAAGGTAATGCTTTCTGATCCTCTCTTTCCTTGCTCCCACAAAAATATCGCATCCTGGCCTTGGAACATGGAGGCAGGAGAGTAACCCACCTGGAGAGGGGACACACCACCTCCAGGAAGGAGCCAAGAGCTCAGGAACACTGGCCCAGGGTGTGCAATGAAGGTTTGCCTACTCTGGAATGGAGCAACATGCAGGGTCTGGTCCCAGGGGCCTGGCTGACACCACGAGGGATCTCCAGGTGTCAGAATTTCTGGGCATCAGGTGGTGCCTGAGGCATGGACAGTGAAAGATGCTAGAGGCAGGATTCAATGCAAAGAAAAGGGATAGTGGGAACCAGGCAGGTAGAATCAAGGTCTATGGCCAAGCAAATTGTTCATGATTAGGGGGAGGGAGAGAATTGAGAAACAAAGAGGATAAAGCTGACCAGGTTGACCCCTACCTTATCACGCTTCCTTGCCCTTGAATCTTCCTGAGATTCTATCTGCAGGCTCTTAATCAGTCATCTTCTGATCTTTGTCCCTTGGATGAACCTGCCAGGAAAACCTCCTCAATCAATTCACCCATCTACCTCTCCTTTCACATACTTGGTCTGACGACTGTATAACTCAGGATAAAATTGTCCTAACTGTGTAGAATGGTACAATTCCCAATTAACGAACCCCACCCCCACCCGTGCGCACAATCTGAGCTCCCGGTGCACCTAGTCACCTTTCTCCAGATGCCGTCCCAAAATGTTAACATCTGAGCATTTTGAACTGTCTCCGCTCCCATCAAATCCCATTCCCACCTTGACTCTCAGCCAACTACACCTCCTAGTCTATGGAGAAAATAAAAGCCATAGGAAAAGAAACACCTCAACCTCCTCTCCCTACTTTTTGACCTCAAAGGTGTCTGGATAATTGCTCTCTTCTTTTCCACCTCAGGAGAGGTGGTTCTTCTGCTGCCGATGGTGAAACCCCCCCACCATGCGCTCAGGATCACATTTCGTCCAAGTCCTCACAGAGCCTGCTCCATCAGTTATGGCCTCCCTTCCCTTCCTCTGTCTGCAGCTTCTCCTGTGCTACTCACTCTTGGCAGGTAAGTCTCTCCCTGCTTAAAAGAATTGTTATCCCTTTAACTCTTTCCTTCCCCACTTTCATAGGTGACTTAAAAGGCCTCTTTTATACTTAACAATTTGTACTTTGTCCCCTCTGATTCACCTGGCATAACTGAAACAGCTCTCACCAAATCAACAACAACCCAACGGACACTTTTCTGTCTGTTTCACTCACTGCATCTGACACCATTGGCCACCTTCTCTTCTTGCAGCTCCTATGACCCCAACCCTCAATCTCTCCATCCCTTTGTAGTCTCTCCTGCTGACTTCTCTTCTGCTCCCTTTCTTGTCTCAGCGTCACACATTACTTACAAGAACTCACCCACCAGCCATTGCTGAACACTTATACACAGAGGACTTTCAAATAGCAATCCTGTTCTCCTTAGTTCCCAATCCCCCTGTCCATGAGTTTACTAAAAGCTTCTCTTTAGAAAGCCCAGAACTATGTCTAACTCATCACATCCCAAATTGAATAAAGCTTCTTCACAAAAAACATCTTGTCCCTGATGGCTTCTCAGTTCATCCCTAGTCACCCAAACCCAGAGCCTGAGAGGCCATCGAGATTCTTCCTATCCTTTGCCTTCACACCCAGTCTTATTGACTGTCCCTCTTAAATACTTCTGCACAGCTCCACTCACATCCATCTCCACTTTCAATGCTATGGTTAGGCTCTGGTCATTACTTTCCTGAAATGTAGTACTGGACTCCTGATGTATTTCCTTGTGTCTCCTCTGCTCCCCCTTAAATATATCCTAAAGAGTTCTCCTCTGCTTTTGTCCCTTAAAGTACATACTACAGGGAAAATAACAAAACTTCCTAGCATGTCATACAGATGATTCTCAGTCTGAAGAACACAATTACCACCCCTATTAATAAGTATGTTATTTGGGAATTAATAATACCTACTGCCTAAGGTTTTTGTGAGGCATAAATGAGTTAGTACATATAAAATGGTCAGAAAAGTATCTCATACAAAGAGAGTACTCAGACAAATTAGAGAATATTCCAGTAAGAATTCAATAAATGTTCAATAGATAAATAAATGACTGAGACACTCAGCAGAGGATTTGGTGTTTTGCATCCCAGTGTTCTGTAAGCACAGAAAACTAAATATGAGCACAGCAGACCTCAGATTCCAGGCTAAGGGGGAGGCAACTGCTACTATGATGCCAGTTAGGAACCTCGGTGGTCCAAAGACCACATTCCTGGGCTTTGCAGATCAATTTGAGATTAAAAAATCACATTAATTGTGAGATCTCTGTTTTGGTTTCTTATTTTTATTTCCGTTGGGGATGATTCATTTGCACGTTCTTCTTTGCTTGTTCACTTCTTTGAAACCTTTGAGTATAGACACATACAGGGCAAGAACTATATTGCACACAGTGGAAACTCAACTTCTAACTGATGTTCCTTAGGTAACTGATGATGATAAGATGATCAAATGATGACAGTGAAGATGCTAATAAACAGTTTCTTCTCTTCCCCACTTATATTACCTAAGCTTGCCAAAAGAAGCCTCTAACCCCTGTAACCTTAAGGAAGATTTTACATAAAAACACAATTGTGGGCTTCGCTGGTGGTTGAGAGTCCGCCTGCTGATGCAGGGGACACGGGTTCATGCCCCGGTCCGGGAAGATCCCACATGCTGCGGAGCGGCTGGGCCCGTGAGCCATGGCCGCTGAGCCTGCACGTCCGGAGCCTGTGCTCCGCAATGGGAGAGGCCACAGCAGTGAGAGGCCCGCGAACCCCACCCCCCAAAAAAAAACAAACAAAAAATACAATTGTTTTGCAGGGTCCCAGGTGGCAGATCCTGTCTCTGTCTGAGTCACTGAAATTTATGCTGCAAAAGGATGTCTCTGAGCTCTTCCACATCAACCTCCAAGACACACCTGAACCTCCATTACTGCTCTGTCATTGTTATTTATCTAAACTAGGCCTGCAAGCTGTTTATGTGATTAGTATCCTCCACCATTTTTGGGCAGTGAGCTTCTCAAGTTCCAAGTTTACCTCTTTCCAGTTGAAAGAAGGTCATTCTGTGTACCTGGATTTGGGGGAAAAAAACAAAGGGCTGGATGGAGGGAACTTCCTTTGTACTACTATGAGATATGATTTAAAAAATACTTAATGTTCCCCAAACCTTTCACTGGGGCAGGATGCAGCCACAACTTTCAACATGAAGACCACAAAACACTGCCAATAATGGAGAAACATATTTCACTTCAGTAATTACAGCCAGGAAAGTATGTTATTTTTAAGAGAAACTAGCTATTACATTTTAGATATTTTTATTCTTTTTACACTTTACAGTTTTAGGATTCAGAAAGGATCGTGTTATACAATTAAATTCTCTCTATAAATACACAAAGCAAATATAAGATGTTTAGTATGGTGCCTGGCACAGAATAATATAATACATGGTCATCATTGCTGTTGTTATTCTCATCATTTTGATCATTATCTCCCATAGTCTACTAGGGATATGACCAGAAAAGAGAGCCAATCATAACTTTATCTTCTACTTAGGTGATATAAATACAGACAGATACAGATAAAGGTCTTTTGCAGTCATCACATCACATTCACACAGTAGCCCTGTGAGGTAGGAAAGGTAACATAATTATCCTAATTTTACATATAAGGAAGGTGACCCCGAAAGCAGATCAACACCCCCCCCCCACCCGCAGCAGTCAGTGGAAGGTTTGAGCATGCAATTCTGCTTTTCAGACTCCTAGCTTCTTAATTTTTCTCTTTGAGGTTGAGAGGAGGGTGCAAAGGAGACTGGGGGACAGGGATGTGAGAGAGGTCAGGGGATGAGAGATAGTTATAAGGATGTTGTTTTCCATGTTACCTCTGTCCCTCAACCAATACAAGGTATAGAGTTGTCAATTGATTTCATTAGTGAGCATAGCTTATGAAATTTCTCTCTTTACTTTGTTATCATCCCTATAAACTGATTGTAAATAGACATTAGCCTACTTTCATGGTTTGTTGCTTCTTACACCAGCATGAAAAGTCGGAACACAGCACTATATCCTACAAAGGCTCAAACTTCTCTTTGAATTTATAATACTTGTTCTAAAGGAGAAGTGAGATTCTGACAATCATGGGTTGATTCCCCGTCATGCTCCCTGGCTTCTTGGCTTGATAAGCTAGACCTTCAACAGTGCCAAACATATGCTGACTGCCCTGGCTCACCCAAGGTATGCTGGAGGCCTTAGGAGACCATATGTTAGGCATCTGACATATGTTTAAAAAGGAGCTGGTCATATTTCTGAAGAGGTTTTCTATAATGTAGCTTCAGCACTGCTAGAACTAGCCCTGTAGCTCACCATGTTTAATTCATGCTTAATTACATTTGAATCCATGAACTTTTCCACGAAGTCTTCACAATTGCACTCCCGTCGTAGTAGTCTTAGTTGCTGAATTTTTCTGTGGTTTAAGCACAAATGTCAGTGCCTTGTGAAGTTTCACAGTTATGCTATTCACTGTCATTTCTCAACCAGCCATGAATCAACATAATTTGATGATAGCTGCACAATTATGAAAATACTGTCAAGTAGACATCACCCATGTGAACCTAGTGCTAAGCATTATTGTAATGAACTCAGGGAAAAGTCATGAAATTCCTAGCCAGCCTGAACTTAACAGAACATGAAGTCATTTAACTTAATTGAAACTGTTAGCAATGAGTGTTTCTACTTCAGCAACAGAAATTCCACACAAATTAGAGCTGCTTAGGGAAGGACTGCCTTCTGGGTTGCCTTTCACACAGAGATGACAAAACGACCAGATTTACCCTGGCATTTCATATGCATTCAGCCTCCCTCTCCAGATACCATTTGATAATCTCCTACTACCACGTTTAAATCAAGTCCTACAAAGTTCCGTATCAGAAAGTCGTGGAATCACAGCTGAAAGGAACTTCCAAGGTGACCTAATCCTTCACATTCATTTCACAGATGAGAAACTCAGACCCAGACTCCTAATATCACAGCTGTATAGCAGTAGCCTGGACCTGGAACTCAGGTTTTCTGACACCCTACCCAAGAAATAGTTTTAGACATGTACTAGAGCACATCTCAGAAATGGTAGCTGAGCGTTACGAGTGAAGACTGAAGCTTTGTTCCAACCTGAGCAATGGAACACCAAGGGCTCAAGCTTGGTCTTCTTCTCCACTCAGATCGACCAACCCTACTACTCTGGCTTTATGCCTGAAAACCTCACCATCAGAAGTTCTTCTTTGGATTTAAACCATTGGGTTCCAAGTAGAATCTTGTTTAAATGGAAATAATGCATTAGACAGCAGAGGCTGTCCCCTGAAATGGCCCAAGAAAGTGTGGATTTCCAGTCAGCAATCAGGGCCTGAACGAGTGGGACAGAAGACAGAGGTAACTGATGCAATGGGATGAGGGAGGATACCCTGGGCGCAGTACAGAGCCATGCTGGGTACCTGGAATCTGAAGGTCTGGATAGTAAACATGCCTCTGAGGGGCAGACTGAGTATTTATAATAGGTGGGGGAATGGAGGGAAAGAGACTGATAAAGAGCATTGGAGTAGGTGGGTGATTGATACCCACACACTAAGGACCCATGAATAATGACCGATGACCAGTACTTCCTTCTCTGGAGAAGAACTATATCTCCTAGCAGCATTTTACCTTTTCATTCCTTTCTTTCTCAGAAAAGGGAAGAAAATTTCTGCATCTCTCTTAGGCACTTTTGCCTAAGGTTTTCTCTAAGTATGTATGACATACAGGTGTTCAATTCCTTAGCTAGAAAGGCCACGGTTTGAGAAAATCTTCTGAGTTCAGGCAGCAGGGATAAACCTCCCAAACAAACCATCCTCCTCCCATCCTTTTGCTACAAAGCTTCCTCGAGGTGGCCTTGGTCAGTTTTGAAGTCCACAAAATACAGGAAAAGAGCTGCAGCTATTGCCTAGCAGCACCTCTGCCTCCCTTCCCTTTTCTCCACCTGCATACCTTATACATGTAGGCTGGACACAGCTGGTAACACTTAAGGGCTCTGGGACCAATCCTGCCCTGCTTTAAACTGGGTGACGATATAATAAGGTAGGCAATTCCCATAGTAGGTAATCTCCACTAGGGTTGAGATGCAGGTCATTTTCTGGTGTGTACAAGTGAATCCACCAGCGAGGCCCTGTGCTAGTCAATGAAAGTAGAGAGCAAAAGCCAGAAACACAGGTCCTATTCTCAAGAGCTTCCAATCCAGTGCAGGAGAGAGAGCATCTATGGAGAGAGATACCCAACAAAAATAACAAGATCAGGCAAAGGGAGGAAAGGGGAGAGGAAGAGAATGCAGAAGAGGCATGAGAGGGAAGGGAAGAAGTAAATGGATGAAAGAGAAGGACTGGGACATGCATCTTTGCGTAGATGATGATAACAGTTAAGTGAGCACTGTGTCCCCAGCATAGTGCTGTGATATATACATTACCTTAGTTGATGGTATTTGTGATTTTACATCTCCAGGAAGAAACTGGAATCATTAGTAGATTAGTACCTGTCTCCTAAGACTTACCTCTAGGAAAAGGAACGGAACAAAAGTGCATCAATTACGGATGACAAAGCAAAGCTGGGGCCTGTGGTTTGAGAGCAGTGAGTCAGTGGCCGGAACTCTGCCTTAAAGCTCCTTCCTCTGGGCACATTATCTGCCATTTTATCAACTTGGCTTTGAGTGTCTCCTAATATCTGGCACAGCACACTGGACAGCACAGGTGCCCAATGTTCATGTGTGGGTTTGCCTTGGATGGTAACTTCTTGCATCCTGAGTGACCCCGCATTGTTGTCATTAGTGAGGGACCAAATCCTTACCCTTCAGTTTGTCAGCAATTCAAGTTTCCAAAGTGCTTGACAGATCCAGACCCACTGTAGACCTTTGGCCGATCTATCCTGATATGCACAGCCATTAAAACTCTCCCTCCTGTTCCTGCACATGCCGGCCAGTTCCTCCAAGTGCCAAGTCACTCTCAAGTGCCAAGAGTGCAAGTGGAATTGAGAGATTAGTGATGCAGAGGTGGTTAAAAAGTGGCGGGGGACAAAGGAACAGCAGCACTTCATGCCAAGGACTTTTTCACCCAGAGCAGGCCAAGCCTTTGTCTGCCAGCTTGGAAAATGCTGGCCACAACTCACCCTGGGCTTGCCAGGGTCAGAGATTCTATTATGAAACGCTCTCTAGGTCCAGGGAAATAATTATTAACTGTGGCTTCCACAGGCTGGGATTATGCCAGGTGGAAAAAACCCTGGACTTTAATCTTCTGATCTGAAATGTCAAATTGGGCCTAAATACTTCCTAGGGCTGTAAGTTCTGCTTAAGGCATCAAGCCAAGCTCTTGCTGTCTTAAGACCTTCTGTTCTCAACTCAGTCTTTTCTTTTGCATTTCCATGTTAATTAGAATTCTCTGCAAGGGAGAGAACAATTGTTCTGGCTATTATGTACTATCAACAGGCCATTTTCAAGCTTTTACTCAAAATTCAGTGATTAGACCTCAGTCATCATGCCTTCCGGTTACTCTCACTTAGCCCTTCACACTTGCTGAGTAGACAACAGTCAATCATGTGGTTCTGAGACTCGGAACATATTAGGCCTCCTTCCATTCTTTTTTTTTTTTTTTTTTCTTGTGGTACACAGGCCTCTCGCTGTTGTGGCCTCTCCCGTTGTGGTGCACAGGCTCCGGACACGCAGGCTCAACGGCCATGGCTCACGGGGGCATGTGGGATCCTCCCGGACCGGGGCATGAACCCGTGTCCCCTGCATCAGCAGGCAGACTCTCAACCACTGCGCCACCAGAGTAGTCTTCCTCTTTGTTTACTCCCTATTTTGCTGGAGCTCATCTTCCAGCTGCCTCCCAAGAAGGGAAGCAGGGAAGATCTTTTCTTTTTTTAAGTATTTTCATGTCTGGAAAATCTTTTATTATTTCTCTTATAATTTCCTCATCTTTGTCTTTATGTCTCTCTTACTATTTTGATGTTAGACTTTCTGGATTGATTTTCTAATTTCCTTTTCTTTCTTCCATTTTCTGTCCCTTTTGGTTCTATTTTCTGAGAGTTCCTCAACTTCATCCTCTAGTCCTTTTATTGAATTTTGTATTCTACTACCATAGTTCTAATTTTAAGGGCTCTTTCTAATCTGTTGATTTTTTTTATAGCCTCTTGTGTTTGTTTTATAGATGTAGTATCTTTTATTGCTCCGAAGATATTAAATATAGATTTTTGTTTGTTTTCTTCTGCATTGTCTCTGTGTTTTATGGGACCTTTTTTACTTGTTTGTTTGTTTTTCTCTTTAATGTTGGATGCATTCCTCAAATATATAGTGATCCTTGGCTGAACATTCACATTTAAGGCTGACACTTTCAAAGTTGCTGATTAGAAGTTCAGCGTTCCCAAGCATGACTTGTCCATCAGTGGAGTGTGGTGCACATGGGCATGACTTCTCCACTCATGAGCTAAACTGGTGATGTTTAGCTCTGAAGAAAACAAGGCTTTTGGTAAAAGAGAAATATCAGTATGTGGAGATCCCTTCTCTGGAAGAGTTGTGTTTCTTTAAAAATTCTCTAATCCCTCCCTGGGGGCAGGGGAATTTTGTGAAGAGGCATCATAAAACTGACTATTAGTGTTACCCAACCAAGCGTGGTTTCACTCGCAAGCACACCGTAAAGTCAATCTATTGACAGCGGGTTGTGGTAAAAGAAAATGCAGTGTTTATTATAAGGCATCACACAAGGAGCCCAGGACAACTAGTGCTCAAAAAGCCCAAACTTCCCTATGGCTTTCAGCAAAGCATTTTTAAAGGCAAGATGAGGGAGGGACATCCAAGGGTATGTGATCAGCTGGTGTACAATTCTCTGATTGTTGATGATGGTGTCACAGGGGTTACCATTATCAATCCTAGGGCACCAGGAGGCCTGGGGGCTATGTGCTCATGGTCATCAAGTAGTTAATTTCTTCTATTTGGTGGGGATTTTAGCATCTGTAAAACAACTCAGGAATTATGCATCAGATTATAATATCTAGGTACTTCAGAGAGGAGCTAAAGCAGAGGATTTGGGAGAGGGGTCTGCCCTGGGAAGCCCCCATAGGGTCCTGTGTAATTACATTTGCATTCTAGAAAAGCAGGGATTAGGGAGGACAGTGAACTGTGGAGGATTCCATAGATTAGTGCAGTTTAATGGCCCTGCTTCCAGCTCTCTGCCCCACCCACTGCAAGTACTATGATGCCTAGTGTTACTAGGAGAGGGGAGACAGACAAATTGACAAAAGAGGCAGGTAAAGTATAGAGTCTGAAGGAACTGACATGTTACTGGGATGGTATGCCATACTTCTCAGAATTCATGGGGCTGGAGACTTCTGCAAGACCAATGCAGTTTATTGACACTTAAGGTTTCCTAAAGATGAATCCTACTCTTAGGACTAACTCTGGCCAACATAAGGAGATAAAGTGTTGTAAGCTGGATAAAAAGTACCAAGCAGCAGCCTCCATAGAGCTATATTGCTAAAATAAATCTTCCTGCTAGCTGGTCTGAAGCTCGCTGTTTCTGTGTATTGAATTTCAACCTATTTTTATAGTCATGCATTCCTATAAAGACGCTTATTACAGAATGCAAAGACCTGATTAGGAAGAGTAGCTACAGAAAATGAATTATGCAAAGAAAAGAGCTTGCATTCTTAATCAATATACTTGCTAACAAATATGCAGCAAAGAAACAACAGGCTAAGAGCCACTACCCTAGAAATAAATGCTTGTTATTCTAAGAAGAGTATCGTTTAGAAATAAACCACATCATTTGGAAAACTTATGTGAATGACATCCTACAACTCAAGCAGATGAAAAGCAATTGCTCTTGTGCCATCACTGGGAGGTAATGAAAAGTCTCTCTGCTCTCTTCCTAAACTCTTGATTCAAGTTACACTCATGTCAGGATCAAGAAAAAACTCACTTCTACAGCTTCCTTGGTACCTTGCTCAAAGGGATAAGAAGAAGCTTCCAAAAGAAATGTTCAAAGATGGCTTTGAAATGATCAGGAGAATTTGGGGTCCCTAATACTAGTCTCTCCCACCTTGAGGGTAGTGATTTCTTACTATGGAAAACTGAAATTTTCCTTCACTGAACTTCTCTGTATATGTGAGAAGTCTTATACTACCCCAGGGAGGTAGGCTTAGTACAGTCTCCAGTGGACACTATATAGCAACTCAAATATTTAATAGCTTTAATGCCACATATCTACCCATGCATATATCTACCATGTCTACCAATGCCTATATATTATGAGTTACCATAAGTGGTTAAATATCCTATGAAATGTCCTCCAATCCTCAAAGACTATAAACAGGTACTCCTACTGTATCCTGATATGTATACTTACTCAGTCTTAGCAGTTACAATTGCCTATTGATACATCTATGTCCCTTCCAGACTCTTAGTTATGAAGGCGTGCATGGGGCATCATCCAACATTACATACCCTGCCCAATGCCCAGCACAGTGCTGGGTACTTAGCAGATGTTCCTGCTGCATGAAGGAGTAGCTTACTATGTCTTTACTAAAAGCTCTTCATAGGGCTTCCCTGGTGGCACAGTGGTTGAGAGTCCGCCTGCCGATGCAGGGGACACGGGTTCGTGCCCTGGTCCGGGAAAATCCCACGTGCCGTGGAGTAGCTGGGCCCGTGAGCTGTGGCCGCTGAGCCTGCGCGTCCAGAGCCTGTGCTCCGCAAAGTGAGTGACCACAGCAGTGAGAGGCCCGCGTACCACAAAAAAAAAAAAAAAAAGCTCTTCATAAACCTTGCCTCACTTCTACATTTCAGCTTCTAAATAGTTGAGAGGTGGATATGGAGGTACAAGGGGAGAAAGCAGGGAAAAGGATCAAATCATCAAATGAATTCGACTCTTCACCTGTTTTTGGAACTCGAATTTTGAAAACCACAATTCCACCTAATTAAATGTTTTGAAAGAATGTAACTGGATGCAATCACCTTAGTAAGCAGTTTAGCACTATCCTTTAAAGTTGAATTAACATAGCCTACAACCCAGCAATTCCATTCCTACACTCTTTAAGAACTCTTGCATATGTGCACAAGGGGACATGCACATGAATGTTTATTGCAGCTTTGTTCACAACACCAGAGAAATGGACACACCTAAGCATTGATTGAGGAGAGAATGTGAAAATAACGGAATGGCAAGTGAGCTGAAATGAACTAAAGCTACACAAAACAAGGGTGAATCTTAGAAACATGTGATGGTTAGTTTTACATGTCAACTTGGCTAAGTTATGGTGCCCAGTGGTTTGGTCAAACACTAGCCTAGTTGTTGCTGTGGAGATACTTTTCAGATGTGATCAAAATGTATAATCAGTAGACTTTAAATAAAGCAGATTATCCTTCATAATGTGGGTGGGCCCCAACCAATCTGTTGAAGGACTTAAAAGCAAAGACTGAGGTTTCTTTTTTTTTTTTTTGTAAGTTTCAACATCTGCTCCCCCCTTTCTTAGGCTTGAAGAGAATGGCAACATTTCTGTGACCCAGGAAACTAGGGAGAGCTTCTGTTCTTTTTTTTTTTTTATCATCTTTATTGGAGTATAATTGCTTTACAATGTTGTATTAGTTTCTGCTGTACAGCAAAGTGAATCAGCTATATGTATACCTATATCCCCATATCCCCTTCCCTCTTGAGCTTCCCTCCCACCCTCCCTATCCCACCCCTCTAGGTGGTCACAAAGCACTGAGATGATCTCCCTGTGCTATGTGGCTGCTTCCCACTAGCTATCTATTTTACATTTGGTAGTATATATAAATCCATGCCACTCTCTCACTTCATCCCATCTTACCCTTCCCCCTCCCTGTGTCCTCAAGTCCATTCTCTACATCTGCATCTTTATTCCTGTCCTGCCCCTAGGATCTTCAGAACCATTTTTTTTTTTTAGATTCCATATATATGTGTTAGCATACAGTATTTGTTTTTCTCTTTCTGACTTCACTCTGTATGACAGAGTCTAGGTCCATCCACCTCACTACAAATAACTCAATTTCATTCCTTTTTGTGGCTGAGTAATATTCCATTGTATATGTGTGCCACATCTTCTTTATCCATTCATCTGTCGATGGACATTTAGTTTGGTTCCATGTCCTGGCTAAGTGCTGCAATGAACATTGTGGTACACGTACTTTTTTTTTTTTTATGGCTGCATTGCGTCTTCGTTGCTGCGCGCGGGCTTTCTCCAGTTGTGGCAAGCAGGGGCTACTCTTCATTGTGGTGCACAAGCTTCTCACTGAGGTGGCTTCTCTTGTTGCAGAGCACAGGCCCTAGGTGTGCAGGCTCAGTAGTTGTGGCTTGCGGGCTCTCGAGTGAAGGCTCAGTTGTTGTGTTGCACAGGCTTAGCTGCTCCGTGGCACGTGGGATCTTCCTGGACCAGGGATCGAACCCGTGTCCCCTGCATTGGGACCACTGTGCCACCAGGGAAGTCCCACATGTATCTTTTTGAATTATGGTTTTCTCAAGGTATATGCCCAGTAGTGGGATTGCTGGGTCATATGGTAGTTCTATTTTTAGTTTTTAAGGAATCTCCATACTGTTCTCCACAGTGGCTGTATCAATTTACATTCCCACCAACAGTGCAGGAGGGTTCCCTTTTCTCCGCACCCTCTCCAACATTTACTGTTTCTAGATTTTTTTATGATGGCCATTCTGACCAATGTGAGGTGATACCTCATTGTGGGTTTTTTTTCTTTTTCTTTCTTTAATGAACTATAGTTGCTGTACATTATATGTTGCAGGTGTACAATATTGTGATTCACAATTTTTAAAGGTTATGGTCTGTAGTTATTATAAAATATTGGCTATATTCCCCATGTTGTATAACATATCCTGTGTATAGCTTATTTTATACATAATAGCTTGTAGCTCTTAATCCCCTAATCCTTTATTGCCCCTCCCACTTCCATCTCCCCACTGGTTGTTCCCTATATCTGTGAGTTTGCTTTTTTGTTATATTAACTAGTTTATTGTATTTCTTTTTAGAGTCCACATACAAGTGACATCATACAGCATTTGCCTTTCTCTGACTTATTTAATTTAGCATAATGCCTTCCAAATGCATCCAGGCTGCTGCAAATGCCACATCTTCTTTATCCATTCATCTGCTGATGGACACTTAGGTTGCTTCCACATCTTGACAATTGTAAATAATGCTGCTATGAACACTGGGGTCCATGTACCTTTTCAAATTAGTGTTTTTCTTTTTCTTCAGATATACACCCAGGAGTAGAATTGGTGGTCATATGGTAGTTCTTTTAGCTTTTTAGAAACCTCCATACTGTTTTCCATAGCGGCTGTACTAATTTACATTTCCACCACCAGTGTGGGAAGGTTCCTTTTCTCCTAGGTGTGATATTCTTTATAGTCAGTGCCTTCACATACATTATTTCATTACAGTCCCTTAACAACCTTATAGGTCACACAGAGAAAACAAAGAAACTAGGAATCAGAGATATAAGTTCTCACCAAGATCATGCAGCTGTGGCAGAGGGAAGAATAAAACCCAGGTTTCCCGGCTCTGTTCTACACCTGACTGCATAATGTTTATATTTAGACAAGGGGACTCACTGAATCAATGCAGGAATCCTTAAAGGATTGTCAGAGTTCTCAAGACATAGTCCTCAGTTACTATCATTTGTCTCATTTTTTGGCTTAGACCACCAAGGTACCTGCTAAATCACTTATAACCTTGCAAAGGGTTACAAGGAGCCACTTCATCTGTGACCCTCACCTTCTAACACCGATCACTCTCTGTTAGACTAGTTATGTTGTCACCTTGGGTGCTTCAAAGAGTGAGAGAAACACACTCCTTTATCAAGGTCTTGGGTAAGGGCAGTATGGGGGTCTATCACAAAGGAATACATTGGGGCTACATCAGAGGTAAGACCCCCAAAGACGGATGGTCAGAGAAGGACCCTGTTTTGAGGGAGGGCCAGGAGAGGGTAAATGCCACAGTGGAACCTCAGCGTTCTCTGTGATCTGTGAGCAGCCCTGTGGCAGAAAGTTCCAAAGTAAATTGTAGACCTCTCCCCATCCCCAGGGTCATGAGCATAAGTTCTCTAAATATTAAATTTTTATATTTAATTCTATTAGTTACTACCTATATTTGTGTGTATGTAAATAATATCTTCTTACAGAGGTAGCATCCAAGAAACAGAGAGGTTAAGTACCTTGTTCAGGTGCATTCAGCATACTCGGTGGTGTAGCAATAAGGACTTTTGTGCCTAGAAACATTATTTATTATAAGTTGTTTATATTATTATACTGTCTCCCCAGTGATATTGCCGGGTCTTTAATGCCAGGGTCTAGATCGTATGCATCTGTCCCATACTGCCTCTTGGCTTTCATGTCACATCCACAACTCCTATCCTTAAATACAGCTTTGGGGCTTGACAACTAGAGTTGATTAGTTAAGTGGGTCGTAAGTTCCATCTTTAAATCATCCAGCTGTTCTCTTTACTCAAGAATAAAACCAACCCGGCTGGTAGGTGGGAGTTTCCCACTGTGACCCAGGAAGTCGAGGTCTGGAGACAGGTGTGGAGGGGAAAACTGGAAGGGAAGAGGGAGCAGCGAGGGGGTGGCAGGGACCTAAACCTTCTCCTGGTCTACCAGAGCACTGTGGTGGGGCTGCTCACGGACAGGGGTGGAGGTGTCCCAAGTCGTTATTTGGAAGGAAGCTTATTTCTTGCTGTGCTCTGCAGTCGGGTAGGAATGGAGGGTCAGGGCATAATAGGATCATTGAATGTTGGAGCTGGAAGAGGTCCCATGAACTGAATCTAATCATTTTGGAGATGATGAAGCTGAGGTCCACAGGGGGACATGCTTGGCCCATGGACACAACTGGAGCCTAGTTATTCCAACTCCACTGAGATCTCTTCTTTGTCTAATAACTCATTGTGGTTTTGATTCACATTTCTCTAATGATTAGTAATGTTGAGCATCTTTTCATGTGTTTGTTGGCAATCTGTATGTCTTCTTTGGAGAAATGTCTATTTACATCTTCCGTCCTTTTTTGGATTGGATTGTTTGTTTTTTTTGATATTGAGCTGCATGAGCTGCTTGTATACTTTACAAGCAGCTTAATTAATTAAGAGAGTAATCCTTTGTCAGTTGCTTCGTTTGCAAATATATTCTCCCCTTCTGAGGGTTGTCTTTTCGTCTTGTTTATAGTTTCCTTTGCTGTGCAAAAGCTTTTAAATTTCATTAGGTCTCATTTACTTATTTTTGTTTTTATTTCCGTTACTCTAGGAGGTGGGTCAAAAAGGATCTTTCTGTGATTTATGTCATAGTGTCTTCTGCCTATGTTTTCTGCTAAGAGTTTTATAGTGTCCGGTCTTGCATTTAGTTTTTTAATCCATTTTGACTTTATTTATTTATTTATTTATTTATTTTCGGTATGCGGGCCTCTCACTGTTGTGGCTTCTCCCGTTGTGGATCACAGGCTCCGGACGCGCAGGCTCATTGGCCATGGCTCATGGGCCCAGCCGCTCTGCAGCATGTGGGATCTTCCTGGACCAGGACACGAACCCGTGTCCCCTGCATCGGCAGGTGGACTCTCAACCACTGCGCCACCAGGGAAGCCCTTGACTTTATTTCTGTGTATGGTGTTAGGAAGTGTTCTAATATCATTCTTTTACATGTAGCTGTCCAGTTTTCCTAACACCACTTATTAAAGAGATGGTCTTTTCTCCATTGTATAGTCTTGCCTCCTTTGTCAAAGGTAAGGTGACCATATGTGTATGGGTTTATCTCTGGACTTTCTATCCTGTCCCATTGATCTACATTTCTGTTTTTGTGGCAGTACCGTACTGTCTTGATTACTGTTGCCTTGTATTACTGTACAATAGCCTGAAGTCAGGGAGCCTGAATCCTCCAGCTCCGTTTTTCTTTCTCAAGATTGTTTTGACTATTCGGGGTCTTTTGTGTTTCCATACACATTGTAAAATTTTTTGTTCTAGTTCTGTGAAAAATGCCATTGGTAATTTGATAGAGATTGCATTGAATCTGTAGATTGCTTTGTAGTATAGTCATTTTCACGATGTTGATTCTTCCAATTCAAGAACATGGTATATCTCTCCATCTGTTTGTATAGTCTTTGATTTCTTTCATCAGTGTTTTATAGTTTTCTGCATACAGGCCTTTTGCCTCCTTTGGTAGGTTTATTCCTAGGTATTTTATTCTTTTTGTTGCAATGGTAAATGGGAGTTTTTCCTTAATTTCTCTTTCTGATCTTTCGTTGTTAGTGTATAGGAATGCAAGAGATTTCTGTCCATTAATTTTGTATCCTGCTACTTTACCAAATTCATTGATTAGTTCTAGAAGTTTTCCAGGGGACTTCTTTAGGATTTTCTATGTATAGTATCATGTCATCTGCAAAGAGTGACAGTTCCACTTCTTCTTTTCCAGTTTGGATTCCTTTTCTTTCTTTTTTTTCTCTGATTGCCATAGCTAAACCTTACAAAACTATGTTGAATAATAGTGGTGAGAGTGGGCACCCTTGTCTTGTTTCTGATCTTAGAGGAAATGCTTTCAGTTTTTCACCATTGAGAATGATGTTGGCTGTGGGTTTGTCATATATGGCTTTAGAAGGAATTCTGCCGCAAGATTGAAACATAGAGACCCTGCCTGATTTTCCATTTCCAGCCTGGCAGCCTGGTCTACAAATTTCAGACTTGCCAGTCCCCACTATCATATGAGTCAATTCCTTAAAATAAATAAATATATATCTACCTTCCATTGGATCTGCCTCTCTGGAGAAACTTGACTAACACAATGCATAAACATCAGTGATAAAAGCATATAAAATAACATCCAGTGGTACTGTGTTACCATATTTATAAAGCTCAAAAAGAGAGAAAACCAACCAATATAATGTTTGGGGATATATACATATGTGGAAAAAATATTTTTACAAAGGAAAAGATAAGCCCCACACTGCATGATCCCACATAACCTCTGTGCAGGGAAGCAGGGGAGGGAGCTCAGGCTTCCCTTTTACAGGAAGTTGGTAATGTGCTAGTTCCTACATAGGGTGCTAGTGTTGTGAGTATTCATTTGATTACTATGTCTTACATTTTATATGTGTATTAAATGTAGAGTTTTTATGAAGCGAATATTTTATGCTTAAAACTTTTTTAAACAAATCTTATAGACACCTATATAAAAGAACATGCTGCTGAGTTTCTTTTGTTGGCTTAGCCACTGTTTTTAACATAAAATATTTCTTCCTGGAAGTCTCTCTCTGGTCTTTTTTCTTTAGTAACACTCTTTCCTCTTTTTTCTTTGTCCCACTTATACTTTTCACAGCTTCTAATCCATTAACCACTCTGACATATGGATTTAAAAGCCCTTCTTATTACACACTCTGTTGGATTCAAGTTCTCCAAGTCTGATTTTCCCAACTCTTGTTTCGTAATAGGTAGCTTTCCATTAACCTTGATTTTCAACCCCCCTCATCTGGTTGTACTGCCAGCTCCCTCATGCTCACTGTGCCCAGGTTCTGAGCCCTGTCCAGGGAGAGTACCATACTCCCTATTGACTCCTTGGGCTTTGATTATCTCTCCTCTTAACCTTGTTCTTTTGGTTAAATAATTTCTCTTAGCTAAAAGTTCACACTGTTCCTGTAAATTTCTTTCCTTCAATTCTCTCTTTGACCTTCTCTAATCCAGCTTTTACCCACTTCACTCCATTGAGACACAAAGCTACCAATTAGTTCCTCCAGGGGGCTCAGCCTCCTGACCTCTGCACCAGCCAGGCCCCCTTGGCCTCACAGCTCCCTTTGATCTTGTGAAACACTCTCCTTGGGTCCATTGATAACTCCTGCAAGGACCAGGCAGAATGTGTTCTTTTGCCCAGAATGCAGAACAGCATGCAGCTGACCCGCCATATTTTGCTTGCTACAAAGTAGCTCCCAGCTCAGAGAGAGAAGCCTCGACAGGAGAATCCTTTTCATTTGAAAGTGTTGATTGTGCAGGCTGAAGTAACTTGAGGAAAGAAAAGAGCTGCCTATGATTAGAAAATGCAAATCTTCTTTCAAATAATTTTTCATCAACTTAATAGTTGAATAAAATGAAAATTCTGAGGGAATTTGAATTGGGTCCAAAGTTTACTGTAATAACTTGTCTCCACTTTTTTTTTTTTTAATTTTCTGAGCAGCATATTTGGGGTTTGGTTTTATAACTAAACATGTGAGCAGCATATTCCAATTTTTTTGTTTGATTAGCGTTTATTTTGATTTAGAAAGAGCTAGAAATAATCTTTTCTTCTCTGAAATGATACTTTTAAAAAATCTTCCTTTATGGCCTTTATTGTAACATCATATATGAAGATAGGATGTATTACTTACAATATAGTTGTTTGGATTTGAGTTGATAATCTGTACTTGGACATTCAAGATAGATCCTCACAATATATCTCCAAATTACCATTACTGATTTATCTCTATAATTGTATACACCTAGCTAAACAGGACTCTTTTCTCCCTATGCCTTTATTTTTCCCCTCCATATCTCTGCTCCTGTAAAGTTTTTTTGTCTTTTGTTTTTGTTTGTTTGTTTCCTGGCTTAAAGACCTCCTTGCCCTCTCATTTCCTCTGGTCAAAATTCCTCCCATTATTTGACCAGCAGTAGTACTCAGATTATACCCTCTCTGACCTTATTTTGTTTTATGTATTTGTTATATTATATCTTTAACTTTTTATTTGGAAATAATTTCAAGCTCACAGAAAAGTTGCCAACATAATACAAAGCATAATACCTTTTACACAGATAAACAAATTTTAACATTGCAATATTTGTTGTATCTTTTCCTTTCTCTGTAGGCATGTGTTATGTCCAATATTTCCCTCATGAACTTCTTTCAGATGGGTGGTATTTATCATGCCCCTTTATCCCTTAGCATTTCAGTATGTATTTCCTAAGAATGAAGCTATTATTTTATGTGTCCTTGGTACAGTTATCAACTTCAGGAAATTTAACATAGATATGATACTTTTTATCTAAGCAGTCCATATTCCAATATTGTCCATTATTCTAATAAAGTCCTTTTTAATTTTTTTGTAACCTCTAACACAGGATCCAGTTTAAGATCACATAGTTCATTTAGATTGCATTTAATCAAAGTCATGTCATTTCTTTGAATTTATCATCACAGCTAATAAGCAAACTGGAGGTAGTCATATTAAGAATATATAAAAATCCTGCTCTTCATCACACTCTTCCCCCAAGATTTAGCATCCATTAATGATTCTTGCCCAAATAAATCTTTATTATGATAATTGGAAAATGGTGAATTTCCAAGTCCACTATTCCATCCACATTTTTTTTTTTTTTTTGCGGTATGCGGGCCTCTCACTGTTGTGGCCTCTCCCGTTGCGGAGCACAGGCTCCGGACGCGCAGGCCCAGCGGCCATGGCTCACGGGCCCAGCCGCTCCGCAGCATGTAGGATCTTCCCGAACCAGGGCACGAACCCGTGTCCCCTGCATCGGCAGGCGGACTCTCAACCACTGCGTCACCAGGGAAGCCCTTCCATCCACATTTATCTGTCTGAATTTATTCTTCAAGGAAGAACACTCCCTTTTCCAATTTTTTTTACTATATTAATATTATCGGTATAGACTCATAGATTACTATTTTATTCAGTGGGTTACTATCCTTATTTACTGTGATGCTTAAAATTGTCCCAGATTTGGCCAGCAAAACTTCTTCAAGCTGGCTTACCTATGATTTTGTTGTGTCCATGCATTTTTTTGATCACTTCCTTACTTCTGGCATAACAAGATGGTCCAGGCTCATCTTATACCTTCCTGTCCCAGCCCTACAATAAGCCATTTATCATTCATATCACAAACATTATTTTAGTACCTACATGTGCCAGGCATACTTCTAGTCTTCACAGATGAAGTTAACAAGAAGAGACCAACATTAGTCTTTTTCCCCATATCTCACACCCATTCATCCTATTCTTTGTGGTGAAGTACATGAATTTCTCACAAGTTGGATTGCATATTTACTGAATGAGAATAGTTACTTTCTTAAGTTATTTTCTGCTTATCTCAAAGTTTCTCTCTTGTCTGAATCGCAGGCAGGGTGGTCCTGTGAGTCAGTAAGAAGTAACTACAAGTCTAGGGCTGTCTTCAGCCAGCAGGGAAGGTTGCTCTAGGAGCTTCATCCTGGGGTCAGAGCGCACCCCACTGTCCCTGCTGGCCTGCTGTAGTGCCAGCCTGCTGGGGCCAAAGCTGGGCGGGAGGGCCTTGACGTCGACTGTTGAGAACACAGAGCACTGGATCAACACTTTAAGGAGGAGGCACTATAGCCAACTCAGAGATCTGGGTTAATCAAGAACAATATGGTATAGTCCCCCTTTATCCAAAATTTTGCTTTCTGTGGTTTCAGCCAGCCATAGTCTACAGTTTTCTGAAAATATTAAATGGAAAATTCCAGAAAGAAATACTTCATAAGTTTTAAATTGCCTGCTTTCTGAGTAGCTTGATGAGATCTCTGGCCTCAATCCCACAGGACCTGAATCATCCCTTTGCCTGGTGTGTCCATGCTGAACACACCACCTGCCCGTTAGTATAAGAAAAAACAGTATATATAGGGCTCCGTATCATCCTCGGTTTCAGGCATCCACCAGGGGTTTTGGGACACATCCCTGCAGATAAGGGAGGGTGGCTACTGTATTGTTGAAGAGACATATGATTTTCCATCTTGCTCCCTGTGCTTCAGCCACAGCGGCTTTCTCACCATTCCTTGAAAAAGCCAAGCTCTGCCTCATCACAAGCTCTGGGTTCTCCACACTACCCCATCTCTTACCCTCCAAGACCCTTAATAACCCTGTTCATTTCTTTAACGTTAACTTTACAGACTGCACAACAGATCCTTAAAGAACATGGTGAGGAGCTTGGATTTTTATTCAAGGGCAAGAGACTTTAAAAACAAACAACTATCATGACATTTAAGGTAATTGACTATAGATGTACATACCCTCTCACTTGAGCTAAGAAATGTAACAACCTAGATGAAAATGTTAGTACTCTCACCTCTATAATCTAGAAGACTTGCTTGCAATCTGAAAATTTTGAAATGAACAAATCACGGCACACAGATTCAGAAGAAATGAAATGTCCCATGGTGAGGCTTTAAGCAGAACCTCCTGCTTTATTTAGGGATGCAACTTCCTGCTTTGGTCATGCTGTTTGAAATTATTAGTGGACTGTTAGTTAGGTACACCTAAGGGACTTTTGAGAATGTAATTTAGAACATTTAATATAGATGAAATGGGAATGCTTTTCATACCCAGTTGTGCAAAGCTGAATGCAAAAGGGTAGTTGACTGAAAAAGTGTATTTGTGTTAGTAATGCTGAATTTTGAAGACCTTTCTCTCTATAACCCCACTACCTTTTTTTATTCATCTGGAAAGTGGTGGGAAGCAGGAAAATGTCCCAGAAGAAATGCTATTTTTAAGCATGTACATTTTGGGAATTTGAGGCTTTGAAAAATTATGTAACCAATCAATCTGATAATTGGATGGCAAAATAATCAGATTATGATTGCTTTATTCACCAATAGATAAAATTATCCGTAGTCAAGATTGGAGAGATTTGCTAAACAATTAGATATGAAGAAAATATTGGTATAGGTTTTTAAAATTATTTTTCTGATTATAAAAGTAACATTAAAAAAGCTGAATGTCTTGAAATAAATTCGTTGCAATCTCCTCATCCAAATATACTAAGAACTATTATTTTGATATGTCAGTGAATAAGTTGAGGTAGGTCACACGGTAAAGAGAATTCTATATTCTGACTTCTGCAATCATTTTCTATTCTATTTCTTCTTGTCCTTAAATAATCTTCAGTATATGATTTTGAGTGCCTACATGTTATTCTGGCATGCATATACCTCATTTATCCAACAACTTCCTTCTTTGGAGGAATATAGGTTGTTTCCGATTTTTAGTTATAATGAACAGTATTTTGGATTTCTGGTTTGAAAAATGGCAGATTAACTACAAACACTTTGGTCCTCTCTCTTCCCAAACCCAGCTAAAATATACATATGTGTATATATATATATAGTTATATATATATATAGTTATATATATATAGTTATATATACATATAGTTATATAGTTATATATATAGTATATATGTTGGAAATCTTTAAACACATACAATTTATTGAGTCTTGGGAGAAACTATACATCTATTTATGTGACTTTTAAAGTAACCTGGCTTGCATCAGGAAGCTTAACAAAAGCTTCTGATGATAAAGTAAGTGGTTCTTATTATGTTCAAATCTGAGTGCTTGGTTTTTGACACTTTCCCTTGGTGTAGGTAACACCACACTTGAAGGCTTTCTACCTCCATGTGATCATAGCTCTTCTATTACTGCATTTATTACTTCACATTGTAACTATTTGTTCACAGACCTGTCTCACACACTAGCCTAAGAGGTCACAGAGGCCAGGAACCACATTTTCATTCCTTCAATACATATTTTTTGAGCACCTGTTACATATCACAGTGTGACAGGAACAGGAAAAACAATGATGAACAAGTAAACATGGCTTATTTCAGCAAATGCAATGTGGTCTGACCCCCAGACTGGTGCGTTAGTTAGTTATTTCCACTGTGATGCCGCATAACAAATCACCCCAAAACTTGGAGGCTTACAAGAGTCAGCATGTGTTCTCCTGCCCACAGGTCTGCAGGTTCTCTGTAGTTTGCTCGATCCAGGCCGGGTTCCTGCAGACATTCTGCTTCAAGCCGAAGTTTGGCTGGGCCTCGCTCCTCGCTGTGAGTTGGGTTCTGGTCTAAGACACTTGTGTTCATTCTGGGACACAGACTTCTCAAAGCATGCTCCCCTCATGGTGGATTGCTGAAGCACAAAATGTCAAATGCATTAAAATCGTCTGCTCCATGACATCCATTAACTTTCTATTGGCCAAGGCAATGGCCAATGTCAATGCAACCTCAGCGTCAATGCAACAGGATGTGACCACTGTGGGAGGGCACTGCCAAGTTCCATAGTCTGCTTATAACAGGGTGAATGTCAAGAATGGCAAACTATGATTCAATTTACTCTACTAGGCTACTTTTTTTTGTTACAGCTAACCATCGTACCCTGTACTGATCCTTTTTAATTATTCATTGCCCTTATAAATAATTTGTTCAGTATTTGTCTCCCTACTCATCTGTAAGCTCCATTAAGGTAGAGATCTTGCCTGTTTCACTCACTAACCAGTCACCAAATTATCCTAAACACATAGAAAAGACTCAATAAATTAGTATTGAATTAAATTGAATTGGTGGTGAGTGTCATGATAGGGAAGGTCAGAGAACTAAGAGATCATATGGAACAGAGTTTCCTAGCATTGCCTGCTTATTAGTATCACCTGGAGAACTTTTAAAAACTCTCTCTGGCTTCCCTCGTGGCGCAGTGGTTGAGAGTCTGCCTGCTGATGCAGGGGACACGGGTTCGTGGCCCTGTCCGGGAAGATCCCACGTGCCGCGGAGCAGCTGGGCCCGTGAGCCATGGCCGGTGAGCCTGCGCGTCCCGAGCCTGTGCTCCGCAGCAGGAGAGCCACAACAGTGAGAGGCCCATGTACCGCAAAAAAAAAAAAAAAAAAAAAACCTCTCTCTGTCTGTGCCTCACCCAGACCAATCAAAGCAGAGTGTTCTAGTTTTAATCTGAGAAAATGGAAATGGGGACTTGGCATGTTTCAAACGCATACCAGGTGTTTCTAACATGTAGCCAGGGATAAGACCCACTGATCTGGGGACACCTATCTTGGATTTGGGCAGCAAGGACTAGTCTGTGAAGAAAGTGTATTTAAGCAGAGACTACCCCAGGACTGATGAGTCGGTTTTGGCCCAGCAGGGAGAGGAGGTGGCCATGGAGGCGTTTAGCAGAGAAGTTGTATGTGCCAAGGCACTGAGGTAAGAGAGAGCTCCTTCACCTGGTGTCTGGATCAGGGGGCAGTGAGGGACGTGGAACCCAACAAATGTCCCTCTGGGCAAAATTCTCAAAACATGACTGGAAAACTTAGGATTTGGAGGAAAGATTTCCAACCAGGAAGCAGAGGTTTCTCAGGAAGGGTTCTGCCTGGTCTGAGTAACTTCCCTCAGTGGCTTTCCAGGGTGAGGCTTTTGTTTAGTGCAGCTTTTGCCTGAGTGTATTTTTGTTGCTGCTGTTATAATGCTGAACTCTTTCCAGCTCTTTGTTTATGTAACTCTAAGCAGCCATCTAATTTCGAGGATATGACGATCTTTCCATGCAGCATTTTTGTCCGTGGTGACTGCTGAGTTACGTCTTCATAATAGGCAAGCAAGTTTATTTTTGTTCACGTATCAGTATAAGAAATAATCATACCAAGAACATTTCGGCTTTAAAAAAAAATCCTCTTTAAGATAGACTTGATGTAGCTCAGTAGTCTCCTCCTGCAGATCCATATGATGAATCTATTTCAGATGTTTTTACCAGTGAAAGCTTGTTGCTCTTGTCAAAATGATTTACTTTCCTGTACTCAATAATGAAAAATATTTATCCGTTATGTTTTATTTCTTGTCTTAGGAAGCTTAGAGATAAAACTGCAGAATTCAATATTAGCCCAGGTTTGGGATATAATTCTCTTCCTGCCTATCATATTTTAATTCTTTCCTTTTATCTTTAGCAATTCTACTCTACATGTGTCTTCAGTGGTAATCTACATTTGATACTTTTTTGAAGCAAGAAGATTAGAAATTACAGAACTCTTACTAGATGCTGTGGGAAAAAATGGCATGTAAGACTCATTCACTGTCCAGGAATCTTCAACCTACTAAATATTCAGAGAGGAATTTCTCTTCCAATAAGTATATTAATGAAAGGCTTGTAATTTTCTAGGCCTCAAATTATCTCGACAATAGGCTAAAACTAAAACTGTATTTCCTTGCATTCTATCTGAAAATTGAAGTTATAACCATTTTTAATTAAAATTCTTCCAACGGTATACAGGATATTCTTTTCTGCAAAGACATATATGTACAGATATACACACATATGAAAAGGCAGTAGTAGTTGATAAGACCAATGCATCATTGTGAAGGTTGGCAAATATGAAAAGCTTATTTGTAGCAGGTATATGGGCACTAACAATGAAATAGTAAATGCATAAATAATTGCTGCCTGCTGCCTTTTTTGCAGCTTTCCAGAGAAAAAATTATCCATTGAGATCAAGTAGTTTTAATCATTTTGCAACAGAGAAGATAATCTAAGAAAACTGAGTACCCTGTTCGAAGAAGTTAATGAAAACAGGATTCAATAAACCAACAAGTTGAGACCTTCCAAAGAAAATTAGGCCATTCCAGATCCCAACGCCAGGGTTGTCTTCTAATCTACCTCCTTTGAATAAAAAGAATAATTTTTTTAAACCCTCTAAAAATTATTCCTTGCTACAGTTCTGCCTTCCAAATCCAATTAGCAATTTTTATTATCTCATTTTAGTAACATCTGTTAAGCTTTAAAAATATATTACTGGCTTTCTATTGATCTCTTTCTGGTCTGTATTTATAAAGAAGAAAACTTCTTATTTCTATTTACCAACATGAAAGAAAAAGAGATTTAAGTCAAGACACTTAGCATAGAAACGTCATAAACTTCCACCTAAATAAGCAGTTACAGAAGAGCAGACGCGTCTTGATTGCTTTGGTAAACGGTGCTGTCATAGACCAGTCAATACAGTTAATGCTAACTGTAATGTACTGTTGTCAAAATTGTCCTTATTCCTAAACTTAATTTCTGATTTATGTCATTTTACATAAAGTAATTCTGAAAAGCTAAAGCTTATTGCATTCATTCCTGCTGATGGGAGACCGACATGACAAATATCTTCTATCATGAGTATTTGAATATCAAGTTCAATATACCTTGTGGGTTCAGGATTGACTGGTGTCTGCTCAGTCATCCCCCACCTGCCCCGGACTTCTGGTAACACAGCTTGAAATACCAGTAAATCAAAATTGACAGGTCTTGGGACTTCCCTGGTGGCACAGTGGTTAAGAATCTGCCTGCCAGTGCAGGGGACACAGGTTTGATCCCTGGTCCAAGAAGATCCCACATGCCACAGAGCAACTAAGCCCGCGAGCCACAACTACTGAAGCCCAGGCGCCCTAGAGCCCGCGCGCTGCAACTACTGAGCTCATGCACTGCAACTACTGAAACCCGTGCACCTAGAGCCCGTGCTCCGCAACAAGAGAAGCCCACGCACCGCAACAAAGAGTAGCCCCTGCTCGCCACAACTAGAGAAAGCCTGCGCGCAGCAACAAAGACCCAACACAACCAAAATTTTTTTTTAAAAAAGATTAACAAGTTTTGACCTGAGCTGTATTTATAGAAAACACCATGTTTGTCTCCAGAGTCAATATCCTTCACGAAGGCCTATAGAAATACTTACAATGCACTGTGGAGTGCCTTGGTCATTTTATTCAATAAGTGGTGCATTTCTAAAATGGGAGAAGAATGAAAATTCAAGTTTTTAATTTGATTACAAACGAGTCTCCAGTGAACTGTGGTTGTTCCTTACACATCAGTTCCTATTCCTTGGGGCAAACACAGGAACTGTAGGAGCCAGAGCCGTCACATGTTGTTCTAAAGAAGCTGGAAAGTGTCAGAGCTCCTTGCTTCTATGGTTGTAGAAAAATCCTGCCGGATCCTTCTCCTAGGCAGTATCATGTCAGAGAATTTGCGTAACACAAACTTGTGTTAAGCACTGCTTTCTCTTTCTCCAATCATCCCAATCTTTCCCTCTCTCTCTCTCTCTCTCTCTCCCCTCCCTGGCTCCCTTTCTTATTCTATTTATACTACCTGGTTCACATTTACCTTTATAGAAATTTCTGACTAGATAATTCACACCCTTTGTTGGGGGGCGGGGGTAGGGGGGCAGGAACAGAGCAGAACGTCAGGTTCTATGCTAACACACTTAACAGAAGAGACTCTAATAATTTCCTACAGTTATTCTTCTCAGCGTAGTATGGAAATGCACTCATTAGTTTAATTTTTTTTCCTTCTGATTGCCAGAATTATTTATTGCTGAAAATTGAAAATTTGTATTATAGTTATTATTCATTTTGATTGGTTTAAAAATTCAGTTTGTTAGGAATCTTAAAGAAAAAAAAAATCCCACAAAGTTTAAATGTGGTTCCAAAAGGCAGCAAAGGAATTTGAAGAGAACAGATCTGCTGAAAAAGAAAAATGTTTTAGCATTTTCAACTGACCAGAGTGGAATCAGTGAAAAGCAGGAAGTCTCAGAAGGAAACTGCAGCAAAGTAAAAAGGGTTTATAAAAGAATAAATAGCCATTTTGAGAGTTGTGTTGGAAGGGATAAGGTGATTTTTTTTTTTTTTATCTGAGGCTATAATGAAAAGACCAGAATTACAGATTTGATGCCTCTATGGGAATCAAACTTTTCCACGACAAGAAATAGACTTTCATCCCCGGCTAAAAATCTTGAAAAGACCTAGAAATATGGACCTGATTATTTAGAGTTGATTCCATCACAATCTGTGGAGAAACAACGCATAATAAAGGATCAGGGTGATCATGTCAATTGAGGACAGTCCCATGAACTAATCTGAATGATTATTTGAGCTGGAGGTTTCTTAGGCTGCAACTACCTATAGACAAGAAATGAGTGGATTATGGCACAATCTTCATTGTTACTATCTGTGGAGATTGTTCTGCAATCACTTCTGCAGCTGTGATTGTTATCAACAGCCAAAGTGAACATGAGCAAACAGCGTGGTGCAGTGGGGGGACACACCCAAGGAATCGTGGTGCAGTGGGGGGACACACCCAAGGAATCGAGGTGAGGCTTGAGCCTCTTTTTTTCTCTTCCACTAACCAGCCACTTGATGTCCCATATGGGGAAGCCCTATAAACTCATATCTCTTAGTTTCTTCAACTTTCAGATGGGAGTAATATAATAATATTCACTTATCTACTACCCCACTGGGTTGTTATGAGTATCAAATTATATGAAAGAAGGAAAAGAACTTTAGAAAAGATTTAAACCATTGATAGATTTGTTGATCTATGGTACCAGAGATCATTCTTACATCTGCTCAAAGCTCAAATTTCATTATAATTTATGGCATGCATATTAATTTTATTGTTTTTTAAACTTAGTCTTAACACATTCCTACTTAAAAACTAGTAGATGAGATGGTTTTTGCAAAGGGACTTGTCTTTAGTTTTGCTGTAAGTGGAAAAGTCCTATTGTAGAGACTCATTTTTTAGTACTTGGAAGACTTTGGAAAGAAGTTCAAATTCAGAGGCAAGTTTTAAATCCCCTTCCCAAGTATTTCTATGGTAATGGCAACAACAATATTAACACTAACTGCAGTGACAAAGCCCTTGATTTCCCCTTATGGTTATGCTGAATGCATACTGTAGTTTGAAAAAGATAAAGCAATACTTCCTGGGAAAAGCCAACTAGCCTCCGACAAGTTCGCACAGAGAAGGAGAGCCTTCATGTGGTTACCAGGGGTCTGGATCATGGATACTCAGGTTGCAAATTCAGTGGTCAGCGCATCCAGAGGTAACTGGGCTCAGAGACATACTCACACCAATCCAGCTTCCAAGTCTGATGTTAAGAATCCACAGCACCAATTTATTTACTTATAGCAAAACTGTCCCTCTGCATGGGTAGATCCAGACACGGCAATGCTCACCAGAAGATTGCTTGATGGCTATAGAGTCAGAAGCTTACTGCCTGACCTGAACATCTGCTGTGAGATACCTGCACTGCACAGGCCAGGACCTTGAGCTCATGGTTCAGGACACCCAATCTTCCGGAGAAGGCTGGAGATGGAGAGCCCATCTTCGTCCCCTTTGACTAGCCCTATTATTGACCAATCAGCTTTCAGATTAAGACACTTTTTCCCTTTGCCACATGAATACCTTCCCTTCAATTTTAGCCTGGGAAGCGTTCTGCCTCTGTAAGGTAATCATATATCTTTGCTCTGATATATTAAGTGTTTGTTTCATAGAAACACTTGGAGGGTAATATTTCCAGGTTCCTGGGCTGCACCTCACTGTGGCCCCAGGTCACGCATCACCAACAATTCTTCCTCACATTTCCCCAGCCTGCTCTGGGCCTTTGAGCGCGGTTCGGTCTGGAACGTTCACCATATCCTGTGAAACTTCAGTACCATTTTAAAAGTCCATTCCTCTCTGTGCACTGGGTAGGCTAGTGTTCACTAAGAGAGCTACGTCACCAAACTCAGACTGTGGGGCATAAGTCATTTTGCTGGCATAGCCCTTCCCTCCAATGGAGAAAAATAGAGAAAGAGCATCCTCTGCATTTTGCAAGAATGACAATGTTGAAATCAGTCTTCAAAGAATCATTCTAGTTCCATGGGCCCATAGTAGCTATGGGATCTCCTCTTGACTAGGAAGATTTCACTTCATCAAATAAAAAAGCTGTATTTTGTCAAATAAAAAAAAAGTTGTCACTAATCACCGTAATACTTCCAGATTCAAGCAATTACTCCATAACTGAATCACTTTACTGTACACCTGAAACTAACACAACATTGTAAATCAACTATACTGTAATTAAAAAAAAAAGATTCAAGCAACTACACCAGCCCTAGCTCCAACAGGCTACATGTGTAATCACAACTAACATTTATTGAATGCTTTCTCTGTGCTAGGTAGAGTATTAGCATTTTGCATGGATTACTTCATTTAATCCTCACAATGACCTTATGATGTAGGTAGTTTAATTATCCCCATTTTACGGATGGGGAGACTGACAGTAAGAACAGACAGATGGTAGAATGTGGAGCCAGGACATAAATCTCCCGGTGAAATCTGAAACAGTATGGTGACAAGAGTGTTCCATTACTGAAAGCCTTTGTTTTTCCCATGGTACTTGTCCCTATGGTATGCCTGATCCCTACAACAAAGATGGATCTAGATATTTTGCAGTTGCTAACCATCTTGGCAAGAGCTGGGCAAATAAAAAGTCAAGAAGTGTAGAAACTTGTATTTTGTTGCTACAGAAATTGTGCCAGGCACTCCTCGGATCAGTTATGATTCCCAGCAGACAACTTTCTCAGCTGCCACAGAGCCATAAACACAGCTCTGGGATCTACTGATCAATGTTCTGAGCTGTCCAGGAGAATGTCACACACTGAGAAGTATTCAGATTTGAACTGAAAAAAGGGTTTTGTGCCCTACAAACCATAACTGAAAAAAAAATCGTCAAACATTTTTGAAAGACTCACAGTTTTCACATAATTTCTAGAACATTAGACATTTGCTGGTTGTGTATATGCATCTTTTTTTTACTTTCAGGCCTATGTGGTGATACAGTTTTCACCTGAGAGCCCCAAGGAGAGAAACTTCTGCCTCACTCAATACTCATAAGGTTAGAGACAGCAATTTTTTTTTCCTTCTAGAAAACCAATAAGGACTTCCCTCATAAATGGACCACAATCCCTGTATGTATTGCTATCTCTTCAACCACACTATTTGCTCCTCTAGAGGAAGCTATTGTATAGGCCACTGCAGGCCCCAGTGGGACTCCGCCAGAGGTGATATCTAAACACAACTGTGGCTCACAGTGGCCTTCTGACCACTCAGATCCATGAATTTGGCACCTACCATGTGCAGGCCACTTTGCTATCAACCTTCAGTGTTTTAAGTTTTATAAATGTACCCAAACGCTGAAAATTATTTGGCCAGTGTGAAAATTTTAGATCCATGCTTAATATGTATATGAAATGTCACTTAGCCCAGGGGTCCACAACCCCCAGGAACCGACCACACAGCAGAAGGTGAGCTGCGGGAAAGTGAGTGAAGCTTCATCTGCTGTTCCCCGCAGCTCCCCTTACTGACTGAACCATCCCGTCCCCATCCCCAACCCCCGTTCTTGGAAAAATTGTCTTCCACAAAACTGGTCCCTGGTGCCAAAAAGGTCGGGGACCGCTGACTTAGTCAAATAAATTGTCCTGTTGTGTCATTTGGACCGGGACACACGCCTTTTAGAATCAGAGGACACTCAACCTTCAAAGCTGGTCGACCCCACTTCCCTTCCTCACCCATCTTTCCCCCACACCCATCTCCAAGTCACCTCCTCTCATCCCCTACATACAAACACACACTTTTTCAAAACAAACCCATGGAGTAGCTATTCGCATGGCTACTCCATCATTAAGATCTATCACTTCCCAGCACCTTATGGCTGTAATAGAATGTTCCCCCTTTGATGAATGCTTGTTCAACAACTCTCACAGTTGCCTACCCAAGACACTCTTTCCTGCAGGAGGAAACAAAATTACACCCTCCTTTACAATGATCCAGCAGAGAAAATGAGATCACCCAACACATTACAGCTTCTATCAGCGGAGCCACATGATTCCTCTTGAGAAAGGAAGGAAAATGAGCTGCCAGCTAAAAACTCCTAAAGAGTGTCACAATTACAAATTTTCATTGGTGCTCCTAGTGACGGTACCTCTGACCTAGAACAACTTAGACACACAGATGTACTCCTGAGTCTGCTCATTAGCCTAATGAGGATCGAGTCAGGCAAAGAGTTAATTTGACTAATTTAATCAGCAAGCCCTTCGACGTGTCTACTGGGAGAACGCCAAAGTGACGGAGACAAACAGAAACACACAGAGGAGAGGAATTTACTGAGCTGTGCTTGTGATTAGGCAGAGTCATAGCTTGAACACATAATAGGATAAAAGCTGGAAAAAACCTTAATGATTGCTCACCCCGGCCACTTCATTTGTTAAGACCTAATGAGGTTAAGAAATCATTATAAAAATAAAACTTATTATAAAATGAGTAATACATGGGAAAGCATTTTCAAAACTGTAAACTGCTGTGCGTGTGCATACACAAAATATTATTAAATTGTTTTTCCAAACAACATAGAAGAAAAACTAAAGCAATGTATTCATTGTTACATATTTTCATAAAACAAATACTATAAATAAGTGTCTTCCCCTTCCCAACCCCCACCCCCAAAACCCTGATTCTTTAGCTGTGTGGACACACTTCACACTCAGTCATCTGATAAGGATATAGTTTGAAATTATTATAAAAAATTTCCTCTAAACTTTTCTTACTCTTGAAGACTCTAGAAAAATAAAGCATTGATGAGTGTTATTTGATGACAAATGTAAATTTTAGTTTTACCAGACTTAGGGATTTTCAGTTAATATTTGGTGTAGGTGATTTATGTTTCTGATTAACGGTTTTCAATTTCTTTAAAGTTCTACCTTAAAATGAGCACTATAAAATGTCTATTTAATGTTGGCAGTACTCCTGACAATGTGCCTTGATCTTACAATTAGAGATTAAGCCACGATTGCTCATCAGATTCTGTAATTCTAAGAGACTTGATTGAGGGTTTTTTCCTGGACAACAGAATGTCATTTGCATTGATTATTTCATTATATTAATTTTCTCATCACTTTTTCTTTTCTTTTTTCTTTTTTTTTTTGTTTTCATTTGAACACAATTAAGGAAGTTTTTTCCCAACAGGCTCAAGCCTAAGGGGATGAAAAAAAGGAAATGAATGAGTTTCTTCAGTTAAAAAACAAAGGAAAGGAAGAAAGAAAGGGTTTATGGGGATACTAAGCCATATAGCCTATAAATTGGTCCTTTTTCCTTTTATCCTTGATGATAGTTTGTAGAATTAAAAGAGGATGGGGAAATTTATATTTTGAGGGTGAGTCTTTTAAGAAATTAATCTTTTGTAATGTCCTTTCTATTTAATGATACTGCAACAGACACACCAGGCAACACATAATGTTCCTTTTCTGTAATTTTTCTTAAAAATAATTTTTCCCTATTCAATTATTGATGGAGATTCTATTATGTATACTAGGTATAAAGTTTATATTCTTGTAAAAGAGATAGACATTAAATAAATAAACAAATAAATATGACCATAAAACATAAGTGCAATAAAGGAAAAGAATTGTGTTCTATGAGAGAAAAATGGGGATAACATTATTTATATGTGAGTGTGTCAGGGACGGACTCTCTGAGAGATGTAAAGAACAGGTGCAAGTTTAGACTCATCAAGTAGAGGGAAGAGGGACCAGGCAAAGTAACAGAAAATGCAAAAGATCTGGAAACAGGAAAGACCTTGGTGGGTTCAAGGAATATCATCAAGGTCAGTGTAAATGGAGTAAAGGAGAAAGTGGTACAAGATGAGGCTGGAGATGAGGCCACTGTCCAGACTGGAGTGATTGAAGAGTGAATAGGGGAGTTGCTATAGACTAGTAGTGAATTGAATGCAGGATTAAATTTCTTTGCTTCCTCCCCAAATTCATTATAAAATGACAAACAGAAAATAAATCTTTTATAAAAGGTATAAACCCCCAAGAACAAAGAAAGATGCAGAAGAGACAAACGGCATCAAAATTTTAGAGAGTCTGAAAAGCATGTGAGCAAGTGGTAATTGATTTATCAACTCTGAGAAAGTCAGCAGTGGGGAAAGTGAAGAAGTTGCCCAGTTTACCAAGTTACCTCTAGACATGGGGTGAATCTAAAAACAGAAGGATTGGTTGAAAGTCCATTCAAGAATCAGAGAAGGGCTTCCCTGGTGGTGCAGTGGTTGAGAGTCCGCCTGCCGATGCAGGGGACACGTGTTCGTGCCCCGGTCCGGGAAGATCCCACATGCCCCGGAGCGGCTGGACCCGTGAGCCACGGCCGCTGAGCCTGCGCGTCCGGAGCCTGTGCTCCGCAACGGGAGAAACCACAGCGGTGAGAGGCCCGCGTACCGAAAAAAAAAAAAAAAAAAGAATCAGAGAAACTCTGTACCAGTCAAGAAATGATCCAATACAGAGAATTAGCTGCTTACAAAACTGTTGGGAAAACTAGAGAAGTGCAGGTCAGAGAAAGCCATGGTTACTTCTCAGTTTCACTGTCAGTTTTCAGAAAATCAAGAAGTTGCAAAACTTCAGAAAACTGCCAAAGATGATCACAGCTGTCTGAAGCATCATAGCAGGTGATTTGCAAGAAAATACTCTGAGGCTGCTGTAAAATCTCATATATGCTGAAGTCCACAAAATTCCCTACAACTGCCAGAGGGCAATAAATAACATGGTTTCCACGTTTTTGATGCCTTCCATTCTTGTAGGTGTGTCTCTTATTGGCAGACTTGAATCCAGAACTTGGCCAGCAAATAATTCTGGGAATGTAGTTCCTGGGCTTCTAGCTCCTCCAATACAAGCAAGAGTTCAAAAGAGTCATGATAGCAGGGGGAAGAGAAAGAGTACTGAAGCTGAGTTGCTACATCTGTTCAACACGGAGTCCCTCCCAGACCCCATTGCCCATTCGTGCAACTGAGCAATCACCCTTTCCTCTTGTGGGTAGAAGATGAGGGGTAGGACAGATCGTGTCTTGACTGGAGCACTAGAGTCAGCTGATGGCTGGGAGATCATTCTTAAAACTGGGGTGTTAGAGAAACTGAACATATTAAATGTTGAGATCACCCCCAGATCTCTTCTCCCATTTAACTCTAGGTTTAAGCCCCCAGGCCAGATATTGTAAGAGCCTTCCCTAGAAAACCTGGCAAGCCCCAAAGAAAAGGCTACAGAGATACTTCTATCAAGGATTTCTCCCAGAAAAAGACCTTGTCAGATTACTTTATAGAGAAGCCCACAGTGGCAAAAGCCAAGGATCACCAGCATTTGAGGAAGATATGAGCCCAAAATAAACAAATAAATAAAAAACACAAACACATGGAGGCTAAACAATACACTACTTAATAATGAAGTGATCACTGAAGAAATCAAAGAGGAAATTAAAAAATATCTAGAAACAAATGACAATGGAGACACAACGACCCAAAACCTATGGGATGCAGCAAAAGCAGTTCTAAGGGGGAAGTTTATAGCAATACAAGCCCACCTTAAGAAGCAGGAAACACCTCAAATAAACAACCTAACCTTGCACCTCAAGCAATTAGAGAAAGAAGAACAAAAAAACCCCAAAGCTAGCAGAAGGAAAGAAATCATAAAAATCAGATCAGAAATAAATGAAAAAGAAATGAAGGAAACAATAGCAAAGATCAATAAAACTAAAAGCTGGTTCTTCGAGAAGATAAACAAAATAGATAAACCACTAGCCAGACTCATCAAGAAGAAAAGGGAGAAGACTCAAATCAATAGAATTAGAAATGAAAAAGGAGAAGTAACAACTGACACTGCAGAAATAAAAAAGATCATGAGAGATTACTACAAGCAACTCTCTGCCAATAAAATGGACAATCTGGAAGAAATGGACAAATTCTTAGAAATGCACAACCTTCCAAGACTGAACCAGGAAGAAATAGAAACTATAAACAGACCAATCACAAGCACTGAAATTGAAAGTGTGATTAAAAATCTTCCAACAAACAAAAGCCCAGGACCAGATGGCTTCACAGGCGAATTCTATCAAACATTTAGAGAAGAGCTATCCTTCTCAAACTCTTCCAAAATATAGCAGAGGGAGGAACACTTCCAAATTCCTTCTACGAGGTCACCATCACCTTGATACCAAAACCAGACAAGGATGTCACAAAGAAAGAAAACTACAGGCCAATATCACTGATGAACATAGATGCAAAAATCCTCAACAAATACTAGCAAACAGAATCCAACAGCACATTAAAAGGATCATACACCATGATCAAGTGGGGTTTATTCCAGGAATGCAAGGATTCTTCAATATACGCAAATCTATCAATGTGATAAACCATATTAGCAAATTGAAGGAGAAAAACCCTAAGATCATCTCAATAGATGCAGAGAAAGCTTTTGACAAAATTCAACACCCATTTATGATAAAAACTCTACAGAAAGTAGGCATAGAGGGAACTTTCCTCAACATAATAAAGGCCATATATGACAGGCCCACAGCAAACATCATCCTCAATGGTGAAAAACTGAAAGCATTTCCACTAAGATCAGGAACAAGACAAGGTTGCCCACTCTCACCACTCTTATTCAACATAGTTTTGGAAGTTTTAGCCACAGCAATCAGAGAAGAAAAGGAAATAAAAGGAATCCAAATCAGAAAAGAAGAAGTAAAGCTGTCACTGTTTGCAGATGACATGATACTATACATAGAGAATCCTAAAGATGCTACCAGAAAACTACTAGAGCTAATCAATGAATTTGGTAAAGTAGCAGGATACAAAATGAATGCACAGAAATCTCTGGCATTCCTATATACTAATGATGAAAAATCTGAAGATGAAATCAAGAAAACACTCCCATTTACCATTGCAACAAAAAGAATAAAATATCCAAGAATAAACCTACCTAAGGAGACAAAAGACCTGTATGCAGAAAATTATAAGACACTGATGAAAGAAATTAAAGATGATACAAATAGATGGAGAGATATACCATGTTCTTGGATTGGAAGAATCAACATTGTGAAAATGACTCTACTACCCAAAGCAATCTATAGATTCAATGCAATCCCTATCCAACTACCACTGGCATTTTTCACAGAACTAGAAAAAAAAATTGCACAATTTGTATGGAAACACAAAAGACCCCGAATAGCCAAAGCAATCTTGAGAACGAAAAAAGGAGCTGGAGGAATCAGACTCCCTGACTTCAGACTATACTACAAAGCTACAGTAATCAAGACAGTATGGTACTGGCAGAAAAACAGAAAGATAGATCAATGGACCAGGATAGAAACCCCAGAGATAAACCCACACACATATGGTCACCTTATCTTTGATAAAGTGGCAGGAATGTACAGTGGAGAAAGGACAGCCTCTTCAATAAGTAGTGCTGGGAAAACTGGACAGGTACATGTAAAAGTATGAGATTAGATCACTCCCTAACACCATACACAAAAATAAGCTCAAAATGGATTAAAGACCTAAATGTAAGGCCAGAAACTATCAAACTCTTAGAGGAAAACATAGGCAGAACATATGACATATGACTATGACATAAATCACAGCAAGATCCTTTCTGACCCACCTCCTAGAGTAATGGAAATAAAAACAAAAATAAACAAATGGGACCTAATGAAACTTCAAAGCTTTTGCACAGCAAATGAAACCATAAACAAGACCAAAAGACCGCCCTCAGAATGGGAGAAAATATTTGCAAATGAAGCAACTGACAAAGGATTAATCTCCAAAATTTACAAGCAGCTCATGCAGCTCAATAACAAACAACCCAATCCAAAAATGGGCAGAAGACCTAAATAGACATTTCTCCAAAGAAGATATACAGACTGCAACAAACACGTGAAAGAATGCTCAACATCATTAATCATTAGAGAAATGCAAATCAAAATTACAATGAGATATCATCTCACACCAGTCAGAATGGCCATCATCAAAAAATCTAGAAAGAATAAATGCTGGAGAGGGTGTGGAGAAAAGGGAACACTCTTGCTGGTGGGAATGTGAATTGGTTCAGCCACTATGGAGAACAGTATGGAGGTTCCTTAAAATACTACAAATAGAACTACCATATGACCCAGCAATCCCACTACTGGGCATATACCCTGAGAAAACCAAAATTCTAAAAGAGTCATGTACCAAAATGTTCATTGCAGCTCTATTTACAATAGCCCGGAGATGGAAACAACCTAAGTGCCCATCATCGGATGAATGGATAAAGAAGATGTGGCACATATATACAATGGAATATTACTCAGCCATAAAAAGAAACGAAATTGAGCTATTTGTAATGAGGTGGATAGACCTAGAGTCTGTCATACAGAGTGAAGTAAGTCAGAAAGAAAAAGACAAATACCGTATGCGAACACATATATATGGAATTTAAGAAAACAAAATGTCATGAAGAACCTAGGGGTAAGACAGGAATAAAGACACAGACCTACTGGAGAACAGACTTGAGGTTATGGGGAGGGAGAAGGGTGAGCTGTGACAGGGCGAGAGAGAGTCATGGACATATACTCATTAACAAACGTAGTAAGGTAGATAGCTAGTGGGAAGCAGCCGCATGGCACAGGGATATTGGCTCGGTTTGTGACAGCCTGGAGGGGTGGGATAGGGAGGGTGGGAAGGGGGGAGACTCAAGATGGAAGACATATGGGAACATATGTATATGTATAACTGATTCACTTTGTTATAAAGCAGAAACTAACACACCATTGTAAAGCAATTATACCCCAATAAAGATGTTAAAAAAAAACAGAAAAAAAAAAGAGCTGCAAAAATGTAAAAAAACAAAACAAAAACAAAACAAACAAAAAACATGGAAGACAGAAGCTATAAAGGAAAGAGAAAAATGTCAAAAGCAAAAACTATCATCAACTATCCTCAGAGACTAAGGAGGGTATATTGAAACGAGAACTGAAAACTATATTTTAATTGAAGTATGATAGCAGAACCAAAAAAGTTCTGCTTTTTAAAGTTTCTTAGTAGAAACTTTAGCAAATAGTTACAAAAATATCCCAGAAATTAGAGTAAAAAGACAAAGAGGTTTAAAAAAGATAAAAGGAGAGAAAATATAAAGGATGATCCACATAATAGAAGCTCCAAAAATAGAGAAATGAGGAAATTATAAAAGAAGGAGAAGAAATTATAGTAGGGATAATTCAAGTTAATATACCAGAAATGAAGGACACTGTACTTAACACAATGAATGAACATGGACCAAGAAACATTGGAACACTGGGAACAAAATCTTACAAGCCTTTAAAGAGGAAACCAACATAGGACTTATATCAGGGATTGGCAAGCTTTTTCTGTAAAGAGCCAAATCATAAATGTTTTAGACTTTGCAAGCCATAATATCTCTGTCAAAACTATGCAGCTCTGCAGTTATAGTGTGAAAGCAGATATAGACAATATGCAAATGAATGTGCATGGCTGTGCTCCAATAAAACTTTATTAAAAACAGGCAGTGTGTCATACTTTGCTAACCCCTAACTTACATAAAGAATCGAGAATCAAAATGGCATCAGACTTTGCAATCAACAGACTGAAGACTGCATGACAATTTTTCAATGTCGGTAAAATTCTGAAGGAAAAGTATTTGTCATGTAGAATTCTACTCCCAGCCAAATTATGAAATAAAAGTGAGGAGTGAATAATGTCTCAAAAATGTTATTTCCCACTGACCTCTTCTCAGGAAGCTAACCAACAGTGAGCTTCATCAAAATGAGAAAGAAAGTCAAGAAAGAAAAAGACATAGGATCCTGAAACCAGGAATTAGTTTCCATTTCTTAGAACTCAGATTGTGGTAAAGCAAAATACCAAGCCTGCAAGTCATACAGCACACAGGGCACCCACTCCAGACTGGAGCAGAGCACAAGGTTTTGGTAGAAATGGCTTCAGGAAGATGAGATTGAGAGAATATCAACTATGTTTATATGGATTCAGAAAACACACAACTATCCAAATAAAGAAAATAACTGTTATTAACTCCAAAAGGGACAAAAAGTTGTGCAGGAAAAAGAAAATAGTAATCATTGATCACTGTATGACTCAACTCTGATAATGGTCTCAAAGTCGTAATAAACATTATACATTGATCTAATCAAATTATGATAGAGTAAATAAAAGCAAAAATAAAAATGGGACCTAATTAAAAGCTTTTCACAGCAAAGGAAACCATCGACAATACGAAAAGACAACATACTGAATGGGAGAAAATATTTGCAAATGATATGACTGATAAGGGATTAATATCAACGTATATAAACAGTTCATGCAACTCAACATCAAAAAAACAAACAACCCAATTAAAAAATGTGCAGAAGAACTGAATAGACATTTTTCCAAAGAGGAAATGCAGATCACCAGCAGGCACATGAAAAGATGTTCAATGTCACTAATCCTCAGGGAAATGCAAATCAAAAACACAATGAGATATCACCTCACACCTGTGAGAATGGCCACCATCCAAGAACACAAATAACAAATGTTGGCGAGGATCTGGAGAAAAAGGAGCACTTGTACACTGTTGATGGGAAGGTAAATTGGTGTAGCCACTATGAAAAATGGCATGGAGGTTTCTCAAGAAACTAAAAATAGAACTACCATATGATACAGCAATTCCACTCCTGTATATATATATATCTGAAAAAAAAAAAAAGACACTAATTCAGAAAGATACATGCACCCCAATGTTCATAGCAGCATTATTCACAAATGTCAAGATGTGGAAGCAACCTAAGTGTCCATCAACAGATGAATGGATAAAGAAAATGTGGTATATATGTACAATGGAATACTACTCAGCCATAAAAAAGAATGAAATTTTGCCATTTGCAGCAACATGGATGACCTTGGAGTGCATTATGCTAAATGAAATAAGTCAGACAGAGAAAGACAAATATTGTATGATATCACTTACATGGGGAATCTAAAAAATACAACATAGTAGTGTACATATGTCAATCCCAATTTCCCAATTCATCCCACCCTCCCTTTCCCCTCTTCATATCCATATGTTTGTTCTCTATGTCTGATGTCTCTATTTCTGCTTTGCAAATAAGTTCATCTACAGTACTATGTATAAAATAGATAACTAATGAAAACCTACTGTATAGTCCAGGGAACTCTACTCAGTGCTCTGTGGGGACCTAAATGGGAAGGAAATCCAAAAAAGAGGGGATATACATATATGTATGGCTGATTCCCTTTGCTGTAAAGCAGAAAGTAACAACATTGTAAAGCAACTATACTCCAATAAAAATTAATTTAAAAAAATAAAATAAACATTAGAGGATTTAGAAGCTAAAAAAAATACAATAAACTAGTGAATACAACAAAAAAGAAGCAGACTCACAGATACAGGAATCAAACTAGTGGTGGGGGGAGAGGCAATGGAGGAGTGGGGGGAGTGAGAGGTACAAGTATTTGGTGTAAGATAGGCTCAAGGACGTATTGTACAACACAGGGAATATAGCCAATATTTTGTAATTACTATAAATGGAACGTAACCTTTAAATATTGCATAATTTTTTAAATTTTAATAAAAATTTAAAATATTATGATAGAACTACATATACTGAAAAGATGGAGGGTAAGAACCGCAGTGTGTGGGAGAGGTGGGTATTTGTGGAAAAGAGAGCTAAAACTGTCTCCGATAGCGGAAAATCAAATAATATGTAAAGCTTAAAGTCTAAAAATAAGTAGTGCTATAAACATTTAGAGGCAAATACCAAATGAATCAGCTGCAAAAGTTGAACATGGCTGTGTCAGGGTGTTCCGCATTAAGGGTGGCAAGAGTCATTTAAGAAGGCTTATGGAACAATGCGACCCTTTTAAACTCCGAGTGTATATAAAACTTAGATTTTTTTAAGTTAAATTTTAAGAATAATGAATATTTTTCCATCAGTAAGAAAATAACCAAATGGTAAATTTAATCGGTAGATTTTGTATAGCTCTTAAAGTAATCAGATGGGACTCACGTTTTAAGGTGGATAAAGCTCAATAATAATGTGGAACAGAAAACAAAACAAAGCAAACTTCAGAAAGAGATGTGGAGTGTGGTAGACATAAAAAGTTTAAAAGCATGGAAGACAGTACTGTGTTTTATTTATACATACATACATATGTACTAAAGAACAAAGACTTGTGTGGCAAAAATAAACAACAAATTCAGAATGTAGTGGTCTCTTGGAGGGAGGACGATGGGGTCAGAGAGCAGTGCCAGATATGCCTTCACTCTAGAATGTTTTATTTCTCTAAAAATGTCTCCTAAGCAAACGAGGTGAGTAATCCAGTTAGACAAATCAGGAAGACGTTAGAGATGCAAGAAAGAGAAGGATAAACACGAAGAGCAATCATAACTTTAAAATCAGAGCTGTGTTCCTTTTTCTGACAACACTTCACCCCTCCATGTAGGGTCTTCTTTCACTTCTCTTTTTTCCGTTTTGTTTTGTTGTTGTTGTTTTGAGTGTTGTCTGTGTGGTCTTTCCATCAGCATTCCAATGTGCCCTCGCAATGACTACACCTCCCTCCACTTAGAGTCCTGCTCCATCAAGCTTCCTATACACACATTTCCTTATCTCCCATCCACTCTTAAGGGTTTTCTTGTTTTTGAAGTAACTATGCCTCAGTAGGATTATATTCTGACTAAAATACAGAGTTATTAATTAAAATTGTTTTTTACCTCCTCCCATCCTGCCATCATATCTTTGGAGAGGGGAAGCTATAATTTAAAGCACTGTGAGATTTACAGCACAATTTCATCATTAAACATAACGCGAAATCAGGAAGTAGCAATTTCCAGGATTGGTTCAGTCTTGCAACACTGTCACCAGGAGCCAGGCTCCTTCTACACGGGCATCCTCAGAGCATTGGCTGGGTCAATCTGAGGAGATTTGCCCCTCGCAAATGTGGCCATGCAGGTGCCACGGTCCCAGTATCAGCTTGAAGAAAAGAGTTGTTTCCTCGAATCCACCTCTTTTATTACAGAGGAAACCTATCTTAACAACTAAAGCAGACGTTCCTTTGGGTTGCATTCACCAGGGTGGGGGTACGTGCTCATGCCATAAGTACAAAGTGGGATGGAAATGAGAATCTAGAATTTTCAGTCTCTAGAGTGGGAGGCAGGTTCTGCCAGCAAGCAAGTGGGGGGTTGGATAGGCAATCAACAGTGCCTACCACTTACCTTGTGTGGCTCAGAATATCCACCACCATACCCCACAGAGGGCACAGCAGTGCCAGTGGACAGAGCCATACTAGCAGAAGTAGCAACAATGCCTACCAAAGCAGTACCCAGATAGAAAGGCGGTACCAAATGGAAGCCACAGTGGTGCCAGCAGACACAATGGTGTCCGACAGAGAGAGCTGAGTCCAGCACAGGGACAGACTACAGTTGCATTGTTTGATATGGTCACCAATATCCACAGGTGGCTCTTAAACAAAAATTAAATTTAAAATTCGGTTCCTTGGTCACACTAGTCACATTTTAAGAGTGCAGTAGCCACGAGTTGCTACAGCTATTGCTACTGTATTGGACATCACAGATCAAGAACATTTTCATCTTTACAGGAAGTTTATTGTTTTAGCACTGGGCTAGAGCAAAGGAAGAACTTCTGAAGCGACAAATCCACATTACATAGGAATAAGATTAAATTACAGCTCATCTGCAGGCATCTCCAGGGATGCCTGGAGTTATGGTACAGACCCTTGGCCAAGATAGCAATGAAATGTTCTAGCTAATGATTTATGATGTGCTATTTAAAGCCCCAAATTCCCCTGGAGATGCCCAGTGCCAGCTTGTCTGCATTGTTTAGTGACAATGTATAGATTGATGTTCCCCACCTGGTTTACCTGCTCACTCAGCCTGATTTTGGCTGTGTGATCAGTGAGGTATGAAAGATGTCCAAGCAAACTGGTGCCTTGTCTTCCCTGAAACAGATATCTCGTGCTCATATTGATATACCATGATCCTGAGACGGAGCATATTCTGCACAACAGTGAAAGGACCCTGGAAGCTGTGCCCAGGTGTTCCAGCCTCTGTAATGTTGCTTTGTGCTTTCTGGCTCCTGGTGCCTGTATCCTTTGCTTGTAATCAATCTTTCATGAGCATATACCTTGTTAGAGTCCTTCGAGTCCTTTCAATTATCTGACCCCAAGTAATTTGTGCATCCCATGGTGGCCCATCAGATTTGGTCATTAACACATACAAAACACCCTCTGGACACTGCCAGAAGTAACTAGGCTGAACTTTACAAGGCTCTGGAGGTCCCACTCTAGCAGGTGTAAGCAAGAAACACCATGATATATACAAGGTTTTGTTGTTGTCTTCACTCTTACATGTCAAAAGGGAGTCATCAATGAAGTGATATAGACGTGAATAATCAAAGAGATTGTTTATGTTCAAATCCTTGGAAAGATCATTTTATTCCATAAACCTCAATTTTCTCTTCTGTAAAATGGAAACTATTACACAATTCACATCATAGGACTGTTTGAGGCTGATTTGTATACCACATATAGTGAGTAAGATGCTGATCATAAAGTAAGAACCCCAGAAATGTGAGCTCTTGCTATAACTCTCCCCAAATAAAGATATCTGTTAATAATGAACATTCATAATAAACTGAGTAATGCATTACCTGAAAGATCTCATTGTCTGTCTTGGGTTTCTTTTTTTAAATTTTATCCAGTAGCATTGTCTCAATTACCTTCCAATTTTACATATGTTTTGTTTTCCTTTAAATATTTTACACAAACACACACTGTATCTGAATAGAGTGCTACATCTTCCAACCCCAAATAGCATAATATTTTCATATGCTCTGCTGATGAGCTTAGTTTTTATTAAAAATGCTATATTTTTATCCCATGCATGGCACTTGCTCAGTGGGAAAATTATGAATGTAATTGTTAGACCACTAACTCAGATTTCTTTCCCTGGTGGTTAATGATGGCTTCTAATCCCAGTGGTATAACTGCTTTCTAGCCGTCTGCTGGTATAATCTTTTCACTTCATAGTGAGATCTCACAGCTAGTAAATGGTAGAATTGGGACTCAAATCCAATCAGACCCATATAAATGTTGAAGTTGTAAGAATATTTGGATGATATGATACATTGGAGAGGATATCATTTATGATAGAAATAAGAGATTGTGAAGAGACAAAAATTTTTTTAAAGAAATTGCTTGAACCAATTTATAAGACAAAGCTGCAGGAGAGATAACAAAGTATAGGGTATTGTTCTTACTGTTAAAGAACTTAGACCCCTGATTGGACCTGTCCTACTCAAGTTTCTTTAAATCATATGAAACAGAAACCCATTCAAGAGAACTCAAATAAAATTGTGATTTATTGTAAGGTTATCTTAAACAAGAAAAGGAAATATGACTGAGCCTCATGTAGACTAGATTGGAAATCAGAACGGTTCTAGGAATTGAGGCAGGAACTTACTCTCCCTCTTTTGATGATAAGATCTCTAAACTCTACCTTTCATGAATCCTTTACTCTGAATTACTTTCTGTCTTGCCTGGTTTCCTCTGCTCACATATCTGAACATGGCCCAACACACCCTGACTCTGAACTCTAGGGCCCATTGCCTCATGTGACCAGCATTGTGTCTGTCATTTCTGTCGGGTAGGATCCTGCTTACCATTATAGTCATTCTGCATTGCTTGCCCTTGACTCAGAAGCTCATCTGTTTATCAGTTTGGCTGGAGGTTTGTGAGCACCTAGAGCTTTATAGGACTGTGGAAAGTAAGCACCTCCAAATATATCCTTTTTACATATATATACATGCCATTCAAAGGCATTTAGGGCTACCCCAGTGGTGCCATGTAAGGTATACGCCAAATATATAGTAAAAAGGGAAGTACTCCAACATTTCCATGGTAGTAGATACCCATGTGGGTGGAAGCTCTGAGAAGCCTCAATAGAGGAGGTGAATAGTAAATGGTATCTTGAAGAATGCGTATATGATGACATGGAAAGAAGATTAAAGGGTGCTCCATTCAAGGAAAAGGGAATGAAGGTAGGAAATATTAAGGTTCATTCAAGGAGTAGAGTTTTTGAACTGAAGCAGGGTATTCATATACAAGTGTAATTTAAAAATAAGTTTGTAAAAGGTAAATTGGTAATCGAGGAAGGTCCTGAAGTCTGTATTACAGAGAATAGATTTCATTCTAGAGGAAAGTTTGGACAAGACATTGTTTCAAATATTTTCTTTTGGGGGTACATAAGGAGAAGTTTTGGTATTGGGGCTATTTGAAGATGGGTCTTGGGTGCTCCAGGACTGGAAAAAAGAGGAAATGTGATATAGCATACTCTACTTCTAAGACTCCATCCTTAGGAAATTATAAAAGATAAAGATCAAGATTTTTGTACCAAAATATTCATGGTAGCACTACAAATAACAGAAAATCCTGGAAATGATTTAAATACCTAACAACAGGAGGTTCATTCATAAATTACGTATATCCAGATGCTATGTCATTAAAAAGAATGTTTCTGGAGAATATTTGGTGATGTGGGGGGAGGTGAGGTGGAGCTACTCATTATATATTAAACATAAAATTCAAGGACAAAGCTAGTGTTTATGCATATGGTACTGCCTAAAGCTTAAACATCAAATCTTCAGAATTGTTATAATTCACTCTATACTTCTTAAACAGAAGATGCTAACATTATTGTTTACATGTTTGACAAAAGATATAGCAAGCGAATATTGGTATCTGCTATATGTGTTAAGGTAAATGCTAAGTTCCTGCAACAAAAAGACAGCAAAAATACAAAGGCTTCAATAAGACAGAGGTTTATTTCTCTCTCATGTACTCACCTGGGTGGTGTAGGCTTGTTGAGTAGCTTCCCTTTGAAAAGTCATTCAGGAAACCAGGTTTCTTCTATCTTGGTTCTTCACCTTCCACCAGCTTATCTTTTTTCTTGTATGATCAAAGCTGAGTTGGTGTCATGTTCCAGTTCTACCTAATGGAAGGAGGAAAGAGAACAAGTTCTACTTTATTTTTAAGGATGTGTGGCAAAGTGGCTTCTGCTCATATCCCAGCAGCCAAAATTTGGTCACATGGTTGCCCTTAGCTGTAAGGGACGCTGGGAAATACAGTGGGAGGGGATGTGCTCTATGACTTGAAGGAAGGAGAGAAGAGATACTTGGGGACAATAAACTCTTCCACAACTGCTAGGTCCCCAGGGATCCTTTATTAACTGTTCCCTCCAAATCTAAGGGTTTTATTTTCCTTATGTCAGTAGTGGAAACACTCTGTGACTGTCAGTAAACCAGTTACCCATTTTAGTTTACTGTTCATTGAGCAAGTAGATAGTCAAATGGAGCAAAGGAGAAATCTAAGACCACAAACTTGGGTGGGAAAAAGTAACTGTATTCCTTTATTTTCTTTAAATCTAACTCCAAGCCCCATGCCATCTGGCTGGCAAGAAATTCACTCTTTGGCATTACTGGTCTCTTCTCCCAGGGTTGTGTCAAAGTTTCCCCTGAGTTCCTGTGGTCACCACCTGTCATTGCACATCAGGTGCAGGTTTGCTCCAGGTGCCAGACTCCGTGCTTTCTGGGCGGCGCAAAGAGCCCAGGAGTATTTCTGAGGCCACGTGTGCACAGCACAGGCCCTACCTCTGGGATCTTTCCACGATCATTTCCAAGCCCCACCCCAGCCCTGCCGGGGATTGGGTCCCAAAACTGCTGCAGTCAAGGCCTCCAGCTCTGCTTTGACTATCCCAGTTTTGTATAAACCTTTCTTCTCTCCCACAGTTACGTTCAGGGAAATATTGTGAAAGCCTGAAGTCCAGACTAACATTACAAATGACAGAAAAGGCTCCAGCCTTCAGCAGGCTTTGCTTTCCATCCTGCAAAATTTCTACCTGCTTAGAATGGAAGAGGAGGGGAAAACACAGCAAATACACACACAAAGAATCACTTATTTTGCCACCAACTTACTGGAATTGTGTGTAAAATCAGAATGAATGTACTTCGGTACATGGACTATCTGTTTTAAATTGGCAGGTTCTTTTCTGCTTGGTTCCTAGTTACTGGTCAGATTTTGGAGAGTTGGAAAGGTCAGCTAACCTGCACCTAAGTGATGTGTCCATGTCTGAGTCTTCTTTCATGTCTGAGAAGAAAAGGAGAGTGGCAAGAGGACACAATGAAAAAAGGAGAGGTTCCTCATTTAACTGTCGAACCCACAAAGTTTGCCCTGGTTTAAGATAAAGAACCTGGAGGCTGTCATAAAGCTTGAAGGGTTTATATTTATTACACAAACCCAGGCCAGCAGATGGACATGGAATAGTGTTGGGAGCCCCGAGCAGAACAGAGAAGAGGCAAAGAGGGAAAAATATAAATTTCACTCAAATCACACCCAGGGCAGGTAAATGGGTCCCTTTCTTTCTTTAGGCTGCTTTCTATCCACATCCACCTCCTGAGAGAACAGAACTCTCTGGCTCAAAATCAGGTTTTTGAGAATCAAATCTCCTATTTCTCAGTCCTTGGCCTATCTGACTTCCCAAACATCAACATTTCAAATTTTTAGAAATATTTGACATTTTTCCTGTTGATTTAATACAAACCAGTGATTTTTTTTTTTAAGAAAACTCATTTTAACACAATGAAAACATGACAAGAAGCAGCATGCAGCCAGGTCCCTGCTAATGGTGTGGCCGCCTCTCGGCAGACACTTGGGAGGGCCTCAGAAGTCAAACAAGGAGAGGAGCTCAATATTTTATGTCAGGGAAAACTTCCTCTACATCTTCCCTTTTTCCTAAAGATGAAGAAGTGTTGTAGCGAGTTTCTAAGGTGCTATGGTTGACATCTTTATTAATGATCTTGCAGAGACAGCAAATGGTACTTAAATGAAATTTGCAGATGACGCTAAATTAAGAGCTGTTGCTAATACCAGTGAAGACAACACAGTAATAAATAAACCTGCGATGGTTAAAAATACAGGGAAGCAAAACGAGGGAAGAGATACAGAATATGCAATACAAATATGATAGCAATACAGAATACGTGTGTCTTGTAATGTTATGTGAGAGCTACCATGCTCCCGAAAAGGAGACCTATATTAGGGTAAATATGAAGGCACTGGCTCATGGAGAGAGGAAATTCCATGTCCCTTCCTTACAACTCTAATGGACCTGAACTTGGAACAGCATGTCTAATTTGGAACCCTGTATTCAATCTGAAAAAGCCTGAGAATAGAGAACAAAGCTGAATGGAGAATCACCAAGTGTGATGCAAATAAAAGAGTTAATGGGGATAAATATTTATAATTTCAAGACTAAAGAAAAGTCTGCAATTATTTGGAAGGTGCAAACACCACGAATAACAATTATTTCGCCTGGGGAAAGGCTTGTAACTAGAAATAATGAAGTTAAGTATGGCATATTTCAGAAATATCAGGAAACTTTTTTCCCATCCACAAAAGCTATTAGATCTAAGCGATAGGTGCAAAGAACATTCTTCCAGAACTTCCCATTCAGTGGGGAAGAGGAGAAGTAGTGGGAAGGATTGTAAGGTAGTTTAAGAGAAAACATTAGCCCACCAGTGAGCAAAGAGCAGGGAAATCAGGACCCTAGGGCTCAGTAGCACCAACACAGGCCTCTGAGGGCCTTGAGATAGGGAGCTCTGGGCCAGGGTTATGCAGCTAAGAGAATGCATTACAAACAAATAAGGAAGACTTGTGATTTCCAGAACTCCTTCCAGTCCTGGAAAGGATGAGCAGAAAAGATTCCATTCACATATCAAAGGAAATGCTTAGAAGAGATCTCTGACCCATATTCCTGGGGTCCTCTAAGAATTAACTCTCCTGTAGTGGCAGGTAGGTTATTCATCCCAGCAGCAAGTGTACTAAGAATAGACAAAACTTTCAAGTGAATATTGATACATTCTGACAACAGTGAACTCACAGTTCAGTTATGACAAACTCTCAGGTCTGACAATTTCTCCTCTCATCTCTTCCGGATAGTTGTTGATAAAAGAATTACAGGATAGAGCAACACATCATTGGCAGGCCTCAGCTCTGCCACATAGTAGTATGATATCTTGATTAAGTTATTTGACTCTTATAAGCCTCAGTTTTCCCATCTATAAAAAATGGATATCATAATAATGTCTAGAAACTGTCATTTGCCTACAGTTTCCAAGATCCAAGAATCTTCCTAGTCACTTAAATGAATGTTTCATAAATTATTAGTTTTGTAAATACTAGTTTTGTAAGATAGTAAGTGGGCAATGGATGATATCAGGCAGAGCTCTTGATTACATACAACAAAGCCAGCTCTGGTGATGAAATAAGAAGTTTTTAAAAGGGATATTTAACAGGGACAAAGATGTTGTGGAAAAATTGGCTATTCACATGCAAAAGAATAAGACTAGACCCTTCTATTACATTACTCACAAAAATTCACTCAAAACGATTACAGACTTAAATGTAAGGCCTGATACCATAAAACTCTTAGAAGAAACCACAGGGAAAAGCTTTTTAACATGGGTCTTGGCAATGATTTTTCGAATAAATTTAATCAGAGAAATGAAAAAATGAAGAAGCAAAGAAAAGCAGTCAAACAGGACAAAATAATAATAGTTTAGTTATTAAACAAAGTCAAGGACCTTTAGTTCCTCCTCAAGGGTTACAGATAATATTCTGAGCTGTATCCTTTGAGCTGTTTTGCAGATACTGAAACCCCCACCAGGTGGAAGAAGTTAACTGCATGATGAACAGAGTGCAGCCATGACGTAAGTTGCTCCATCTTACATAATTCCAAGAACTGGCCTCAAAGAAATGGGATCAAACTGATCCTGGATCCGAAGATTAACTGTACTAACAACAATCAAGATGGCACTGATCAGACCACCACATGACTAATTTCAAGATGATTGCCAGAGCCGACTGTGCTATTCTGCATGTAGCCCCCTCCCTCTGCTTATACACCCCTAAAATCCTCCTTTAAAAGGTCTTGCTCCCTGATTGGCAGCAGGGAGTTGGCTTTTGTACATTAGTCCACCTTCTCCCCTGGTTGCTGACCTCCTGAATAAAGCAACTTTTGCATTCCTACCAACACTTGTCTCTCAGTTATTGGCTTTTGAGCTGTGAGCAGCCAAAACTGAGTTTGGTAACCCAAGGAGAGGAAGTAAACACTGTTAGAGTTATTTGGTGATAATAGTGAAATATGCCACTATTACCCACTTCCTTGGTTTCAGGACCCCTGTGTTCTGGCTGTGGAGGAAACGGCACCACATATTGGTCACTGGCTCAGGTCAAAACCACATCTTGGAAAATAACACACAGCCTGCACACAGAGCTGTCACCCAACCAGAGTGGTAACTGAGTCTTCATGGGCCATCCCACTGAGCTACCAGGCCAGCTGTTTCTGAACGTCAGGGTACACAGTAGGGCCAGTGAATCCTATGGCATGGGCACATTAGCTCATGTCTTTTGCTCTGAAATAAATTCTCTGTTCTGTAAATTCTGGCCCCAGCTAAGGCCTTGGGAAACGGCAATCATCATATACTTCTCAAATGGGTAGCCACTTGGATCTTGTCACCACAAAGTTCTCCCCTAACCCTTTTCCAGGCAGTTTAGGGGGTCAGGGAACATGATTCTCAAGATTCCTCAGGATCACATAGCAATCACAAGTAAGGTATTCCAGCCCAGCAGGATTCTGAGAGGCCAAGTTTATAGCAGTCTTGTATCTCCAGTCTCTCTACCTTCCCCTCTTTCCTCCTCTCCTCCTCTCGATTATCCTTCTCCTTCTCCCCCCTCCCTCCACCTCCCCCTCCTTCCTCTCTTTTAGCCTTTTTGCCATTATTCTTTTTTTCACTCTCCCTCTCTCTTTTCTCCTTCCTCCCTTTTTTCACTAATTCTTTCTTCTCCTCCTTCACCTTGGACATTTTTTATCATTTCTGTAGTTTCAGTCACCTAGTGTCTTTTCCAAATGGGGAGAAGCCCAATTCCTACCTAAATTTCCCAGGGCAACCTTTATCCCACTTGACCCCCAGGCATACTGTAACTTAGAACATTCAGAAAAAACAAATAAACAAACCTTAAGACTACTACACTAAATTATTCTTCCTAGCATAGAAACATTTCTCATTTGTCTTTATTTTAAAAGTTCAAGCTTTGATTCTTTCACTTAAAAAAATTATTCATTTAGATATCAGAGGAAGTATTTGCAAATTCCTTAATATATTCTTTACAAATTTTCTCAGTTTCAATTTCTATCTAAGATAATTTTTCTTTCGAACTAAAAACCCTCTTTCACATCGATGGTCTCATTAGATAATTGTGTTTTAAACTGAGCATTTGATAGGCTTTTAATCTGTCTACATATTTCTATGTTTGTTTTACTGTGTTAGATTTAAGTACATATTTCCAAGAACAGTACTTTTAACCCCTTTAGATATTTTCTTATCTGTGTTGCTATTGTTATTTTACCCTTTTCTAACTTGTTTTGACAAATTTTATTTTGTGACTTTGATCTTTAGTAATAGATCCATGATAAAAGTAATCATTATTTCTGTTACCTGACATCTTTCAAAAACTTTGAAGCCCAAGTTTAAACATTGTCTATTGACTGTCAGACATCTGTTTTAACTAATAATACAGTTTTATGGAAAAGATAAAGAATTGCCTAAAATTTCAGTAAGGATTTTTCAATTGAGGCATAAATGGGAATGTATAAAAGAAAAAGCAAATTATTGCAAAAAGCATATGAGTAGAAATGGTCTAAAATAGAAGGAAATTTTCTAAGAATAAGAAAATGTAGTTGGAACATGCACACACAAACACACAGACACTCTTCTCTTAATCCTTTTGGGTCTTGGATTCCTTTGAGAATCTAAATAAAGCTATGGATTTATCCCCAGACAGAAATACATTGACACACCAGGTCCATGGAGCCCAACTTAAGAACCCATCAACCTATCTCTAAGGAATAATATTAGATAATTAAGTCAAAATACCTTCTTGCTCCCCTTTTGCTCCAAAGCCCCATTGGTTGAAATTTAGTACAATTGTCCCTTGGTACCTATGGAGTTTGATTCCAAGACTCTCATGGATACCAAAATCTGTGGATGCTAAAATCCCTTGTATAAAATGCCATAGTATTTGTGTATAAACTGGACACAGCCTCCCATATACTTTATTTATTTTATTTGTGTTTGGATTTTTTTTTTTTTTTTTTTTTGCAGTACGTGGACCTCTTACTGTTGTGGCCTCTCCCGTTCTGGAGCACAGGCTCCGGACACGCAAGCTCAGTGGCCATGGCTCACGGGCCCAGACGCTCCGCAGCATGTGGGATCTTCCCGGACCGGGGCACGAACCCGTGTCCTCTGCATCGGCAGGCGGACTCTCAACCACTGCACCACCAGGGAAGCCTGTGTTTGGATTTTTTTCCTTCCAGTTTTATTAAGGTATAATTGACATATAGCACTGTATAAGTTTAAGGTATACACTATAATGATTTGAGTTACATACATCATGAAATGATTACCACAGTAAATTTAGTGACCATCCATCACCTCATATAGATACAAAATAAAAGAAATAGAAAAAAATTTTTCTTCCTTGTGATGAGAACTCCTAGGATTTACTCTCTTAACAACTTTCATATGTAACATACAGCAGTGTTAATTATATTTATCATGTTGTATTTTACATCTCTAATACTTATTTATCTTATAACTGGAAGTTTATACATTTTAACCACTTTCATCCAATCCCCCTTCCCCTAACCCCCACCTCCAGTAACCACAAATCTGATCGGTTTTTCTATGAGTTTGTTTGTTGATTTTGAAGTATAATTGACCTACAACACTATTTTAGTTCCTAGTGTACAATATAGTGATTCAAAATTTCTATACATTTCAAAACGATCACCATGATAAGTCTAGTTACCATCTGTCACTATATAAAGATATGACATAATTATTGACTATATTCCCCACACTGTACATTTCATATCCATGACTCATTTATTCTGTAACTGGAAAATTGTACTTCTTAATCACCCTCACTTAATTTCTCTCATGCCCCACCTCCACCCCCGACAACCACCTGTTTGTTCTCTGTATCTATAACTCTGTTTCTGTTTAGTTACATTTGCTTATTGTTTTGTTTTTTTAGATTCCACATAGAAATGAAATCATACAGTATTTGTTTTTCTCTGACTTATTTCACTTAGTATAATACCCTCTAGGTCCATCTTGTTGCAAATGGCAAGATTTCATTCTTTTTTATAGCTGAGTAATATTCCATTGTATATATATATATATATATATATATATATATATATATATATATATATATATATATACATACCATGTATTCTTTATCCATTCATCTATTGATACCTGGGTTGCTTCCACATCTCAGCTATTGTAAATAATGTTGCAATGAGCATAAGTGTGCATATATATTTCCTCTATATACTTTAAGTCATTTCTAGATTACTTATAATGCCTAATACAATGTAAAACATATATAAATAGTTGTTAATACAATGTAAATGCTACATAAATAGTTGCTGGTATGCAGAAAATTCAAGTTTTGCTTTTTTAGAAATTTCTGGAATTTTTTTCAAATATTTTCAATCCACTGTTGGTTGAATCTATGGATGCAGAACCTGTAGATACAGAGGGCCTGCTGTATTCATCCTGACATAGAAGTAAGGTCAGTACTACCTGTGATTTAACCTTATGTCCATTACGACAGAGCAGAAAAAGAAAGAAAGAATGAGTGAATGAAGCAAGCACAACTCATTATGGGCATGACTGTGAAAATACTGTGGGCCCAGGTTTGGAGAAAGTCATTCTAGGCAGAAGAGACTTTTCCGGGAAGAGCAAAGGGAGATGGTGTGAAGCACCATGCTTTGTGTGGCAAATCACCAGTGAGAAGGGGCAGTGCAAGAGATGGGATCACTCCATGGGGGTAGGGAGGGGGCTGGTGTATGTAATGACTGGCACCTAGACTTTATCCTGTGGAGAAAGGGTTTTGCACGGTAGATTAACTGGTCAGTTTTGAATGTCAGAGAGGTCACCCCAGCCAGAGTGTGGAGAGGGCATTTGAGGAGGACGAGACCAGAGTGCTGGAGGCAGAACCCCCACTGGGAGGTGGTGGTAGAAGTCCAGGACAAAGAGGACGAGAGACTGAACTAAGGCAGTGATGATAGATCTAACAAGAAGAGAAAAAAAAAATTGAAAAACATGTAGGAAATAAAAAACACAGGACTTGGTAATGGAGTGGAGATTGGAAGTGATGGAAAAGTCAGTGTGCTATCCTTCTTAGGGGTACTGGTGTTTTACGGAGGATTTAAATTGTAGAATAAACAGCTTTAGCATCCCAAAACCACTCCACTGAGGGCTTTGGGTGGTCTCATGCTGAGAACACAGCCTCATCACGTGACATTTTCCTTCTACTAAATGACAGCCAAGACTGAAGTTAGGAAGCAGAAAAATTGAGGGGGATGAAGTAAAGAAAGGAGACTCACAAAGAAGTTTATACACCTATAAATGTCCTTGTAGTCTCCCACGTCACACACACACACACACACACACACACACACTGAGCCCCCAAAACGGAGAGTGCTCCCCTATCAGTGCCACACACCTACAGTCTGTTTGACCAGGATTCTTGTGCTACATAGAATACAGTGCCATTGAGTGCCTAAAGTATGTTTTCTTTGATTTTCAGAATACATTCTTTCATATTGAAAAATTGCTCCCATAAGTGCTTACCCTAGTAAAATCACGGCTTATGATTCATGTCTGATTCTGCTTCACTGAATTTTGACTCTTTATAGCTGATATATTTGGGGGATATTTTCTAATTTCTGGAAAATTACCTCTTTCTCTCTTCTTCAGGTCACTGACCAATTGAAAAATAGAAGAACCACAAAGGCAAAGGAAAGGAAAAGAGTGTGTGTATGAGAGGAATACGAACTACTGTTAACTCTTGATGGTTATATCAGGGCCCTTCACCCAACTGCCTTCTCTCCATCAAGCCCAGCATAGCGAATGTCTCCTGAGAGGGTTTTGGCCCCCTAACACCCACTGATAATCTCCATTGGTGCTTCCCTTAAGCAATCCATATAAAAATACAATAAAAACATATATATAAGTAAAACAACGTGGTTTCATTTTTTCTTTAGCAAGCCCAATTATGAGCCTCCCAAGTTCCCATCTCCAACCCACTTGCTGTCCCTAAGCCATTTCTATTAGTTTGAACCATATTAAATAACCCTTTTTACATGTCAAGAATGGTTGCATGTCCACGGTTTCACATGGTTGAACTTAATATTGTAGAAATTCTAGAGCCACTGATATCTACAGTGTGTCCTTTCCTGAGATCATAGGGAAGAAAAACAATCTGAGCCATTCTTTCTGTGAATGTACCTGTTGCAACACCTCTGTGAACCCCCCATTCCTCCTACCCCACTTGAGGATTCTCCCTTCCACAGAATTTGTGTTGGGTTGAAGGAGTAATGACAGGTAGTCTGAAAAACTTAGGGGTTTGCTTGGAAAAGACCAATGGAAAGACATCTGCAGCCTAGCTTGTGTTAGAAACAGTGCAGTAGTGCAGAATTCTCCTCCAGCTTCCCAGGACCACCCCACCAAGGACCATGGTGGTCTTATGCTGAGGACACAGTGCCAGCACATTGCAATATGAGAACCCATTTCCCTCCCACTAGACCCAAAGCACTGTCCTGGCCTCCTAAGAAAGCTCCCTCCCTCCTGCATACAAAAGGAAAAAATATATAGATTTTATAAAATGTGGCCAACAAGAAAAAACTAGAGTCCAAATTCTGAAGACCCTGCTGGAAAAATTCATATCTGACTTTAATAATCAATAGCATATGCTGGCATGTGGCTATCATAACACACGCTTGCTATACGCCTGCAGACTGTGATACAATCAAGCTTTCATGTATATTTATGTGACCAGGAGGACTTTGTATTTGACAATTTTAAAAGATGCATGGACTCGGCTCTGTTTAATTCTGACATATTGTTCTATTATCCATAGGAGGCCATTGGCTAAATTGTACTATTCACATGAGGGTCCATGATGGAAATTTATCAGAATGATAGGAAAATATTCAGATTTCAGTTTTCCTTAACAGTGAAATTTGAGAATATAAGAATATTGCGCTTCCAAACGGCCATCAGAACTAGATTTAAGAGGACCTCATTGTACAACAAATGCATTATTAAAATAGGTTTTTATGCATGCATTAAAAGAGAAGCAGCTTGACAACTGATGGAGCAGGAAAGACCAGATCCACAAAATTGTAGCAAATGAAACTACAGACTCAGGGAGTCAAATTCAGCAAGCCTAGAGGAAGCCCCTAACGGTGAAGGAAACTGGCATTTCAAAAAATAAGCAGTTATTTAAGTATTTATTTTGCTTCAATAATGTAATATTTACTTAACTTCCTCAATGCTAATTCCATCTAGACAAGTCATTTCGAGTTCTCTAGGCCCTTTCATTCATTCAGCATCTGCGGGTTGGATGTCTCAATGCGATAGTTATTGTAATAGACAGAAGTTTTCAAAGGGACTACTCATGGTCACTGCCCTTAGGAATCTGACAGTCTAGAGAGAAAACAGACAGAGATACTTGTTGACAGAACACTCTAGTTTGGTGTTCCTCTTGAAGGAGGTAAGAAGTAGCAGGAAATTCCTGGTTGCCAATGGGAATTTCAAGAGCATCAAAGAAAGGTGTTATAGGGGCTGTGAGCCCCAGAGAGCATGTTCCCCTCTCAACATTATCCTTGTTTAATGGGGCCTTTTAAGGGGCAGGGTATGTGTCTGCCACTGTTTCAAGCGATGGTGATGGGTTTGCAGTAAATCATTCTCGTGTGTGATCAATGACATGCATATTCAGGATGCTAGTCTTGGTGAGCCAAGATAATCAACTTATTGCAAACAACATGTGGGATTAAAAATGTATTAGACTTGGGGTCAGAAGGCCTGGCACTGAGTCCCAGCTCTGCCACTACCAGCCTATGTGACCCTGAAAAAAATCACTCCAGTTGCAAGGAAATCTCAGCTGTGAAATGTTGTTGGAATATTGAAAGTCACTGGAGGCCTAAGTTTCTATGGCTTAGTGGAACTGAGCCTTTGCCCAGCAAGCCTAACTAGACATCTTTAAATGAAGGCCACAATGGAGCATTTTGACTTCGTCTCAGAACCACAGGTAGAATCCTGCCTTCACAAGGCCACATGATCATGCTGATGAAATAGATTTTGTTGTCTTTAGACATTATCTATTAAGAACTAAAGACTAAAGATCGATGCATTCAGTGATTATATATTGAGCCTATACCATGGGCTCTGGGAAACAATGGGGATAAAACAGAGTCCCTTCCTCTCCCTGCATCAATAAGCAAGAAAAGCATTCTGGAATTTATCAAGGAGGTCAAATGTCTTCCAGTAGCATGCATAGCTACTATCAGAACCCTACATCTGACATGATCTTAGAGACCATACAGGAAAACATCCTCATTTTTCATTAGGGGAAATTAAGACCTAGACACATATCTTTCCCAAGTCACTCAGGGAGCTAATGACATTCTTCATTTATCAACAAATATTTGAGCTCTGGACGTTTTGCTGGATGCTGTGAAAACAACAGTAAACAAAGCACTCACAAATCTTTTTTTTTTTAAAGGGGCAATCTTTCTTGAGTTTATTTAATTGAGGTTAAATAAACTCAAGAGTTAAGTACAATTGCTAACATATTCTCCTGTTTCTAATGACCGTGTGACATTCTCATACCTGCTAGCTGTGTTTGCTGATCAGATTAGCCTCACAAATCTTATAGTCTAATGGGAGAAAGATAAGTAAACATGATTTGATAAGCACTATGATCTGGAAACCCATTTTATAGGAGTGCCAGAGAGGGTTTTCTTGAGGGAATCAAGTCTAGGCAAAGCTCTAAAGGATGGGTAGGAGGCAAAGACCTAGGCCTGTGAACCCAAATTTAGAGTTCAACCCTCTTCTACCAGCCAGGACTACAGGAACCACCTGAGATTCACTGCTCAGTGGGGAGTGGGCAATGGTCCTGGAGGAGATTTACCTGCCTCCAGTCCTCTCTGACACACAATGTCCGCTGGCTCCTGAGAACCTTAGTCTGGGTTCGCTCTGCCCCTGCTTCAGTGAATGGTGGATAGCATAAATGTAGTAGAAAATGTACGTCCAGCTGAGTTGAGCAGACCTAGGTCAATCCCAACTCTGACAGTGACAACAGCTGTGACCTGTGGGTCAACCCTCTCTGATTCCCACTTCCCAGCTGCACAATGAGGAAAATACCTCTTTAATAAAGTTATTTAGTCTTCAGTCAAATAATAAATATAAAATAGAGCCTCCAGCAGCCAGGCCAGATCAAGAGCCCACAAAGAGTAGCTTTGAAGGGTTAGGCAACTGCAAACACCTGAACTTGCAGGCTTCTTGTCAGGGGTTACTAATAGAATTTGCAAAGGAAACAATAAATTCAAGGTCTCTATACACTAAGAAACTATCTTCTGTTCTGCTCCTCTGCTTGCTCATTATCAATTAAAATTATTATAAAGTTTCTTGGTGCTTTACATCAAGGCCATTAAAAGATATCTCCATAAACCCTCCATCCCAAGCTCATAACTACTATGGGCTTACTGAGAAAAGCACCAAAATTAAGTTCAAATGTACAGATTTACTGATTAGAATCAATTCAGTCAGACATAACATGTAAAAAGAAGCACAATTTCTGTTGTCTTGTTCTTCTGGCATAAATTAATTATAGCTTATCCAAAGGAATTTTTCATGAAGGACCTAACAAAATTGTAAATGGAGAACTGGGAATACTTTAAATAAAAGAAGCAAGGGCTTCCCTGGTGGTGCAGCGGTTGAGAGTCTGCCTGCCGATGCAGGGGACACGGGTTCGTGCCCCGGTCCGGGAAGATACCACATGCCATGGAGCGGCTAGGCCTGTGAGCCATGGTCACCGAGCCTGCGCGTCGAGAGCCTCTGCTCCGCAACAGGAGAGGCCACAACAGTGAGAGGCCCGCGTACCGAAAAAAAAAAAAGAAAAAAGAAACAAGTACTCCATCCCACTCCTGATTCAGAGGGGTTCTTCCAAGGTGGATAGAAATTTAGCTCCCCAAGTGATCCTCTTTGACTGGATACAGAACCAGGTGGGTGAATGGGTGACGTCCAGACACGTAGACTGTGCATTCCAATGCATAATTTCTCTGCAGGAAACTGGGAGTTCTAACTTCAGTGAGGACCACCCTAGCTGTTGGCCTCCCGGACTTTACTCCATATAATTTCCTTCTTACATCACCTTCAAATCTAGCTTCTCATCAGACTTTGCAAATAATGTAAATGACAAGTTGCAAACTAACCACACTGAGCCTGAATGAAAGGGGATGTGGAGGACCTGGAGGCTGATAATATGCCTGTAGGTCCTGACATAAAATTTCTACTCTGTCTTTTTAGATGCAATGATGATATCAATTCACTCTTTTCTACTCAAGGATGTTATGCAACATCAGCTCCCAGTCTCTGACTTACAATTTTAATGATCCCTAACCAACAGATCTTCTTCATTCTAGCTACAGAAATCCTAAGGATTTCTCTAACTGCTATACAAGCAACTTGCAAGTTTTTTGTCTCCTTTATACACATATGCCAATGTTATCAACAAAAGTCAAACTTGTCACATGAGAAAAGGAGCATAGTGCAGTATTACTAACCCTGAGAGAGCATCATTGTTTGAATTAATAAATCCAATTAGTGACCCTTGTACCCTTCCAGCTAATTGTAAACCTCTATCAATGGGTGATTACCCCATATAATTTTAATGAAAAGAGTCAAAATTTCATAAATAAGCAAGAGTGCACATAAAGGGAATGTATGGTTATTCTAACCAATAAAAAAAAAACAATTCTAAGTTCTCAAACTCAGCATGTGTCCTGATATCTCTCACAACTTCTGTGTCACTGTTATCACCGAACACACTGATAATCTAAAGCTATTGAAAGAGGCACTCTTTCTAGGGCTTTGATATCATGTCAGTTCTCTTGTTCCCTCTCATATCCCAAGGTCCACATGCTAAGGCAGTGATCTGAGCAGGGATGGTCAAATGGGATACTCGTAGCCCTGGGAGTATAAAGGCTTTCCAAGGGGTATGGGAATTCCTCTAGTTGTCTGGGCATTCCTTTTTTTAAAAATGAGGTATGACTGACAGAAAATTACATTAGTTTCAGGTGTACAATGTAATGATTCCATATTTGTATCAAGATGCAAGATGATCATCACAATAAGTTCACTGGACATCCATCACCACATATAGTTACAGAAAAATCTTTTGTGATAAGAACTTTCATGATCCATTCTCCTAGCTACTTTCAAATATGCAATACAGTATTATTAACTGTAGTTGCCATACCTACCATGGTGGGGTTTATGACTAAATTGTGTCCCAGCCTCTCCTACGTGCTTTGAGCTATGTGGGCCTCCTCTCATTCGCCTGATGGGTAGGAGCCTGATGTGTAGCCAGTTCTTAGGTTTTATCCAAAGCAAGTTATTCTATATGTATCTGTAGATTTGGTGTGTTTGTGGGGGGAGATGAGTTCAGGATCCTCTTATGTCACCACCTTGAATCAGAATCCCCCTATAGATTTAAGAAAATCAATTTCCAGGTTCTCAGACTCCACTCATACCCTTTCCTAAGAAGGATTTGCCTGAGAATGCACCTGGGTTCACCAAGAGCCCCTTTCTTGCTTTACAAAAAGTGAGCCACAGCTTCACTCCCCACCCCCACCGTAAGAATCATCAGGGGAGAGGACCTTCTTTCATGACTACGCAAGACACTCTAAGTTCTTACAGCTTCCAGTCGTTTCCTCTTTTTTATGTACTTCTGATAAGAATGAAGGCAGGCATTAAAAATGAAAAATGTTGGTCCCTGTTTGTATGTTCTAAAAGCACATATACAATAAAGTGGGGCTGATGATAATAAAATAAAATAAGGTGGAAGTAACGATCATTTTTGCTTAATGACTTTACTTCTTTTATACTCAGATTATTATCAAAAGATTCATTATTCATGAGGGAGAATCTGTTGAGAGTGAGGCAAAAGGAGTATCTATGGGAAATATTGAAGTCTAAAAATGGTACCTTCTTTTTATGTATTTAAATATAAGCACTTCTTTTCAGCTATTCTCAGTGCTCATCCCTAAGACATGTTATTAGCTGGGAAAAAAGCAGCTTGCATCAGAAAAAAGAAAAGCACTTTCCATCAGCCAAAACAGTATGGGTTAGTGACATAGATCTTTTAAATGTAAGTGGAATGTTTCCTAGGTTTCCAAATTTTGCAAGATAGATTAGGTAAAACCCACATATAAACCTCTATAAGATTTCTTTCAGAAATTGGTGTGTATTATTAAATAAGGTAGTTAAAACTATTTTATCTAGTCATATCTTGAAATATTTATTCTAATCTTCATCTTATGAAAAGTTTAGTATTTCTACCTGCTATTAATAAAATAGAAAATTATGCTAGCTGCCAGACTGATTCATTTTCAGCAGTTTATATACCTTTCTCTTTTGTTTCATATGTAGGAAGTTTGATCATAGTGTCAAACTAAAATAATGGAGTTATTACTTATGTGCATATTATTTAATTATACTTAACAACCAGACACCAAAATATGATGTACACACACACACCCCACGTATGCACATGCACACATATTTACCTAAGAAATGTCATGACTTTTACTATAATCTCTAATTTTTTGGTGACATAATTTTACCTCTACATTATACTACATTGTTACAAATTAAGTAATGAGAAACTATATATTGAATTATTTTGTTTTTATGTCTTAGTATAAATGGATAAATTAGATGTATTAAATCAAAAACATTTAAATATTGATTTAACAGTTTTAGTAATCACTTTTATAAGATGTATTCTATAATTTCTTTCTTCAGAGTTTCCATTATATACTTCAAAACCCACTTATTGATACATTTATTTAATTTAAAAATGAAGTCAGAGAGATCTCCAATTCTAGGAAAAGATGGAGTAGACACACTTCTCTATATTCCACCAACTAAGTACAACTTAAAATTCAGTACATTATATAAAAAAACAAACAAGAAGCCTCTGAAAGGAAGAAGGTGGACCAGTGAGGGACCTTGGGACCTATGGAACAGCACAGCAATAAGTTCCCTAGTTTTTCTGTTTGCCTTCTATATATTCTAGACTGGGCACCAGAGAAGCCAGAAACACCAACAGGTACAGGGGGGAAAAAATCCCCCCCCAAAGCCTGCTTTCTCTAGCCAAAGGGCCAGGAGAGGATTACCCAGCAAGAAAGAAAAGTTTTAGACAATACTGCCCTACTCCAGCCACATACCATGAAAAAAGTCAAGGCCATACTCCCACTCCCAAGGTGTGCCTTCCTACTGCCAGGGTGGTGTCAGACAAGGCTAATCAGGGAGCCAGGACATTCACCACCACCCAGTGGTAAAAAGAGATCCCAGTGGAGGCTACATGAGGAGCTTAAACATCCACCCTTGTCCAACAGTAACAAAGGCACCCTCTCCCAGAGTGTTCATGGAATCTGGACATCTACCTGCACCTGACAGCAACTGAGTGGTGTCCACCTTTGCCCACCAGCATGCCGTCAGAGGAAGTCTGCTAAAACAAAATATTTAAATAAAATCCAGAGTCTAATACACAATACTCAAAATATACAGGATATAATAAAAAAATCACTCATCTTACCAAGAACCAGGAGAATCTTAACTCAGATGAATGAAGATAATCAAACATACCCCAACATGGAGATGACACAGATGGTAGAATTATCTGATAGAGATTCTAAAGCAGCCATGATAAAAATATTTCAGCAGCAATTACGAACATGATTTAAACAAATTTTAAGAAATAGGAAGGTTCAGGAAGGAAATAGAAACCTCAGCAAAGAAATAGAAGATATAAAAAAAGAAAAACAAATGGAAATTTTAGAACCAAAAAAAGCAATAGCTGAAATTTTAAAACCTCAGTGTATGGGGTCAACACCAGAATAAGAGGACAGAGGAAAGAATCAGTTAACTAAAAGACAGAACAATAGAAATTACGCAGTCTAAGCAACAGAAAGAAAAATGAACTGAAAACAATTAACAGAGCCTTAAAGATTTGTGACTATAACAAAAGATCTAACATTCCTCGTTTTGATATGTAAGATGTAACCAGTGGGGGAAACTGGGTGAAGGGTAAATGAGATCTCTCTCTACTGGTTTTGGAATTTTCTGTGAATCTATAATGATCTAAAAATGTTTAAAATTTTTTTCCAAAAAAATGAAGTTAGACATCTTCTGAGATGAAGTTAAGTTAATCAGTTTGGCAATGTGCCTTTGCTTTTTAAGTAATCTCTATGTTGATCATTAATGAGCTAAATTTTCTACTCTAAGTTTTAGATGAAAAACTATTTAAGCTACATGATAAAATAAAAGTATTTTATCAAAATATAATATTGGCAAAAGTGGAATAAAATTAACACTGTATTTAGTTTCCCTATCCTTTCTGAGTATACACTGGGTTTGAGTAAACAGGGTGCCTATAAGTTTTAAAATAATAGATACAATTAATTGTCATTTGATAAGTCTGATAGAATCTTTTTGGCATATTTTGCTTTCCTGAAATCAGAAACTCAAGTTCAAGGAGACAGGGAAAATTATAAAAGTTTCTAAACTTAAGAGTAAAATTATATATATTTAAACTGGATGATAATGGATATTAAATCATTATGGGGGCTTCCCTGGTGGCGCAGTGGTTGAGAGTCTGCCTGCCGATGCAGGGGACATGGGTTCGTGCCCCGGTCTGGGAAGATCCCATATGCCACTGAGCAGCTGGGCCCGTGAGCCATGGCCGCTGAGCCTGCGCATCCGGAGCCTGTGCTCCGCAACGGGAGAGGCCACAACAGTGAGAGGCCCGCGTACCCCAAAAAAAAAAAAAAAAAACACATTATGGTATTTAGATTCCACTGGATACATCTAAAAGGGTGATGTAACAGTTTCACACTTAAATGTCAATATTTAGAAAATACCAGAAATCTGCATCCCTTTGCAATTATCTAAACTTATGGTAAAAATTCTTTGAGGTCATTTTAAAAATACATAGAAGGGCAAAAAAATGTTTGAAGACCATATCCATAAGCCCAGCATCTCTCAGACCTGACCTTCTTCCCAATGGTCCCAGACCACTCTGGGTGCTGACCATCTATCACCACCACATGGCTACATAGCCACTCACACTGGATTTGTAGGATTCAACCCCTCTTCTATTTGCACTTCTATCATAGTCACTACTGGATTCTTCCTAGGGCTAGTCTTAGAGTCAGGTGTTCTGGGTGTGGAGATAATAGACTTTCAATGCCAATCTAAACAAAAAGTGAATGAGACGATTAGTCAAGGAGGTTTGTGTCTCGAGCACATTTGACCTAGGACTGCTTCTGACCCATTTGATCTTTTTAATGCTTCTTTGTCAGTTCTTGGTCTCCTTTACAAGTTGTGTTTAGTTTATTTTAAGAAATATTTATAAAAATCTCCTATATACATGACACTGTACTTTGTGCATAGATAGATAGCTTATATATCATTGCATATATATTTTGAACATACATATTTATATTGTATGTACATTAAAAGGAAAATGTAAGTGAAATAAATGGATTAATATGCTCCTGAAATTTCTTCCAATTCAGAGTTTATCTTTTCAATATTACTTTTTGAGTCAGAGTTTTTTATGTTTATGTCTTTCAACACAGTGTAGGATTTTCTTTCAAGCTGCTGAGACTCTTTCTGCAAGTATTTGCCCACGTTTTTCTTGACTTTATGGAGAAGTTGTCAACAAAAGATTTCAAACAAGATTCATGATCCTTCTTTGAAAGCCTTCCTTAAATAGTGTGTTTACAATGAGGGTTTGCAGTTGTTCAGTCATGTTTCCATAAATAATAACCAACTTTAAGTATGTGCATAAAACAACAACCATGTTATAACTGCTGTCTGCCCGGCCACCAGTGATCAGAAGATACCAGCAAATATAAAGGCTCTCTGATTTCAGAAATGATAAGATGTAGGGGAAAAACTGTGTTTCAGATTTGATCTAATATGGTAATATAAAGGAAAGAATAATTAACTTTCTCTAGGATGGTCTGGGTTGATTCTCAGAGGTCATACCTGAATATGTTTTTGTTCAATTGTTGTCTTATTGCTGGATAGGCCTCCATCAGGCAGATATGGGAGGGGGAGGAGAAAACATGGAGACATGAAGCAACAGGGCACAGTGGGGTATAAATGAGTTGGTGAGAGCTTAAGGTGAGCCTGGAAGCCACAAGGAGCCTAGATCTCAAAATAAAAAGCTTAGACTCTGTTGGGAAGGTAACTATGAGCCACTGAAATTTTAAAGCAGTGTTAAGATATTAAAACCCACTCCAGTTGCACAGTAAAGGAGAAGATTAAGGGATATATTTCCAGAGAGCAAGGAAAACAGGAAAGTCTATTAGGCAAGAGAAAAGTGCTGCTGAATCGAACCCCGCCCCAATTCAACCCAAGCATGCATTAAACCTTTAAAACCAAGAAAAGAGCTTTATAGGTACTCTCCAGTAGGAGGCCAGCAATAGGAACTAGATAAAGTTCTTGTTCTCCAGAAAATGTATTAAGAACTCAATAAACATTTGCTGACAGGAGGGGAGGGAGAGAGAGAGAGAGAGAGAAGGAGGAGGAGGAGAGGTAGTAGTAGTAGAGGAAGGAGAAGGAAAAGGAGGAGGAATGCAGGGAAGGAAGGAAAAAAGAAAGAAGGAAGGCAGAAAAAGAAAGAGAGAGAACTTTTCAAAGAATCAACATTTCAAATAGATGCTATCTGCATTTTGAAAGTTTAGAAAGATTATAATAGATGATAGAGGAAGACATCTAAAAGAACTTTTTCCCCACCGGGCGAAGTTCTGGTAAATTTCTTCATGCCGCCTTCTACATCTTTACCCTATCTCTCTTTACTCATGTCAGGGTTAGAATTAGGATTTATTTCATTCTCGCCTCGGTTTCTGAGACTCCAGTTTTACATATGTTAGACTTTTTATATCATTCCATAGTACCTTGAGGCTCCATTCAATTTTTTCAATCTTTTTTCCTATGAATTCAGATTTGATCATTTTTATTAATCTATCTCAAGTTAACTGGTTTTCCTCTCTCATCTACAGTCTACTGCTAAGCTACAGTCTACTTCAGTAACTTTTTAAAATTTTAAGATATGATATTTTTATTTCTATAAAATCCAAATGGTTTTTCATTATCTTTGTGGAGATTTTCTATATTTAATTCACTGCAAATATATTTTTCTTTACATCCTTAAGCATAGTGAAATAGTTGCTTTAAAACCTTTGCCTGCTAATTCTAACATCTTGTCCACCTCAGAATTTGTCTTTTCTCTTGAGAATGGATCATATTTTCCTGGCTCTTTAAATGTCTAGTTATTCAGGATTGTATCCTCAACATTGTAAGTATTGTGTTTTAAAAACTGAATTCTTTTATATTCCTCTGAAGAGTGTAAATTTTCTGTTTTAGTAAACAATTATTTGGTTGGAGTCAAACTGAATACACTGTCTCTTGGAAAATAGCTTAAAACTTAGTTCAGTTCTTTAATATTTGGCTGGAATCTGTCCCATGCATGGTTTGACATTTAGCCAGAGACTTGGGCAGATTTTATAACAGAACTTGGAGCTCTCCCTCTCAAAGTCTCTGGAATTTCCTCTTCATTTGTCAATACCTTCATTTGCCCAAACTTGTGCTCTGGTTCTTTAGGCCAGAAAAATTGAAAATTTTCTTTTAGAGGTTTTTTGTTTGTTTGTTTGGTTGGTTGTTTGTTTTTTGAGGTACGCGGGCCTCTCACTGTTGTGGCCTCTACTGTTGCGGAGCACAGGCTCCGGACGCGCAGGCTCAGCGGCCATGGCTCACGGGCTTAGCCGCTCCGCGGCATGTGGGATCTTCCTGGACCGGGACACGAACCTGTGTCCCCTGCAGCGGCAGGTGGACTCTCAACCACTGCACCACCAGGGAAGTCCCTCTTTTAGAGTTTTAGTGACATCTTGATGCCAACTTTGGCCTGCCCTCAGACTAAATACTATTGGAAAATGGGTAATTCATCCATGCAGTTCACTTTTTTAAAGTGTCAGCTTCTCTCCAGAATCTGCCTGCTTTTGTTCATTCTCTCATGCCTTTAGGTCACTGGTTTTTCAGTTTTGTCCAGAACTTATAGTTACCAGCAGGAGGGTAGGCTCAGTAGAGGTTACCCAAGCCACACTGGAAGGGGAGGTCAGATTATGACTAATCCTAATTATGATTTATAATTACTTACTGAGCCTTTGCTCAGTAAAGTCATTTGCTCGGTGATTAATAAATAGATAGTTGGTAGATGATGATGATAGGTAGGTAGATAGGTAGATAAATAAATAATCTCATTTAATCCTACAAGAATCCCCGGGGGCGGAAATTGTTATTGTTTACATTTTACAGACAAGGAAATGGAAGTGGAGAAAGGCTAGAGGTCACACTCCAGTAACAGATTCAAACCCAACTGTTTTAGAGTCCGAAGTCCAAATTCTTATTGCTTTAAGGAAGAAAATTAGCTCTCTCTACCAAAAGGTGCCCTGAGGCACCAAAGATGGCCCCAGGCAGGTTTCTTAATCAGAAACCAACTTTAAACTAGATGATTGCAGGTGCTTAGAAATTCATTTCCTTACTCACTTAAAGCAGTGTTCCCCAACTTGGCTTAACAGAAGGATCACCTGAGGGGAATCTCTGACTACAGATCAGAGACTTTTAATCAGTCTCCAGGGGCAGGGGATGAAAATCCAAATATTTAACAGGCTCTCCAGATGATTCAATGTTCTTCCCAGTTTGAAAACACTTACTTAGAGAAATGAGCACCTGGTACCCAAACACTTTATTCACAACTGTTTCCTGGTATAAATAATGATGATAATAAGAAATGCTAATTATCACCTAGAGCTTACCTCAGGCTCAGCAGACTCTTTTCTAAATATTTTACATGTATTATCTCCTTTAATCCTCCCAGCAAACCTGTAAGTAAGTCACTACTGCTTTTATGAGGAAACTTGTCCACAATCATACCAGGAAGAAGAGGAGCAGAGTTTAACTAGGCTGTTTGATTCTACGACCACTCTTTTTATTACCATGCTATTTCATTTCCACTTGTCCAATCTGCCGCAACTGAAACAGGAGGGAAGGGGGCAGGGCACAACATTTGAAAGAATGACATAGCCCAAGGACATGACATAAACTGATTAGAACCAAATGAGTCCAAGATGGCAGAGAAGTCAACTTCCGCCAGACCTTGAGCCTCAGTATACACTCACTGTAACACATCAGCAAGCTAAATGACACACCCACCAATGTCATGACAGTTCCAAGGCCACCATAAGGATCAAAAAGTGGACAGTGGCCCAATTCCTTTAAATCCCCGCCCCTTCCCAAAATAGCTGGAATACTCCTCCCACTCATTAGCCTATGAAATTACCCACCCTTATAAAAACTGACAACCCCATACCCTGGTGCCTTTCTCGCCTTCTGAGGTGGCCCACACTCTGTCTGTGGAGCATGTTTCTCTCTAAATAAATCCACTTCAGGACTTCCCTGGTGGCACAGTGGTTAAGAATCTGCCTGCCAATGCAGGGAACATGGGTTTGATCCCTAGTCTGGGAATATCCCACATGCTGTGGAGCAACTAAGCCTGTGCACCACAACTACTGAACCTGCACTCTAAAGCCCACATGCCACAACCACTGAAGCCCACGCGCCCTAGAGCCCGCACACCGCAACTACTGGGCCCAGGCACAGCAACTACTGAAGCCTGCACGTTCTGGGGCCCATGTGCCACAACTACTGAACCCGCATGCCACAACTACTGAAGCCCGTGTGCCTAGAGCCCATGCTCCACAACAAGCGAAGCCACCACAATGAGAAGCCCATGCACGTGACTGAAGCCTGTGACTATAGTCGTTGTGCAGGCAACGAAGAGTAGCCCCTGCTTGCCACAACTAGAGAAAGCCTGCACGCAGCAACCAAGACCCAACGCAGCCCAAAAGGAAATTAATTAATTAATTAATTAAATCCACTTCTTACCTATCTCTTTGTCTCTCACTGAATTCTTTCTGCCATGAGACATTAAGAACTTGAGCTTCATTAAGTCCTGAAACCAGATGTGTGATCTCAGTTGGAAGACTGTGGGTTTTGGCTGGGTTCGAGTCCTGGCACACGGGTTCAAGTCCCAATCTGAGGTGCATGGTTTCACAACCACTCCTAAAAAGAAGTTTGTGTAAACATGTGGCCACTATACATATTTCCCAAGGGCCAAGAATAAGATTCATAACTCAGCCTGGAGAGAGTCCCTTTTCCTTGACTGAACTCATTGAAGCTTTGGGTCGTTCTCTGGGCAGTGTCAGAAGGTCCTGCTCCTTTGATTACTTTCAGCAGGAAGATAGGAGAAGAGTAGGAAAGAGCACCAGAGAGCACAGCCAACTGAATCACAACCTAGTTATTTCTACACACTTACAGTAGCAGCCCCTGCACTAGGTGTCAGTGTATAAACCAGATGAGGAGTTTACAGACTAAGGAAAGAGGAATACAACAAACACGATGCCAACTACTGCAAACTGACCTATTGACCACATGCACAATTCTTAGGGTCTTTTATAGAAAATGGTGGCCACCAAAGAAGTTTCAAGTAGAGAGAGTCAGCCATTTCCTGACAGTAAGTTATGCTTAAAACAAGTCAGACCAATAGATGTTTATTAACTAAAATTTTATTAGCAAAGCAAGTATTAAAAAAAAATTTCTTATGACTTCTGTAGACTGGAGAAGGCCTCCATTCTCTTCCCTTTCAGATGTTTTAACCACTAACTTGCATGAAAGGCTCATTTTAGGACAATGCCAAGTTTCCAGAGGCAGGATTCTGTCACCCTGATAGCCTGACAGAGTCTAGAGCTCATGGCTACAAACCAGACCTTTCAAGCGCAGTCCCTGAGGGTACAGTCACAAACCTTGCTGGATTCTTATACCTTATTTATGCTATTTGTTAAACATTCATTGGATATTAAATTCCTCAATTTCACAACTGACAGCTCATTTTCTAATGTTCCCCACATTAAACAACAGGCTGCATTTTATGCAAATAGAAACCTATTTCTGACATCAAATATGCTAATTAGAAACAATGTTGTTGATGGAGATGTGGATAACTGGAGGGCCTGCAATAGCTACCTCTGGAGTGTGGTCCTTTCTGATAGAGTGCTTTCTGACCCTTCAGCTATACTTAATTAGCATCCTAGCTGACCAGTCTTGACCGTGCTTTCTAAATTAATCCCTGGATATGGGCTTAACCTAAATTTTACATCTTATAATATCAGATTGTAATCTTAAAGAACTTTAAAGATAATTCCACTAACAACGACAAGAAACTAGAAACTATGGTAAGCGCTATAAGGAAGCCAATTACAGGGCATTTGATTGAGAATAAGAAGGGAAACCCATTTCCTCTCACCAGGGACCCAAGACTGGAGGAGGCAGGGAGACTCAGGAGTCAGGGATCTCCTTTCCTGCTTTTTTCTCCCAGTCTTACTGCCTCAGTTGTGCAGAAGTACAAGCAGGGCAGAGCGGAGAATGTTCAAGGGAGTGTAGATAATAGGAGTCATTAACAGTGAGAAGGGACAGGTAACTTGCATGCCAGGGGTCAACAGGAAAGCTTCCTGAAAATACCCCAACTCTTACCTTCCCCCGCCACCAACAGAGCTGGTGTAGTCATCTCAGTGGACCTTAGGCACATGGATTCCTTCTTCTCAGAATGCAAGCAATTCTAGTCTCTCAGAGCCCTTTTCTGCACAGATCACCTCTAACTGTTGTGTCTGATGCCTCCTCCACCATTTCTCCTTAACTCCTTCCCCTCTGTTCAGCCTCATCCAACACTTCTCTATGAAAGCCATCTCTGGTCATTCATACTTTCCAGCACAGCTTTTCCTCTGCTTCCTAGTTCCTAAATGATGACAGAGAGTGGATTCTGTTCATTTTTATACTTCCACTGGTGGGGCTTTTTTTGTTTTAACAACAAAAAATGTTATGTTCTGTATACTCATTATACAAAGAAATCAAGCAGTATACAAAAGAATAAGGACTAAAGCAATAATCATGTTAAATCCTACAACCCAAAGAGAACTACGGTCAGTAAACAAACTTTCAAATATCTTACTACAAACAAATACACATAAATTTGTATAATTTTACATAAACAGGGCCTTATTATGCATGTTAATTTTATCATAGCCATGTTTTTTTAAACACATATTTTGGCTTGCTTCCACATTCATACATTCTAATATAATCAAACATGTACACATATAGGGATGAGTTGTTTTTAATGAAAACATATTATGAATTCTTCCTTTCATCTTGCTTTTATCACTTAACAATGCATTATAGAAAATCCTCTAAGACAGTGGTTTAAATTTCGTTCTTTTTAATGTCAACATAATATTCCATGAAATTACCAGGGTATATTTAACCATTCTCTTAAGGAAGCACATTCACTTGTTTCTAGATTTTGTTTGTTTGGGTTGTTTTGGGTTTTTGTGGGGTTTTTTGGCACTACAAACAATATATGAATACTTCTTTTACATATATATCCTTTATATATTGTCATTTTTACTTCTTTGACTATACGTGAAAAATCTGCAGGCCATTAGGGATTGCTTTAAAATTTCTTACAACCACAAATAAGACTGCAACAAACATCCTAGTCTACACCTCTGATTGTTTCCTTAGGTTAAGTTGCGAAAAATTAAATTAGTAAATTAATGAGGTAGAACATCTTCTTAATGCACACTGCCAAATTTTTCTCCAGAAAGACTATGGTTGTAGCCTTTTCAATCTTTCTAGCAGTGTAAGAGTGCCTATTTTATAGCACCCTCCCTAGTACAAACTATTCTTCATTTCTTCATTAACGCTGTCTCATAAGAGCATCCCTAATCATAATCGTCACTCTGTGTGTCCACATCTCTTGCCAGATCCTGAAATTTTGATGTTCAAATGCCAGTGGTTTACTTTTTCTTTTCTTTTTTTTCCTAAGGTGGCACTCTCTGTGAAGTATCTTTAGTAACTTCTGGAGCAAAAGGAATTCCCTTTTACTCTGGGGCAGTTTTCACTATTGTTGATTACAATCTAGGTTATATCCCAAAACAACCAATAATTTTATCTTCCAAGAGACAACCTTTATTCCTTGAGGTTTCTAGCATTGATGAATATAAACTACAAGAATGAGGGTGTCTTCTTTTTTTTGCGGTACGCGGGCCTCTCACTGTTGTGGCCTCTCCCGTTGCGGAGCACAGGCTCCGGACGCACAGGCTCAGCAGCCATGGCTCACGGGCGCAGCCGCTCCGCGGCATGTGGGATCCTCCCGGACCGGAGCACGAACCTGTGTCCCCTGCATCGGCAGGTGGACTCTCAACCACTGCGCCACCAGGGAAGCCCACTTGCTTATCATTTTTATGGCTGTTCCCTGAAGGCCATTTTCAATTTCCACCCCACTCCTGTCCCTACCTCTGTTACTAAGAGGACATGAGGGGAAGGGGATGTGCCAACAGCAACCTTGAATGCATAACCTTGGGGGCTACTCCTCCAGGTCTTTAAAGTAACTTCACAGAAATCGGTAATTTTTTTCTCAGTTCTTTATGTTAAAAATTATAGTGTTACATGAAAGGGTAGAAAATATTTGTCACTTTCTTCATACTTATCCAAACATAATCAGTTGCATCTTTTGGTACCAAAAATATCCATTCGTTTATTTAGTCCACAAATATTGCACACCTAGAATGTGCCAGGCACTGTGAACACCGTATCTGGTGGATGTGGTATTAACTTTTGGTCAGGTCAACTTGTTTAGGCAGGTCCTAACCACCTGAGAATGTGGAAAATGTTTCCACAACTCCACCCACAGTATGGCCAAAAAGATAAAGTTTAGCCACCCACAAGTTATTTTAGCCTTTTCCAAATCTACTATGTTCATATAGAAATGAACCTAGATTATAATCAACCTTCCATTATCTACAAGGAGGTAATAATATTTTCTATTATTCAAGTTGGTATGTTATTTAAAATAATCATTTCTTTTTGTCTTTGAGGTGTGTTCTGAAACATGCATATTCGATTTAATGCTGTCACGGCAAGCACTGATTAGTCACAAACTATGTCTGAAACAATCTTCGTCCTCAAACGGTGGAAGGAGAGTGACAACTCTGTGGGTCTCTTTTATAAAAGCACGAATTCCATTCATGAGGGTTCCACCTCATGACTTAAGCACCTCAAAAAGGCCCCACCTCCTAATACCATCCACTGGGCATTAGGATTTCAACATATGAATTGGGGGAGAGGGGGACACAAGTGTTCTGTCGGTAGCAGAAACATTTTTCAAGGTTACTAGATGACTTTCCCCTGCCCTGACACTATTCTGTACTTTGAGGCAGCAAAAACTTGCATGGTAAACTGCATTGTGCATTCTCCATGTTATGCATTCTTGCACCATGCTTGTGGTGTTAGGACACAGGATGGTTATCAATGAGCCAGGAAGCACTCTTCTCAGGTTACCCTGTGTGGTGTGCTCTGCATATGAATTGTTTAATCCTCTTTCTACCAGTTATTCTGGCTTCTGATGAAAGGGTTTTGACTCCTAATGCCCAACAAAGTGTATGCAAATAACGGTGCTGAACTTATCTCAAGGAAACAACAACAATAAAACCATCCCATGAAATGGGAAAATGCAACTTTCATGATAGCTTGAGTCTCCTTCAAGAAAATGACCATGGAAAAGGAAAGAAAAATCTGTAGACAATGAGGGATTGGTGCAAACACTTTAACCTAACAATAGGCTCCAGACATTACCTTAGCTGATGCCAGTCTGTGGCTTCCGAGAATTTGAAGAAAACGAGGAGGATTGATTTCCAATGTGCAATACCAAGTCCCCATTTCCTTAGGGGCTGTGCTAATCCTATCCTTTCTGATATTAATTCCATTCCTTCCAGGAACATATGGACCACACCCTGAGGGGAAGTGAGGCAGGAAGTGAGCTCAGAGGCAAGCCTTTGAACTTCACACCCTCCAAACTAATTTTGAAAGCTTATATGACATTCCAAATATAGTACTAATGATTTAAATTCAACAGTACATTAAAATAATAATTCATTATCTCACCAAGCATAATTTGTTACAGTAAATTTGTTAATATAACATTTTAAACATCAAAATAAGTAGAAAATATAATAGTACATTCAGAAGAGATGTTTGATAAAAATTTATTCTTATTCTTAACTTTAAGGTCTCTAAAAATTAGGAATAGAAAACTATTTTCCTATAATGAATACCTATTTCAAACCAATTGGTAATATCATAGTCAATGGTAAAATACTGTACATATTTCTAGTAAAATCTGAATGAAGCAATAACGCCTACTACAATAATTATTACACAAAAATCCCTCTTCGTTATTCAAAAATATATATTAAGCACATACATTTTTCTTGGCCCTGGGGGTATAAAAATGAACAAAATAAAGTCTGTTGTCTTGAAAGTTCTCACCAAACAAAAAGATATAAAGATATAGCTATTGGAGGGGCTTCCTTGGTGGCACAGTTGTTGAGAGTCCGCCTGCCTGCCGATGCAGGGGACACGGGTACGTGCCCCTGTCCGGGAAGATCCCATATGCCGCGGAGCGGCTGGGCCCGTGAGCCATGGCCACTGAGCCTGCGCGTCCAGAGCCTGTGCTCCGCAACGGGAGAGGCCACAACAGTGAGAGGCCCGTGTATTGCAAAAAAAGAAAAAAAAAAGATATAGCTATTGGAAAGGAGAAAGAAAATTATTGTTACTTACAAATCATGTAAGTTTATGTAGGCAGTAGTTTGTGTAGAAAATATCAGATAATAAACTGAAAATGAACTAGAATTAATAAGTGAAATTAAAAACATAAATGCCTCCAAATTAATATTGGGAGGAAATGTTATGCATAAAGTAATAAAAAGATAAAATAACTAAGTACCTTACCAAGGAATATGCAGACACCAGAATGAATGTGAAGAGTACTAGAATACGCCACCCCAAAATATGCCTCTTTGGCATATGGATTATTTGGGGCCAGACTACTGAGATCCAGCAAAGGCAGGGCAATCTATTTACCTCTCCCTAACTGCCTAAAAATAGACCACAGTTGACTCTTGAACAACTCAGGGGTCAGGGGCGCCAACACTTCGAGCTGTGGAAAATCTGCATATAAATTATAGTCTGCCCTCTGTATCCACAGTTCTGCATCCATGGATTCAACCAACAGTGAATCATGTAGGACTGTAGTATTTACTATTGAAAATAATCCACATATAAGTCGATGCACACAGTTCAAACCATGTTGTTCAAGGGTCAACTGTAGAAACATCCCCTTTTATAAAGGAAATTTTCATTTGTAAAGGTGTCTCCACACCCAGAAGAGAGCTACCCCTGAGATAATCCTTATCACCTGAGACTCTTACCTGCATAAGACAACACTTATTTACCATCTATTTTCTCCCCTCACCTTCCTATATAACTTGCCTCTTTGCCCTGAAGCCCCAAACCCCTTTTTCTTCGTTAAGTGTCAGATGGTATAGAGCCTCAATCATCTGGCTACCAAATTGAGTCTCGTTTCTTTACAAAACTCTGGACATCAGTCATCATAAGTAATGAAAATTGTTTTTTCTCTCTTTAATGTCTACCAGTGTGAATCTCAGGCCCTAGCCATTGAACCTATGAAGGCAGAGGAAGAGGGTTTTTTCCTCCCCTACAAGTGAAACTATAAAGTCTACAGAAAGATCCCAAAGAAAATATGACTAAGTGGAAAGGCACACTAACTAATCTCAATTTCTTCCAAAATAATATATATAGCTTGAATAGAATATCAATTAAAAGAACAATGACTTTTAAAAAAATGTGACAGACATGATTCTAAATTTAATCTGAAAAATTAAAAAGCAAGACTACCTGAGAAAATCTTGAAAAAGATAAATGATAAAGAAGGGGTTTCTCTACCAGATATTTTAAATCTTCAGAGCTACAGTAATAATTTTTCAAGTGTCTAATTCTGAGAAAATATTCAGACGAAACAATAGAACTGCAAATTTATAGGATAAGGAATAAATTATTCAATAAATAATTTTGGCTACATCAACAATTTAGAAACAATCCATTTAGAACCTCACATTACAGATGAATTTAAAAAATTAAACATAAAAATAAGTTACTCAAAAAGTTAAAATATAATTATGCCAAGACCCAGAAACTATACTCTTAGGTATACAGCAAAATAATTAAAAGCAGATATTCAAACAAACACTTGTACACAAATGTTCACAACAGCACTATTCACAATAGCCAGAAGTGGAAACAACCCAAATGTACACCAATGGATGAATGGTTAAAAATATATGGTATATCATATAATGAAATACTATTCATATAAAGGATTGAAGTGGTTATGTTACCAGAGTTGCCACCAGACCCTTGCAAAACCCCTCCCTTGAAAGGAGCTAACATATATTTTTAAGTCACAGGTCTGTACACAAAGAAAGGAAGCTATAGGAAGAACCAGAGAGAACCAGCTAAAACCAAGATGGGATTAATCTGACCTCCAGCTGACCCTGAGTCTCATTCTACACTGACTTTACTACATTAGCTAACACACCTACAGGCACCACAATGGGAATTTAGTGACCAAAAAACCATTTCCAGGAAAGCCCTGCCTCTCTCCCAGAAAACTAATGCCTATGCCTCCCCATCATTAGTCTCACTCCTCCCCATAATGTCCTTAGTCCTTAAAATAAATTCCTCTCACCATTAAGGAGAGAAGTTGATTTGTGAAATAAATTCCCACTTCTCCAGTCTCTGGCCATTGAATAAAACTTGCATTGCTTCAATCTCAGTTTTGGTTTCATTTTTGGCTGCATGAACCCAACAGAAAAAGAAGGCAGAAGCCTAGGGCTCAAGCAGGGGTCCATATGACTTAATTTGGTAACAGTTATACATGCTCCAAGATGGATGAACCTAAAAAATATTTGTTGGGGAGGAAGAGTTTTTCCTCTACCCTTCTAGGGTCTTCTGGCTGGTCTAAGAATTAACTGACATGAGACGGATTTTCTCCTGTTGGAGAAAATCAAACAAAAGTTTAATAACATGCATACATGGGAGAGACCAAACTGAATAACTCCCCAAAACTAACTAACTCCCCAAAATGGCTGACACCCTCACCTTAAATACCATCTTTAGCTAAAAACAAAAGAGGTTGTTGGGCCTAGGGATTTGGGGCTTCCAAGGGAAGGAAAGCAATTCATGTGGAGATGGAAAAGCAAATGTTTGGTAAACAAATGTCTGCTGGGCTATTCAGAGACAGTGGGACAAAGAGAGTAATTTTAACAAATAGACTTTGCTGGGTTCCTCTCTGTTGACCACATCTATCTAGTTCATATTATCTATGGTGATGACCCCCTTGGTGGAACAAGTCCTACATTCTTCTGGGCAGTTATGGAGAAGGTCAAAGGTTCTTCCTGAGTCTTTGGGGTCTTAAAAATAATCTGCCTAGATTAATCCTCATGCCAAAGAAACACATTTTGGGGTGGCAAGTTTTGCTCCATACACATTATACTAAGTCATATATTTTATAAATTAAATGGTTATTCATATATGTAAAATATATACATAATACATTAAAATATATAATAAATATGTATAATAAAATGATTAGTTATGTGAATTTCACCTCAATAAAAATGTAAGTATATAAAATTACAGAAAAAAACATGGATGCATATGCTCTAAAATCTGGATTTGGAAGAGCTTTCTATATATAAAATCATGAAAGAAATCAAAGGAAAGGATGAATACATTTGATGGGTGAAAATATTTATAATTTGGTGAGTCAAACTAAATAAGAAAATGTACTATATAGATAGGATTCTGAAAAAATATGAGTCATTATGTCTCCAAACTTGCCTGCCCTTCCCCATTTATAACTCTTCTCTGGTTTTCTAACCTCTTGTTAATCTGATCTAAAGAACCAGTTGAAAGTCTATCAGACATATACATAAAATTTGTTTCACACCTTGCCAACAGCATGAAATAAGCCTTAGTATAGGGTTTATGAAGACACTATTTATGCCCACAAAGTGTTGAATTTAAAAAGGAGCAGATCATAGCAAGATTTGTCACAAGTCTTACTTTGGTTCACCTATAAACAGATTTTATTAGATTTTTATTTAGATGCTCTGGGCAGATTGTTTAATTTTGAAATTAAGTTTCCAGGTTGGCAGTGGAGTTTTAAATACTTGAATTCTAGAAAGGCAGCAGCTTTTAACCTTTGTATTTCTCTTTTAAAAGCTAATTAGGAAATCAAACCCCAAAGGACTGAATCCATAAAATGTTGGCTTTGTAATACTGATGGAACAATTTAAGTCACCTGCTATTTTGGTGTCATCTGATTAGTCACTGGAATGAGATATTCAAAGAAATCTTAAAAGATTTTTAAAAATAATTTAGGAGCTCCACCGCCTTGGTTAATATTAGAAACTATTGCTTGGAAAATTAAATCTGAATAGAGAAGTATTTTAGACTTTCTTATCACTCCTGGCTAAATGTTTCCTTAATTTATTATGCACTTGATCCGTCGGTAAACTTTGGTGATAATTCCTAGCTGTGGTGTCAGCTGGAGCTCCAGAGCCTGCCCATTATCTCTGTCGGTGCCCTGGCGCCCCGTGGGCACTCACCACAAACAGCTGGAGTCCACTAAGGGGAAAAAAGAGCACTAAAGCTCTTTCTACCTCCAAAGGCATTTCCAGCTTGGGAGCACTTGAAATGCTCAGCGACATTCAAAATTCCCCTTTACTTCAACAGAAGGTTCCATTTACAGCTATGATCTTCGACCTCTTCAAATGAGTCTAAAATACCTCCTTGACACTGAGGTAATTTTTTCCCCTTTTATCTTAAATATGGCCAGGATCCTATGAAATCCCAATGTGCAGGGTGACCCAGGTATGTGTGCCTCAGGGATGAGCTTCCTAGGACTCCCCTGTCAGCATCTCCATTTGAATTTTCTTCTCTTAAATACCAATCATGTGAAGCATATTTCTCGTTAATTTAATCCTCAAGAACAAACAGATTTTTTTTCCATTCGGCAAGTGGAACTACTGAAAGTGAGCAAAACCCTGTGGGGCCCTCCCAGTACAAATCTTTCGCTGTCTTCGTTTTTTTATCTGTAGGAAATAGCCTTCATTCAACCTCCTTGACCTTCCCTGAGTTCCAAAGGGCAGGTTCAAACAGTTGCTAATCAGGGAAGGGAGGGGCAGCAGAGACAAGGGAGGAGCAGACAAGAAACAATAGTGCAGCAATGGGGAAAGGGTCCTAGTACCTCCTCAAAGAATGTACATAACAGTCTGCTACAGAGCTCTGAGTCACACAGGAACCAGGGCCTCCACCCACGTGTTGGATGGTAACTTCAGTCTGAGCACAAGCAGTGGAACCCAGACTAGTTGTAACCAGAAGGCTGATGATTGATATTCCTGGAGCACCGCCCTGTTACCTCACCACCAACCAATCAGAAAAAAGTCACACACCCTGCAGCCCTCTCCCCAGATTTTGCCCATAAAAGCTCTTCCCTGAAGACTAATAGAAATTTCATGCTCCTAGAAGTGCTTAGGAGAGGTGTATGTGCCAAGGAGTAATTAAACAATATGTGTGGATGGCAAATGAGAAGCCCACAGGGGAAGAGTAGGCTTACAAAGGAGGGTGGGCTTCATTCTGCTTTGAGGTCCGTGAGTCAGAGATGAAGTGGATCTTTAAAGGTAAAGGATTTTGCTTATAGAAGTGAAGAGGAAGAGAAGAAAGCATTCCTGACTGTGGCCACTAGTCTCCAAAGACCATCACCACCAATTCCCTCCCACCTCATACCCGAATGATGTTTGTTCCATCAAGAGTTGGATCTAATTTCCCAACCGTTGAATATGGGCGGATCTTAGTGACCCCTTCTAACTAGTAGAAAGGGGCAGAGGTACACTGTGTGACTTCCAAAACCAGATTTTAAAAGGCCATGCCACCTCTACCTAGTGTGTGTGAGGTGCTTGCTTTTGGAACCCAGACACTATATATTATGAGGAAGCCCAGGCCTCATGGGGGAGCCTGTGTGGACAGGAGCCAAGGACCCCAGCTGTCAGCCCTGGCTGAGCCCACAGCCACTATGAATTGCCACACCTCCAAATGAGGAAACCTTTGAGGTGACTCCAGCCCCAGCGACTGTCTGACTTCAGCCTCATGAGAGAACACAGGTGAGAATCACCTAGCTGAGCCCAGTCATCCTCTACCACCCTGAGTGAAAACAATTGTGTGTAAATGACTGTTGTTTTTAAGCCAGAGTATTTTGGGGTGGTTTGAAACAGGAGGGAAGGGGGCAGGGCACAACCTTTAAAAGAATGACATAGCCATAGGACATGAAAAAAACTGGTTAGAATGAACTAGGTCCAAGATGGCAGAAGATTCGACTTCCAGTAGACCTTGAGCTTCATTATACACTCATTGTAATGCATATCCATGCTAAATGACACCCACAGTCACCATGACAGTTCTGAGGCCAACCATAAAAGGCCAAAAAGTGGGTAATAGCCCTAGTTCTGGAAATCTCCACCTCTTCTCCAAAATAGTTGGGATAATCCTCCCATTCATTAGCCTATGAAATTACCCAGCCCATAAAAACTAACTACCCCATATTTTGGGGCCTCTCGTCTTCTGAGATGGCTCACACTCTGTCTGTGGAGTATGTTTCTCCCAGGGCCATTCTTACCTTTTGAGATGGACCACGTTCTGTCTATGGAATGTGTATCTCTCTAAAAGAAATCCACTTCTCACCTATCACTTTGTCTCTCACTGAATTCTTTCTGTGACAAGACATCAAGAACCTGTGCTTAGGCTTCCCTGGTGGCGCAGTGGTTGAGAGTCCGCCTGCCGATGCAGGGGACACGGGTTCGTGCCCCGGTCCGGGAAGATCCCACATGCCGCGGAGCGGCTGGGCCCGTGAGCCATGGCCGCTGAGCCTGCGCGTCCGGTGCCTGTGCTCCGCTACGGGAGGGGCCACAACAGTGAGAGGCCCGCGTACCGCAAAAACAGAAAAAAAAAAAAAAGAACCTGTGCTTCATTAAGTCCTCAGACCAGGTGTGTGATCTCAATTAAGAGACAGTGGGTTCAAGTCCCAATCTGGGTTTTGTGTGTGTTTGAGTCTCAGCCCTTGGGTTTAAATTCCAATCTCGGTGTTGGCTGGGTTTGAGTCCCAGCTTGTGGGTTCCAGTCCCAATCTTAATTGTGCAGTTTCAGCTTCTTACATAGAAGTAGGAACTAGAGCACAAAGGAGGAAGCTGAAGTAACAGCATAGGGTCACTGAACAACAGCCTGACGTCGGGCATCACAGGCTCACTGAAGTTGAGGAAAGGGTATAGAAGGAAAGCATGGCATAAGGCTGCAGGGTCAGGCACAGGATATGGACAGTTGTTGATGCCATACCAAGGGGGGCAGTCTATTCTATGGGCAATGGGGAAGCCACTGAAGTGGTCTTAGAGGGGACGTGGGAGGTTAATATGATCAGATCTGAGACAGCCCTTCTAGCAGCAGTGTGCAGAAGCCCTGGGAATACTCCATTCATCCCAGTAGGGAGGGTGAGGGGCCCTGAAAGAAGGCCAGAAAGAGGAGGGATGGAGCATGGAGGGAAGATTTAAATGTGCTAGGGAAGATAATCTACAGGATTTGGAGGTTGCCTGCATTTGAGGTTGAGGGGAGGAGAAATTAAAGAAAACTTGTTCATTCATTAAATTCTGATTGACAGACTACTAAGTACTAAGCATGTTTCTGAGCCCTGAGGATAAAGCAATGAATGAGGCATTTGGTCCCTCACGAACTTATATTCTAGTGAGGAAGAAAAACAAATGGGTTTAAATGAGTTTAAGACAATTTCTAGTTCATGCCTTTTCTCTTAATCCATCTTCTCATATACCAGGCAGTATACAGGAGAAATGGACAATTTTCCAGAAAATAAGATGAACTCCTTAATTTAACATTCTGGTGGTGATCCACGGGCAAATTATCTGGGTGCTGGAGAGAGTTCAGGACTTGTTCTTTGATACTGTTAGACCCTGTGTGGAAATCCAGAATCATGGAGGTCAAAGGAGTACCCTGGGTTGTCTCTTGTGGTCTTTGGTCCCAGAGACCACGGCCATGTGGCCAAAAGGAAGCATGAAGGACACGCTTGAGCCAGGGAGGAAGTGATTCTCATTCATTTTTCTATAGTCAGGTAGGCATTTGTTAATTCAGCAAATATCCATCATTCTGACTGCTGGGCATACTGTAGTGAAAAAGAGAAAGAAAACCCCTCAATTCATGGGGCTTACATTATATTAGGGAAGACAGATAATAAGAGGTAAAGAAACAACATAATATCTGTATAGTAGCTTCCTATTGTTGCTGTAACAAAATATCAGAAACTTAGCGGCTTAAAATGCCATAGATTCATTATCTTACGGTTCTGAAGTTTAGAAGTCTGAAAATGGATCTTATGGGTTAAAGTCAAAGTGTCAACAAGACCGCATTCTGAGAATCCATTTCCTTGCTTTTTGTAGCTTCTTGAGGCCACCTGCATTACTTGGCTCATGGCCCCCTTCCTACAACAGCCTCATTCTGACCTCTGTTTCCCCTGTTAATCTCCCTCTCTGACTCTGATCCTCCTGCCTCCCTCACATAAGTACTCTTGTCCCACGCAGACAATCCAGGATGATCTTGATATCCTTTACTTAATTACATCTGTAAAGTCCGTTTTTCTATCCCTTTTGCTATGTAAACTGACAAAATTAATGACAGATTCTGGGGATTGGGATGTGACATCTTTGGGGACCATTATTCATCCAACCACAGTCAAGTTCTGACTACTATGAAGAAAAATAAAGCAGGATAAGCAGATGGAAGGTATGACTAGGGAGAAAAGGAATGAAAGGAGAGGTCAAATTGGGGCCTGATTATGTAAGATTTTTAAACTGTGGTAAGGACTTGGGAGTTTATTTTCAGTGTGTAGCGAAAACTCTGGAGGATTGGCCAAGTGTGGCATGACTTGGTTTACAGTTTTGAAGGTTTACTTTTGATGCCATGTGGAGAAATTTTTAGGGAATTTCATTCCAAAGAATAACAGAAAAAAAGGACTGAAGGACAATGCATTGTCAAAGGAGGTGTTGTTGCTTTTGTTTTTATTCATTTTTTCACATTAGAGATATACCAGCAAGTCTATGTGCCTGTGGGAATAGTCTATTGAAGGAGAAATGGGTGATACAGGAAGAGAAGGGATTAAAAGCAGAGGCAAAGTCCTTGACTGGGCAAGAAGGCAATAGGATCCAGTGCACAAGACGAGGGGTTAATGTACGATAGGAACAGAGACGATTCTTCCTTCATTAACAAGTGGGAAAGGTAGAACCAGAGGGAAGGGACCAGAGACCAGTACACTGCACCTATTTCCCTGGTGGAATAAGAAGCAGGGGCATTGCTAAATCCGTGTGTGTGTGTGTGGGGGGGGGTGTTACAGGAGAAAACTAAGCGTGAAATATTTGAGAGTGACAGAATGCTTTGACTATGGAAATGTTGTAGGTTTCCTGGGCAATATTGAGAGCCCCTTGAGGATTGTAGTCATTAATTTAAAGCCAGCAACATCGCCTGCATGCTTTGGTTTCAGCCATAATCAGCTGCTTGGGAACAGTAATGAAGAATATGAAAAGTTGGATTTGATCAAGATTAGAGTTTTGAATGTGAACACAGTGGAGAGAGAAGGGGAGAATGGATTTGAGGGTGTGTAAGGGAACAATTATAAATATGGACTCTGGCATTTAAATTATATAAAGGAGCAAAGTGAGGACATGGGGCATTGAAGGACAGCAGAAAGAGGTAGGGTCAATGGATAGAAGGTCTCAGGGGGATAAAAAATTATTGGTATGGGGGTATTAGTGTGAGATGGAAAAATAGGAGGTAATGATCAGAGAGAGATGCCTCAAATTGAGATTTTGAAAGAGATGTATGTAAGGGTAACAAAGCATACCATGGATTTGGATAACTAAGGTGCAATGGAAGACAAGAACATTAGAAGTAAAGACAACGTGTTGGACAAATTATCCATATAGATATAAAAACACAAAGGATAATAATAGAATAGTGATAGGGAAACTTCCAGTGATCCAGGGCCTAAATTCTTCAACTAATTAAAGCAAAAGATTAGAAGGATGGTAAGTGATTATTAAAAAGAGGGGTACCAAATAGCATAGTCAAATCATTGGGTGGGGTCAGGGAGGCAGGGGAATGATGGTCTGGAAGTGGGAATGAAGAGTATTACCACTCTAGGTCCAGTGGTCCATGGGGTGGTGGGAAGGAAAACGGCCATCATTTGAGAAAGCTACAGGGAAAACACTGGCCTCAAGGGACAGCCAGATTTCCTTAGGAACGAGAAGGTGGAAGGCACTTTGAAGGATTTAGGGGATTTTGCTGATGACACTCAGTGAGTTCTAGAAAATACAGTTGCCAAGTTTAAGGCTCCGAGGTGTAGGAACTGGGGTCGGGAGAGAGCTGCATGGAGCCATGATGGGGATAATACCCTGAGCACTCATGGGATTAGTCTGATGTTCTCTCAGGGCAGGAGCCAGAGAACATTTTCTGTAAAGAGCCAGACAGGTTTTGTGGAACGTAAGTTCTCTTGTCACGACGATCACTCAGCTCTGGCAGTGCAGCCTCAGATGTGCGTAAACGAATGAGGGTGGCTGAGTCCCAGTAAAACTTCATTAGAGGAAACTGGTAGTTAGCTGACCCCTGCCTGAGGTGGAGTTGATTGATGAGTTTTGGGGACTGTTAGTTGGGTAGTTGCAGGCATAAAGCAGGTTGAGGTCAGAGGAGGGTGGTGGGAATAGTATTCTCACGGAGAGTTCATGTTATTCTAGGGCCCTGCATCCTGCCAGCAGGGTGAGAGCTGGGTATTCCCTGTGGCATCTGGACCTCTGCGGGCCCACTCAGACCCTGTTGTGGCCTCCTGGGTTTTAGCTAGACTAATGGGTAAATGGTGTGGTCACCTTCCAAAACACAAGTGAGGAAGAAGAGACACTTTTGAGGGAAAAATGTTGAGTTTCATTTATGATGTTGACTTTGTTATCCAAGTAGAGACGACCAATTGGATTAGGGTCTGGAGCTCACAAGATGTCTGGGTGGGACATATAAAGGCACCGTCCTTGGGTAAAGGATAAATTGAAGTCTCACTGAGGCTTTAATTGAAGGCAATCCCCTTGGGAACATGTAAGGGCAGGCAGAAATGGTTTGCAGTTTTATATATTGATAAAATCAATCCCATGTTTTCTAAATCCCATCCTCATTTTGTGCTGGATGGGCACCAAGATTTTGAAAAGTATGAGATGGAAAGTTTCCACCGCTCACAGATCAGATAAATGCACTACTTGTTTGAGGTTGTATAACCGAGGAATGAGTGCATGAAAAAAAGTCTTGAATCTCCTGCAATTATTTCAGTAGAGCACAATGATTAATGAGTTGAGGGTTGAAATATCCTCTTTCCTTTTGATGGCTCATTTTTCTGCCCATCATCACCTCTAGAAGAGGACAAAGAAATGAAATCATTTAACATTACTACCAATTAACAGCTTCTGTGGAGAAACTAATGGAAACTCTAGCATAAGTGGATGTTTTTAGGTTGTCTCTTTCTGTGCCCTGAGAACCCAGAAAATCAGTATGAGGTAGTGGAAATGTGGTCTGTGCTGAGAATCTGAAGACCTGAATTTGAGGTGGTTTAGGTACAAACAGGACATGTGACCTTGGGTTCCTCACTTAACCTCTCTGCCCTGCAGTGTTCTCACTTGTAAAGTGCCAACTACATGCCAAGTATATGCCAGACACCTTGCATACCCCTTGCTTCGTTTAATAATTCCTACCTGGGCTTCCCTGGTGGCGCAGTGGTTGAGAGTCTGCCTACCGATGCAGGGGACACGGGTTCATGCCCCGGTCCGGGAAGATACCGCGTGCCGCGGAGCGGCTGGGCCCGTGAGCCATGGCCGCTGAGCCTGCACGTCTGGAGCCTGTGCTCCGCAACGGGAGAGGCCACAACAGTGAGAGGCCCGCGTACCGCAAAAACAAATAAATAAATAAATAATTCCTACCTAAAACAAGGTTGCTGTAAGAGCCACGGGAAATGGATATAAAAGCACCTTGTAAACCATAAAGCAATACACCACATAAGGGATTCTATAACACTAATCACGGGTTTTCAGTGGCCCTAATTGCCACAGAAATAGCAATCAGTTTGCCCATGTCTGAAAGCCTCATTTTGGGGTTCAGTTTTCTTTTGTGTTGCTGTTTTTCTTCCTTTTTTTTTTTTTTTCTTTTTTGGATGTGCCCCACGGCATGTGGGATCCTTTTTCCTCCGACCAGGGATCAAACCCATGCCCCCTGCATTGGAAGGACAGAGTCTTAACCACTGGACCACCAGGGAAGTCCCTGTGTTACTGTTTTCCATTATTGTTCTTAGGTTAAGGAACCAAACCTCCCATTTACTGCTTATGTTTTATACTAAAATTGCCAAACTCAGAAAAGGGAAGGTAAAGTTCTAAAATTCTTCAGTGACCTGAGGCCCAGTCCTCTTACTAAATGTGCTGTGACTTTTATAAACCCCAATCTGCTGCCCTTTCTAAAGCTCCCCTTAGCAAAGTAAAGGGTTTGGAAAAGGAATCCACAGAGGTGCTCTTTTCTGGCCTGAGGAGGCAGTGCCATTAGGATATTATGGCATTCTTGCATTATAATTTACACCTGCATTTCATGCATTTTATTCACTGCCAATAATTATTGAATAATTACTGTGTTCTCCCACTGCGGCCTCTCTTTGTACTCCCACTTCTCCCTAGGGTTTCAGCTAGATTGTTGCCTCTTGAAAGTTTCTTTCCTTCTGAAAAGCAGGCAGGTGGCTTGTAATTGTTATTTTTGAGCCAAGCATTTAAATAGGCAAGCTTTCTACCCAGTACCCTATCTCCCCGGTTTCCGTGTGTACTGTTTACTGGAAGGATAACAGGAAGCAGCTTGTCCTAGGAAGTCACTGCTACTTAAAGACTTTAAAATTCATGTGTTTGTGACTCCCGCGTTACCTATTTTCATGTAGCATCTTCCAAATCTGCTAAGCTGATTTGAATTGAGATAAATTAGATCATTTGCAGCCCAACTTGCCTGCCAAATTCAAACTGGCACTTGAAGCACTTTATGTATGTTTGGGGGTTTGTTGGAAGACAAAATCATCAAGACTTAGCTATAGTGAAGGAGTTTGTTTGTTTTCCTGTATGGAAAACAAGTTAACTCCTGCTTCTTTTTGCTTTTTACTCCTTTGCTGCAAAAAAAAAATAATTCCCCAGTCACCTGGTTAGTCTGTCCCCATATACATCCTCTAACTCAGAGATTTCTATCTTCTTGCCAGGAAACAAAAACTTCAGAGATTATAGATAAATCTAAAGTACTAGGTATAATCTGATTGCTTTACCTACATGATCTTTTAGTCATTTCAGTGTCACTGCTCCCAGGTAAAGTTTTGTTAAGACTGGAATCTTTACTCAACATTCCTTTCTGTTAAAAACCTATAATTACTCTTGGAACGAACTTAAACTTTTGTTACTTCCCAAAGAGTGCTTACGCTGAATCCTAAAGTGTTCATTCGGTTTTTGCCACCTACTTTACAACCACATGAAACTCAATATATGATGGTTTAATAGACAAGTGTTTCTTGAGTCTGATTATTGAAAATGGAGACAAAAGCTGTTCTGGACTCCAAAGCTTTCACATAATTTATTATTCCACACATTTATTATTGTGTATTTCACAATAAATACACAAAGGCTGCTTTCTGTTTTTATTCAGACTTAGAACTTGTAACCAAAATGACCCAAGCCCTGGTATCACAGGATAACTGAATACTTATTATTAGAAGGCAAATTTTACTGGATAAATACAGACATTGCTCAAATTGGTTGTACAGTGTAACACCCAGCACTTACTAAGGCAAAGTTGTTTACACTCATCTCTTAGTTAATCCTCACATCAAGGTCTCCCTAAAGTAGGGGGGTAGAAAGTAGGAAATAATATGATCCTCTGCGTTATAGCACAAGAGTTGAGCTACTTGAAATTGGTTTGGAAATCTAAGCTCGGGACACTCAGAATATCGTCTTGTTCCCAGGAGCCTCCTCAGTTTCCAAATGATTTTCCCATAAGAAAAGAGAAGATAATAAATAGAGTCATAGGAATGTTTGAAACTTCATTTTATGTTGCTGTAAATAATACATTCCTTTAAATAATATCCCTTTGTAAGCTCATTTATCACCTCACCCAGCCGTCTCTATTATAAAAAACTCAGATTTGGGAGATGACAGATTGGCAATCCCAATGCCCCAATTGTTATAAAATGTTTGATAAAGTTGAAGTCTACCTTCATGTATATTTTAGACATTGGTCAGTTTATTCATTTAATAAATTATTACTGAACATCTGTACATGTTAGATACTGCACTAAGGGCTGGTGATAAAACAAATACAGCATAGCCCCTGCTCTCCCTAGGACCCTCAATGATGCTAAGTGTAAAATCAGAATCAAAATCTAGGAGATGAGATTATTTAGATAGAGAAAGGACTGACCTCAAGAAATAATCTGTGCATGGCCAAGATGTTACAACACATAACCAGTACACAATCACTTGTGTTGAGTCAGAGATATTAACTAATCCAAATACAGTAAATAGAAGAAGGTGAAATAATTCACTTACTCATATATCATGTATTTATCATTCGCATACCTTTCCGTGCCCTCACAGAACTTACAGCCCTTATTTACCAGTGTCTCCCTCAGTTTTCCCAGCTGTGAATATGTCCCCACATCCATTCAGTTGCCTAGACCAAATAGCAGGAATCAACCTTGATTCACCTCTTTCCTTCAACCTCAAACCTCCCCTGACCTCTCACCCCCAATTCAGAAGCAAACTCGGCCAACTCCAAAACACACTGAATGTACACCGTCTCACAGTCTGCAGTCACTGCTCTTGTCCAGCCCCGGCACCTCTCGTCTGGCCCTCGGTGGAGCCCTAACTGAGTTCCCTGCCTCTGTTCTGCCCTTCCAACCCCAGCACACACACCATCCATTTCCAACTCAGCAGCCAGAGTAAACTTCTTAAAATGGAAACCAGCTGTATGTCAATTACATCTCAATTTAAAAAAAAAAGGAAACCAGATTGTGCCACTTATCAGTGCAAAGTGGCTCCCCTTGAACGGAATAAAATTCAAACTCCTTTTTCGGGGCTATGAAAGCACATATGATCTAGTCCCTGTCTTTCTCTCCAAGCTCAACTCCTACTATCATGGCCCACTCCCAGCCATACTGGACTTTCTGTGCCTCATATTCACCAACTGCCTTCCCACTTTGAGCCTTTGTACAGGCTGGTCCTCCTAATCTTTCCGTGGCTGGTTCCCTCATCACTCAGATCACAGCATAGAGTTATAGCCTCAGACATCTTCTTTGAGCTCTCCCTTTACCATCATATCACCACCAGTTTAATTCTCCACATACCACTTATCACACTCTGGGGGTATCCCTTTTTATTGGTTTATTTGATTGTTGTTTGTCCACCACCATTAAAATGGAAGCTCCATGTCTATCTCGTTGGGCCTAAAACAGTGCCTGATAATGTACCCAATGCTCAATAAATATTTGTGGAATAAAAGGATGAATGATGCCAGCTAGAAAGGGGGGGAGGGGCAGAATGAGGAACTGGAGGGAGAGGAGGGGAGGAGACCTGGGTTTAACCTCAAATCTGTCACTCTGCAGTTTATGTCATCTAGCACAAGTTATCAATGCTAAGCCATAATTTCCTCTTCTGTAAAGTAGGAATAATAACTGTGAGCATATAAACTGCTCATCTTTCTTCCTGTTATGTGTAGATGCTAAATAAATATTAGTTTTAATGTGATATTATTAGGTGTGCTCTGTTATGGACCTGAACACTTCTAATATGTCACCCCATGAGTGGGATGAACTACACCTCCATAACTTCCACCTCTTTTGATACGATTCTCTGCAAGTCAAGCAACTCTCTGATTATTAACTTGACCTCCTACATACCTGATTCATTAGTATCCTTGGCTGCCAATAAAAGCATATTTCCTGATGAATATTAATAAGATAACACCATGTTTACATTTAGTCTCTTTTGAGTTTTGTTAGCTTGAATCAGTCCCCTGAACTTATTCCTCTCTGGGAAAAACCAAACACAGAGGTGTGGGACCTCCAAGGCTGCTGTCCAGGCCCTGCCCAATGGCTGCACCAAAGTCCCAGGCCCAGGAGAGCAACCCCAGGCTGTCCTGGACAGCCGTTCCCAGTTGTGCACATGGACTCCCATGCTTTGAATCTAATCACTCTTCCACATGATAACTCTTCCAATACTGATAATTTTCTATTTTTCTTTTACCTCCCTCCCCCAAATCTTCCCTTGAAGATGGATATCTGCATAGAATGAGAAATCACTGGGGTCGTTTTACAGTTCTGAGCTTCAAATGGGTCAGGAGTGACACCGGCTGAGACATTTCATGTGTTTTTCTTTTAATCTGTCTTTGGGGGAAAGAGCTATATCTGTTATAGACTTAATATTTTTAGAAATTTAATGGGCTCATTTAGAAGTAAATATTTTAAATGGGCCACCCACTCATTGCCTTAACTGCACCTTACTGTGGCATTATCACAGAGGCTTCAAACCTCAGGGACCCAGAAACCTTTTAACACTCTGTTTAGTAAACGATAAACTCTTGGGTGATGATCTGAGTTCACTCTCCCTTAGCGCAGATCAGGCTGCTGAGGCAGGTGATATTTCAGTCATTTGAATGTCAGTCTAAAAGCATGAACATCTCTGCCACACATCATCAGAGCCCCGGGTCATTTACACTTGTGGTTGTCTTACTTCACAGCCCAGAGCTTTCCCCGAGCTGCTGTCATTCTGACCCTGAGGCCGCCCTTCACAGCCTCCTGACTCCACTCCCCACATCCCCTTTCAAGCCGACACTGAGCAGAAGTTGACCTTGTCCCATCAACCACTTACCCACACAGACCCAATTAATCTTTGGTTGCCAGTCAGTCTAACTCACTTTCCTCCTTGAATTCTATAGAGTCTCACAGAAGGGAAGTTTCGGCTTCATTTTCTTCCATGTGGAATGAACTGTGGCTGAAACATAGATGGCTGCGCTATGGAAGGATTTGAGGACCCCTGGGGACCAAAGGCATCTTCTTGTCAGAGTGTCAGGGTGTGGGAACCTACCCCTACTCCTTTCTTTTGCTCCTTAGGGCTTCTTTCCAAGGATAAGAAATTCCTAGGTAAATAACCAATTGCTTCCAACCCGGGAGTCTGCTCTAAGACAGATTCCACACAAAAATAAAGGGAAATGGATGGAAAAGGGCACCAAAGAAGGCATTCTGAGTGTCTCAAGGTGTATGAGGGTGCTGGGTCCCTGTGCATAGTGGGTGCCCAAGTGAGTTTAACAATGACCAGACCTGGCTTCAGTCAAGAACACAAAAACATAAATCAGTTGTTATTTCAATAAATGTAGGGCAGAAGTCTATCATGAGGACTCGGTTCATCAGTAAGTGTTTAGAATATTCAAAATGCATTCAGACCACTTGTAAGATGATAACTATTGTCTACATGAGATGCCTATATCGTCATTGACCTGGATTTGATGAGCTGCTCACACGAGTAGAGTGAAGATTTGATTTGGGGTGCAAGGACTGAAAAGAAAGACAGCATTGCCATGGAATGAGAAACTCAAGCAGTGGGGAAGATCAGTGGTCCCTCCCACATTCCAACACCAGGGAAAACATCCCATGGTGTCATCCTTGGAGTTGGTGAGGCCCACCCATTGTAACAACAGTTGGGGAATATACTTGGGTCCTGTGATAGGCAGAATAACAGCTCCCACCCCCAAAGTTGTTCATGTCCTAATCCCCAGAAGCTTTGCATATGTTAAATTACATAGTAAAGGAGAATTAAGGTTACAGATAGAATTAAGGTCTCAATCAGCTCACCTGGAGATAGGTGAGATTATCCTCAATTATCTGGGTAGGCCAAATGTAATCACAAAAATCTTTAAAAAGTAAAAGAGGGGGCTTCCCTGGTGGTGCAGTGGTTGAGAGTCTGCCTGCTGATGCAGGGGAAACAGGTTTGTGCCCTGGTTCGGGAAGACCCCACACGTCGCGGAGCGGCTGCGCCCGTGAGCCATGGCCGCTGAGCCTGCACGTCCGGAGCCTGTGCTCCGCAACAGGAGAGGCCACAACAGTGAGAGGCTCACATACCGCAAAAAAAAAAAAAAAAAAACAGTAAAAGAGGGAACCTGCAGAGGAGGTCAGAGTGATGATATAGGACGGACTTGACCCCTACTGCTGCTTTTGAAGATGGGAGAAGGGGGCCACGAGGAAAGAAATACAGACAGCAGGAAGAGTCAAGGACAGATTCTCTCCTAGAGCCTGGAGAAGGAACACAGCCCTGTGGGTACCCGTGAGACCCACATTGGACTTATAATCTATAGAACATGTAAGATAATACATGCGTGTTGTTTTAAGCCATTCAGTTTGTGATCACCTGTTACAACAGCCACAGAAAACTAATACAGGTCCCTTCTGAGGTGGAGATCCAGATGCCCTCCCACCAGGGATAATTTATCCAAAGTAGTGAATCATTTTTCAGTCTCTGTGGAGAGCACCTGCTCATCTTTTACCACAAGCTGAAAGCTTCCCAATTCCACTCTCTCTTGTGGCATATGCTATTCAGACCAGCTCCTCTGTGGCCATAGGCATTCATAAGCCCTGGGTGGGCAGCAGAATGCTAAGGGAAGAACATTCATTATTGGAAGTCAAAGTGAAACTTACCTTAGAACTTTTCAGCCTACTACTTCAAAAGAAGAGCTAAACTTGAAGGGCGTTGTTAGGGATCTGACTGTGCAGCTTTAGCAAAACAAATTCAGAGACAAAATGTGTCCTATATCTCTAGTTTACCTTTATTGTTCCAAAGAATAGCAGGGATCTTAGAAGACTGTCATCTTACAGCACAGTGTGTGGAGTAATAGATGGAGGGGCAGTACTAATGGAGCTGCCTTGCTTTAGTAGGTTTAAGGAAAATCCTTGACATTATTTTCCTGCCGTTTTCTAAATTAAATTTATAAGAAATATTATGTATCCTGCTGTGCCATGTGAAAGCTATATTCCTGTAAAGGGCTTATAATCATATTTTAAAAGCTGGAGGGTGAAGTTTGTTCATGTCATCAAAGTCACAAAGTAAAAAATAGAGCCTTACCTTGTGCATTTTTATAATTGTAATACCTTTTGATATATATAACACCACAAAGTGCTTCCCTGATATTGTTTCATTAATCCTCAGAACATCCCCACTGGAGAGGTATATTTTTATCTCCACTTTGCATATGGGAAAACTGAGGCACAGTGAGTGTCAGCAATTTGCCTTGGCCTGCCAGTGGGTTGGCCTCACAGCTGGCACCGAAACGCCAGGATCTTAGGCCGAAGACGATTCACGCCATTCATCAGACAACAGTCATCTTGCTAATCTACCTTTCTGCAGGTACGGAAATAACTCTAGGAGGACTTCTGCATTGCTCAAATTTTATCTTCAAGTTCCTCAAGAAAAAAACCCTATAAATAGATTTTCTGTTAATTCCACTACATCTGCTTAAAATAAGTATGAACAGTCAGTAGTTTGGAGTGGGAGGGTTCACAGTGGGGGCATTTTGAAAATTTAGTGGGAAATGTGGATGTTCTGGGAAAATGCAACAGGGACTGAATCTGGGGAGCCGGAACAGGACTGTCGGGGAAGCTGGAAGCTCCCACAGCCACCTGCCCACCGGAAGCACTCATCTCCTCTCAGACCAGGGAACTCCAGACCTTTCGGGACATCATGTTCCTGGGCAGAGAGGTTACTCCTCTTTTTCTACAGGCTTTGATTTTACCCTAGCTCTCAAGCCACTGCTTGACATGCTTTCAACCAATGATTATGCCCCAGGTTTGAACATCTCGATAGAAAACTACAGTAACCTAAATCTTTACCCCTGCCCTGTGCCTTTGCAGGAGCAGGAGGTCCAAAATCTCCTCTCTGTTTGTTCCCTCAGTTGTGTTTCCCTGAGCAACATAGAACCAAAGTCTTGAGAATCTTACAAACAACAGAGGTGAATAAATGATGTTTTAAGCCCCACTATGTATAGGCATTAATCTCGCTATGTCACTCCAGCAGCCTCACTAGAATTAGGCTGCCCCTGTTGTTTAAGGGCGTTTTATCCTCAACACCCTTTAATAAAAATATTGGGACATTGTTCCTAGTTCTTCTTCCTGAGAACTTTTGTTCTTTTTTTTTTTTTTGCGGTACGTGGGCCTCTCACCGTTGTGGCCTTTACCGTTACGGAGCACAGGCTCCGGACGGGCAGGCTCAGCGGCCACGGCTCACGGGCCCAGCCGCTCCGCGACACGCGGGATCTTCCTGGACCGGGGCACGAACCCGTGTCCCCTGCATCGGCAGGCGGACTCTCAACCACTGAGCCACCAGGGAAGCCCCCTGAAAACTTATTTAAAACAAAGGTAGTGTATTTATTTGGATAATTAACATTTTCTATTCCTTTCTTCGTATGCCCATATGCTATATGTGTCACTGTGTTGCAAATGCTCAGTTGTTCTGTGAGTTATTTATACAAATAGTTGATTGACTATAGCTGCACAGAAGCACATTTTAGAGGAAAGTTTCCATTCCAGGATTAAGATTAACAATGGGGAGACAAAGGGCTTGCTCTGCCTGTTCCCTCCTGGACAGGGTAGGTGGTCTTACACAGTGTTGTTTCTCACACAGGGTGTGGGGTGCCAACTGGAGGGTTTCCCAGACCTGCCAGCCAAGCCCCAGCCATATCCTCTCACTTCAGATCATTCCAGTCTGTGCCAGTGGTTTTATGCTGCCAGCACCCCGGGTTCTAAGGGTTCCCTCTGGCCACAAGCATGCTCAGCCTGAGAGGAGGAAATGTCAGAGGCACTGGGGAGTGACCACCGCTGGCGCAGCACTAACCAGATGTGAAATAGGATGAGTGGATCCGTGTTCCACCCTCCTGGCCTCTCAGGTGGAATACTTCTGAGGCATATTCTATACCATCTCTCAGACGCCCCTTAGAGGATGCAACCCAGTCACCCACAGAAGTAACCTGTCCTCTGAGCACCCTGTCTCGGCTTCCTTCAATTCCCAATCTCACTTCCTCACTCCCTGTTGTCCCCTCCTGGAATAATTTCCCAAATAAACTCAAGGTTGGCTTCTGGGGGTACCCAACCTAACTCACCCATGTTTCCTGGACTTCTGTCTTCCTACTGAATCATAGAGTTGCACGGGACCTTCCAAATCTTCTAGCTCCTGACAGACCTTTGGGGGTGGAGGAAGGGCAAGATAGCAGGACTCTGGCCATTTTCTTCAGCTAGAGCAGGGGAATTTCTATGTGTTTTACCTCTCATCTTCCAGGTAATATTCCACTTGAACTAAAGGATCTAAACCTTGAAAAAGTTGCTTGAAAACCATAGATCTAGGGAAACGTATTTCCCTATCCAGGAACCCCCTCTGTGTTAGTTTCCTATTGCTGCTGTAATAAATTACCACAAACTTTAAAAATACAGAAATTCATTTTTTCTGAACTACAGAAATTAAAGTTCTGGGGGACAGAAGTCTGAAATCAAGGTGTCAGCAAGGTCAGTTTGCTCCAGAGGCTCTGTGGGAGAGTCTTTCCTGCCTCTTCCAGTTTCTGGTGGCTTCAGGCATTCCTTGGTTTGTGACAGCATCACTCCAATCTCTGCCTCCATCTTCACATGGTCTTCTCCACTGGCTTTGCATCCTCTCACCTTTTGTCTTTCACAAGGACTGTTCTCATTGGATTTAGTGCCCACCCAGATAATCCAGGATGATCTTATTTATATCTGCAGAGATCCTTTTTCCAAATAAGGTCATATTCACAGGTTCTTGGGGTTAGGACATGGACAGATCTTTTGGGAGCCACCATTCAACCCACAGCATCATCCATGATGTCTCTGGCCATCACAGCACAAACCTGTAATGATTAGCAACTCCTTCCCTCACAAGGCAGGTGATTCCATCTTTGCTAAATTCAAATTTCGTAAAGAGTCTTCTTACTGTGCCCAAATTGACTCTCTATAACTTTTCCCCATCAGTCCTGATTTTGCCTATGGAGATATCCAGGAGAAATTCAGTTCCTTTCCAATGAGATTAATGAATTCAGCTGAGCCTAAAAATTTGGGGTCAGAAAAATTTGGAAGTTTGTGACTTCAGGGCAATCTGGACAACTAATTCAACCTAATTCATCAAATATTATGTGTTTACTTTGTGCAAGGTACTGTGGTGGATGGTGCAGAAGATTCTAAGATGGGTAAGAGAATCCAGGATGCAGTTTGTGAGCATCTAGCAGGGCCACAGGACATGCTCACACATAACTATTACACAACTAACAATAAGACAAGGTAGAAGGTGATGGAGGTCATAAAAGAGGCTTAACAAAGTGCACTGGGAGTTAGATGACAGAGAATGTACCTTGCCATCCTCTCCAATCTATTCTCCACACAGAAGCCAAAATAAGGTTTAAAAAATTCTGAGTATGTTCTTTCAGGCTCAAAACTATACAGTGGTTTTTCATGAAAAAAAAATAATGGAACTCCTAGTATGGCCTTCAAATCTCCTTCTGAATGGGCCCCTGCCTGCCTCTCAACCTTGTCATGTACGTATTCTTCCTTGCTTCCTGGAAAGGCACCAACCACATGAATCCACGTTTAGTTCCTCAGTTATGCCAAGCTCTGTCCTGGCCCAAGGCCACCTCCCCAGTTACTCCCCGAGCCTGGAACCCTCTCACCCCCAATTTTTTCACCAGTTAGGTCTCAAACTCAAAGAAGACTCCCTTGATTCTTTCATAGCACCATAACATTTCTTTATACCATTTATTACAGTTTGCCATCACACACGTAGGTGTGTAGTTGTTTGAAGTGGTTCTTTGCTAGTAAACAGCAAGTTCATCGGGGCTATTATTTCCCACAATGCCCGCATGGCCTATCACAGTGCCTGGATGATAGATGTTCAATAAAGGCATTTGCCAAACAAGTGATTCAATGATGAAAGAACAAGAGCAACCAGATGAAAGTTTCTGTAGGAGGTGACATTTGAGGAGAATTTTGAAGAAATGGTGGAGTTGGGGCAGGAAAAACGTTCCAGAAGAGTGAAGAATGTATAAATGGGAAGTTCAGGGCTTACTGTTTGGAACATGGCAAATAACAGAGTTTAGTTTAATATAAGGATATGTCTAGGGCAGGGATCCACCAACTTATCCGTAAGGGGCTGAATAGCAAAGATTTTAGGCTTTCTGAGCCATGGAGTCTCTGTGGCAACTACTCAGCTCTGCCACTGCAGTGTGAAAGGTGACATAGACAGCATGTGAACAGGTGGGTGTGCTTGTGTTCTAACAAAACTTTATTTACAAAAATAGGTGATGGGGACTTCCTTGGTCGTGCAGTAGTTAAGAATCCACCTGCCAGTGCAGGGGACACAGGTTCAAGTCCTGGTCTAGGAAGATCCCACATGCCGCGGAGCCACTAAGCCCACGAGCCACAACTACTGAAGCCCGCACACCTAGAGCCCGTGCTCTGCAACAAAGAGAAGCCAACACAGTGAGAAGCCTGTGCACCGCAACGAAGAGTAGCCCCCGCTCGCTGCAACTAGAGGAAGCCCGTGCGCAGCAATGAAGACCCAACGCAACCAAAAAATTAATTAATTAATTTAAAAAAATAGGTGATGGACCAAATTTGGCCAGTGGTTTGCAGTTTGCTGGCCCCTGATCCAGGGAATAACGAGAGGGTTACCATTCATTTGAGGCTGGTACAGCACCCTGAATCCTAAACTGTGGATTCAATAAGTTACCAGACAGGTAATAGGCCCACATATGGCCCAAAAAGCCATAGCAAGTTTTAGATAAAGAAAGTATGTGATTAAAGTGGTGTTTTTAGTATGGTTAATCTGGCAGCATCCTCTGATCTCTGAATCAGAAGAGATTAGAGACACAGAGAGGAGCACTTGGGTGTCTATTGTAATAATAATAATCTAGGTAAGAGATGATAAGAGCCTTACTTGAAAAGAATGAACATGAAGCAATAAGGGAAACTGAACTATTAAGTCTGAGGTCTTCATCCTGGGTATTAGAAAATGGTGCAAGGCTAGTAGGGAAGGAACAGGCAAGTGAGGGGGAAGAAGAGCTTTGGTGTTGAGGGAAAATGGCCAGCTGAGTTCCCACATGTGCAGTTTAGGTAAGAGAAGAACATACAATGGGATATATAACAGATGAGAGAAAATTTAGGGTTCAAGCTAGGAATTTGTGCTGTGGATGCAAACTTGGGTGAAAGCCCAAGCTAGTGGAGAGAGTGGGGGCATGGTGCCTGAAGACAGATGTTGGCGATGATCTTCACTGAGACACCGAGTGGAGGGAGAAAGTGTTAGTAAGTGACCCAGGATAGCAGAGGCCATGGGAAGCAAACAGGGAAGGTTCCACAAGGAAAGGTGAAATCAGGCCCAAACAAATTCCTGTCCAGAAAACCAACAAAAAACAAATCTGTTTCTGGAATTATTTTTTAAACTATATTCACAACATGGTGCATTGACCAGAAATGATGCACAAAAATTAGCCAGAGTGAGACTGGCCTTAAGGTTGGCACCACTCTGTTCTATTAAAGAATGAACATGAGGGGCGGAGTCAAGATAGCGTCCTAGGAGGATGTGGAATTCGCATCTCCTCACAACTAGGGTAACTACCAGGCACCAGTTGGGGACCATGGACACCTAAGGGGACGGGAGGAATGCCCAATTACCAGCTTGTGGGATCTTGGTTCCCAGGCCAGAGGTTGTATCTGAGCTCCTATGGTGGGAGCTCCAAGTCCAAACTGCTGGACTAACAGAGAACCTCAGACCCCAGGGAATATCTACTGGAATGAGGCCTCCCAGAGGTCCTAATCTCAGCACCAAGGCCCAGCTCTATCTAACTGCCTGCAAACTCCAGTGCTGGACATCTCAGGCCAAACAACAAGTAAGACTGGAGCAAGGTAAAAACCTACAAGACCAAATAAATGAAGACAAAATAGGCAACCTGCCTGAAAAAGAATTCAGAGTAATGATAGTAAAGATGATCCAAAATCTCAGAAACAGAATGGAGAAAATACAAGAAACGTTTAACAAGGATCTAGAAGAACTAAAGAGCAAGCAAACAGTGATGAACAACACAATTACTGAAAATAAAAACACTCTAGAAGGAATCAATAACAGAATAACTGAGGCAGAAGAACAGATAAGTGATCTGGAAGATAAAATAGTGGAAATAACTGCCAGGGAGCAGAATAAAGAAAAAATAATGAGAAAGAATTGAGGACAGTCTCAGAGACCTCTGGGACAATGTTAAAAGCACTGACATTCGAATTATAAGGATCCCGGAAGAAGAAAAAAGAAAAGGTCTGAGAAAATATTTGAAGAGATTATTGTCAAAAACTTCCCTAACATGGGAAAGGAAATAGTCAATCAAGTCCAGGAAGCACAGAGTGTACCATACAGGATAAACCCAAAGAGAAACACACTGAGATACATATTAATCAAACTATCAAAAAATAATACAAAGAAAAAGAATTAAAAGCATCGAGGGAAAAGCAACAAATAACATACAAAGGAGTACCTGTAAGATTAACAGCTGATCTTTCAGCAGAAACTCTGCAAGCCAGAAGAGAGTGGCAGGACATATTTAAACTGATGAAAGGGAAAAACCTACAACCAAGATTACTCTACACAGCAAGGATCTCATTCAGCTTCAATGGAGAAATTAAAACTTTTACAGATAAGCAAAAGTTAAGAGAATTCAGCACCACAAAACCAGCTTTACAACAAATGCTAAAGGAACTTCTCTAGGCAGGAAACACAAGAGAAGGAAAAGACCTACAGAAACAAACCCAAAACAATTAAGAAAATGGTACTTGGAACATACATATTGATAATTACCTTAAATGTAAATGGATTAAAGGCTCCAACCAAAAGATAGACCGGCTGAATGGATACAAAAACAAGACCTGTACATATGCTGTCTACAAGAGACCCACTTCAGACCTAGGCACACATACAGACTGAAAGTGAGGGGATGGAGAAAGATATTCCATGCAAATGGAAATCAAAAGAAAGCTGGAGTAGCAATTCTCATATCAGAAAAAATAAACTTTAAAACAAAGACTATTACAAGAGACAAAGATGGACACTACATAATGATCAAGGGATCAATCCAAGAAGATGATATAACAATTGTAAATATTTATGTGCCCAACATAGGAGCACTTCAGTGCATAAGGCAAATTCTACCAGCCATAAGATTTGAAATCAACAGTAACACAATCACAGTAGGGGACTTTAACACCCCACTGTCACCAATGAACAGATCATCCAAAATGAAAATAAATAAGGAAACACAAGCTATAATTGACACATTAAACAAGATGGACTTAATTGATATTTATAGAACATTCCATCCAAAAACAACAGACTACACTTTCTTCTCAAGTGCTCATGGAACATTCTCCAGGATAGACCATATCTTGGGTCACAAATCAAGCCTTGGTAAATTTAAGAAAATTGAAATTGTGTCAGATATCTTTTCCTACCACAGTGCCATGAGACTAGGTATCAATTACAGGAATAAAACTCTAAAAAATACAAACACATGGAGGCTAAACAATACGCTACTAAATAACCAAGATATCACTGAAGAAATAAAAAAATACTTAGAAACAAATGAAAACATGATGACCCAAAACCTGTGGGATGCAGCAAAAGTAGTTCTAAGAGGGAAGTTTACAGCAATACAATCCTACCTCAAGAAACAAGAAACATCTCAAATAAACAACCTAACCTTACACCTAAAGCAATTAGAGAAAGAACAAAAAAACCCTAAAGTTAGCAGAAAGAAAGAAATCATAAAGATCAGATTAGAAATAAATGGAAAAAAAAAAGAAGGAAACAATAGCAAAGATCAATAAAACTAAAAGCTGGTTCTTTGAGAAGATAAACAAAATTGATAAACCATTAACCAGACTCATCAAGAAAAAAAGGGAGAAGACTCAAATCAACAGAATTAGAAATGAAAAAGGGGAAGTAACAATTACTGCAAAAATACAAAGGATCATGAGAGATTATTACAAGCAACGATGTGTCAATAAAATGGACCACCTGGAAGAAATGGACAAATTCTTAGAAGAGCACAAACTTCCGAGACTGAACCAGGAAGAAATAGAAAATATAAACAGACCAATCACAAGTAATGAAATTGAAACTGTGATTAAAAATCTTCCAACAAACAAAAGCCCAGGACCAGATGGCTTCACAGGTGAATTCTGTCAAACATTTAGAGAAGAGCTAACACCTATCCTTCTCAAACTCTTCCAAAGTATAGCAGAGGGAGGAACACTCCCGAACACATTCTATGAGACAACCATCACCCTGACACCAAAACCAGACAAAGATGTCACAAAAAACGAAAACTACAGGCCAATATCTCTGATGAACATAGATGCAAAATCCTTAACAAAACACTAGTCAACGGAATCCAATAGCACATTAAAAGGATCATACACCATGATCAAGTGGGTTTTATCTCAGGAATGCAAGGATTCTTCAACATATGCAAATCAATCAATGTGATATTCCATATTAACAAATTGAAGGAGAAAAATTATATAATAATCACAATAGATGTAGAAAAAGGTTTGACAAAATTCAACACCCATTTATGATAAAAGCCCTCCAGAAAGTAGGTATAGAGCGAACCTACCTCAACATAATAAAGGCCATATATAACAAACACACAGCCAACATCATTCTCAATGGTAAAAAACTGAAACCATTTCCTCTAAGATCAGGAACAATACAAGGTTGCCCACTCTCACCACGATTATTCAACATAGCTTTGCAAGTTTTAGCCACAGCAATCAGAGAAGAAAAAGAAATAAAAGGAATCCAAATTGGAAAAGAAGAAGTAAAACTGTCACTCTTTGCAGATGACATGATACTATACAGAGAGAATCCTAAAGATGCTACCAGAAAACTATTAGAGCTAATCAATGAATTTGGTAGAGTAACAGGATACAAAATTACTGCACAGAAATCTCTTGTATTCCTATACACTAATGATGAAAAATCTGAAATAGAAATTAAGGAAACACTCCCATTTACCCTTGCAACAAAAAGAATAAAACACCTAGGAATAAACCTACCTAAGGAGACAAACATGTATATAGAAAACTATAGGACACTGATGAAAGAAATTAGAGGTGATACAAACAGATGTAGAGATATACCATGTTTTTGTATTGGAAGAATCAACATTGTGAAAATAACTATACTAACCAAAGCAATCTACAGATTCAATGCAATCCCTATCCAACTACCAATGGCATTTTTCACGGAAATAGAACAAAAAATTGCACAATTTGTATGGAAACACAAAAGACCCTGAATAGCCAAAACAATCATGAGAAAGAAAAATGGAGCTGGAGGAATCAGGCTCCTGGACTTCAGACTATGCTACAAAGCTACATTAATCAAAACAGTTTGGTACTGGCACAAAAACAGAAATATAGGTCAATGGAATAGACCAGAGATAGGATAGAAAGCCCAGAGATAAACCCATGCACATATGGTCAACTTATCTTTGATGAAGGAGGCAAGAGTATACAATGGAGAAAAGACAGCCTCTTCAATAAGTGGTGCTGGGAAAACTGGACAGCTACATGTAAAAGAATGAAATTAGTACACTTCCTAACACCATACACAAAAATAAACTCAAAGTTGATTAAAGACCTAAACGTAAGGCCAGACACTATAAAACTCTTAAACACACTATGACATGAATTACAACAAGTTCCTTTTTGACTAACCTCCTAGAGAAATGGAAATAAAAACAAAAATAAACAAATGAGACCTAATGAAACTTAAAAGCTTTTGCACAGCAAAGGAAACCATAAAAAAGATGAAAAGACAACCCTCAGAATGGGAGAAAATATTTGCAAATGAAGCAACTGACAAAGGATTAATCTCCAAAAATATAAAAGCAGCTCATGCAGCTAAATATCAAAAAAAAAAACAACCCAATCCCAAAATGAGCAGAAGACCTAAATAGACATTTCTCCGAAGAAGATATACATATTGCCAATAAACACATGAAAAGACGCTCAAAATCGCTAATCATTAGAAAAATGCAAATCAAACTTACAATGAGGTATCACCTCACACTAGTCAAAATGGCCATCATTAAAAAATCTACAAACAGGGCTTCCCTGGTGGTGCAGTGGTTGAGAATCTGCCTGCTGATGCAGCGGACACGGGTTCGTGCCCCGGTCCAGGAGGATCCCACATGCCACGGAGCGGCTGGGCCCATGAGTCATGGCTGCTGATCCTGCGCGTCCGGAGCCTGTGCTCTGCAACGGGAGAGGCCACAGCAGTGAGAGGCCCGTGTACTGCAAAAAAACAAAACAAAAACCTACAAACAATAAATGCTGGAGAGGGTGTGGAGAAAAGGGCACCCTCTTGCACTGTTGGTGGGAATGTAAATTGTTACAGGCACTCTGGAGAACAGTATGGGGGTTCGTTAAAAAACTAAAAATAGAATTACCATATGACACAGCCATCCCAGTACTAGGCATATACTGTGAGAAAACTATAATTTAAAAAGAGTCATATACCACAGTGTTCATTGCAGCACTATTTACAATATCCAGGACATGGAAGCAACCTAAGTATCCATCGATAGATGAATGGGTAAAGAAGATGCAGCACATATAAACAATGGAATATTACTCAGCCATAAAAGGAAACAAAATTGAGTTATCTGTAGTGAGGTGGATGGGCCTAGAGTCTGTCATATAGAGTGAAATAAGTCAGAAAGAGAAAAAGATATACTGTATGCTAACACTTATATATGAAATCTAAAAAAAAAAAAAATGGTTCTGATGAACCTAGGGGCAGGACAGGAATAAAGACACAGACATAGAAAATGGACTTGAGCACACAGGGAGGGGGAAGGGTAAGCTGGGACAAAGTGAGAGAGTATCATTGACATATACACACTACCAGATGTAAAATAGATAGCTAGTGGGAAGCAGCTGCATGGCACAGGGTAATCACCTTTGTGCTTTGCGACCACACAGAGGGGTGGCATAAGGAGGGTGGGAGGGAGACACAAGAGGGAGGGGATATGGGGATATACATATGCATATAGCTGATTCACTTTATTATACAGCAGAAAATACGCAACACTGTAATGCAGTTATACTCCAATAAAGATGTTAAATTAATTAATTAATTAATTAATTTTAAAAATGCAGAGGTTAAAAAAAAAAAAAGAACAAACGTGACACAGAAAAGCGACAGACCTATTTGCTTTCTTTATCCTAGGCAGGCTTGCATATGTCAAATGACCTGAAAAAATTCAATAATCTGTTCATTTGCTCTTGTCTCTTTCTGATACTCCATCGATGGGTGATTTATCAGTGCAGCCGGGATTGCACAGGGGCATTCTCTGCATTTGCTTTGATGCTCTGATGCCAAAGCACATTATCATGACCAAAGGCGGTTATTTCCACAGAAAACAATGGCTCATGGTTAATACCACCCTGTTGGCATATAACAGGGGAGATGACTGGCGATAATGCGAGAGCAGAGAGTTCACTGCAGCTCACGTCTGTCCTTCAGCTGAAGCCTATTGGCACTGTGCTATCACGCTGCCCTGCATCCCCAGGAAGAGTGGGCTGTGTTTGTTCTTAGAACAAAGGCTCAGCATCCTTCTTGGTCCCAGCTAAAATCAGGAGGGGTGATGTCCATTGGCAGAGGACTGACAAAGGCTGATTTCACTGGATTTTTTACCTCTCACTCTCTAAGTCAAAGGCCTTTGACTGCAGATTCATGTGGTTAGGCCAGCAGAGAAATTAGCAAAAGGAGGAAAGCATTGATCCTAAATAACCTTTCCTGGAAAGGGCCCAATTTATCCTCACCTGCTGATCTCTGCACACTTTCCAGGTACTCTTGAATTTAAATGACTGTTTATTAGTTTCTTTGGATTCTCTTTATGAAAGATTTACCATTTTGCATTTTTTGGAAGAAAAAATTAAAATCTTCTGCAGCATCGCTGGGGATTTTACAATCAGAAAGTAGAAAACTGCATTTCAAATTTGAAGCTAATGAGAGCATGTCCTGTAATACATGGAATGTAAGGCTCTGTGTCTGCAGAGGGAAGGGATGGAGAAAACAGGTTATCTGCCTGCTGCTGTTCCCTGTCACCAGAAAAATCTCAACTTTACCATCTAACAAGAAAGGTTTGCAGCCTGGAACAAGTCATGCCTCAAGTGAAAAACAACTGTTACCAATTCAGGTAACAACGTATGTGATTTTCACAAAGTCATCTGGCTACATAATAATGAGTCAGTTATTTCTCTAGAATGACTTTCCATGGAGTTTGTGAATACATTTCAAATTTTAACACTACAGTGTCGCAGGTATAAAAGCTACCAGGCCGTAAATTAAGCTGTGCTGTCATTTGCCTTTGCCCCTACAGATCCATTTTCCCACCTTCTCTGTGCTGCAGGAGGCTGACATTTAAAAACCCTTTCACCAAATCTCCTTGTTCTCTGGTTTCTGATTGGGCTTGTCCAATAGGGGGCGCCAGCAGGAGATCAGAGGACAGGATGAGGGAGGCCAGAGTACCTGTCCTTTCCCTGTCAAAGTTTGAGCAGTGGCTGTGTTTTGCCATGTGGCCCCTCCTGTGGGCTCGGGTCTCAGTGTCTCTTCCTTTGCCCCTGCAGACTCAGGGGCACTAAATGGCTTCCCACCCTTTGCCCCTGGTGCTTCCCCATGCTCTGCCATCTCTTTCATACCTGGCCACACCTCTGGAAGTAGTCCTTTCATTAACTTCTCTTCAGTGAAACCCTTTGAAGGTAATTTTGCTTTCTGACTGCTCCTTGAAGGAGACCACGGCAATATTTTAATGATACCCATTAAAAAATATGTAAAGGGAAGTATGGAAATAACTATGTATATCCTAGTCACAACTTTAACAGGACTATTGGGAAATTTGATAGAATAGCTTGATAGAAACTGTTGTGGTCCGAGCATGGGTTGGAAATCTGGACATAAGGCAGAATGTAAGGAAGATAGAGTTTATTAAAGAGAAGGATGGTTGCAAGAACAGTGGCTGACTTCCTGGTAGCCAGGGAAAGTCGACAATGAGCATGGGTTGCTTGTCTGTTTTTATAGCCAGGGAAGCTGCAAGTCATCTGTTGACTGGGCAGAGTACGTATACTTTCAGTGTGCTGAGCGGGAGAAAAATGTGGCAAATGTCTTTCCTTATATAAGATGGGAAAGGGACAGGGCATGCTGCTTGGGAAGGCTCTGGGACATTCCAATGGTCGCATTATGACAGTGATCGGAGTCCTGTAACTTTTTATTCTGGCAATATTGGCCCTTTG